>NC_137892.1:151692625-152292625 GCF_963455335.1 Martes martes | reverse complement strand
GGCTGTCTTCGCTCTTATACTTCCATAAGAGCTAATCTAGCCATACCCACACCCTGCAAAGCCATAGTGCTCTTCTAAAACTGTCTGCAGTTCAATGTCCAAGAACACACGGACAGGCGTACCTCAGAAAAATTGCAGGTTTGGTTCCAGACCCTCACAATAAAGCGATTTGAATGAATTTTTTGGTTTCCCAGTGCATATAGAAGTTATGTTTATACTATACTCTAGCTACTAACTGTGCAACAATGCCTAAAAAACAATGTGCATACATTAAAAATACTTTATTACTGGGGCACCTGGGTGGCTCAGTAGGTTAAGCCTCTGCCTTTGGCTCAGGTCATGGTCTCAGGGTCCTGGGATAGAGCCCCACATCAGGCTTTCTGCCCAGCGGGGAGCCTGCTTCCCGCCCCCCTCTCTGCCTGCCTCTCTGCCTACTTGTGATCTCTGTCAAATAAATAAATAAAATCTTTAAAAAAAATACTTTACTGCTAAAAAATGCTAGCCTTCGGGGCAGGTATGGGTGGCTCAGATGGTTAAGCATCTGCCTTCGGCTCAGGTCCATGATCTCTGGGATCCCGGAATCGAGCCCCACGTCAGGCTCCCAGCACAGCAGGGAGTCTGCTTCTCCCTGTCCCTCTGCTCATGCTATCTCTGTCTCAAATGAATAAATAAAATCTTTAAAAAAGAATGCTAGCCATAATCACTGATCACCATAACAAATAAAATAATGAGACAGTTTTAAATATGGCAAGAATTACCAAAACGTGACACAGAGACACAAAGTATGCAAATGCTGTTGGAAAAAATGTCACCAACAGTCTTGATCAAGCAAGGCTGTCACAAACCTTCAATCTGCAAAAAGGCAAAAAACAAACCAAAGGCAGTATCTTTAAGCTCAGTAAAGCAAAGCATGATAAAACAACGAACGCCTAGAATGAACTTTCAGGGCAAGTGCGGACCTGCCCTGCTGCTGTGTCCTCCACAGGCCACAGCTATGCATAGTTTTCAACAAAGTGTGCTAGCGTGTCTCTTGCACATTTCTTTCTCCATCTGCAAATACTTCACGGCGAGTAGAGCGTACGTTATAAATCAAACGGGAACATTTGGGTCCTCTCCATTCCCTGGACCAACCCACAGTAGTTTTACTTTTAGTGTGAAATGGAATTTTAAGTTAACAGTGAAGCTATGTCCCTGGCCAAAAAACAAAGGAAAACAAACAAAAAACCCCACTCTCCCCAAAACAGCTGAGCACATGTGCAAAATTCTCAGTGTCTGAATGAAATCGGTGAACATGCCCTTCAGTGCTCTCACAAAAAGCACACTATTATCTCCTGCCTACCCAGGGTCCCTGAGGTCCCACTTTAGGATTTTAGAGACGCCTGGCTCTGCTCAGCTTCCAACACTAAAAAGGACTTCAAAATGGTTTTTTGATTCACTCGGGAATCATTTTGCTGCCGTCAGACCCAACCTGGCCACGCTCAAGGTCAAATGGTTGTAGGAAGGAAGGGCCTCGAGCAAGGAGCACGGAAGAGCTTTGGAAGGTCCACGAAAGGGGTTCTAGCTTCACCTAAAGCCCTCCTCCTCTTCTCTCTGCCTCCTCTATAACCCTGGGACCAGTGGTCCGCACAGAGGATTTGGGAGTACTCCCTGCTCTCACTGCAGGCAGCCACGACCCCCAGGCCGTTCTCAGGAAAGCCCTCTACACCCTTGCTACTCACATGTGGTTCAGGAAACCAGCAGCATCACCACCACGGGGAGCTTGGGAGAAAGGCGGACTCTCAGGCCCCGCCTCAGACCTGCCAATCAGAATGCACAGCTGAGCAGGACTCCCAGGCAAGTCACATAACCACAGTCCCCCAAGTAGGGCAGACTAATTAGCTTTTGTTTCTCTGACGCCACATTTCCCCAACAAAAATGTCACCAGAATGTTTTTTTTTTTAATGCAGAAAAATACCTATTTGACAGCTTTTGCCTCAAACATGGATTTTTTTTTATTGTGGTAAAATGTACAAAAGAACGGAAAAAAATGCCACTTTAACCACTTAAGGGTTCAATTCAGTGGCATTAAAGCACAAGGACATTGTCCCACAACTGTCACCACTGTCCACCGTCAGAAATGTTCAAAAACTGAAACTCTGTACCCATTCAACAATAACTCTTCATTCTCCCTCTCCCATCCGCCCCCCCACACTGATTTTTTTCACATCTTTTAATAAACTGAGTTAAAAGTAGCCAATACCTTGAAAAGTTATCCTAGACAGGCGTGACCAGGACAAGGCCATGCTCTGTATCTTGGACCCTAATTCCTTGAAGAATCTGTCCCTGCCCAGTTACAGAGTCACTGTTCCCATCCTGGGGACCAGAACCCATTCATGAACTTCTCCTAACCCTGGGCGAATACATCTGCAAATTCACATCACAGTGAACTTGTGATATGAGGAAAGGAAGGACGTCAGGAAAGAAAGACACTGGAGTCCCCTGGCCACGGTCCATTCTTGTACCAAATCGAAATGCAATTCTTCCGTCTTGTCGCACTCTTCTGGCTTAAACCCTGTAATTTCTACACACATCTCCAAGCTCCTTATACTTGGGAATGACAGAGTGGACAATGTAAGACCAAGAATTTGGTGACTGACGGAGGATGAGAAGTCAAAGCTGAAAGTGGCTTTCACGTTTAAGTGCATGCTATTCTGGTTTAGTTGTTCTGAAGCCCACGATCTCTAACTACTGTCAGCAGTGAACACGACTATTGGCCTGACCGCCCCACTCCACTGAGCTGTTCATTAGCTAAGACTGAAAATGGCTTCACGTGGTAAAGTTCAGACCCTGTGTCATGGACACCAGCACCAAAGGGCTGGAGTTTCCGTGTCAGCCTCTGCTGAGCGGTGTACTCAGACGGGAACAGAAAGCATCTTAGATCCCCAAGGACACCATGTCGAGCAAAATAAGCCAACCACACCCAAAAAAGGACAAAATACTGTGTGTGTGTGTCTGTCTGTGTGTGATCCCTCCTCTCACACGAAGTATCTAAAGTAATCAAAATCAGAGACAGAGGGTACAAAGGTGGTTATCGAAGAACAGGTGGGAGGAAAGACAGGGAATTGCTGGTGGCTACATAGTCTCAGTATCGCAAGATGACAAAATTCTAGAGCTCTCTTGAACAACAGTATGAAGATACCTAAGACTACTTAAGTGTACACTTAAAAATGGTTACGTTTATGGGGCGCCTGGGTAGCTCAGTGGGTTAAGCGTTTGCCTTTGGCTCAGATCATGATCTCAGGGTCGTGGGATTGAGCCCCCCATCGGGCTCTTGCTCAGCGGGGAGCCTGCTTCCTTTCCTCTCTCTCTCTGCCTGCCGCTCTGCCTACTTGTGATCTCTGTCAAATAAATAAATTAAAAAAAAAGAACTTTGGAAATAAATGGTTATGTTTAGTGTTAATGTGTTTTTACCACAATTTTTTTATAGAGGGGAAAAGTAAGAAAAAAAAAAGAAGAAAGAAAAGAATTATCTTTGGGATTAAAAAAACAAGTCAATGATGAAAAAATTCCACCAACAATCTATTTTATAACACTTTCAGGAACAAAGTTACATCAAGTCAGGTGCACTGTTTAAATACACGCTTTCCTGTTTTTTACATCATCTTGAAAAGTACGTACAGAACCTGAAAGGAAGTGAATTCTCATCTGGGTCAGGTGGGAAGGGAGGACAGGCAGGATAATGGAAAGACAGATGAACATGGACGAGCCCTGCATGGGAATGTACACACTTAAGCCTGACAGAAGTCACTTAGCCTGTCCTTAGTTTACAGATCATACAGTACAGCCCGAGAATCTGATGAGAAGGAAACCAGGCTGGGCAGCAGTTCGAGTCCCCGCTGGCAATGACCATCAGACTCGCGATCTATCTGCCCCCTCTCCATCCCCTGCACTCGCCGTCGACCAAACCCGGCTAGGTCTTCACCACCGGACAAATGCTGACCAACTCTTCAAGACTCTCAGACGACAGAGAAACCGAGGACCTGCCACACAGCCCAGTAACATCACTGTTGATGAAGCCACGAAACGAGAAAGGTACCACCAAGAGGACTCTCTGTGAAGAGGTCTTGATAACCACGTAGCCCGTATCTGCCTTAAACTACTTGACACTGACCCTGAAGGGTTTGTTCTCAAGAAAACTGGCAAACCAGAATCAGACGCTGAGTTTTTAAATACTGGCAAAGGACATCCTTCACTCCTCAGGTCTTAAATTTTGCTATGTGCCTCTGAAAAAGGGATCCGTTGGTAACATTAAAATCAGTTTCCTTGATAAAACGGAGACACCAGCCTTCTTTTACAATTGCCCGAATATAACCGATGAGCTAATTTCTGGATTCATGTATTTGCTTTCGCTGATACAAGCTTTTAGGTTACACTAAAGAACAGGACACCCGAAGCAGTGGTTGACGCCCCCACCTGAAGGAACCTCTTCGTTTGAAGAACAAGGTGGACAAGGAACTCAGGTGAGGTGAAGCCCACCTTGTTCTTACAGGAACCGCCACTACCTACATTCCCACCGGCAGACCGGTTATTTCCAACATTGTAGGAAATGCAAGAATTTTAAGGGAAAGCGGTAAGGAAACCAATACGCAAATATGCATAATTCTGAAGTTTTTCTCAAATTGCTTGCACCCTGTAGGTCTGTTTCTTTAAGGAGATTCCCGGGAACCAGCCAAGTGGAGCGCTCTTCTGTCCTGTCCAGGTTGGAACACTTTGTACGTTCCGTTTGGGGAGTTTTATTACATCTCCCCCCCACACTTAAGGTGTATGTATGTTCTACATTCTTTCCAGGATTTGGTTTTTCCCACTTAGAAAAAAACACTGAAGGTATGGGGGGGAGGGGGAGGGGGGCAGCGAACACCCACGTGCACCTGTAGGACAACCTCCGGAAGAAGAACACGTCGGGAAGCCGCCCACGTGTGCTCACCTGACCATAGTCTGTCCGGAAGACCACGACGCCCTCTGCACAGGAATTGACAGTACTTGGAAAATGCTGGCCATTTTCTCTCAGCCAGACCCGTGTCCCCTGTAAACAAAACAAAGGAGATTTCAGTGGGAGCTTGGGTTGCGTTTCGTGGCAAATCACCACTCTCAAAACCACTGACTACTACATGCCTTTAAGAAAAAACAACGTTTTAAAAAGCAAATGTTTTTCTCAGACAAGAATGACTCTTCTGAAAGCATCAGGCACAGCCTTCACTAGAGACAAGCGTGACTGAGCGTCCCACCAGAGAACACGGAAAAGGAGGCCAGAAAATAGTAGGCCCTGTGTTGCGGAAATGCCAAGTGGTTTATGCGAATGATCTCATGTCACTCAGAAAGGCCCTTGAGACAGGCACTGCTATCACTGAGCTTTCCAGAGGGAGAACCTGCAGGCCTGAAGGCAGAGCAACTCGCCCAGCATCACAAGATGGGAAGAACTTGACTCCAGGCAGTTGGGTTCCAGAAACAAGTTTAACCAGGTCGCCACATTGCTCCACCAGTGTTGAAAACTCACTGGGATCTGCTGGCTCCCACCCTGCCCGCTCCAAGCCCCATGAGCCTGGCCACCTGGACGGCATTCGAACAGTCTGCTGACTTCTTACTGGGACCAAATCCAGGGGTCAAATCAACGCTCCAAGAGAGGGACTAAAGTCTTAGGAAAGATCAGAACTTTTGCTAGGATTCCACCAAACCACCCAACACATGCCAGTGTTCAGGACTGTAGTCCAAGATGGAAACTTCCAGATCCTATTGTTTTCACCTGGGTCCTAGACTTCAGCGTTGACTTTATTTCCATTTTTTATGTCCCCACTGGACAAATGAAATAAGCATAGAATTTATCTTTCGATGATGAATTTCCTCCTCCTTTAATTTCACAACATGAAAACCACTCATTTCCAAGAACAAGGGATAAAAGTTTGAAGAAATCACTGGGTGTTACTGGTCAAATTATAACAAATTATCGGTATGATGTACACCCATGTGATGGAACATAACACTAAGCGCTAATTTTTCATCAAGTTATTACTAATTTGGTCCACATCATCAACCCCAACAAAAAGGACCCCAAAAAAGCACATCCTTATGACACAGTGTGTTCATGTGAAAATACTATACCTAAGTTATCACTGGAAATGGCACCTGCGTGGAACTTTTTCTAGAACTTTCAACCTCATTTTATTGGTCTACTTAATTTGTTTTGATTTCAATTGTTAAGTGAAATATATAAAATATATTGATTAGAGTATATTTAACTTGCCATTTAAGGGGCTCCTACTAGTCTCTTAAAAGAGTTGGTGGGGGATAAATAATATAGACAAATAATAATATAAATAAATAATATATAAGTAACATATAAGTAAATAATATAGAACTTTATACTTTAACTTTACGTTAAAAATAACATAACTTTATGCTACGTTATTTTTCATAGGAGTATTTTAGTTTTGGGGGGGTTTTTTTGGTTGTTGTTGTTTTTGAGAGAGAGCACTGGGGGAGGACGGACGAAAGGGAGAGGGAGAGAGAATCTTAGGCAGGCTCCACGCCCAGTATAGTCAAATGCCGGGCTCAATCTTATAATCCTGAGATCAAGACCCAAGCTGAAATCAAGAGATGGATGCTTAACCCGCTGAGCCACCTGGGCCCCCTCCCCCCACGTTATGCTACTTTAAATTATGTTTATCAGTAGCAAAAAGAGTAGCTAACTTCCAATAATGGCGTGCCCGTGTGTCACAGTCATAAGCTAAGAGCCTCAAGGACACTGGATTTAATACCAACCCTCAGTAAGCTAGGAATCCTGCCTCCAGGAGGAAACCGAAACTCAGAGCCCAAGTCCTTGCTTTCCACCACATAGCTGTTCTCTCCGATTCCTAACCCCATGCTCTTTCTACACTTCATACTATTTATCTCCTTGAAGTAATTCATAAAATAAATGAACGAATCAATGCACATTAAAATATAACAACAGGGGCACCTAGGGGGCTTAGCTGGTTAAGCATCTGCCTTCGGCTCAGGTCACAATCTTAAGGTCCTGGGATCAAGCCTCTCATTGGGCTCCTTGCTCCGTGGGGTCTGCTTTCCCCTTTCCCTCTGCCTACCGCTCCCCTTGCTTGTGCTGTCAATTAAATAAATCTTTAAAAAAATATATAACCCAGAAGTCACTTTAAGTGGCCAGTGACCACACATACAACCATCTGTTCTCTTTTACCTTGCCAGGAGGGAAAATTTAAGACACAAAAATCTGACTTGGGGCCCTTTGGCTGGCTCGGTCTGTAGAGCAGGTGACACTTGATGTCGGGGTTTTGAGTCCCACATTGGGTGTACTTATTTAAAAATTATTTTTAAAAATCTGACTTAAAAATTACTCCCTTGTTGCCAGTAATGACCTTCTTTATGCCAGCCAGGAGCGAGAACCTTACTCGGAATCCCAAGTCAATACTGAGTCTGGTCCAAGTCTTTGGGACCAGCTCTCCTGTTCCCTGTGACTGGCTCTCCCAGCACCGCCTGCCACAGCCCTACAGAAGCCCTCCCCACAGGCATTCCCTTTCTCCTTGTTACGCAAGTCTTGAGGTATTAACTCATACCTTAACCTTACCTCCAAAGAGGGGTTGAAATCCTCCAAGATCCTACACAGCATCAAAAATGCTTACGAGCTATTTCTCTATAAATCTCTATAAAGCCTGCCTTATTTAAAGAACACGCAGAACATCAAGAGAGGGGAGTTCCCACCCCTGCAGGAGGCACTCCCGTCCCTCGGATGGGCAGCTCGGGCGGAGACACAGGGAACACCAAGAATTCTCCTCCAACTGCCTGTCAGTCGGATTTATTTAGCACACAGCTGCTTCCAAAAAGAACATTCACTTCCGCCGTCCTCTAACACTGTTCTCTCACACATCACTCCACCCCAAAACTACATTAACTGCAATGATCTAGAAAAAGACTCCCAAGTGCCTGAACTATTTTTATTTATTGAAGTGATCTCTACACTCCCTGTGGGGCTTGAACTGACGACCCTGAGATCAAGACTTGCATGCTCTACGGACTGAGCCAGCCAGACACCCCGGTTTCTATCACCTTTTTCTTTTTTTTTATTTATTTTAAAGATTTTATTTATTTATTTGACAGACAGAGATCACAAGTAGGCAGAGAGAGAGGAAGGGAAGCAGGCTTCCCTCTGAGCAGAGAGCCAGATGTGGGGCTCGATCCCAGGATCCTGGGATCATGACCTGAGCTGAAGGCAGAGGCTTTAGCCCACTGAGCCACCCAGGCGCCCCTTTATCTTTTTAATTTACACATCAGAGACTGCAACATTTTAAAGTTCTGAAATACCTACAGACACACACACATACACACACATGTATGCACACACTCAAATGGAAACTTCCGAAGTTCTATAAAGTGAGAACTTTTACTCATTGGGTAAAATCATGAAATAATAATTCACAGTGGTCCTGTCCTCCAAATCCTAAGTCCGAAGCATTGTTTGCTACCACTATCACCCGCACTATTTTTTTTTTAATCAAAATGGATTTCATGGGTTACCCATTTTTAAAATCGCCTACTTAGTAAGAATCAAATATTTTATTATGAAACATTGCTGAATTAATATAAATTGTCGCAAGGATTAACATAAACCTCCCAACTTCCAGAAGCTACACAGCGTTCAGTTTCTTACACCTGAGTTGTGCTGTGGTACTTTTTACTGTCCGTGACGGTCGGGAAAGCCCTTTGTAGACACAGTCCTACAGGATCAAACAGCGGTTCAACTTCCTTCGTCCAAAGGTCTTTTTCAATAGGTGTGAAGAGATGCTGATAAGCAGGTTCTAGGAAATCCACCCGGACTGGAAATTTCAAGCCCATTGGCCACAACACGAGGCCTACAGCTGCCGCATCCACAGGTAGGAAGGGAAACACATTCAAAACACTCCCTTTGTTCCTCGAAAAAGCTTAAACTGGCAATTTTCATGAAATCGGAACTACAGAGTAAAACTGAAGTGGCTATTTTTACAGATTGTTCTTGATGGTTTCTCTGAGCCCCCAAATGTTCTGCCTCCACTCTATTTGAATAGAACACACATGCCCAGGTCCAGAAAAGAGGCCACCCACAGGCATTTGAAAATGAAGTCACAAGCGGACACTCACCAGATCATCCAAGTTTGTGTGGGGAAGAAATATTTGCCCACCATATGCAAGCCATTATATTCTGTCATTGTTAAATAAGGCTGATAATTTAATGCACAATCCAGGCAACCTAGCATATGGAGAAAGCTCACGATTTGAGTTTTAAAATGTCTTTCTAAGTTTGATCATAACATACACATTTTATTAAAACCTGGGCAAGTTTTCATCCTAATCTCTGAGCTGGATATGTGTGAAATTTAACAGCTAAAAATTTTCCTGCACGTAATCACCAGTAACATTTTTATACCACAATGTCCTTGCACCAAAGCTCCCATCCCCTTTGATCTGGAGCAATTCTGTAGGATGGGATGGTTATTACTTGCCTCCCTGTTTCTGAAAGGGAGGTTCATAGGGTTCTACTTTCCATTACCAACAAATGATTTCCTGGATAGAAAAAAAAATAATAATAATACCGACTGTACCACGTGTTGGTAAGGATGTAAAATGGTACAGCAGCTTTAGAAAACAGTTTGGCAGTTTCTTAAAAAGCTAAACACAATCTCACCATGGGTTCCCACAATTCAACTCCTAGAGATCTACCTCCTCAAAAGAAAGGTTTCAACAAGTCTTGCGTGCAGGGACGCCTGGGGGGCTCAGTCCGTTAAGCTTCTGCCTTCAGTTCAGGTCATGATCTCAAGGTCTTGGTACGGCTCCCGGTTCACTGGGGAGACTGCTTCTCCCTTTGGCCACCACGCCCAGCCCTCTCATGCTCTCTAATAAATAAATAAAACCTTAAAAAAAAAGTCTTACATGCAAATATTTGGAGCTACTTATTAATAGCAAAATACTAAAAATTATTCAATGACCATTAACTGGTATAGAGACAAAATGTAATAAATCCATACAATGGAATGCTTCCAAATCATTTAAAAAAAATGATTTCCAAACCTACATACTTCTCAATTGTACATACTCGTTCTTAACCATTCTGTAATGGGAAAACCCCAGTTGGGTCTCTATAAGTGGGAGAAGAGAAATCAAGAAACTTACACAGACCCATGCACCCACAAGCATTCAGGGGGAAGGGCTGAATTCTCTGAAGACCTGTGCTGAGTTCAAGTCCCTGCTCTCCACTCATGTCAGTGAGGGGCTGAGACCACACAGGAGACTTGCCCAAACTAATCGAAAGATGAGACTGTGACAGATTGTATCACGGTCTCAGAGGGCTTAATTATTAGACCCATCACCCTGGAAGATAATCATATATCCCCAGCCGACTGGGGACCCCCGGTGCCTCCACCCTGGGCCAGGAGTTTCATCTGGCTCTTTCTGGCCACCATAGCAACACCGCCTGAAATTTTTACCTCCCGGCCCTTCCCACACAATGCCTGCTGATCCCTTCTTGAAGGTAAAGAAGATAAAATCACCAGCACAGATTTCAATCTACTTTTTTAAAAGTACTGTATTTCCCTTCTGATTTTAAAAATGATTTTCTCTTTTGAATTTTGATGGAAAGAAAAAAAAACTAAGTTTAAAAAGAAGGTAGGGGAAAAAAATCCTAAAGAGAGACAATGATGCTATGCTTTAAATACCACTCCGTGTGGCATGTTCTGAGTACAGATTCACAGAAAGGAGAACATTTTTTATACCCAAACACACAACTCAATCTCAGACCCAGAACCACACCTACTTCTCTTACTTGGCCTGTGTTAGTAAGTCACGGTTCAGGATTCTCTAACCACCCACGTGATAAAGTCACAATTTGTTCAGAAATGTGATTTTTTTTTTTTTTTTAAAGAGAAAGGGATCAAATAAGTTTGCAATGGCTAAATTAATAGGGCTCTTTAAATCTATAGTAGGCACACCTCGATGCCTCAGCTAGTAAACATGGGACTCTTGATCTCAGGGTCATGATTTCAAGCCCCATCATAGCTACAAAGGCTCACTTAAAGAAGGAAGGAAGGAAGGAAGGAAGAAAAGATGGAAGGAAGGAAAGAAGATCAAAATTAATTAAATCTGTAATAAATTCAGCAGCCAAAGCAAAGTTCTCCTCTTTTGCCTGCAATCACTTCTAACCTGGCATCTTCTACAATATCTAATACAAAAGGCTGCAGGGCAAGGTCTGGGGGACCCTGTTCCTGACCCTATTGAATTCCAGAAACTGGATGTGGATATTATAGTACCAAGGATTTAAACAGCACTTTTTCTACATTTTTTTTTAAATCGAGATGTAATTGACAGATAACATATTAGTGTCAGGTGCACATGATTCAATATTTGCATAACTGTGACATGATCACCGAAGCCTAGTTAATATCCATCACCACACAGAGTTACAATTTTTTTCTTGTGATGAGAACTTTTAAGATCTCCTCTCAACAACTTTCAGGTACACACTACAGTATTAACTATGATCACCAAGCTGTACATTACATTCCCAGGACTTATTTATAACTGGAAATTTGTTGTCTTTTGACCCCCTTTACCTACTTCTCCCATCTCCTCCCCACCCCTCGCAAACCACTGATCTGTTCTCTGTGTAAGTTTTTTTTGGGGGTGGGGTGGGGGTTAGCTTCTACATATAAATGAGATCTCTGTTTTATAGTCTTTTTTTTCCCCCTGTTGAAGTAGAAACACCTTTTCAACATATTTTTTTTTCTAATCCTATTATTCAAATCCAACTTAAAAGATACAGCTTTTACAACACATAAAGTCCTAAAGCTGATTTCTCAATCTGGTATTAGTGACATTTAGGTTGAGGTAATTATTTATTGGCGGTGAAAGGACAGTCCTAGTTGAGAATCACGGAGCCACAGCCAAATCAGTTTCCAAAACCAATTATTGTCAGTGACCTTGTTAACAGAAAGCAGATGCTATTGCTTAATTTCTAGAAAATTCTACAACTTCGCAGAGTCGAATTGGCCCAGATACAGCATACCTGGGGCAGATCTAATTTCTGGGGACATTAAACCAGGTACATACAGAAGGGAGAGGGTGGCTCTAGGACTCAAAATGTTTGACAAGGAAGAAGTTCAAGGAGGCAGAGTCTGATGGTGGTGCAAGAGGGACTCTCCCCTTTTCCTCCCTCTGTCCAGTCTGTTATGTTTTTAAAGTGGATCAGAACAGACGTTTCATGTTTTTACACAGATGACTGAATGGTACGGACAAAACCTGGCCACGGTGCTCTTGGCCCTCAGAAGCTATTTCAACCCCCCAATGCTCACAAACCTCCAACACAAAACTGGTCAGGAATTTGGAAATGGTGCACACAAGAATGGAGAGGGGGCAGATGCCCATGTGAAATGTGAGTGTGAAAACTGCAGCATGACCACAAGCAGTGGGGACAAAGGACAGCTGGCTAGAGACAGACCCAGCAGATTTTTCCCCAAAAACGAACAGGGAAGGGGAAACCCAAGACTCTCCCCTCCAGGGATGGCCACTCCTCAGGAGGGGCCCTGGGACAGAGTGAAGGGTCAGGGGACCAGTAACTCTCAGCATCCCCCCACCCGTGGGTGGTCTTTCCATCCCCTGGCCACACAGCCTGCAGACTGTGGGGTCCACAAGGCTGGTTGATCTCAGTCTCATTTCCTCACCTCATGACGGCAGGGCATTAGATCTGAGACACCTCATTTCTCACCAACACTATCAGATTCCAAAGAGGAACCCTTCAACCAGGCCCAGGGCTCCTTAGACTCTCAAGGGACCCTGGGTGGTTTTAGTCTCCCGTCTCAAAGGATGCAGAACTCAACCAGGTGCTAAGGCCACAGCTCCAACCTGCATCAGCCACCGAGGCAGGGGGGTGAGGGGGGGAGTAAAAAAGGGAAGTTCAAGAGAGAAACTATGAGCCTAGAGCCCCTGATGATGGAGACCTGTGGCAACTTGTGCCATTTTACTTTTGGTTGCGGAACAGTGATGCCTTTTGTTTTCTGGATAGGCAACCCCAACAACTGTCCTTGGCCCATCAGGGCTGAGGCCATCATTAGATTCCAGAGGAAAATGTGTTGTGGACATTCTGCTCTAGACTCACAGACATAATCACCCCTACCCTAAGATGATGCTGGACGTGTTAGATAGCTCCCTAGACAGGCCTCTAGAATCCTCGATGGTATTGCTGAAATACTATATATTTTTATAAGAAATGCTTTCCAGCTATTTATAGCTATAATAGATTTGTAGCTTTCTTCTCGGTCATCCTCATCTTCACTAACATAATTTCTGGGCCTCATCTATGGGCCTAAGGACCATCTATGGTACCATTTCCACAGGTAGACATGCAGCATCCCCAACAACTCAAACACCCCTAAAAACCAGTATGGCTATAAACAGAGGCCTGTCTGCATTCATTATATGAAGTACAGAGACTGTTCGTCCCACGTCTTTGGAGAACTCGTTAGGACCCCATCCTCTCCTCCATCAACGCTGCCACCAAGAAGGCTCATGAGGCACTCACATTTTTTCTTGTTGTCCTGCCCAGAGGGTCAAACTCTATTACCCCATCAGCTACCTGGAACGGCAGCTTCCAAGGAGGAAGGACATGAAAAGCTTCCAGAAGAGGACATGAAAAGCATATGAATGGTAGAAGGTAGAAAAGGAGAAAAAGAAGAAAGAAAATAGGAAAAAGCATCACCAACCAGAAACTAACCGTTGCTCACTGGTAAAGATACAAAGACCCACTGGCATCTCCCACTCCTGATCCAAAAATCAAACCCAAACTATGTTAGGTGGCGAGATGCTTAAATTATGACTGTGTGATGCTGTAAAGAGTTTATTCCCTGGCTATGGGGTCCAACTTGCCAACTGATTCAGTCCTGGTTTTATATTCTAATTTTTCTCCTACCTTCTTCACAATTCCTTAAAACAGCTCGTTAGTTACTCTTGTAAACAACAGTGACTAGAAATAATCCAGAAAGAATATTGAAAGAACAAAGATATCCCCAAGTTGCTGAGATCACCTCAAACACTGAGAATCCAGAGAACAAACTAGTCCATATATTAGTTAACCAATCATCACATAGCCAACACTTATGTGTTGAAAAGAGGACAAACTAGGGCTGAAGAATCCGTCAACACACATGAAATTCATCCGTTCATCTGTAAGTCACTTCACCCAGGAGACCATCCCTCCATCCACCCACCCACCAGCCCATTCCTCCTACAAATATCTTTTGAGCCCCCCATTTGGTACCAGGAACCATGAAAGATTCAACAGGACACAAAACTGTTGCTGCTCTAAAGAGCTTACCATACATCCAGGATAAAGTACCTCTTTTCTAATACCCTCCCCCTCCAATCTCTTCCAAAGGAAATAATTACATAACATAAGGAGATCAAGGCAAGAAAGACAGTAGGTAAATGAAAGAAAGAACACGCAGATTTTACCAAATGAGTAAAACTGTTCTGATGCTAAGAACTCTCAAAAACCGGTGAGAAATCCTAAGGAACGTAAAACTACTCCTTTCTTCTTTTTAGGGGATACAGTAGGATATAGAACAGAAGGGGCAAAGAAAGGCCATTACAAGATGTTTGCACTCTTCACGGAATATAATACCAGATATCTTTCACCTCTTATCTCCTAGAGTTTGTTGTTCCTTCCTATTCTTGAGCAGAATAAGTTTTTTTTTCCAAAAAAAACAACAAAAAACCCCCTACAAATAAAAACTGATAGTAGCCAGAACAGGATTTCATTAAGATTATCCTATCTGTTTTTAGGGGAAAATAAAACAAAACACAAATTTACTTGGGACAGGAGTTTGTCATCACTTCCTGAAAAACGAATGAACCAAGAACACGATAGGAAGTAAATAAACTTAAAACAAGTACTTCTCACTTCTGGGGCATACACACTAATTCCTTTGCAGAATTTTATTAAATTCCAAAAGCAGTTGATGTTTTTCATAAAACCATACTTCCTGGATTAAAAGGCGCTTAAAAATAATCTGGTCCAATCAAAAAGATCGCGTGTTGGCGAGAATTTGGAGAAACTAGGACTGCACACACGGTTGGTGAGAAGGTACAATGGCATAGCCCCCCCGAAGAATGATCCAGCAGCTCCTCGAAAGGGTAAACATAAAAGGGTCACCGGATGACCCAGGAATCCCGCTCTTCAGTATCTACCCAAGCGAGATGAAAATATATGTCCGCACATCAACACTTGCATACGAATGTTCGTAGCAGCAGTATTGACAATAGCCCGAAAGTGGAAATAACCCTCATAGTCCATCAACTGCTGAACAGATTTTTCTAAAATGTGGCACATTCATGCGACGGAATATTACTCGGTGATAAAAAGGATGAAGAACTGATACACATTACAACACGCGGGAGACTTGAAAGCATTATACTAAGCAGAAGAAGTCACAAAGGACCATGTATTGTCTGATCCCATTTCTGTGAAATGTCCCGAAGGTAAATCCATGCAGACGGAGAGCTGACTGATGGCTGCCTAGGGCTGGGTGTAGGCAGTGACAGCTAGTAGTTTTGTAGTAGGTTAGTAGTTTTGACGGCTTTCTGTTTTGTTTTGTTTTGTTTTGGAGTGATGAAAACCTAGAATCAGATAGTGATGGTTGTGCAACCATTAGTCTATTCTCATATTAATATGTACTGATATACTAGTAATTAGTGAATATCCAAAAAAACACTGAGTTGCGTATTTCAAAAGGGTGGATTTTAGGATATGTGAATTACACTGCAAATAATAAAAAAGGAGAGGAGGAGAGATCAACAAGGAATGGAGACAGACTCACCTCTGAGTTCATTCCCTCCCTGGATCCCGCTATCCCACAGGCCATCGCCTTCCGGGACCTCCCTTACTCCATACATCAAGAAAGCCCTCTTTTCAGTTTACGCTGCTTTTCATGGAGTCTCCATGGTTCACAAGCAAAGACGTATCAGTTATTATTTTTGTAACACAAATGTCACAACTTTCAGAAGACAGCCAGAAGGCAACTGCAAATGACCACAGCTGTTTTAATATGCTTTCCTTAGATCCCCCAAACCATCGTTATTTCAGCGTTTGGACTATTTGATGTAGGATAGTATAAGGCAGGAACGGATTAGTTTTATGCCGTTCAATCTCCAGCACCTGGAACAGGGCCAGACACCCTAGATGAGGGCTAAGAATTAATTAACTCCCTCTCAATCCCAAATCCCATCCCAGGGTCCTGTTCCATGCTCAGTAAGCGCACAGTGGCTTCTGCAAGACCCATGCTGCTCAGAGAGGGGAGCCACTGAGGGTTTCGGCCGGGGTCTTAGAGACCACACTGGACGCTCCCCTTGAAGGTGTGGACTCCTAGGTCAAGGACCTGAGGGTTCTCTGCACAAAATGACAGGCCACGTGGCTTGCCTGAGCACAAAGAGATCACATGAGATGGCACGAGCGGGCTCAGCCAAGGTCTCCAGAGCCACAGGGCTCTCTCCGACACAATGTGGCCACATCTACATCCGGGGTCTTGCTGCAGGCACCCTCGGTCACGTCCAGAATGGCTGTTAGCCGTCCACTGCTCGGACAGCTCCCCTCCGAATGCCTTGCTGGAAAACCCAAGACCATACAGGCCTGGTTTAACTAACCACATGAACAAACCTTTTCTCTAGGACTACAACTATGGATGCTTTTCTGTTGGGAGGGATTAAAAAGTAACTTCTAAATACAAGCTACACCCTCCAGGAACGTGATTGGGGGGGGGGGAGTGCTGAAGAGGATGGAAACATTTCTAAATCACCTAAATGTCGGTTTTGTTCTATCTAGGAGATTTGATCTAAATAAAAGGTGTGAGGACGCAGAAGCACCTGGAACGTGACACGCCAGACCAGCTGTGCAAAGCAGTGGGGCTTGTGGTTTCTGCTGTTGTTTTCAATAAACTTTTTAAATTTCAGGCTACGTTCGGATTTTACAGAGAAGTTGCAAAGGTGACAGGAGTCCCCACGCATCCTTTGCCCAGGTCCCCCCCACTGCCGACCTCTCACACCTCGAGGGCACACCTGTCACAACTAAGGCACTTCAAGTCAAGCTCCACACTTCATTAATTCCACCAGTTTCTCCTTCATGTCTTTTTCTGTCCCAGAATCCCACCCAACCGGGACAGTCTCTCTAGTTGACATGCCTCCTTAGGTTTTTCCCTGGTGTGTGACAGTCTCTCAGACTCTCCTTGTTTAATGGCCTTGCCAGCTTTGAGGTGTCCACATCAGGTATTTCGTAGAATGCTCCCTCTTTGGGGGTTTCTCTCGTGGCTGGACTGGAGTGTCGTGGTTCCCAGGGATGGCGCAGTCCAGGGGGGCAAACTGCTTGAATGGAAATCCTGGCTTCACCACAGCTGAGCCATGTGGCTTGGGACAAATTAACCTCCACGGGTCTCCGTTTCCCCAGCTACAGAAGAGATTGGAAGACCACCTACCCCCAGGTTTCTGCGAGGCTCAAACTGGCTGATAACGAAGGTGAGCCCATCATCAGGAATTCTCCTGAGGAATTCTCCACGGAGAGAAGTGGCCACTGACGGAGGGAGCGACAAAGATGCTATGCTTGGGACTGAGACCCAGTCCAAAGATTAGCAACAGACAAACCTTACTTCCAGAAGCTTGTAGTCCTGGGCGGGGGTAGTGGGGGTGGGGAACGACACACAAAGTAGAAACAGGTAACTGGAGCTTGATGCCCCAAGGACCCATCTGGGGAGACATACACAAAGCCTGCACCTGGGCTGTTGACAAAGGAAGCAGGCCTCACACAAGGGATGGACTGGACGGACTCTCCTAGGGCAGGTGGAAACCAAGTTGAAAGGTCAATTTTCTGCAAATGAGCCAAGTGCCAGCACAGGCTAAGCTGCAAGGACGTCAAGTGGCTAACCCGCTCGGCTAACCCGCTCGGCTAACCCGCTCTACTTAATCACCGTCCATAAACTATTAACAGCTCAGTGCAACCGAACAATGAAGGCATTCACCTTTGTCTGGTCCAAGGAAAAAAAAAAAAAAAGGTCTCAGACTCTCCCCAAGCTCTAGAAACCACGAAGGACTAAAACTGCCTCCCCACTTCGCAATAAAATGTAGGCCAAATTACATTGTTTTACAATGCAACAGACTCTTTCCAACTATGTTCTTATAAAAACAAGAAACACAACAAGACAGCGGCCAAGTCATTTTGAGGTATCAACTTCTAATCCCCTCTCAGTTCAAAAGACTCCGTCATTCAAAACTTGGATGTTCTCAGGATCTCCTTGAGTGGAATCCACGGGCAGGCAGAAACAGAGGCCGGACCCCACGGGGCCGGAGGAGGAGACTAAGCCAGGCCTGGGTGGGCTAAAGTCATGGGGCTGGGTCCCCTCGGGGGAGGTCACCCAAAGCTCTCAGTCCTGAAGCTAAAGGGAAGTTCCTCTCCGGTCCTCCTGGCCCTTCGCTGCTCAGCTTCTCTCCCGCTTCTGGATGCCAGGCCCTGTCTAGACCAAAGTGGCCCTGACCCAAAATGAAGGCCCCCTATTCCCCTTTCCATTCCACCGACGGGTGGTGAGAACAGGCTCACCACCAAGGAGCGACTTCCTAGCAGGAGACCAGAGGACATCTCCCAGGAATGGAGTCCGGCCACCCTGCTGCCCCACTCCAACCTTCCCCAAGCCTCTGCAGCCACCACTGAAAACCCCCCTCCCCATTTACCTCACTCAGTAAAAAGCCTGACGCACGGCTGGAAGCAAGGGCGTACAGGAAATAAACCCCCCCACAGTGAGCCCCCAGCAGAGGAGGTCCTCGCATAAAAGAGATTGGGACAGGACAGAGGGTTAAGCAGGGTCGCCAAGACTCCCCAGCCCAGCTCCCAGCCTCTCCTCCTGCAGTCCTCCTGGCCTGGCTGCCCACCTCTGCAAAAGCGAGCCTGTTCTCCACGCCACCAGCTCATGAAGGCAGGCAAGGCTGGCAGGCAAGCAGCTGGTGAATGAGATGCCACGAACACCGGGGGCCAAGCAAACTTCCAATAAACTCTCATGAGCCAGAAAACAGTGCAGAAGGCGAGGCTCTCATCCCTGACTTTGAGGGAGATTCAAACACCAGGGGGGCCTGTAAACCTGGACAGCGCCCCAGGACCAGCTCCAGATGTGCACAACTGGAATCCCTGGAGGCCCCACCACGGTTCTGGGCCCGGCCGGGATGGGGAAGCGCCCCTTCTCCGTGCCAGCCCTTGGTAGGACGAAACCTTCCAGGTGCTCACCCAGGCGGAAGAGGGCTCCTTCCCTTCCCTCCCCTCCCCGCTCCCAAATTCACCAATTCCATGACTCTCAAATCTGGTCTGAACCCCTTGGTGCTCTCTTTGGAACCCCACGCAAAGTGGAAAGAACATCAGCTTTGAAGAGCTCTGGGTTTCAAACCACTAATCCGAAGAGCTGCCCCTAGAGGGGAAAGCATTAGGTCCAAGCCAAGCCAGGAAGGAAGACCGGAGGCAAAGAAGGAAAGAACTTATGAACATAAAATCCTGCCCAGGAATTGAACGCGTTGCTCCTGAGTAATTTACTACACAAGCCGGCCTGCTCCCCTGCGGGAATTATTTAGTCAATCATGAAAGCGCTCGGCCATCCAAGTGTTTGTTTTGAAATTAGCTGAAAGCCATTTTTTCTTAAACCATCACTTAAAAGTTATTTTAGAAGCCGCCACAATACTGTACCTATTACACAGCTGGCTTGCTGATCATCACCTAAAAAAAATGTCCTTAATCAGCATTATTTAGGGAGTCCGCAACACCGATACAAATACTCCTCTATCGTATCCAAGACACGTGTGAAGTGCCCCACTCGTGCCTGAAACCAGCTTCCCTCAAAACATCCTGCAGATCTGTGTTTAAGCCCCCGACTCAGCTTTTCACATGGCAATGAATCTTCTTCCTTCCAGACTTCTACAGAACGCCCAGGTGCTGCCCTCTCTTGTGAACACCACGAAAACTGGAAGGCATCGTAGGTGGTACAATCCGAAATGCTTTGTTCTCCAGAAAAATGCCACAGATGTTGGTCAACAGACCCTGGAAATCTGGAGAAACAACCGCTCATCTCCAGGGCCCCGATTTCCAGGCAAGAAGTGCCAGTGGTCCCTGGAGACCTCCTGGCACTGGCTACAAGATCTAGTGACATTTAGAGGGGCAGACACAAACAGGTTCAAACCCCCCTCACACCACAGAAAGAGCTCCCAAGAGAAGTTTAGTTTAAAAATCCCAGTGAGGGCACCTGGGTGGCTCAGTCAGTTAAGCATCAGCCTTCTGCTCTGGTCATGATCCCAGCGTCCCGGGACTGAGCCCCAGAAGCCTGCTTCTCCCTTTCCCTCTGCTTGCCTCTGCCTGCTAGTGATTCTCTCTCTCTGTCAAAAATAAATAAATAAAATTAAATTAAAAAGAAAACAAAACTCCAGTGGAGGGCACCTGAATGGCTCAGTGGGTTAAGCCTCTGCCTCTGGCTCAGGTCATGATCTCAGCTTCCTGGGATCGAGCCCCACAGCAGGCTCTCCGCTCAGTGGGAAGGAAGCCTGCTTCTCCCTCTCCCTCTGCCAGCTGCTCCCCCTGCTTGTGCTCTCACACGTGCATGCGCTCTCTCCAATAAATAAATAAAATCTTAAAAAAAATAAATAGGAAAAAAAAAGAATCCCCGCGGATCACAAAAACTTAGCCTGGACAGAACAGCCGTCAGAACACTCTGGGCAACCCACCCAACGCTATCATGCGTTTGAAGAGCGGCACTGAAACTCTGCAGACCCCACTCGTCTCAAGAACTCCTTGAGCTCTTTTTGTTCAAAGAAAGAGCTGACCTACAAGTACGTGTGCCCTCTTGCTGTCATCAATCACCAGTGGGGAGATAAGCAGATTGTTCTAAGCAGAGCTTGCCTGCAGGCGGCAACAGGCCTGGGGACGCCAGAGCAAAGGCACGAAGGAAGTTGCATGTCTCTCCTCGGGGGTAAGAGAAGCAGGAATTATCACAAGCAGCTCCGAGGGGCTCCAGAGATAAAACTTTCAGGAGCTCCTTGCTGGCTGCTTTAGCCGGCCACTCTCTCGAAGCCCATCTGGCCTCCCATCTTGCTTGCACTCTCGCTCTCTCAAATAAATAAAATCTTAAAAATTTAAAAAATAAAAATAAAGTGCCAGACAACACAGATCTAGAATCTAGAGACGTCCTTTTGTGAGCCCAGATGGTGGTGTGTATACAAGGGCATGAAAGCAAGGTCGTCTTCTGCTTGTTCTCATTCTAGGGAGCAAACATACAGATGTTCCCCAGGGACGACCGGCAAAGGTATGTAGGAATCACTGTCCGGTCACTGGTCCCAACCCAACCTCCCTTAGCATAACATGCTACCGGAGAGAGAGGCTGAGGGGTCTTTCTCTTTACTTCTGAATAAGAGGGTAATAAATTAAAATTGCCCTAAGAATGATAAGTCTACACGCCCAGTATATGATTAAAATAGTTCTGATGAACTTGGTACATAAATTGCCCTGTGACTTTTTTTTTTTTTAACCAAAGGGAAGGAAGAAAAACAAATCTGTTTACTGTTAACACAAAACTATGACAATTTCAAAAGCAGTATTTTCTAAATTCTTGACCTCTTAATTGCACATGTCGACTCATTATCTGAGTTATTGGGGGTTTGGAGTTAAAACAAATAAAGCTAGACAATTAATTCTACATCAAGCAGTAGAAAGTATGTACTTTCACCCAAACCTGCCCTCTCCTCCTTCCATGACCAGATATTTTTAATATAACAAGAGAGTCTTTTTTTTTTTTTTTTTAAGACAAGAGAGTCTTGCAGATGTAATGAGTGCTGCATAAGGCGCATGTGGTTAATAGGGGTTCCCATGGACTACAGGTTTGAAGTATAATGAACTTGAGTAACAGTAAAAGCTAGTCTGGAGCCTGGTGTGTAGAGATCTGAAGACAGACTGCAGAAAAACTTGTAAATTTGCCCCAATACCCAGCAGGGAGGTAAGCAGCTCTGAGAGGCAAACTGTCTTTTCAACACATGGGGAAAAAGCCCACCTAGGCCATCCGTTCTCACCACCTTCCCATACGCCAGTCCCTACCCTAGTCCCCACAGCCAGTCCTGTCCCTGTTTAATCTATGTGCCACCAAGAAGTCTGAGTGATCCTTGCAAAATGCATATCACTTCCCTGCTTAAAGCCTTTTTCCTTTGGACAAAATCCCTCCCAAGGCCCAAGGACCGTGTGCATCCTGGCCCCCTGCCTCTCCTTCAACCTCCCCAGCGCTCTTCTCAGATCTCAGCCAGGCTGAGCTCATTCGCACCCAGCCTGTCCTGAGTCTTTCCCGGCAGCTCTGCCAATAATACCAATGCACGCTTTTAGCCTGGGCATCGACATGGCCCACTGTGGGAGGGCCTGGCCTGCCTCCCCAACTCAGCCACCTCTGCTCCCCGCACTTTTGTCCACTGATGGAAAAAGTCAGTACAGGCGGAGCTCAGAAGGAGATACTGTGGGTTCGGTTCCAGACCACCACAATAAAGAGTACTCGAGTAAAACAAGTCACATGAGCTTTTTTGGTTTCCCAGTGTATATAAAAGTTATTTACACTATACTCTAGTCTGTTGAGTGTGAGATCTTGTATCTAAAAAAACAAAACAAAACAAAAAAATCAATGTATATAACTTAATTTTTTTTAAAAGACTTGCAAATCTTTAGAGAGGAACCAGATTTTTTTTTTTAAAGATTTTATTTATTTATTTGACAGACAGAGATCACAAGTAGGCAGAGAGGCAGGCAGAGAGAGAGAGGAGGAAGCAGGCTCCCTGCTGAGCAGAGAGCCCGATGCGGGGCTTGATCCCAGGACCCTGGGATCATGACCTGAGCTGAAGGCAGAAGCTTTAACCCACTGAGCCACCCAGGCGCCCCTATAACTTAATTTAAAAATACTTTATTGCTGGGGTGCCTGGCTGGCTCAGTCCAGAGCATGTGACCCTTGATCTCGGGGTCAAAACAAGCCCCACACTGGACATGGAGCCTACTTAAAGATAAAATAAAAATGCTTCATTGCTTGAAAAAAAAAAATGCTAACCATCACTTGAGCTTATGGAAAGTCACAATCATGGGTCACAGATCACCTAACAAGTATAATATTGGAAAAAACTTGAAATACTATGAGAATTACAAAATGGGACAGAGACAGAGTGAGCAAACGCTGTTAGAAAAATGGTGCAAACAGATTTGCTCTACACAGGGTTGCCAGAAACCTTCAATCTGTTAAAAAATAAATAAATAAATAAAAATGCAGCATCTGCAAAGTTCAATAAAGCGAGGTATGCTCATATGTAAGTAGCTTGTGCGATGCCAGGCCTCGATGCTTAGCGGGAGGCTCACCTCTGCTAGGCAGGGTGAAGGACAGAAGGGCAATCCTTCCAACAAAGACCTAAGAACTTGGCAGACTTCAGCATCAACTCCACTCGCCTTGAAGCTCTGCCAGAGAACGTATACCTTTTCTCAGCCCTGCCCTATTAACAATGACCTTGACCTTTGGTGCCCAACTCCCTTCCCTAAGATTACCTCTACTGCATTTAAATAGGCATGAAGACTATTACAGATTTGGGGGTTCACATTTGTGAAAAGCAATATTACAAGTGGTAGCTATACCCTGAACACACAGATCCTGGGTCCTGCACCAGAACCGCGGGCCTTCTAGAATTTCTTACAATGAACATTCAGGAGCTACTTATCTCAAAACCCCAGCACCTGATCTGCTCATTTTCCAGCCCTACTATGCCACCCCCCAGTGCTGGCCAGACTCGTTTTCTAGACAGTGGGAAGGACACTAGAAATTCCCACCACCAGGCAGCTTCGAGAGCCAGACTGTCATGAAGCCGTATTTTCCACATTTAAAACAACTGATCTGAAAAGCTGTTTGCTCTTCTGGCCCTGGTGAAGGAAAGCCAAAGATTTTCCACATCTCTGACCTGGTGCTCTACTTCTTTCATAAATCCAAGGTACGTTCTCATCTCTTAGCAAATTCATTTTACCCGGAGAACCACCACCCCAACCCCCTCCCCCCCAAATTCCAAAAGCATTCATTCATTCTACAAATATTGACTTAGCCCTGTTGGCAGACAAGGCACGATGCCAGGGCCAAGAAGGACACAGAACTCAGTGATGAGGACATGAGCATCAGAATCCAGGAGACCAGCCTCGGATGCCCCTACCACACAAGCCTGGAGAAGGACAGTAACGGCAGACACATGGAGCGCGTGCCAGCGCCAAGCTAGTCACGCGCGGCGACGTGTGTACTTCTAACCCCCGTGAGCAAGCAACTAATACTGCCTCCATTTAACAGATGTGAGATCGGGCACAGAGTGAAGAACCTGCCCAAAGTTCCAGAGCTAAGAGGTGGCACAACAGGTGGGGTTTTTCTCTTCTTTTTTCTTGTAAAGGTTTTTTAAAATTTTTATTTTATTTTATTTTATTTTATTTTATTTTGTCAGAGAGAGAGAGAAAGAGCACAAGCAGAGAGAGCAGCAGGCAGAGGGAGAAGCAGGCTCCCCGCTGAGCAAGGAGCCCAGTGCAGGACTCAACCCCAGAACCCTGGGATCATGACCTGAGCCAAACGCAGACACTTAACTGGCTGAGCCACCCAGGTGTCCCTCTCTTTTCTTTCTTTTTTTTTTTTTTAAACCAGTGCTACTGATGTGTAATTTATATGATAAAATTATTGGCTCCCAGGCAAGTCCATCCTCACGGAACCCACATACTTCTGCCTTACCCACTCTTCTTTCCTGAGCCCCAGTTTCCTACTTTCCAAAATGCAAACCATAAACATGAATCCACAGAGCAGTTAAGGGATGACCCCATGGGAATAAACATTAGTAAAGTAGCCCAGTCAGCCCAGTCTGGGCCTGGCAGCGAGGACGGTGGGGCAGCCTGAAATTGAACAAGAGACCATCTTCTTGCAAAGAGTCTAATCTAATCAGAGACGAAACTAGTAAATACAGAAAACAGCCATCAACAAATGCAGGGAGAGGAACGACCCAAAAAGAGATAAAAATACAAAAGGGAATTGTGTGGTGAAGTGGGAGGGAGGACCCGTGTTCTTTGAGCTCAAGTATTTGCAACACAGAGCTGGGCTGAGAATGTCGAGTTTCATTTCATTCGGCACCAAATCACAAAATCCGTGAGAACAGTCCAGACTCTATCAGAGAAGGCTTCCATATCTGACACAGATAAACAGGAGGCAATGAACCACACTGGCCGTGGACAGCGGCCTAAGTCCCTTTCTCCAGAGGTGGGTAGGACTGTCTTTAAGCAAATCAACACACAACTGGGCTTCCAAACCCTCCGAAGGAAATGCTTCCAAGAATGAATTCAGTGGACTCAACCTCATACATCTGCCTGGTCTCATTCTGCAGAGCTTACTGCTGTCTTCTGAGGATAAATCATCATGCTACTGACCTCGAAACCGTCTTCTACCAAACTGTTGCTACCCACGGAGCCAGAGTCCCACTGCTCTCCATAGGAGAGCGGGCAGGAGGGCAACAAAGGAATGTTCTCCCACGCTAAGGCCGGCAGCTCTCGGCAACCGGAGCGCCCCTCCTAACTCAGAGCCTTCCCGGGGTTGTGGGAACAACCCAACCACCACCGGGGCAAGAAGCCCACTGCAGATGTGTTGATGGACAACTGTCACAAAGTGAAAGTCCTGCTTCTAGGGGCTGCCAAAGCAAAAGACAGTGTCACCTTAGAAGTAACCCACTTTCAAATATATGTGATGGCTCCCTGGAGTCCAATGACACCGACCATCATCTCTTGTTCGCTTTAGAGAATAAACTCCCTGCTACGGGTAGAACGAAGAAATTTAATTCCCGATTTCAAAGGTGCTCACGGGCCAGCGAGAGCCTTCCCGCACGGATCGTCCTGCGCCCTGACCCACACACGGACAATGATGGGTCCGGCGCGAGCGCTGTGCGGAGTCAAGGCAGCTTATTAACAGAGCAATATCCGTGAAGGAGCACAAGCCCACCATTGTGGAGTCCAATTTCCTGTTCCATAGCCTCCAGAGCAAATTAAAAAAGAAAGCACCCATAGATGACGACAGACACCACCTCAGCTGCAGCCCCCATCAGAAGCCGCAGAAATCCTTTCTACTTGGCATTTTCACAAAAGCGATAGTGTGTCTCACACACCCAGGCCTGTGTCCCATATCTGTTACGGGCCCCAAAGGCACCTGCTGCCTGACAGAGCAGCTGCTCTCCATCCCCAGGGCCACTAACTAAGGGTAGGATCCAGAACGGTCCTCCCCCAGCCCTGCCAGCAACTACAGTCTGGACCTGGGCACTAGCGGGCCACTCCTGGGACTAAAGGAATGTGCCTCCTTGACTTCAGGAAGGACTCCAACATCAGCAACGTTAACATCTGGGGCCAGGTAATTCTTGGTTGTGAAGGCTGTCCCAGGCACCTCAGGATTTAGAAGCATCCCCAGCTTCTACTCACTTGCAAACCCCCACCCATGAGGTTATCGTTGTGACAAGCCAAAATGATCTGGAATCCTCACCAAAAGTCCCCGGGGCATGAAACCATCCCCACCGGGAGCCCCTGGTCTGAAGAGAACACTGTTACCCGCCCACTGGCATCCCACCTGGGAGAAGTTGTAAATCATTCACTTCCAAGGCACGGATGACAGAAGCCAGCACGGTCAAAACCTTGGCATCATCTCTCCAAACGTCCTCCTCCCCGACCCGGATCTTGAAGGGTCTCTGCCCTCCCTGGGTGGAAAGCTGACATCTGACAATCACATCACCCATACCCAAGGGGTGCCACGCCACTGTGGATCCTGCCAGTCCTTCCTCGGGGCCATCTGCTGCCCCACCCCTGCCCCCCTCCTCCCCACCCTTTGACTACCATGCAGAAGCACTACCTACCCACGTGCAAGAACCCAGGACCTCTGACTGCCCCTTGACAAAAGTTACTTGCTCTGCTTCCCTTTGCTTGCCTCTCTGTATCTCACTCAATGGTGGAGCCAAGAATGGAAACAGGTCCGCACAGGGCACAGGCTCCTATGGTCATGCCACACTCTCTTGAGTGTGGGAGAGAACAAGGCCACAGAGGAAACAGAAGAAGAGTGGGGGGTCCCAGGGAGCACAACAAAAACTGGGGAAACCAAGGAGAGAGTATCAAACGCCACAGAGGGCCAAACAAACCACTTCCAATCACTCAGTCGCTGACAGATCATTGGTGATGGCATTTCGTTTAGAGTGCTTTTTTAAGAAGGTTTATTTATTTGAGAGAGAGACAGAGAGAGGCTTCATGCAGAAATGGGGTGAGGGGCAGAGGGAGAAGCAGACTCCCTGAGCAGGGACTCACAACACGGGACTCTGGGATCATGATCTAAGCCAAAGGCAGAGGCTTAACCAACTGAGCCACCCAGGCACCTGTAGAGTGCTTTATTAAAAAAAGAAAAACTAGAGGACAATTTCGCCGGTCCCCAGATAAGGCCCAATGGCTGCCACCACATCGGAAAGGATTACACGGGCAACATTAAAAGATCTTTTGTGTTACAACATTTATGTAAGGAGATCTATTTTCCCTCTTCTAAAAAACCTTTCCACAGAATAGGAAACTCCAGTGTGGAAAAAAGCAAAGTATATGTAAGGCTTTTTTTTTTTTTTTTTTTTTTTTTTTAAGTAGGCTCCACATTGGGCTACCTAAAAATCCAAGGTTTGGTTTTTTAATATAACTATTATTAAAAAAAATATGGAAAATAATGCTTTGGAATTTCCGCATGTGAGCTGCCAAGAAGAGGACGCATATAGCGTACCTCCACGTGACTTCCCTTTTCTGAGCTTTAAATATTCCTTAAAAAATGTAATGTAAGCCTTATCTTTACCCCTGTTAGAAAAAGAACCAAAAAACCCTTGATGAATCACCTAAAACTAAAGCAAAAAAGAAAAAAAAAAAATCACCTCTGAAGGTCTTCTTTTATGGCTATAAGTGGAAAATCTGTACATACACATCACCTGGCAGACATTCCAGGAGAATGATGAAATCAACATAAAATTTATATAAAATATGAAAATCAATATAAAATACAGTGAGCAAACCAAGCTGACCATTGGGAGATGAACCGCAGGCGCCTGGGAATGAAACAACAGGTTTTCTAAAGACGCTTTAACCTCTAGCTGGTAAGGTATGGATAAAGCATTTAAAATAAGTTCATTGGTTCAACAAACTGAATATAGAGGCACAAAGTAGGAACAGTTGTTAAAGCTACCATGACTCTGTACTTAAGAACAGGATACACCCAGCGGCGCCTGGGAGGCTCAGTCCCTTAAGCGTCTGCCTTCGGCTCAACTCACAATCTCAGGGTCCTGGGATCAGCCCTGCGTCGGGCTCCGTGCACAGTGGGGAGCCTGCCCGTCCCTCTCCCTCCTGCTTGTGCTTGATCGTTCTTTCTCAAAGAGATAAGATCGTAAACACACACATACACACACACATATCTCCATTCCAGTCTCTCTAAATGAGAGCCTCTTGATGGACAGAAATCAACATATACAAACAGAGACATTACACAGGTAAAATATATCAAGAGACATTTTCACACCACACGTTTGACACACACGTATATAAGATCAGAGCCAACACCGAAATAGTATTCAGCCATAAAGAAGAATGAAGGGCTGATATGCGCGACCAAACTCAAAAACTTGCCAAGTGAAAGCAGTCAGACACAGAAGGGCACATTTCTGTGTACACGAAATACCCAGAGTGCATAATGCTATGTATGGATCACTGGAGACTGCCAGGGCCGGGGGGAAGGAGTGAGTGGAGAATGTTCAGGTTTCGTTTGGGGGTTCAATTACGTGATAAGGGTGCAGCTCTAACCCAACAGAAGTAGCGTCCTTATACGAAGAGACACCAGAGATCTCTTTCCCTGCGTGCGGACACAACCGGGAGGCCGCCCTCCGCAAGACAGGAGAAGAGTCCCTGCCAGAAACCAAATCTGCCCGCACCTCCGCCTTGGACTTTCAGCCTCCAGGACTGCAAGAAAGTAAACCTGTGTTGTTTAGGCCCCGCCCGCCTGCAGGACTCGACTTCAGCAGCCCAAGCTAAGACTGCAGAGTTCGTATCAAACTCATTTCACAGACGGGAGGCGTGAGACACGGAAGAGTCTGGCAGCTTGCCCAAGGCCATCCACCCCGCAAGCAGGAGGACACAGCATTCAAACTCAAGCAGCCTGCTTCCAAGACCTCCCCCCTAAATCACACTCACAGGGAGGCATTCGGTCTTGCTGACAACACTAAGTGACCAAGAGAAACAGGACATCATCCCAGTACGGCATCCAACCTTTCACACCTCACAGCTCTGCAAAACAAAGTACATTTCTAAAATTGCAAAGCAAAACTTTTCTTCTCCACCCTCCCCCCTTTAAAAGACAAGATTATCCAGCTTCCCCCCCTAGATTAGCCAAGTAAAACAAAGAATGGGCCAAAAAGACTGAATAAAATGGGGGTCCATTCTGGCAAGGCAGAAATTTAACCTACATACCACCAATGCAAAAACAGTTTTACAGCGTATTTTGGGGAAGCAGGCTGAAACTAACCTGAAGGAAAATAGCCCATTCCGTTCCCCTCCTCTGCTCCCAAGTGAAGAAGCATCACTTCTTCACCGCTTAGAGGGTAGAAACCCCAGTCAAGTTTTGTTTGGCCCACTCAGTAAAAACCAAAATGTTCTGCATTCCTTGCCAACATTCTACAAATTGGGACAATTCACAGGAATCTACGTATGTGGCCTCTCTTTAAAAACTAGAAAGCCCAGGAGCGCCTGGGTGGCTCAGTCATTAAGCATCTGCCTCTGGCTCAGGTCATGATCCCAGAGTCATGGGATCGGGCCCCACATCAGGCTCCCTGCTCAGCGGGAAGCCTGCATCTCCCTCTTGCACTCCCCCTGCCTGTGTTCCCTCTCCCCTCCATCTGTCAAATAAATGAGTAAAATCTTTAAAAAACAAAAGACAACAAAATAAAACCAGGAAGCCCAGCAACAGCGAATCTTAAAGTCTCCCAGGTTTGTAAGCTCTGGTTAACCAGTCCCCACCACTCCCTAATGCACACAACACGGCTCATTTCACTCATCTCGCTCACCTGCTGATCCCTAGGGGCCGGAACTTGCAACTCTGTCAGTCTGCACCTCGATCTAGGTTTTTAAAAATGCATTATTTTCAAAAGTAAACTTTTGAAGGGAAGGGTTTCAATTATTTAACGGGCTTGTCAAGCAGTGCTCTTTAATTAAACTTGGCTCAAATCGAAAGGAAAACGCATTCATTTTTAGGCCAGTCTTGGACATAACATATTGAATCATATCTTAATTCTGACCAAATGGCAGAATAAAGCCTTGTTTTAAAAGCATGAATTATAGCCACCCAAGTCAGTGTTCTATTTATAGCTGCCGGGGATTTCGGCTTCCATCCTGCCCCAGCACTAGTGAGTGAGCACACACGCACACAGACACACGCACACACCCATGTCACTGCCTCAGTACTGAATTTCAGCAGCCAGCAAGTCAGACTTTTTCCATTAGTTTGGTTTGGGATGGTTCCTGAGCTATAGGCACACTTCCTGGACAGCAGCCAACTGGACACCAGAATGCAAAATTCTGTTTATTTCTCAGGAAAAAAAAAAAAAAAAGACATTGATTCTATCTTCTCCCTGGTTTTCATAAAAAGTTCACCAAGGAGGAGCCTACATTTCTCACTGTGCTTCCATTCTTTTTTGCTATCCTAACACAAATACCAAGAATTGTTGCTTTTTCCCCGGTTATAAAACAGTTTCCATACTCAGAATTGAAAGGTGCTAAAAACTCAAAAAAAAAAAAAAACCCTCAAAAAACCATCAAGCAGCCATCAAATTCTTGCTGCTTAATTTAAAAAACCCAAACCTTGAGTAATAATCAACTTTCCTCTGACTAGCAATAAAGCAGGGAGCTGCAAACTTGGTAACGTGGACAAGAACCCAGGCCTTTGGGCCATGAATTACTGGTGCGATTTTCACTTCTCCCGGCATGTCCACCTGAAACCCAAAACTGCATGATAAACTGCACGTTTCACCCCTGGTATCAGACGGTCTTCTTCATAGGCCTGTGAATGGAATTATCTTTTAAGAAATCGCACTGAAATTGGGGCGCCTGGGTGGCTCAGTGGGTTAAAGTCTCTACACTTGGCTCAGGTCGTGGTCTCGGGGTCCTGGGATCGAGCCCCGCATCGGGCTGTCTGCTCAGCAGGGAGCCTGCTTCCTCCTCTCTCCCTGCCTGCCTCTCTGACTACTTGTAATCTCTATCAAATAAATAAAATCTTAAAAAAAAAAAAAAGAAATTGCACTGAAATTACACTGAAGGAGGAAAATGAGACCTGTCATCGCGGAGAGTCCAGGAGAGCACCAGGTCGGAGACCAGGGAGGCGGCCAGCAAGGGACAGAAGCAAGAGCAACCCTGGGCAGTCACCCGCGGCCAAAGCACGAGCAGGTGTGTGGCATGGGGGTCGGGTGTGGCCGGGGGACAAGATCTGGACTCAGAATGAGACAAATGAGAGCTAGGACACATATGTATTAAAGTTCAAAACGGAGGCCAGCAAAAATCCAAGCTCCAAATCATCAGGGAAAGCAAAGCTTTGACCTACATTGGGTTGGGGGCGGGAGTGGGGGGGGCGTGGCTGTGGGACACAACACCAGGATGCATCTCCATAACGTGGCTTACCCTCTGTAGCTCAGTGCCAACGACTTGTCTCATTCCAGTTAGTTCAGGCAAGAAATAATACCCCACACTCCGCTAGCCTGGGCTCCTCCTCGGAAGCAGGCACCGGGGAACTCAGACTTGGGCAATGAATAAGGTCAGAAAAGACAAAGGCACACCAACAACTTCTGTGTGCTCCTGACAGAATGACGAAGACCTGAACATTCCAGAGAGAAGGCAGCCAGGCTGAGACGGCTCACCGCCAGCGTGGGCTCTGGAGGTCCCCCCTGCTGGCCACGTAGCCGCTTCCTGGGCTCCTGACCTGTGACAACCTTCCCAGGAAGCTTCATGAACTCCTTCTGGAAGACAACCCCCCACCCCGAGACCCACCCAGAGACCCGCAGTGCCCACTCGTGAGGGAACCTAATATCCAACATCAGTACATCTACGGTACTCGAGAGGGCCCAGCAAAGTCATAATGTCTCATGAGGATCTCCTCACTGGCACCTGTGACGTCTGAGGAAGCCTATGTGGCCCATCACTGTTAATTCTGCCACTGCTCATCCTGTAGACCTGCCATTTCTGCCGAGTCACTCTTTTTGTTTTACTTGTGAATATTGAGTGGGTAGCCCAGATGTGCCCTATATTCGAGGGAGTCCTAGACAAAACACACCCTCAAGTGCACCCACAAACCATGGAAACAACCTTGAAATATACTCGCTGCCTAGGGTGGGATCACGTGGCACGAGGAAAAGCCCAAACATCTGATAAACCCACGGCCACCCTTCCAGACTGGTGATGCACCTGGCCGGGAGGGCAGTGACCAACTGGAGATGCCAACTCCGAAGAAATGCGCACGGTGTCTGGAGTCAGACACGAGGTAACCCCGTGCGTTCACCCTGTGACTTAACGAGTTACCGCACTTCTCTAAGCAACAGGTTGTTCAACTGTAGTCGGGACTCACAATAGCTCCTAACAAGCGGAAAATTCAATGAGATGATGTACGTAAAGGGATTAGCACCGTAAAGGACACCCAATAAGCTCTCATAAATGTCCTATTATTGGGTTTATAGCTTCCAGATACATCCAAGGTAGCTTTCAGGGGCATCAGTGCATCAGCGGTCCTTCGCGGGTGTCCTCTGGCGACACCCCTCCACCCTGACATCGCGGCTACGGTAAGGCAGCAGTGGGAACCCCACTGGCAACCAGAGGCCAACTTTAGCTGCCTCAGCCTCACAGCATGCCGGGACCACAACTGACTCATGCGGAATTCCATCGACGTGGGTCTCTAACAAGCCGTGATCTCTGAAGCAAAGTAATCCCTACCATACTCAAGTTTCTTATCATTCATCTGAATGAACCGAGCTGGTGAGTAAGTACTTGGCACACATCTCTCACCAGCTGAATGGCTCTGTCCCCTGAGGAGTAGGTCCAAGGCTGGATGACAATGTCATCACTGAATCCTCATTACCAACCTATTCAGCCCAGATTTCTATCATGAACTGTATGTCCAGGGTCCTTAATCCCACATCAGGGTCAGTCAATGCCCAACAAATGATCCACTTAGTAAATGAACTTTGCATCAGTGGACAGTGGTACAGACTCTTGTTCTACTAAATTATCCCATTTGGACTCCTGAGAGTCTCTTTATTTAAATGGCCCCCAATCAACAAACAAAAACATGCAGGACACTAAAAGTTCATCGAAGAAGAGGTCTTGTTTATGGTGTTTTCCGCATTAAAAAGCAAAGTCAACAGAAAACCAGATTATTTTTCTGTTTGGTTCAGGTGGGGGGAGAAAAGGTGAGGTGGACCATGGGAAGAACGCCTACCCGATGCACACTTTAAATAACTTACAATTTTATATGCCAATCATACCTCAACAAAGCAGAACCTAAGAAAACAACTCACGCCTATATCACAGATTAAATCCAGGAACTTTTTTTTTTTTTTTTTAAAGTAGGTTCCACGCCCAACATGGGGCTTGAACTCATGATTCTGAGATCCACGGTTGCACGTTCTCCTGACTGAACCAGCCAGGTGCCCCTAAATCCAGGAACTTTAAGATGAACCCAACTTAATTTCCCTCCTGCCTGAAGGTCCAGTGTGAACTTAGAAGTCTTCTTCCATTTATTTTAAAGGTTACGGCTGCTGACTCAACTGCCCTTACCAAGAGTTCAGTAATTCATTGCCGTGGCTTGAAAAAAACAACATGCTAGGTGAAAATTAAACCAAAAGAAAAAATCACATACTTACTCATCAAAATAGGGAGAAGCAGAAAAGAAAGGAGGGTGTGGAGTTTGTTGGTAAAGGTTCACTTACCCCTCGCAAGAGGCTGCCTCGTGTATTAACAGCGTCGGTGACGCAAGTGCTTGGTAATGAATGAAACGAATCAAGTGGGTAGAGGTCCAGAGAGCCGAGCACTAATGCTGCCCCTTACGGCTCTCTTCCATCTCAAATCTACATGTTGGTCTCCTGGTGTTCTGTCATGGAGCTCGTCCTACTGTCTATCCCTTTGCCCTTTAGGACAAATGGAAGCTCACAGCTAAGAAAGCCTAGAAAAAAATAACTTTATAGCCTACTGTATAAATGTACAGACATATAATAAATATGTTTTATTTTTCAGGAATGCCAGAAAAATCAATTGTGGAATAAATATAACTATAAATCTAGATGTCTAACATGACTAAACAAATTTACTATAGTAAATTTAACAACTTCAACAAATTCACTATAATAAATTTGGATATTAAAATTTAAAAATCAGATGAAGGCCTCATTCACAGCCATGCACACATACTCTAAAAAATATATTACAGAAAATTATGTTAGCGGTAATCATTTTACTTAGAAAACAGTAAACTGAAATACTAAAGGGCAGAATTTTACAAATCAAGTCAATCTTCTGTATCAGGGTTTCTCAGTCTTTGCTCTACTGACATTGGGACTGAATCAGTCTGCGTTGTGGGGCGCTGTCCTGGGCATCCCAGGACATTCAGCAGGATCCCTCTCCTCCACTCACTAGGGCCAGCAGTACTCTTCCCACATCAATGGATCAGTGGTAACAACCAAAAATGTCTCCAGGGAGGCAAAATTGTCCAGTTGAGGGCCACTCCTGTACATAAATTTCAAATCCCACCGGTATTGATCCACCAAACCCTTAGCAACTTTCTGGCTACACACGTTATGACAAAGAGTAGATTTGCTGATATAACCACGCTAGCTTTTTCTTCCTCGTGCTAGCACTTTTTAAACTATAAAATCCATATTCATTAGGAATACAGAACATTAGCAGTCAATCTATCACCACCTTAACTGAATTACAGTTTTGCACAGTTGACTTCAATGTAAACCATTAATTACCTAGTAAACATGTCACATCAGTAGGAGGAGGGCCTTTTTCCAAAATGGTGGTTTCTTGAAATTATTATCACTTGAGGGGCACCTGGGTGGCTCAGTCGGTTAAGCGTCTGCCTTCGGCTCAGGTCATGTTCCCAGGGACCTAGAATCGAGCCCCACATCAGGCTCCCTATTCAGTGGGAAAACTGCTTCTCCCTCTCCCTCTGCCTGCCAATCCCCCTATTTGTGCTGTCAAATAAATAAGTCTTAAAAAAACAAAACAAAACATTTTTATCACTTGCCGTGGACCTACAAATGTCTTCATAAAAAAAGATTAAGCCCTAAACTTAAATGAAATGGGACTTTTATCCGTCTTTGTGGAGGAAGATGCCGAAGTATGATGGGACAGCTGAATGCCAGAGCTGCAGGGCAGACAGAAGCCATCAGCAAAGCACATGACAAGCAAGAGTTGCAAACCGCATGCCGATTCCAAAGCAAACAAGCCTTCTCACAACATCACTTCATGGGAATCTGGAGTTTATCAGAAACATACAAAAGCCAAGAAAAATGACAGGAAATTCAGCATGACCTCCGTCTTCAGTAGGAAATCTCCCCAGAAATCTACAAATTGCACAGGAACTCGTCCTTGAACGTTCTCCCCAACAGAACGCCTGCAATAAGACTTGTTCGGGAGGAACGTTCAGCGGGTGCCATCCCAAGATCGACCAAGGCCGTGTCTCTGCTTCATTTACAGGAAAGCTTCCATTCCTTATTTTAATCACTGGCAAAAGTAGGTACTTCTCGGTCTTGTATCTTAGGACTTTGGTCTGCTCTCTAGGGAGATGCAAATACACATCCCTAATGATTATGACACAGATCTATCTTCACCTCCTTCTACACAAATTATTGACGTCACCTCCAAACAAATTCGACTTCCAAAGAGCTCGGTATTTTGGGTCCAAATTCTAGCTCTATCACTTCCCAGCCGTGTGAACTTGGGCAAATTCCTTGGCTTCTCTGGGGCTCTATTCCTTTTTTTTTTTTAAGATTTTATTTATTTGACAGAGATAGAGATCACAAGTAGGCAGAGAGGCAGGCAGAGAGAGAGGGGGAAGCAGGCTCCCTGCTGAGCAGAGAGCCCCATGCAGGGCTCTATCCCAGGATCCTGAGATCATGACCTGAGCCGAAGGCAGAGGTTGAACCCATTGAGCCACCCAGGCACCCCTGAGGTTCTATTCTTATACATAAAAGAGAGGAGACAGTACCAATTGCATAGGATTACTAGGCAGATTTGGGGCACCTGGGTGGCTCAGTCTGCTAAGCATCTGACTCTTGATTTCAGCTCAGGTTGTGATCTCAGGGTCCTAAGATCGAGTCCCGCGTCAGGCTATGTGCTGAACATGGAGCCTGCTTGAGTTTCTCTCTCTCTCTCTCTCCCTCTGCAATCCCCCCAACCCTCAGGCTTGCTCTCTCTCTTATGCCCCCCCCCCAAAAAAAAAGGAGTATTGGACAGATTATACGAATTAATCCAGGTAAAGAATTTAGCACAGTCCCCACCAAGTGATCAATACATTTTCACAAGTTAAGCTGAATAACAGAAAGTGCAGATGGTTCAGAGGCTGAAAAGACTGTATTGTGGCTTAGCCACACCCCGAGCTCCATTTATTCAAATTGTTACCAAAATCCCACATTCTGTCAAATCCTAAATATTACACCATATTTCTTCCTGGGACAAATACACTATTGACTTGAGTTAGAGAACACTGCTAGAACAATCTTTTTTTTTTTTAAAGAAAATTTTGTCCTAAACTGGGCTGTGCTAAAGACAGGATGTATCATCTTTTAAAAGAAGTTGCCACAATTCTGCTTTCCTAGAGGGAATAACTAACAACTTCATCAAATGTTTTACAGTAACATCTTGTTCTTCTGAAGGGATCCTATTTCCCTGCTCCTCGTGCACATGCCAACTGTAAAGAGTCACATTTAGGGACCTGGGGTAGGTTGAAGGGTCCAGGAGGATTTTAAGAAACTCGAAGGACATAACCTGAGTTGTATTTCTGACCCATGGTTTAGTGGTAGGTCTTGGGTACAGTCACCTAGTTCTCTGTGCCCCAGCTGAGGAATCAACTTGATCTCACAAAGATAACAGGCGAATAAGGACAGAGCTACATTCCCACGGAGAGCCCTCCCATCTCCCCGGGATTTTGCAATGTCAGAGGCACGTTTTGTTAACGCTGCCTACAGTCCGCTGATGGCAGAACTAGGTCTGCTCCCCATTTTCACTTTTAGAACTGATGACTCGTGCTTTTTTTTTTTTATGATGGTACAGGAAAATAAAAACTATGGTGAACAAACAGATGTACAAGTTGCCCTCCACAATTTGGACCAGGAGGCCCTGACTTGCTTGCTTCGTCTCCAAGATACTGCACGGAAGCATCTCGTCCTGATCATATAATCAGGAGCTCGTTTTATCAGATGTTTTTCCTCTAATACAGACTTTGAAAAACAACAGGAGATTTCATTTTCTATTCTATTGATTCACATCTTCACTTATTTATTTATTGTTTATTCACATATTTATATATTCCATTGATATTTACAGAAAAGACGCACTGGCCTTCTCAATGAGAATCTTAAGGGAATATAGTTTGAGAACCTAAAATAGAGCAACCTAACAGATCTGCCCAAAGGCAAGAAGGAACCTGTTACAGGCAAAAAAGCTATGTTACCAAGAGAAAACCCCGAAATTTCAGTGGTTCTCAAGGTCTGAAAATCTTAGGGCTAGAATTTACAGTAGGCACCAGAATTCATGTCCTTGAACTTGGCACCTTTGAGAAAATCCCTAATCAGTGAAAATCTTAAGGAAATCCAGGACCTCTGGTTAAGAAACAGTATTCCGATGACCCCATCCTAACAGAGCAAGTAACATGTGAAAAGGTAGAGGCTGCTTTTCTAACTTTTATCTTCGTAGAAAACTGTAACCAGTCCAGAAACACTGCCTACTTAAAACTTCTCAACAGCAAACAATTCACCTACTTGATGTGGACCAAACCCTTAGGCAGCACAGCCATAGGGAGATACTTCATTTCCCATACCCATGGCCGTGACTGCCCTGGTCTAGAATGACGATGCTAAACCTAACACATGTATGTGTTTGAGTAAATGTACATGCACACACGTGTGTACACACACGTGTTAGATACATGGGTGTGCACATACACACATGTGTACACATGTGTGTTACATGGGTGAGTGCACACATGTGCATGAGCATGCATCATGTACGTGTACACGTTACACACGAGTGCATTGTGCGCATGTGTGTAATTACACGTGTCACCGGTGTGAATGTGCACTGTGCCCGTGTGCACATGCTACACTTAAGGCTGCACAGTGCCCACGTGCACATGTGTATGCACACGTTTTGCATGAGCGAGCATTGTGCACATGTGTGCATGTGACACAGACAAGCACCTGTGCATGCATACGCATAGATTTATCTTATATATAAAGTAGTTTAAACAAAAACACTTGTAAGCACAGCTTACCTACTTGTTGCTGAAACACTCGTCATACTCTACACACATTTATCATGGAGAAAACAAGAACAAGTGGGCATTTTTCCAAAAAAAAAAAAAAAACAAAAAACCAGAGGTATAAAGAAAATTCATAAGTGGAGAAATTCTTTGCTCTACAAGGTAGGTGGTGAGGAGAATACAGGGCATCTCCCTAGGGCTCAGGAAGCGCTCTCCGCTCATATCTTAACTACTTAAGGGAAGAGGCAGCAAGGTTAGGGACCCAAGGTGGGGACGGGCAGGGCACAGCGGGCTGGCAGGGACACCAGCGGGCGCTGTGAAGGCAGTTGGGGCTGGGAGAGCTAGAGATGGCCCAGTCCCTGGGGATCAAGAGCCCCTCATCTGGGGCGTTAACACAGAGCTCCTTTTCAGAGGACTGGCCTCTTTTCTTCTTTTCCCCTGCGCCCAATAAACGATCTGTGTTTTCAAAGCAGGGGACCAGAAGCAGTAAGAATTAGGAAGGAGGAGCCCCCGCCCCATAAGAAATGACTGGGGAAAACACTCCCCTTGCTTCCACACTGGGCTGTCTTCACTGGGTTTTCCTCCCAAACACCCCGGACAGCCGAGGGCAAGAATCCGAGGGATGCTTTTCCATCTCTGCGCTCCGACGGTCCCGGTGGAGTTCAGAGTCTCAGGACCTGAGTGCACAGCTCCTCGTGGAGTCACAAGCCTTCGGGTGACAGCTGACCACTGCTGCCTGGCCTGGCTTCTCCGGACACACCCTTCACCTGGAAGACTGTCTCCTTGCGGCCACCACCATAGGCCTGACTCAACTCACCACTCAGTAAGGACACTCTCGATGGCCTTAGCCGTCTTGGCTTACATCAAAAAAAAATCCCCTTTCCATTCCGTCCTGCTCAGATCCTGGGTGATGACAGGAATATCCTGTTGCATTTTTCAGCGTCCCAAGAAGGCTTAGCTGCCATCATTTAAAGAATGAAATGGGGGTGGCAATAAGCAGATGCAAACTTGTATTAAATGACAACAGTGTGCACTGTAAAAGGGGTAGTGTTATTTCACCTTGCACTCAACACTCACTTCAAAGTCCACGGAAAGATTTCATGGGGGTGAAAAATAAGAAAAAGCTTTCAAGTAAAACACACAACAGTTTTGTAGGTTCCCTAAATCCCTACAGTTAGAACTGCCACCATCTTGTCGCTGTTGTGGCCTAGGGTTAACACACAAGGATATTTACAATACAAAAGAATGAGAATTATAAGAAAAATCCATGAACAGTTCCCAAAACAAATGGCCAATGCTAACCCCACCCCACCCACCCCCCGCAAGGTAAAGCCAGGTCCCTCGTGTGCACTTTTGGTGACTTAAATAACTTCGGCACCCACACAGGGATCTTCTGAGGCCTGATGTGAATCACCAGCCCTGCTTGTAATCATCTGAGACCATCTCTCCCCTCTGTAGCTCAGAGGAGAACCTGACAGTGGACACAAGTCTAGTATTATGTGATAACTTCCTTTGTGAAATAATGTGTCATTAAGATTCTAATTAGAAGTCACAAAATCCCTGCTGTCATAAACACATCAGGATGGTGCATCTCGGCTGTGCCTGTTGTACTTAAGCTGCAGGGCCACCTCTCGTAAAACTTTCACTGCTAAATCATCTAACTAAAAATGTGCCAATTCTTCGATCAAACATCTCTACTCCCAGGCAAGTTTATTCTCAAGAAACAATCAGATAAGCATACCATGATCTAGGTATAAGAACACTGGTGTGCTGTTTTCTAGAAAAGCAAACAACTAGAAACAACCTAAAATGGTCATATAAATGATGATATATGTCAGGAGGACTCAGACACCTAGGACTCCTACCTTGGGCTGTAGACTCCAGAGTGTGCCTGCCTATCACAAAGACCATTTAAAAAAAGGGGGCGGGGCAGTATCTCAAAGAATGAATCATGGACTTTGGTGGAAAATGTTATTTTCAGGGGTGCCTGGGTAGCTCAGTTGGTTAAGCATCTGCCTTCAGCTTAGGTCATGTTCCCAGGGTCCTAGGATCAAGCCCTGCATCGGGATCCCTGCTCACTAGGGAGCCTGTTTCTCCCTCTCCTTCTGCCTCTCCCCCAGCTTGTGCATGCTCTCAAAAAACTAAAACCTTACCAAACAAACAAACAAACAAACACCCTGAAATTTCAAGAAAATATGTAATACAAGTTAAGGAAATAAAAACATTTGTACGGGGGCGCCTGAGTAGCTGTTGTTATGCATCTGCCTTCTGCTCAGATCCTGACCACAGGGTCCTGGGATGTAGCCCTGCGTGGGGCTCTCTGCTCAGCAGGAAGCCTGCTTCTCCCTCTCCTGCTCCTGCTCCCCTGTTTGTGTTCCCTCTCTCGCTGTCTCTCTATCAAATAAATAAATCTTTAAAAAAAAAAAAAACTGTAAGACTAGGAAGGAAAAGACACACACACACACACATTCTCCCCAAACATGTTTTTCTACAGATTATTTTGTGGCCAAGATGCATTAAAGTATAGTTTCATTTGAAAACAGATTTTTAATGAATTGTTTTCTTTAAAACGTACACAGCATTGAAAAGTTTTAGGAATGGGCGCCTGGGTGGTTCAGTGGGTTAAAGCCTCTGCCTTCGGCTCAGGTCATGATCCCAGGGTCCTGGGATGGAGCCCCACATCCGGCTCTCTGCTCAGCAGGGAGTCTGCTTCCTCCTCTCTCTCTGCCTGCCTCTCTGCCTCCTGTGATCTCTGTATGTCAAATAAATGAATAAAATCTTAAAAAAAAAAAAAAGTTTTAGGAACAACACTGAAAATTCACAGTATTAATATGATTTATATAATTAACTTAAAATATTTAGTTCTTTCTGCAGCAATCAATGATCACATGCAACCTTTTTCTTTAAATATTGCTATATGAGTGACATAAAGGGGATTAAGAGTATACTTATCTTGATGAGCAGTGAGTAATGTATAGTTGGTGAATCATTAAACTGTATACCTGAAATTAATAGCACTATGTTAATTATACTTTATTTTAAATAAAGAAAAATATTACTATATGGATTCTTGTTGATAATGCCAGTAACTACAGTCTTGCCTTATGGAGCAGGCCTTCTCCAAACTGAAGTTCATTAAAAATCAAAGAACCACTAGGACCTAAGAAAGGTCTTTTATGTTGGTGTCATGGCCCATAAAACATAAATTGTGAAAATCTTGGCGATAACCATATAATTTAGTGATTTTGCTGAAATATGGGCAAGAGAAATGGATTTATGGAAAATATATTATGGACTATATGTCTATTACTCATGCAAACATCACTGGCCTATCAAACGAATGGCCAGACATGTGCAACTATAATTATCTTCATTTACCTTTGATATTCTGCTGACTTTCAGCAATAAAAACCATAGCCTTACACAAATGTTTTTGACTGTGTCCTAATGAAGGTCTATGTGTCAAGGTAGGCAAAGTCATTTTATGTACCAGTCTATAAGCTTGATTTATAACTTTTTTAAATAATTAGATATGTGATATGGGGGCTACATGTGTAGTCTTGCCCCTGACCTTGAAAAACGACACACGCAAGTTTCTTGACAGTTAAAGCTTTTAGCAATCAACTTTTAAGAGGAAAATAGTATAGGTGCGCTTTTCTAGAAACATATATACAGAGGTATGGAAAGACCAAAACATTAAAAGTAGGACCCAGGCAGTTTTTGTCTCTTGCTTCTGGCATTTTCTAAATTTAGTACGTATTCTTTGCAGGATTAAGGAATGAAGAAATGGACTTAAGAATGACGTGGCAAATAGTACATTACTTTGACATAGGTCTGTAACGACATAGTAAATTTATGTTTAACAAAAGTTTTTTAAAGCACAATTTAAATATCTAAGAAGACAGTGAAACCAAAGATGAATGGTCGCTGCACACGTGAGCATGTGGGCTATGGATAAACTTCTTTTAAATTTAAACACAGTAAAAGTAGACCTCACAAACATAGGCTTTTGGAGATAAGACCATCTCTCTCCATAACATATACCACTGTCAACGGGTACTGCTCATATGTTACTAATGGACCAGAAAAAAGAAGAGAGACATTTAAAACAATTATGGAATCATTTTCAGACCTTACGTTGGGTAACAGGCCAAGTAAAAAAGCTAATATTTTACAGTAACATCCTCTAAATCTTTTATCTTCACCTCTAAATGTCCAACAAGTGGTAAAGATAAGCCAACCCCAAAGTGCAAAAATTGAACCTCGCCTACCTTTTCTTTGCTAGTAACTCATTAAAAAAACAATTCCGCATGTAAAATGTTTTTATACTGAGACGATTTTTTAAAAATATATATTTTTTTAAATTGTATTTATTTATTTAATCGACAGATAGAGACCCGAGAGAGGGAACACAAGCAAATGGGAGTGGGTGGGGGGTGGGGGAAGCAGGCTCCCCACGGAGCAGAGAGTCTGATGCGGGGCTCAATCCCAGGACCCAAGGATCACGACCTGAGCCAAAGGCAGATGTTTAACGACTGAGCCACCTAGGCACCCCACACTTGGACGATTTTAATCCTGAAGAACAGATACTGAAGCTTGGGTGAAGGTAGAGTTATTAAATTTACAACACCCAGGTGTCCCCCACTTGCTCAGGCTGAATTTCAACAGAGAGCCCTAACACCCCCCCCCCATAACTGGCAGAGTCAGGTATAGGATGTCACATGACAGGAGACGCTAGATTTAAACTGGGGACTCAAGTTTCATACTCCAGACCCGGTGGTCACATTTTCTGAAAAGCTCTCGGCCAGGCAGCAAGATGTTTTAATTAAGGAATGCTGTTTGAGAAATGTTCAGCTCTGCTGTGTGTGATCACGCCCCAAGCACCAAGCTGCTAGCAAGTAAAACACAACCAACGAGGAGAAACCCTGTGAGGACACCAGAATCTTGAACTGAGAGCGAACATTCCATCAGAAAACCTCAAAGAGAAACCCTACAATAAGAGAGAGCCAGAACTGGGGAGACGAAGGAGTCCTAATGAAACTCAAAAAGCGAGTCTTCTAAGTATCTTCTTACACAAACCTTCCTACCATCGTCATGAGGTCGGGCCGGCAGCTTTAGCAACCACATTGCACAAGGAAACAGCACGTGGGTCTTTCTAAAGTAAAAAGCAAACCAGATAAAATGAATGGCAGGATGGACATTTTCCCACCAGGTTTCAATGCTTCCGGAGTGTGTGTGTTTCCCCAAGCTCTCAGGTAGTTTAACGCAAAGATCATTTATGAACTACCTACTGTATACAGCACTTCAAAGAGCCCAGAAGCAATGATAAAAGCGTAAGGCAAATGACATCAACAGGACAGACAAGAATGGCAGTGAGGAGATCAGAGAACCTGGGGACACAAGTGTGTGTTCAAATCCTGATGATCACTTTCTAACTGCGGGGCACTGGGCTACTTACTTAACCGCTCCGTGTCTCACTTTCTTTACTCATGGGGACTTAATCCAAGGAGCTACTGGATCCAAGTATTCAGGAACAAGCCTGGCACACAGAGCTCTCCGTAAACTTTAGTAATATTAATTATTGACCTCAAAGAATTATAAAATGCTCTACAATCAAGGAAAAAACATTAAAAGCATCGCCCCTCCCACCATAAAAAGATCTGTACTTAAGCGGAAAATAAAGGCTATAGAAGGAGAAGGTCCCTTCCTTAAGGACCTCTCTGTGCAAATCAGGTGATAAAACTTATAAATGGGATAGTCAACCTCTTGAGGCCCGTTTATTCATTTGAGAAGGGGGAAAAAGAAAAAGATATGTAAAGCTCTGGCTAACCAGGGTAAATTCCTAACAAGACCAGGACAGAAAGAGGAGGAGCCAAGTTCAGAGGGAAGAAAGAGAGGCAGGGGTCACTGTAAACTAGACCCGTTAGGGATGGTTTCAAGAAAGGACCTAGCCAGGCAGGACATCCGATCAGCGGAGAGGACGGGCGCACAAAAGCATGGAGTAGGACCAGTAAGAGATCCTCGGGAGCAGAACTCACATGGGAAAAAAGAATAAAGAGTTGCAAGATCAGAGGGCCTGGAAAATCGGACGAAGGAATGTGAGCTTGATTTTATTAGCAATACAGACATGCTGCAGACAGAACTCTGGAAAGGGAAAATGTGCCAGAAGTAAACAGGTTGAAAGGGAGAAAATAAATACAATCTAGGAAAAGAAATGATACTGGGGAACAGCTCGAAGGCCAAGGTTTCTCTTCACCACTGAATACTGGAATTACATTCACCATCAAGAGCCACTCACTTTTACCTAGTTACTATAACTAAGCTCCACGTGTCAAGTAAATCTCATCTCAAATTCTAATAATCATGCAAGGCTGATATGATTATGCCCACAGAAATAAAGCCCAGGAAAGTCAGAAAAGCCAAGATCCCGCAGGGGAGAGGGGTATAGCCAGGTTTCCAAAAGCCACATCTTTTCTACTTTTAAGGATGAGACCCTTTTCACTCCAACTAGGGGCATTCAGGCACGGGGAAGAACTGTCAAGCTTAACATAGAGGTCACTGGTTGCTCATTCTTGAATATTCCCTGCAGAGAACATGAAAATGTTATGTAGTAGTTACTCTGAATGCAAAATTTTGAAACCCATTAATAAGGTATCCCTAACATACACTTAATCACAATGAGCACGGAGATTGCTGAATTATACTGTGCACCTGGAACTAATAACACATGTTAATTATACTTCAATACAAAATAAACTTTAAAAAGGTACCCTATTTCCTACCAATTTTAACAGAAGAGTACATTGAAGGCTCAGGTCCTTAAAGGTGACCCCGCTCAAAGCCAGCAGCGCTGGAGAAGCAAACACTGCTCTCTCCTCCCTCCGCGCTGGTCTATGCCCGATTTGAGAGGGGAGAACAGCAGGCCACATGATCTGGGGAGAGCAGCTCTTCCCTGCCAGGCCAGGGGGGATCAGGGCTCCCTGCTGGCAACAAGTGTCCTGCTTGCAGCTGCTCCAGGGGGCTCTGCTGTCCCCAAACCGGCAGGGGCCTAAAAATGAATATTTGACAATAGAAATTTGTAGAGAGTGTGCAGAAAAGCCAAGGCACCGTAACTCCACTGTGAGAACAGAAGATACCAGCAAACGGTCTGATTCTACTTCATAGTGGTCAAAGGGGTCACCTTCAGGAACTGGTGGAACAAGGAAGTCCTTGAGAGATGATGTGGGGAGGCGGGAAGGAGCATCCCAAAATAAGTCTTATTTCTTTTTTTAATCAAGACAATGAATAAGATATAAAACAAAACGAAAGTACTATGAAAAGGGGAGGAAAAAGAGGTTCCAGAACTCCTTCCAGCTTAAAAAGATATTTGAACAGCTCCAGGTTAACCACCAAAACCAAGACACCTTGGCAAATTAAGTGGAAACAAGGCAGGGGATTCCACCTAACATCTGGAGGGTGAACCAGGTCGTAAGAAATAGGTGCAGCTGAAATGTTTTCGGGAGCAATTTAAATCTTAAGACGGTAATAACCTGCTTTCTATATTTGTATTTGGGTTCATACTGGTGTACGTTTTACATATTCTGAAAAATCAAAGCATTCATGTAAGTTCCATTAATAATCCTCAAAAGATCTTTTGTTTGAACAGCCAGTAGGCCACACCTAGTCCTAAAATAGAAAACAGAAAAGTCAAGCTCATTTATGTGTTCAACTGGTGCTTACTGGCCCCTCTAGGACCCTCGGTGCTGTACTTGGCCCCAGGGACATGGAAACAGCATCCACTTCAAAATAACAACAACATGTTTGCAAAATAGTCTTGCCACTTGGTCGAGCCTTTCTGTCTGCTTTAAGAAGAAAAAAAAAAAATTGCTGCTGGTTATAGATATACCTCAACTTCATTTCTGCCTACAGTAAATTTAACAACTTACTTCCAAAGGCTAAAAAAACAAGTGTTCCCAGAAGCGTGCACACAATTTAATTGAGAGAAGCCATAAAAATGTAAGGTCATGAAGGAAGTGCAACTCTGTTGGGGAGGTGTGGGGCGCTCAGCTTCTCCAATCCCGGGGGACGTCTGGAAGTTAGTAGCCATCAGCGGATGGCACAAGCCTCCCACGCATCTTAGTGGTCAGCAGGAAAAGGCCTGATGCTATTTAAAGCAGGCAAGTGCAGGCAAGAGTCTCTGCTTACAACACATACAAGAATTAATTCCACGAGGCAACACTCCATGAGCTAGCTCAGGGGTTCTCAACTGGGAGTGATTTTGCTCCCCGTGGCTCATTTGGCAACGTCCCCAGACATTCTGGTTGTCATAGCTTGGGGGCGCTACTTGCACCTGGTGGGCAGAGGCCGGGGATGGCAAAGGACAGCCTCCCGACAACAAAGAATTAAGTGACCCAAAATGTCAATGGCACCCCGTTTGAGAAACCCTGGTCCAGCCCTAAACAGCAGCTGCTAGTCACAAGAAGTCCCCATTCTGTTATTATCTGGCCATACGCACATAAAGATAAGACATGCAACATCTTGTTTATTTCTTTCAGTTGCTAGTGTTAGCTTCAAGCTGTTGTCCAACAAGCAGCAAGTCATTATGCCTAAATCACAACGACAAAAAAGTTAGCAAAGACGCCAGTTACCAGGACACTACTGCTGAGTCCCTACAGTTTGGCTGTCCTTGGAAGCATATCACTGCCACACTTACTGTCTCTATTCTAAGGACATCCCATGATCTTCTTACTGGATAATTTATCCAAATTTAACAAAAGGATGGTCTGTTGCAAGACACTAACAGAGAGACAGGATCTGGGTTAAGAGATTGTCTCCAATTAACACAGCACAATGTTGCCTCTCTGGCCTTGATGGCCTCCCACTCAAAAGTGATTACAATCAGGGATGGAACTTTGAAGGTTGATTAGAAATATTCTAATACAAATACTACACAAGATTAAAAGCGTAACTTTAAATAAATGCAAATTTCCCAAAAGTACTCAAGTCACCAACAACAGCGAAAAAAGGCTCTGGATTCTGTAATAAGCTCCCCAAGGTTAGACAAATGACTTCAAGTCTTTAGGTTAAGATTCATCATCCAGGAAATGAAGGGGGTGTAGATGATCGCCAAAGCCCAACTTCAATGTTATATACGAATCTCTGAAATAATATACAACAACCAGGTCTCCTTACACCGAACAAAATACGGTAAAAGGAAAAAGTATGTCAAGGCAAGGAAGGAGGTGAGAGCAGGTTACAGCTGACGCACGTTATCCTGCAGTTCCCCCCCACTTGCACTAGGGGGCAGAGTTCTCCCCAAGGGGAGGCCACAACACTCCCCCCCCCACCCCACACTGAGGTCCACAGACAGGCTTCAAGGGGAGTGAAACCCCAACAAACCGAACACAAATCCTGTAGCTCAAGAGCTTTCCCAAAGGAACCATAAGACAAAAACAAAACCAAAAAAAGTTATGAATTAGTGTCGTGCAGGCAGAGCCTAGGTTTTCTCACAGAAGAAGGCAATTAAACACAGCCCATTGGCCCCTCATAGTTGGTTAACCTGCAACTCCTGAAAAAGTTCTGGTGCTTTCTTCCAGTCATGAAAACAAAAGTCTATAGGTTTAAAAAAAACAAACAAACAAACAACCTATAGTCTTAACCATAGATTTCCTTAAAAGTAAAAATATGAATTAATGGATGACTCATTCCTTTCCACCCTTCCTCTCACAGCAAATGTGGGTATCACATAGGAGATACAACTTGAAAAAAGTGGACATTGCTATGACCAAGAATATATCACTTTGGCCATTAAAAACAGTTGTCTGAGAATACAGTAAGTAAGCAGCCAGTAGGCTGAATGACTTCAAAAATTATATCCAGTTAAGTCTGATAAAGCAAGTTGACGAACAGAGGCAAACCCTAACCAATGTAATTTGCTGAAGATTCCAAAACGGTCCTGGATTCACAAAACATCCCCTGGCTTTCAATGAAAGTCACATCAGGCTCCCTTAAGTCAACTAAGTTTACTCTGAGCCACTTCAAACCTCAAACTTAAACAGAATCTATTAAATAAACACAACCAAGAAAGGAGAAGACGCCAAGAAACCACTGTAACTCTCGATCCCAGGGAGGAGGGGGAAAAAGTTTCTCAAGTCAAGGGTTTTCACGTAACCGTGGTGTCCCCTCCTCCCTCAATGACCCTGTACGGGGCATCAGTTTAATCGTTAAAAATAATCATGGTTTGCCCTAAACGACTTTCTTTAAATTCGAATTCAAAATCCGGCCAGGACCGTCAGCACAGGTACAGGATCTTTTGGTCTCTCCCTCTGGAATGATCTCAAACCCCGAACGAGTACATCTCGGTGAGAACTGCAACCCGGACTCCAAAGGTCCCGCGGGCAGAGAACACAGTGAATGATTAAACCCTCCCCTGCCTCCTCGCACTTCTTAGCCGTCTCCTCTGGAAGGGTTTGCGCCCCTCTCACAGGAAGCCGGCACGTTTTGCAAAGGAAATTCCAGACCAGAACTTTCTTGGAGAAAGGCACGTCCCCGTTGAACATGTTACTGGGCTTCCCGCACCCAGGCAGTCGGGCCCCGGCGCCCGGCGCCTCACCTCGCGCGCGGCGCCGCGGGGACACCCGCGAGCCAGCCACCCACGCGGAAGGAGGCTCACCTTCGCTACGTCCCGGAGCGCGGGACCCAACAAAACCTGCCCCGGCTTACTCATCCGGAGACTCCCGGGTGGTGTGTGTGGGGCGGGGGGGGGGGGGAATTTCAGGCGACTCCCGCAAAGTTTCGCCCTCCCGGGCTTTGGGCAGGGTCCCCGGCGAGCGCGCGGCGCGGTGGGCAGATCCCTCCCGGGGCGCCGGGGCCAGGTCCCGGCAGGGTGGCCGGCGCGAGCGCACTCACCTCGGGGAAGAAGTTGTCCATTGTTCCAGGGCGCTCCCCGACTTGCCCGAGTCCCGCGTCCGGCTCGCGGAAGTCAGCCCAGCAGACGGTCCGGGGAAACCATGCGTGTCACGGCGCGACTCCCAGGAACCCGAGCCCGCGGGGCTCCCCCGCTGCCATTGCCTTACCCCCTTCTCGTCTTTCGCACCTTTTGTTTGCCCAAACCCAAGTCTCTAACTCATCCGTCCCAACTGCAGCCTTTGTCTCCCTGCCTCCAAGTTCCTTACTTCTGGGCGCAGCGCTCGCGAGCGGAGAACAGCTGGTGACACATTCTTCCCCCGGGCTGGGGGAGGGCGGCGGGGGTCTTGGGAGCGCGCCCCCTCCCTCTGCGCGCCTGCCGGAGGCGCTCGCCGCGACAAGGGGACAGCGGCCACAAAGCGAGCCCGGAGTGGCTCTCCCCGCGCGAGCGCCGCCGCGGTGAGGCTTCGGGCGCCTGGGCTCTGCCGGCTCACCGCGGCTCCGAGACTCGCAGACAGGAGCGCTCGCCCCGCCCACAGGAGCGCTCGCCCCGCCCACGCGCCCCGTCCCGCCCCGCCCCGCCAAGCGCTGAGCCCCGCCCACTCATCCGGCCCTCCCATCTCGGCCGCCTCGCCCCTCCCCTCCAGGAGCCCAGCCCAAAGCCAACCCCGCCCCGCGCTTCCGCAGGGCCGGCCCCGCCCACTCCGCCTGGGGCAAACGCGGCCTGGGTTGCGGGAGGGGAAGGCGAGGCTGGGGCTGCACCTCCTCCGGTCCCCGCCTCCCCACCCAGGAGTGGGCGGGGGAGTAGACTCTACCCTCTGGTGATTGAGACCAAATAGTCACCGGGGAGGAGGGGTTGGGGGATTCTTTTGTGCCTTTGATCTTCAGCGGCCTCTGGAACAGGCTCAACACGGATCTCATTAATGCAGATCGGCAGATGAGCGACCCCGGGGAAGGAAGCGCGGTCGGCCGAGCTGCCCCGGCTGTTGGGCCAGATCAAAGCGGGGAACCGAGGCTCCTCAGAATTTCTGGAAGCTGCCTTCCCGTGTTGAGTTTCCCTCTTGCAGTCAGGTTAAAAGACGTTTTCCTAGCAGCGGGAGAATGCAATTTCGCGTAACCTGGAAGAGGACGAGGCCAATTGCGCCGTAAAAAATGTAACCCTTTTCCTAGTTCTAAAGGAAGCAGGCAAAGGCGAGTGAGATGGATGAAGGATCAGCCCCACCTGATACTGTTTCCTCTAGGGCAGGTCCTCCAACTTGAACGTGCGCAGGAATCGCCGGGGAATCTTGTTAAAATGCAGACTGGAATTCAGTGGGGACGTTTCCAACAAACTTCCAGGTGCCCTCAAAGGGTGGCACGAGGCCCTGTGCTGGCCTGCAAATTGGAGCCTGTCTGTAACAGGCGGAAAACCTGCGAGCAAAGGTCCAGGAACTTTCGTAGCAGTTTAAAAAAATGCCACAACAACCAAGCGAATGATCGGTGGCCTCTTTGAACCGAGTATAAACCAGTTTTGGTGTTGTCCGACTCGGTAGTGAGTCATCCCTGGCACAGCAGGGTTCTACTATTGGTATCGGGCAAATTGGAAACAAAAACGACTGGTTCTTCACCACACCACGAGTGGTGTGAGAAGCTCTCTCCGGGGGATTCGCCAACTGCTACTCATCCTTAAAGCTTAAATCAGAAAGTCACATCTTCCAGGGGAAGCCTTCCCCCAAACGCCAGGCCACTCATCCAGCTTCCAGCCCCACCTAACCACCTGGTGTGCCTTATTCCCAACGCTGTTGAGGAAACTCTATGTTTTAAGGGGCTTTTTATTGGTGTCCTGTCGCTCTTTGGTTGGGAGACAGGAAGCTCCTCAACAGGGGGAAACTGAGCCTTAAAATGTGTATCCCCCGCCTGCCTTGCAGAATGAGTGGATGAAGCATCCTTTTTAAGTCCTTCTGGGAAAATCCAAGTGTGTTTGAAACCTGAACCTCAGAGCAGTGCTCTTGCATAATTGTCCTGAGCACCCCCCCCCCGCCCCCTTGCCTTTGGAAAGAGTCAAAGTATAAATGAGTGTTCATGTGCCCTGGTTCACAGGTGGACATACTGAAGCCCTTAAAGCTTGTGTCCCCGGTGGCAAAGAAAATGAAGATGGAGCCAGGACCCAGGCACCAGCCAAAGTGCTTAGTCAAATGAGCGAAGCTGCCACCTGTGCTCAGATGAGGGGGGGGAGGGAGCAAAAACAATTACAGTCATTACGGTGTTAATCTGTACAGAACATCTCTCAGGAGAAATTACCAGGCCGCTTGTTCAGGCGAGGAGGGTGCAGGTGTGGCTTGGTTCCCAGCAACCACCCAGTCAGTAATGTACTGTATGTCCTTGGCCGTGTCATTTCAAAGTCACTTTCCAATACTGTCTCATCAATCATCACGAATGGACTACGCTAATACAACATGTGAATAATAGAGGAGACTGGGGAGAGGGGGACAGTGAGGGGATGCTTCCCCTTCGATCCTTCTATAATCCTAAAACTGCTCAAAAACAAAGTCTATGAATTTTTTAGTCACTTCCCTGTTGATTAAGAAGATTAGTTAATAATTACCCCCCACCTTGACTCATGTAAAGAATTGTGAGCCAGGTCCAATACATAAAAGTTGAATTTTGCTGAATTATATTTCTTGAAAAAGTTTACACCACCTTATCAAAATCTCCTGAAACAGTTGTTTAAAAAAAGAAAAACGCCAAAAAATACGACTCAGTCTGTGGGGGGTGGGCTGGGTGCCTAAATACATCGACATTTTAGTAAGCACCCAAGTAGGCAATTCTGAATTTAAGAATCACTGCTTTCCGTTGTCAGAATTCATCAGATTTTCTGTATAAACACACATTCTCCAAAAGGTGCAGAGATGAACTATAGCAGTAAGACTTTGCTGAACAACCAAGTGCCTGTTATTTTAAGTGTCCCGGATAGGACTAACTTTATAGTTAGTCTAGGTTTATCTATCTATAGATAGATCTAACCTTCAAGTCTTTGTGGTGGAATCCTTTGTTTCAAAGGATAATCTTCAGTTTACAAGGGCTTAGACAAAGTTGGACAGAGAAGGGAAGCATTTTAAATCAATAGATTTCTAAGACTATCTAACCTGTTACCATTTTTAAAAAGTTATGTGCTTCCTTTCAAGAAGCTGCCTTACTCATTGGGCAAAGCCCTTTGGGCTAAAATGGATAAACTCCGCCCTCTAAGAAGTGACAGGCAGAGGCTCAACGGAATGTTAATGCCAGAATGGGCACATTTCTCAGAAGCCAAGTTCCTTCTCAATTATCCTTATTTCTGGAAGACTCCATGCTAACTTTCATTTTCAAAATAAAACACCAAAACAAAAACAAAAACAAAACCCAAAAAACCCACCTCAGATTACGTTCTCTTATTTAGCTGCAGAAATTACCCCACAATAGACAACTCCAATACAGATGGGAGCATGTCTCCGCTCTAAGGGAGCATTATGTAGGTGTCTGTGTGAGTGAGATAATATAATCTTCTTCTGTTTTTGTTTTCCCCTGTGTGTTTGTTTGTTTTTAGTTGAAGTGTGTTGTCTTAAGCTCCTTTGTGATTTCAAATGGAGTCCTTTTTGTAGTTGTTCTGTTGCTGATATCACTTCCTAATCCGGTTGTGTCTTCATGTGTAGAATCTTTACCATCACTTCTGTTTTTATAAAAAAACTCACCTCTAATTGCTCCAGTCAGAGTAATGGTTTAATTACTAGGTATGGAAAGGGAAAGTTCAGGAAGGTTCTTTCACACAAATTACAAGTTGAGAACTGACACAACTCTAAAATCCTGTTTTTCGTGCTTCACTAACCAGTGGTGGTCCTTTCGGTTGACTTGTGGTCTTGGGTGTTTAAAAATTCAAATGTGTTCCCTTTTGAACAAAAAAAAAACCCGAAGGGCATTTTTAAAATGCTCTTTAAACTTTTAGACAAGAGTTTTGTTGGCTTGTTTACTTCCGATAACTTGCGATTCAAAAATCCTGAAGGGAATTTTTTTTTTCCTCATATGAAATGGAAAATGATTGTGCAAGATTTCTGTAGAAAGAATAAAATCTGCGGTGAAAATATGTGAAATGTTTTCCATTGTGATAGAATTGAACAAGTACAGAAGAATAAACAGAAATAAAGCACAAGGGATAAGACACTCGAAAAACTGAGCTGCTGGCAGTCATTTTTTCCCTAAACACCACGAACAAGGGCTAAGCTATAACTGACCTCCTCAGAAGCAGGACAGTCCCCGGACAGCCGATTCTAACTAGATCCCATCTCTTGGTATCTTCCTGCTCCCTCTCTTTCATTGTTTCAGAGGGACGTGCAGGCTGACTTTGCAGAGCTGCTCCTGTCCCCTGCTCTGTTAATCACATGCTTGCCACTTCCTAACCTCGTGCCCTCACGAACTCCCCCTACTTGCACTTTTCCCCGTTCCTGTGAATTGAGCCAGTAAATGTGACTGTGTCTATCCTCCTTGAAAACGGGCCATCTCTTCAGACCCCTACCTTGTCACATTCTCTGCTTCGTCTCCAAGCCATCAGCGCTGCAGCCCATATGATCAGATGTATGTGCCTGCAATTCCACGCTCTCAAAGATCACCGTGACCTTGACATAATCAAATTCGACAGCTTGTTCTCAAACGTCACCCCCCCACCCCAACACAGCCCCTCCTCTGGAATTCTTCCACTTTTCGGCTTTGGGGCCAGCTTCCTGAGTGTGTGGTCTGTAGAGTGAGGCGCCCAGGACCCTCGGCTCAGAAGGGGGCCCCAGGCTTGATTTAATTCTCTGCTGTGTTGTCTAAAAATCCTTAATGACTTTTGTTTTTCTCTTTTTCTGTGGGCCCTGAAAATTCCGCCGCGCTTAGCCCGTCCCACCTAGCTTTGATAACACTGCCTTTGTCCAATTTCCCCAACTCATTGGCCTCTTTCTCTGCCCCTTTGGCAGGCACATTTTCTCCAATCACCGCCCCCCCTCCCCATCCCGAAATATGGTCCATCCTAGGCACATGTCCCTTCCTCCTGCTTACATCGTCACCCTGCACCCATCTTCGGTGACAGCCTCTTCAGAAATGCGTCTGTGCCTCATGCTCAGAGAAGTCCCAGCCACGTATGTCCACACACCTGTCGCCTGCTTGCTGGCAGGTGCTCCTCCTCCTTCCTGCGCCCAAACCAAACCTTCCTCACTCTCCTCCTGCCCTTCCTTCCACCGACCTGCCTCTCTTTATTCAGGGAATCCAGAATCCAGTGGCCTCTGTCACTCAGAGCTGCCCCCCATCTTCCTGAGGACGATCTCGGTCGGCTGAGGGTGAGAATTCACGTTGTCAACCCCTCTCACCCCGTGCACAGTCTTCAAGCGTCTTTGGCCCCACACAGGTGACTGCAGTTCTGTCAGGTGGATACAGCCCTCCAGGGTCTCACCTGGGGAAGCAGGGAGGAGCGTCTATGTGGGCGACCCCGGGGTGGGGGGGTGAGGGACAGCCAGGGAAGAGGGTCTGGGTGGTCAGGTGGGGGCATGGGACGGCGATTGCCCGCCTAGCAGGAGCAGCGTCACGTTTCTGAGGTGGGTAGGTGACTGACTCAGCAGGCCCATTCCAAGCGACGGGTCTGAGAATTGTTTCTGGAAATCTCAAGTCCGCGCCTCCTGCCCTCCCAATGGTACAGCCAGCTCCGTAAGACCCTTCAGTAATCTCCTGCTTAAATTCTCTCAAGTGGGTTTTGTTGTCTGCAAGGTGCCAATGCCTTCGGAGGGGTGTCACATCTAGGAAAGTGGGGCCTTGTGTCGGGGGGTGCTTTTCTCCAGATGGTCTAAGTGCTCCTTTGGGGCCTGCCACTGTCTGGGGCCAGCTGTGCCACCCAGAGAAGCCTCCGCGGCCCCGGATCAGTCTCATGCGGGGTCGATCCTCATTTCTCCCCTTTGGGGCACTCTCTGACCCTCTGCCATGCACGTGGTGTCATCCAGACATCCAGGCATTTATCGGGGTCCCTCCAGAGCCCATGGCGGGACCTCAGTCCCAGGGAGGACGGCCACTTGGGTTCTCCTGCTGGCCCATGCGATGTGTTCTTCACAGGACTGTGAGGGACTGGGCTACTGAGTGAGACTAATGAGCTATTCTTTTTTTTTTTTTTTAAAGATTTTATTTATTTATTTGACAGACAGAGATCACAAGTAGGCAGAGAGTCAGGCAGAGAGAGAGAGAGGGGAAGCAGGCTCCCCGCTGAGCAGAGAGCCCGATGCAGGGCTCAATCCCAGGACCCTGAGATCATGACCTGAGCTAAAGGCAGAGGTTTAACCTGCTGAGCCACTGAGGCGCCCCCAATGAGCTATTCTTGAGTGCCTTTCCCTCCCCTCACACAGGACGGCCGTACCCCTGGCCCCCAACAGGAGAGCTGGTGCGTGGACCCTACGAAGACCCAGTGTACATTCCCAGCAATAAACCAATACTGAAGGGCTCGGTATTCTAAATCTTCGTGGGGGAATCACTCACTATACCTCACGTGGGCTCATGAATTTTATAATATAGATTTTAATCAGATTATTTATATATGCACAGGGGGTTCATGTACCTTAAGGGCAGGCCTGAAGAATAGCACAAAAAACCAGCCTAAGGCTGGCGTTCCAGTGAGAAACTTGGGGGGTATGATTCATGGGCTACACCAAAGCCAATCTGATGCACATTCTTTTGGGCAACGTGGCAAAGCTCTGTTTTCCCACCTGAAACGGCCTGAAACGGCCCCTATTGCTCTTGCTTCTTAAATGAGTGAAGAATATGTTTGGAATGTTTTTTTCCCTAATGTTTCTAGTAAAGGCAAGTGCTGCTGAGAGTATTAGAAAACAAATCAGATAAGCGCCGAGCATGGTTTGTGTAAGAACGTCTAGGACAGAGTTGTTTACGGCAGTCAGCGACCTGGACACCCGATCGTGCCTCGCCACGGGAGACTGGTGGAGTAAATTATGGCGAGTGTGCAGAGCAGCTCACTCTGGGTTAGCTGTCTGCTTCTGTGTCACGAGCTACCTAGACCCAAGTGGCTTCAGCTTCCTCACAAGGCTGGGATTTGACTTTGGCTGGCCTGGGCTTGCTTTCCAGTGCAGTCAACGGCGCTCTCTCTGGCTCTCTCTGCTGCTGGCGGCCGGGCGCTCAGCTGCGGCTGGTGGTTGAACAGCTGGGCCGCTCTCTGCACGTGGTCTTTCTTCGCACTGTGGTGGTCTCCGCATTCCGTGGGGCAGAGGGCAGAATTCGCAAGACCTTTGGACAACTTGCACAAAAGTTAGACGGCATTGCTTTAGCCACGTTTAATTGGTCAAAACTCGAAATAAGGTCAGTCCAGGTGGAAGAAGCAACATGGAATTTGTGACCATTTTTAGGGGAGGAGTGTTTGTGTGTGTGTGTGTGTGTGTGTGTGTGTGTGTGTGTGTGTGTGTTAAAGTTATATGGTGCCAAATTGCACAATAGACTGCCTTGGGCTCAGGTCCTGATCCCAGGGTCCTGGGATCAAGCCCTGCATCAGGCTCCCTGCTTAGCAGGGGGCCTGCTTCTCCCTCTCCTCCCTGCTCATGCTCTCTCTCATATCTCTGTCTCTCTCAAGTAAATAAATAAAATCTTAAAAAAAAAAAAAAGTAAAGTACACAGTAGCATTTCATACATTCACAGTGTGCTTGGAGGCGTTGAACACAGTCGCAATGTTGTGTGGCCATCTCCCTAGCCAGAATATTTTCATCACCCCCAAAAGAAACCTCATATCCATTAACCAGTTGCTCAGATTCCTGTCTACCCCCAGCCACCGGCAACCACCAACTTGCTTTCTGTCTCTACGGCGTTGCCTGCCTGTCTTGGGTATTTCCTATAAATGGAATCATACACGGCTTTCGTGACTGGCTTCTTTCATCAGCATGTTTTCAACGATGGTCCACAGTAACACGACTATCAGGACTTTGTTCCTTTTCTTGACTGAATAATATTTCATTGTAGGATAGACCTCCTCTTGTCCATCCATTTGCCAGTGGATGGATATCTTCATTGTTTCTACTTTCTCGCTGAGGTGAGTGGTGCCGCTGTGAGTACTCACCCGTCTGTTTTCAATTCTTTGGGAGAATTCAATTCATCTAAGAGTGCGATTGCTGGGTCATATGGTAACCCCATGTTTAACTTTCTTGAGGGACCACCAGACTGTACTCTTCTGGGGCCACTTTTAATCCACCACACTACCCATATATATTGATGTGGAAATGTGAATAAGAAACACAAGGACACATTTTATCTGCATGGCACAACAGTTTAAAACAGACCGTGGTTTAAGGCAGACAAGTTTACTTTTCTTTCATAAACAAAGCCGGGAGGGCTGCGACGTTTCATGAAGTCTTTAGGGACACGGACTCCTTCCAGCTCGCTCTGCAATGTCCACTGTGGGCTCTTGGACGTGCAGTGAGAGAGCATGAGCTTTCCAGACAGCAGGAAGCAGAGAGGCACAGTGACTGGCAGACGGAACACAGAGCCCATCCGCTCTTCCTTAGGACAGGTTCCCCCATGTTTGCACAGCGCGCCTATATGTATTCTCCTGGCCAGAACTTAGTCGTCAGCTGCAGGGAATACTGAGAAATATAATATTTATTCTGGGTTTTTCTTGACCCAGCTACAAACTATTACTTGGAAGTAGGAAAGATTTGATACTAGGGAACAGCTGCCTGGCTCTTCTCATCTGATAAAATTAATGGTGTAGAGAGCTTTGCAAGAAAAAAACAAATATGCTTCACAGATGTTATCCCTAGATAACAAGGACATGGACAATTAAAAAATTATTCTTGACCCTGTTCTATATTTTCTGACTTTTTGGTGATACCTATAGGATCATAAATGTATCCTTATTTTCAAAAATAAAATACACATTTACTCTGTAAGAGCAGAACTCCACTTACTCTTCTTTTTCTTTGATTATTAAAAAAATGTTTATTGTGTATCTGTGCTGTCAGGTGTTAGGAGATATAAAGATGAGTAAGACAGGATCTCTAAAGAAATCAGTAGACCAGTTGCAGAGAGACACTAAAAGATAATCTTGAAATGACTATGAAAATTTCTATAGTAAGAAGCATACAAAAAATTTTAAGGGAAACCTTAAAAAAAAAAAGAGTAAAGCCTGAGGAGCATTATGGCTGAATTGTGTCCCCTCAAATTCCTATGTTGCAGTCCTAGCTCCTAGTACCCTACGGCATGACTGTATTTGGAGATAAAGACTTTCAAAAGGTGACTAAGTTAAAATGAGGTCTTTAAACTGGGCCCTAATCCAACAGGACCAGTGTCCTTATAAGAGGAGGAAATTTGGACCCATAAGGAGACACAAGGGATGCATTCACAGAGGAAATCCAGAAGACACAGCAAGCCAAGGATGGGGGGGCCTCAGGGGAAACCAAACCTGCCAACACCTTGATCTTGAACTTACACCTTCGAGAATTGTGAGAAAATCAATTTTTGTTGTTTAAGCCACCCAGTCTGTGGTATTTTGTTATGTCAGTGCTAGCCGACTAATACAGGGAGTCAGGAAAAAGTTCGCAGAGAGCTGCACTTGACCCAGGGCTCAGTGGATGAGTAGGAGTCTTCTAGGGGAAGCAGAGCGGAAAGCACATCCCCGGCGAAGGGCACGTGGAAGGAACCAGAGACATGGAGAGCATTTTCAGTGAAGGGAGCCCATAATGGTTGGGACAGAGAGTGTGTGCGTGTGGTTCTAGGAGACAGACCCAGAGAGTTTGCTACAACTTTGTATTAAGCCGGTTTACAATCAGCAGTACGCTAGCCAGTGTTTGACAGCTGACTGGGGAGGGCTGCAGACAGCCCCGAATCACACCATGGCATTTGCCAGTTTCTGCGGTGTGAATGCTCTCACCATGGCTGATTTCAAGCTCTCACCATGATTCACAGAACACGGAGTTGAGAAGAGACCCCTTATTAGCTGGTATTTCCACCACGCGGACACAAGAGACATAACCACCTCGAGGGCATAGGTAATGATAAAAATGCGCTACAATAATTCGGAAACAACGAGTGTTGAGTGTTTACTATTTTGGGCTTTCATATAATTTATTATTTTTAATTTTATTTACATTCACGGTTTTCATATCATTTAATTGCAAGTTTATGTGACTTAATTGTGAATAATGGCTGTGTTTAACCACCAGCCCAGAAAATTCTTGACAATTTACCCTTCTGTTGTCACAACCCAGTATGAGCACACCCCTGTTTACATCTACTATTTCATAAATTATTGCCCTTGAAGCTTTGCGGGGTGGGGGAGTGGCGGTCAGGACTCTGTAAGTCATACATTGCAACTTTTGGGGTCTGGCTGAGCAGTGAACATGGGAGTTCTGCTGAGAAAGCAGAGGATTGTGGGAGGCAGGGGATGGTAGTTAAACCATCAAGCAAGAGATGAGATTAACTGAAGCCCTCGAGGAGAGGGGGAAGGTCATTTTTGGAATGCGGGAGGAAGATAAAGGAAGATGTCCGGGAGAGAGGAGATCCTGAGCTGAATAGGAAGACGGATGAGGGCGTTTTCAAAGTCGATGCCCTCTCCGGGCTGAGCTCCTTAGTAACCAGGAGATCGGGCGATGTGCACGCTTGCTCTGCTAACTGTACCAGGGTAACTCGTGGTTATCCGAAAGCCAGAGTATTGCAGCTCTAAGTGGGGAAGGGATTCTGGCCACTACCAACCACCAGGTGCAAGGGCCAGGGTGAAGAGAGGCAGTGTATCCATGGTAACGCAGGGTCAGCGGGAGGTTGGGTACCAGAGGGAAGGCATCGAGAGAAGAAAATAACAGAAAACTAGACTGGGGAAGCTACTCTCACTGAGATCACAGGCACAACCAGATGGGGGCTCCGCCATCTTCCCTCTCAAAGCCACCGTCCTACATTCTGCTTTGCTGCCCGCACCACTCAGGCCGTAGCACCTCCTTGTTCTCTCTGACCATCTTTCATTCCCCTCATCGTCCTTCCCCACCAGCACCCTCTTCTCCCCTAGCGGACCTTTCTGGCCAGCGGTCAACCTGTCCTAGTAACCCCCCTTTCAGTCTCTCAAGGAAGGCCCACCATCCTCCAGTCACTCCCCCATGGTCCTCACAGCAAAGCAAACCCCAGGTGTTCTGTCTTCTGGGGTCTCCACTGCTCTCCTTCTCCTGCAAACCCTTTCCCACTCCTCATGGCCAGGGTCACAAATGACTGCTCTGCTCCACAGCGGGGAGAGTGATAGCTTAAGGTGTAAATCAACACTTTACCGTTACCCTTCAAAGCTGCAAGGGACTTCTTTCTGTTTATTTTACTTATCTATTCGTTTTAATTTTAGCCTTGCAAGGTCCTGCCTTCTGGCCTCTCTGCCCTACCTAGTCCAGCAGGCTGGCCACCTGGAGCACGCCGGCCACAGAGCTTGAACCTGCCCCGGGCCTTTGCACATGTGTTTCCTTTACCAGCAATGTCTCTTCACCTTCCACTCTGCCATTCCCTCTGCCAGGCTGCCCCCTCTCCTCACTTCGGGTTCAGCTCGAGGTGGGATCGGATCTGCCCGTGGAATTCAATGCCAACACACCTGTCGTACCGTATGCCGTCGCTCTCCCTGATTTCTACAGAGCCTGCATCACTCTTGGAAAAGACCTGACACGTTCAGTCTGCAGGCGGCAGCCCACGGGCCGGATCTGACCCAGAGCCTGTTTTTGAAACCTTATGGCCCACGGAGCTGTCCCTTTCAGGAAAGATTTGCTGATCCCTGGTCGCCCTGTTGACTGTCTAGAAAACCAGATCCCTGACAACAGGGGATTTGTCTATTTCCTACTGTATCTCAAACACTCAGAAGCATGTCTGTAATTGAAGGGGTGATAATGAAGGAGTGATGGTATTGTTAGGGAAGACACTTGCGTGTCAACGGCTAAGCCTGATGATAATTACAGTACCGCTCGCGCTGCTACAAAGAGTAAGGACTAAGGCGTATTAACAAGAGCTACTGTGCTGGGCGCTGCCCTCAGTGCGTTGCTTGCATTTTGTCTGATGCTCCCATCAACTCTGCAAGGGAAGTTTCGTTCTACTTGTTTTATACGGAAAGAAACCCAGGCTCAGTGCGAGAATGTCCATCTTCTCAGTGTTGATCGGAGGCACGCAGGAACAGGAGATCTCTCAAACTTATGTTCCTTCTTCTGTCCTACCCTAGAAAGACTGTGAACTTCAGAGAAAGAGAAAGAACTTGGTTCCACCATTGGACTTTGCAAGCTTTATGACTTGTGCTTGGATCTGGTTAGTGTGAGGCTGGGGAATTGCCACCTCTTTATGAGGATTGTTAAGGACTGAGTAAGATAAGAAACACATAATGTAGCCCCTGATACACAGGGGTACTCGAAACTGTTATCTTCCTTCTGTTTCTTTCTTTCTTTCTTTTTTTAAAAAAAGATTTTATTTATTTATTTAACACACAGAGATCACAAGTAGGCAGAGAGACAGGCAGAGAGAGAGAGGAGGAAGCAGGCTTCCTGCTAAGCAGAGAGCCCGATGTGGGGCTCCATCCCAGGACCCTGGGATCATGACCTGAGCCGAAGGCAGAGGCTTTAACCCACTGAGCCACCCAGGCGCCCCCCTTCTGTTTCTTTAGACTATGAATAGGACGAGATTCCTTCCATCTGTAGTTTCCCTCACCCCTGGAAGGGAGTTGGCAGAGGGTGGAGGACCTACTCTCCAGCTTGGGTAGGCATTTGTGTCTGTGTTTTCACAGTAGGGACAGCACTCACCTGGGGTGGGACAGTGGCCGCATTTTTCTCCTGGGTGACCCTCACCACCAATCCCACCTCTTCAGCTGCTTTCCCTCTGGGACATAGCGTTCCGTTTCGACACCTTCTGCCTCTGCTTTCTCATATCCAACCCCCTGCCCTGATCCCTGCCCAGAACAAAGAGAAACCGAGACAGAAAACAATACCTGGCAAGAAATGAAATTATCCATGGTTGCAGCACTGAGTGGATGCAGGGAACGGTGCAAATGGGGACGGTCATGAGGAGTTTTGCAGGAATCTCAATATACTAAGACTATAATGAATTTAGTGTTGCCAGAAAAGAACATTTTGGGGGGTGGCGGGAAAAGAGGCACGCAAATATATTATGGTTTGTGAATTAGTCACGGGACGCTCTGAATTAAGCAAGAAGAACCAACCCTGGCAAATGTTAGGAGGAAAAAAAAATATGTGCAGTTGATTGGGCAGAGAGATTGTAGAATCAGAGGGTAGACACTTCCTCTTCCGGTACCATGTTGAATAGCAGCACATATCGGAGAGCATGATGGCTCAGTCGGTTAAGCATCTGCCTTCGACTCAGGTCATGATCCCCAGCGTTCTGGGATTGAGCTCTGCGTCAGGCTCCCTGCTCAGCTTCTCCCTCTTCCTCTGCCCCTTCCACCCCACTTATGCTTTCTCTCTCACTCTCGCTCTCAAATAAATAAATAAAATCTTAAAAAAAAAATAAGAGTGTGTATCACCACAAACACTTTGATCATGCTGGGTGTGATACAATAGGCATCCTTTAAAAGTCATGTCTATTCTAACTGAGGGACAGTCTATAAAAAGGCTTGACCAGGACTCCTTCAACTGTCAACGTCATCAGAAACAAGCAAAGACTGAGAAGTGTTACAAACCAAGGAGGCAAACTGTGGGATCCTGGAACAGAAAAGGGATATTTGTGGCAAAGCCAGCAAAATCTGCTTGACCTCTGAAGTTTAGTTAATATGACTGGACCAACGTTGGTTTCTTCATTTTGACAAATGTGCCAAGGTTAACATGTCAACAGAATGAAAGGGATTCTCCATACTACCTTTACAACTTTTCTGTAAACCTAAAATTATTCCCCCCCAAAAGGGTATCTTCTTAAAAATCCATAAATCTGTCCACAACAAAGTAAAGGGAATCCACAAAGGCCCAGAGGAAGAAAAGGCAAAACCGCAAAGCCAAGTGATTCCCCACGCCAAGGAGGAATGCAGGACAAAACTTTGTGAGTCACAGCAGAGGCTCTTGTGAAAAGCAGGGATCCTCAAAGGGCGACACCCTGAGCAATGCACAGCACTGAGAATTCCCAGGCGTTGCCAAAGATGCTGACCAGAAAATGTGTCCATTTAGGCCTTGACGTGGGGCAAAAAATGGAAACTCTCCCAAGAACTCATAAACACAAGCAGCTCTTATTCTGGTTTAGACTTGCAATTTGTACTGCCTGTTGTGGGTAGAATTGTGAGCCCTGAAAATCCTATGTTGAAATCCTAACCTCTAGTACTTTGGAATGTGACCATACCTGGAGGTAAGGCTTTAGAGGGGTTATTAAGTTAAAATGAGGCCATTAGGGTGGGCCTAATTCATGACTTGGCGTTCTATTAGAAGAAGAAATTTGGACATGCAAAGAGAAAGCAGGAGTGTGTGTGTGCTCAGAGCATCCCACGAGGACACAGCCAGAAGGTGGCCGTCTGCGAGGCAAGGAGAGAGACCTCGGGAGAAACCAACCTTTCCAATACCTCAATCTTAGACTTTGAGCCTCCGGAATTATGAGAAAAGAAGTTTCCATCACTTAAGCCACGCAACTCGAGGAACTTTGTTATGGCAGCCTTAGCGAGTGGCTCAGGAAAACCCAGGGAAAAATTTAATTTTAAGCAAACGCAGAGGCAAAGCCCTTTTAAGGCCAATCTGGGTAAGAATTCACTCTCATCTCAACATCCCCGGGCTTCCCAGTGATGAAGATTGGCCACATATGAACTCACAATAAAACAGAAAATCTGATCAGTAGCTTATTTTCCTTTTCATGGAAATAAGGAAGTTAGCCCACTTGAAATAAGGAAAAGGAAGTTAGCCCACTTGGAGCCTTCGGGGCTCCAAGGCCCTTGGGGTCCTCCTTGTCTTGTATTTTCTATCAGGCTGATTGGAATGGATCTGAGAGACAGCGGAAGAAGCATCAAGCACAGACTTGCTGGGAGTTTTATTATAAAGGGAAGCAGGGAAATGGAGAGGTACTTGGGGAAGGAAGTGAAGACAAAAGAGGTTTATTTTAAGATGGAGAAGGCACCTATGTTTGGATGCTCATGGGAATGGCACAGTGAAGGGGAAAGAGGGCAGAAAGGGAGGAGGGGAGCACCACTGGGGAGATGTCTTTGCAGTGCTCAGAGGGGAAGACGTATAGTACCTGGACGGTACAGTAAGGGTGGCGGACTGGGAAGGAGGACTTCAAAGAAGAAAGAGCCTCCAGATTTGGAGATGGGACCACACGGGAACTGAGCAAGGAGCTCACCCAAATGATGCTCGAGGGCCTCTCCCTGCTGCAGCGTCTTCTGGGGCCTGGGACGGATTGTGATAATGTATTCCTATGGTCACAAGGCTTTGTACATCTTTTATGAGATATTTTCAATGTAATGGATTCACTTAAGGCTTTCCAGCCCAAGTCTACCGTGTCACATTTCTGTATATTCTGGGGGCGTTAGAGTACATTCTCTGCATTCTGGGATGGATAAGCACACGCGCTAACACGCTATGCAGACACACGCATTGTCTTTATTTATTAAGTTTTTACTTTTTTAATTTTAAAGATTTATTTACTTATTTGAGAGTGAGAGAAGGAGAGAGGGCATGAGCAGGGGGAGGGGCAGAGAAAGAGGGAGAGAGAGATTCTCAAGCCCACTCCTCACTGAGCAGGGAGCCCAACCTGGGGCTCTATCTCACAACCCTGAGATCATGACTTGAGCCAAAATCAAGACTTAGGTGCTTAGTTGACTGAGACACCCAGGTGTCCCCCACAGACTTATTTTTAAAATTTATCTCACATGATTTTGGCAACTCCAAAATCTGCAGGGTGAGCTGATACACTGGGACCAGGAAAGAGCTGCCGCCTGGATTTAAAAGCGGTCTATTGTCAGAATTCCTTACTTCTTAGGGAGGTCAAGCTCTGTTCTATTAAAGCCTTCAACTAATTAGATACAGCCCACCTATATTATAGAAAGGGTAATCTACTTTACTCAATACACTGTGAAAGGATTCCCATCATTTGGTTAATTAATACATCCATCACCTCACATGTTTATCCTTTTTTTTTGGTGAGGGATTTAAATGGTGAGACATTTAAAGTTCTACACTTTAGCAAATTTCAATTATACAAAACAGTCTTAGCAACTATAGCCATCATGTTTTTTATTCCATTGTATGTGTGTGTGAGAGAGAGAGAGACATCTTCTCCATCCATTCATCTGTTGATGGACAATTAGGTATAATTGGTATAATGAACATGAGGGTGCAGATATCCCTTCCTCATAGTGTTTTCATTTCCTTTGGATAAATACTCAGAAGTGGGATTGCTGGATCATAGGGCAACTCTATTTTTAACTTTTTGAGGAAGCTCCATACTGTTGCTCACAGCGGCTACACCGATTTGCATTCCCACCAACAATACACAGGATTCCCTTTTCTCTGTTTCCTCACCAACACTTGTCATCTCTTTCCTTTTCGATAATAGCCGTCCTCACAAGTGTATGGGGAGATCTTGTGATTTTGATTTGCATTTCCCTGATTGGTAGTGACCTTAGCACCTTTTCATATATCCATTGGCCATTTGTAAGTCTTCTTTGGAAAAATGTTGATTCAGGTCCTCTGCCCCCCTTTTTTTAAGCAGGCTTCATGCCCAGCCCAGAGCCCAACACAGGGCCCCAGCCTACAACCCAGAGATCAAGACTCGAGCCGAGATCAAGAGTTGGCCACCCAACCGACTGAGCCACCCAGTGAGCCACCTTTTGCCCATCTTTTAATCAGATTGGTTTTTGTTTCTACTCATTTATTTAAACAAGTTTTATTTTGTAAAATATATATATCACGTGACATTTGCCATTTTAACAATTTTAAGTGTATAGTTCAATACCATGAATGAAATTCCAACATTGTACCATCATCACCATTACCTACTTCCAAAATATTTTCATCCCTCCGAACAGAAACTCTGTAACCACTGTGCAGTAACTCCACTCACCATCCCCCAGCCCCTGACAACCTCTATTCTGTTTTCTGTCTGTGAATTTGCCTGTTCTAGATATTTTATGTGAATGAAATCCCATGTTATTTGTCGTAAGACAATTTTTTAAAGTTCCTATGTAAACTCTAGTTAGTTAACACACAGTGTAATATTAGTTTCAAGTTACAATATAGTGATTCAACACTTCCATGTATCACCCAGTGCTCATTATGACAAGTGCCCGCCTTCATCCTTATCCTCTATTTCACCCATCCCCCACCCATTTCCACCCATGTACAGTCTCTTCTCTACACTTAAGAGTCTGTTTCTTGGCTTTTCTTCTATCTCTCTCCTTTCTTTCTTTTCTTTTTTTTTTTTTTTTCTTCATTTAAGGTAATGTTCTCAAAGCTTTTTCTGTGCTACAGCATATACCAGAACTTTATTCCTTTTTATGACTGAATAATATTTCATTGTATGGATATACCATCTCTGTTTATCCACTCATATGTCAATGGACGTTTGGGTTGTTTCTACCTTTTGACGACTGTGAGTAATGCTGCAATGAACATTGGTGTACATCTGTTTGAGTCTCTGCTTTCAATTCTTTTGGATATAGACTTCTAATCGGAATTGCTAGATTATATGGTTATTCTGTAGTTAGCCCTTCAGGATCTGCCATATTTCCCACTTACTGTTTGCAGCCTACCTGTCACACATGAACAGCCTTTGAGCTCCAACATAATAAGATATTGGGTCAGCTTCTTGGCCATGAGACCTGTGCCATTACACAGGGCCCCATACTCAGAAGAGCCCGCATTCAAAAGGGTCCCATGCTCAGAAGGGCCCCATGCTTGGTTTAATTCTCTGCTGCTACCATGTTGCTGTTCTTAGTAGCCTTATCTTTGAACTTGGGTTTTATGAGAGAAGTCTGATAGGACAATGGAGCATTTGAGCCAAGGAGAAATGCACAGTATGAGTGTTCTCAGTCATTCCTTGCTGCCCTGTTTGTATATAGTGTTCATAATGCCCTATGAGCACAAAATCCTGGAGGACCCAGGATCCACAGGAGTCCAGTAAGACTCAAAGCGAGTGCGGGGTAATTGTGTCCCATCTATGACTGAGTCAAATGGGTGTGGGGGTTGCTGACAGCCCCAGGTGGCCTCCCTTCTGCTCAAATGTAAACTTCCTTTGAATGCAGAATGAAAGTGATGGGGTTTTAAGAAACACAAAGCACCAAGGAACCCTATCTTATTCCTTCCTGTTCATGTTACTTCCCTGTAATCACCAACTCTTTATACTGAAAGTGACTAGCTAAAAGGAAAGGGAAAGATGGTGCGATTCATAGTTGCTTTTTCATTCTGTCCTTCCTTACTCATAAGTAAACCAAAGGTAGAGGGTGGGGACAAAATGTGTGTGCAGCCAGAAGGGAAAGGAAAACAATGTGGTCTTGGGCAGCATTTCCACCGTTCTTGTAAGAACAAAATACATGACACGGGCACAAACAACAAAATATGAATTGTGGAATTTCAGTGATTTCGCATGACTCAAACACCGATCTCATTCAAAACTGGCATTGCACAACATAAGAATGGACAGTGAAATTCCCTCTCTCTCTGCCTGCCTCTCTTCCTACTTGTGAGCTCTATCTCTGTCAAATCAATCAATCAATCTTAAAAACAACAACAACAACAACAACAACAAAAAACCCTACCATGATTGGTCAAGAGAGAAAACAGAAGCAGGAAAAAGCTTTTCAAGTCAGTGCTTATAATGACACTTTTTTTCCTGGCTTTTTGAACAAAGGGTCATGCATTTTCATTTTGCACCGGGCCCCGTAAATGACCTAGCCAGCCCCAACAGCCCCCTATTCTCAGATTCTACAACAGTGGGTTTATGTGCAATTAGGGTGGTGGGGGAGGGATGAGGTAGATCTTGACGTGCCATGGTATTATTTTAGGAAGGGTGGAGCTGACCGTGATTTCGTGAAGGAATGCACTTCAGAAAATAAGTACGCAGATGAAAGAGTCGGCAGACTCAGGCTCTCATTATATACTGTCTCAGCATCGCCGTTCTCAAATGAATGACAGATATCCTATCTTAGAGAGACAGAGAGAGAGGGAGGCAGACGAAGGCCTGGTCAGTAAATATCACACATCACACAAATCAAGTTAACAGAAATAAAATAAGAATTAATGATAGGCTTTATGTCATCGATGTTGTTATAAAAGGCAAAAAAAATATTTTTTTCATCCAAAATCAGTAAAACTTCAGTCTTATGGTCTGATGTAGACTTAAGAAGGCTTTATTTTGACTGACTGATCCATAAAATGAAAATAAACTCAATTATCATGCCTCATCCTTTTAGATTTTTTTAACATAAATATTTTATGGAAATTCGAGTAAGCCCATGAATGTCTGAAGTAATAGCAATCTTGGAAATAATCGTCCTGTTCTCTTTTGGCAAATTTTAAAAGTTTGTTTTCTTTAAAAGCTACTCTGAGGGATGCCGGGGTGGTGGGGGGCTCGGTTAAGCGTCTGCCTTCGGCTCAGGTCATGATCCCAGGGTCCTGGGATCCAGCCGTGCATCAGGCTCCTTGCTCAGTGGGGAGCCTGCTTCTCCCTCTCCCTCTGCCTGCTTCTCTCCCTGCTTGTGCTCTCTCGCTCTCTCTCTGAAAAACAAATAAAAATCTTTAAAAAAAAAAAAAGCTACTCTGAAAATAACATAAAACATTTTGGCTTAATGACTATTGTTCCCCCCACCTTCTTTTTGAAATTCTAAATCAGTCCTTACTTGGAAAACTTACTGGGGTGCCTGGGTGGTACAGTCCATTAAGCATCTGACTCTTGGTTCCCACTCAGTTCCTGATCTCAGGGTAGTGAGTTTGAGCCCCTGTTGGAGCCCCAGTCTGTACTGCGCTCAGTCCGGAGTCTGCTTAAGACTCTTTCCCCTGCCCCTGTTCTCTCTCAGATAAATAAATACAACTTAAAAAAAAAATAGGGGTGCCTGGGTGGCTCAGTGGGTTAAGCCTCTGCCTTCAGCTCAGGTCATGATCTCGGGGTCCTGGGATCGAGCCCCGCATCAGGCTCTCTGCTCAGCACGGAGCCTGCTACTCCCTCTCCCTCTGCCTGTGTCTCTGCCTACTTGTGATCTCTCTCTCTCTGTCAAATAAATAAATAAAATCTTTAAAAAAAAATAAAGAAAACTTGTTTTCCCTAGAGAGAGAAAATGATACAAAACTGTGATATTTCCCCTATTTCTCTGATGATCTGCTACATTTAATATTTTACCTGTTAAGCTAGCCAAGCAATACTACAGGATGTAATCAAGATGTGTCTAGTCTTTGAAACCTGTTATGCTGACTCAATGCCATCTGTCAGGAACAAAGAATCACAAAGGCATACAACCACAAGTTGCAAAAAAAGAAAAGGTTGCAGACAGTTTCCCCCAGCACTAGGCAACATCTGGACTATACTTGATGCGTCATGACTTCTCTTATCTCACATAACAGTCTAGCAAGAAATAGGTGCTCCCTTCTTATGTACTATAGCAAATTAGTGTATTGATTATTTATCTCTATGCTTATTAGTACAGGGGATATCTTACACAGTATGAAAGACATTTATTGAGCACTTACTTACCTTATTCTGTGCAATTTACCTGGAATATCTAACTTCCACCTCCAATAACACTATAAGCAGGTCTTATTATTAAATCATTTTTCAGATGAGGAAATCGAGGATTTGAGAATGAGTGATTTGTCCAAACTCAGGAAACCTGTAAGCAGTGAAGACAGGATTGAAACCCTGGTACTTTGATTCTAGAGCCCATTAAAGTATACCACACTTCCTCCTCAGGTGTCTACAAAAATACCAAAATTTGTTAGCTAATATAGGGGATTAAGATTCACCATGAATGAATCTCTCCTCCTTCTCCTCACAAGGACGATTGATTTCCTGCTTGGGAATCCAATCCATTTGGATTGAATTGAATGGATTGAATTCCAATCCATTTGAACTCTTAAAGGCAAGATAACATAGTAAGGCAAGACAAGCCCAGTGTCATTTGTTTCTGTCCAGGATTTTGTATTCTTAAACCAGTGGAAACTAAAGCCAATGGAAAGAACTAGAATGAAACAGAATTTCCCTTTGCTGCCCAAAATAGTAAGAAATGGTCTTACAATATTTGTAAGAAAATACAAACCAGTGATATTTACATGAACCTCCGGACAATTTTAGAGACTTTATTTAATCAGATGGTCCAGGAGCACTTAGTGAGGAATGTGTTGTTCACTATGAGCTGGCTTGGATTCCCTAAGAGCAAAGCTGACACACTAAACTAACTTTTTAAAAGGTTACCAGAATTTTATAATGGAAATATCCTGCCAACCCTAAGAACTTTGAAAAGTCCGTGGCCTGTGACTCAGGCAGAAGGGTAACACGTCTGCATTGATTATATTATCAGGTTTTTTCCGACCAGTGTGAATCTGGGGAGACTTTTCACACGGCATGCCGCAGGTTGATACACTTGACTTTGTCCTCATAGACTTTTTCCAAATCAGTAATTTGGATAAGAACACGGCAGAAACGGTGATCATATTTCAGAGTAATCAACTATCCACTGTAAAGCATGATTGCTTCAAGATTCTTAGGCATTTGCATCGGGCTCCCTGCTCCCTGGGAAGCCTGATTCTCCCTCTCCCCCTGCCTGTCTCTTCCCCTGCCACTTTCCCTGCTTAGGCGCTCCCTCTCTCCCTCTCTCTTAAATAAATAAATAAATAAATCTTAGGGAAAAAAAGATTCTTAGGCATTGTGGGGCACCTGGGTGGTTCAGTTGTTTGAGCAGCTGTCTCTTGATTTCAGCTCAAGTCATGATCCCAGGGCCTTGGGATTGAGCTCTCTCTCTCATATACATATATTTTTATATATTCTATATTAATATATATTTCATATTTTAATAATAATTAAATATAATTTAACATATAAATTTCATCTTTTTTGTAGTGGCCAAGCCTTCAAGACTTTCATGATGCCTAGAAATCATATACATATACGACATATATGATATATATATGTTTATAATAATATTTAATATATAATCATATATATTATATATATAATATAGACACAAAAGCTCTTCTTTGGGGGCACCTGGGTGGCTCAGTGGGTTAAAGTCTCTGCCTTCGGCTCAGGTCATGGTTCCAGGGTCCTGGGATCGAGCCCCGTGTCAGGTTCCCTGCTCAGCAGGGAGCCTGCTTCCCTTCCTCCCTCTCTGCCTGCCTCTCTGCCTACTTGTGATCTCTGTCTGTCAAATAAATAAATAAAATCTTAAAACAAAAAGCTCTTCTTTGTATACATATAAACATATACTAATATAATATAATATAATATACAATAATAATATATATACATAAAAGATTCCTAGGCATCGTGTAAGCCTTGAAGGCTTGGCCACTATGGAAAAGATGAAATTTAGTGGGGAAAAAATGAGAAATTCCCTGTTTAGATTTTGAAAACAGACTTATCTATAGGTAGAGTTTGTATTAGTCAGGATAGGCTAGATTATGTGGTCGTAACAAGTCATAACCTCAGAATTCCAGGGACTTGACAACACGGTTTTATTTCTCATTCACCTTACATGTCCACAGTGGGTCATCTGGGGACTTCGCTTTGCGTTTTCCTCACTCCGGGATCCAGGCAGGTGGAGAAGTTATCATTGGAACATCACCGGTCACAATGACAGATAAAAATCCAATTAGCCCTTAAAGCTCACAGTGAAGCGTCATGTCATCTCACATCACCTTGACCAAGAAAGAGACATGACTACTCATGGGGCTAGAGGGAGAGAGCAGTGCAGCCCTACCATGTGCTCACGAGGAGAAGAGAGTCCTCAGGACCACCCAGTGAGACCCAGCATGACAGCAGTTGATGTGAAGAAGAGTGGGAGTGTGTCAGTTGATGGCAAAATTTGGCTGATGAAAAATTAAAGCAGACTTAAGAGTGCGTTGGTTGAAGTATCTGTGGTTGGCTGAGTAATGGCTCCCAAAGATACCTCAGCCCTAATGTCCAGAACCTGAGAATGTTGCCCTCTCTGGCAAAAAGGACCTTGTATCCCTGATTACATTAAGGATTTTGAGATGGGAAGATTATCCTGGATTATCCAGTTGGGCCTTAAATATACTTGCAAATGTCCGTGTCAAAGAGGGAGATAAGCTAGACTTTGAAGATGGAGAAAGGCAGGAGCGTGTAGACGTCTTGATTTCAGTCCTGCCAGATTATTCAGGTTACACTTCTAAACTCCAGAAATGTAGGATAGCTAATGTATCTTTTCTTTTTTAAAGATTATATTTATTTATTTGTCTGGGTGGTGGGAAGAGAGAGAAAAAGAGAGCACAAGCAGGGGGAGTGGCAGGCAGAGGGAGAAGCGGGCTCCCCACTGAGCAAGGGGCTCAATGCAGGGCTTGATGCGGGGCTCGATCCTGGGACCCTGGGATCATGTCCTGAGCCGAAGGCAGACACTCAACCGACTGAGCCACCCAGGGGCCCCTAATTTATCTTGTGTTAAGCCACCGATTTTGTGGTCATCTGTTATAGGAGCACTAGGAAACTACTACAGCGTCTAAATCAAGAGTTCTTTTGTTCCCAGACAAAACGATCAGAATCATCAAGAGGCTGGATAGTAGCACATCACCCACAGAGCAGCTGAAGCTGTGAGGGAAGTTCAAGCCGAGGCAGAAATAAAGACAATGGAGGCTTTCACATCTAAGGGCTGTCTGGTAGGTATGGGTGAGGTCTGCTGTGTGTGGACACAGAAGCCAGAACTGGATTGGTGAGTGGTGTTACAGCGATCGGCTCAGGACAAGAATGCAGCCCCATCAACATCAGAACAGGCGGTCGGTGCCCCTGGGTACGGGTGTGAAGAAGCCGCATGAGCGCTGGCCGAGGATATTGTCAAAAAGAATCCTGACTTTGGTAGGGAATTTAGAAAAATAACTTCTCAAGTCCCTTCCCTGATTTTTTCCCCTCCTGTGTCTGATCCTGACCGTTTCCTTGACAAGAACCCCACGGGGTGGTTTGCAAGTGTGGGAGGTGGCGGGGCTATCCTAAGAGGGGACATTATCGGCCCAGCAGTCAATAAAGGGGCTGGTCAAGGGGGAGAGACGTAACTCAGATTACAAGTCAGGACACATGTCATGAGGCAGGAAGGTGCCCAGGGAGAGAACCTCAAAGGAACAAGTAGTCAGAAGACCTAGGGAAAGGGGAGTGTGAAAAAGACTTCATCCTTCGGTAAGCTGAGGTTCAAATGGGTCAAAAGGAAAAGACAGAGAGTTCTGGAAAGGAACCCTGTGAATATTTCCATATATTTTAAACTCACCATGTCAACTGTGTAGCTTAAGGGTCTGGGTTGGATCCTAAAGGGACCTCATGATTTGGTTTTCCTCTTCCCTCCTCTGTCTGTGCTCAGTCTCTGTGAGTGACTCCGAGGGCTGGCCTTCGAGATCGGGTTTCTCTGAGCACCGCCCGCGTCCTCATCACCCGGTGCTAGTTAAGAACGCCAGGATCGCCAAGGTGGGGCCTGAGAACCTCGATGCTTAGCCAGCTCCTAGCTGATTTTTCTTGCTTGTTGAAGTTTAATATCCAGCGCCTTAAATACGAACACTCTGAAATCTTACCCTTGTAATCTCTTCCTCCTTCTTTTATGTTCTTGCCATCCCATCACCTAGGAAATAGACAAAATATTTGTGAAACGAATGAATGGTGTCACCCGAAGGTCTTCAACTCTTCCCGGTATGTTGGATGAGGATTCCTAGAATCAGATCTCTAGGCCACATCTCTCCCGAGATAGACCAAACTGCCAACTGTGGATCGTTCAAAAGATGCCCCAAGCTTACCATCTTCCAGAATGGAGCTCATTGGCTTTTCTCTGGAGCCCGCTTCTCCCTTGCAGGTGCATTCTTTCCTCAGCTTTCCTTCGCGATAGCCACCCCCTACCCTGTATTTGAAGGAAAAAAAAATGGAAAACTTATTTTACTCAACCCCATTCCCACTGGGATATTCATCAAACCCAAACTTTTTTATTGCAACATCTTCTGATTCTGTCCCTTAACCTTCGCTCCCCACTGTAGTTACTCTAGCTCAAATTTGTGTTCCTGTTGCCAGGAAAACTGCAAGAGCCTCGTAATTAACCCTTTAACTGCTGGTCTCTCCCCACTGCGGCCATTTTTTAATCTGTGCCACAGGAAGTCAGGTCCTAAAAGAAAGCTCGATCCCATCCACGCCCTCTCCTTTTTGATAGCATGACTTCCGGATTCTCGAGGATGGTGGGCAAAACTCTTTAGTCTGTTTCCAGGCTTATTCTAATATCGTCTTCCTCTCCATTCCCCAATCACACATGAACCTTATGGCCCCGTTACATTCAACCTGTCATGGTTCTGGGCCAAGCCAGCTCTTGACACCTGTATGCCTTCAAACACACTAGGTCCTTTGTCTTCATCGCCCACCTTCTTCTCTGCGGCACTCTGAGAACAGTTCACATCACATCTCTCTTGAATATGCATACCTATCCATAGGCTTCTAATACCCTCAGCATCCGTTCATGTCTCTATTATATTACAGTATTGCAGTGACTAGAAATTAGCTATGTATCAGCTTCCTCCCCCAGTAGACTATGATCTTCTAAGAAAAGAAGGTGTGTCTTTTCCATCTTTGCATTTCCATCGCCTGACATAGAACCTGTTACATAGTAGCTGCTAAATAAATGTTTGTCTCAGGATTCATCAATATCAGAGCTGATGTCAGGGACGTCCCTAGAATGCTTCTATTTTGGAGGGCATCACAGAGACCACCTGGCACCAGTGACAAGTGAGGTCGCCTTTGGATGGTTTTCCTGAGGTCTTGGAATTGTAACTCTCTTCTAGCTCTCCTTCCACACTTGGGATAGATGAAAATCATTAGGTGATTTTTAAAAAATCTTATTTGAAGATTTAACCTTTATTAGAACTTTCTATATCTGAATAGTGCTCCAGTCCCCATGAGAGAATCTTCTTAAGTCTTATTCTTAGAGGGAGTTTAATATAGCAACAAGTAGGACAAGCTATGACTTATTGCAATGGAGGAGGAAAGTGCTTATGCGTTATATTCAACAATTAAATATAACTACATTCAGTATGAATTAAGGCTACCAATTTTCCATGGGGGATGCAACCGCCAAGGCTCTCTCCCTCTTCTGAAAGGCCCTTCCTGGAATTTGCATTTGATTCCTTCATGCCTGTCCCTGTGCGCATTGGGAGGTCATGACTGTTGACTGAAGTCAACGAAAGAGGATTCCCTGCTTGGAACTTTAGAGAGCCACCACCAGTCCAGCAGGGACTTAAAAACCTGGCCTTGCAAAATATGGAATTCAAAATAGTGAATTCAGTGCAAAGAATCTCTCTTTTTTTAAATTAAATTTAATTTTATTTAAATTCAATCAATTAACATATAGTAAGTTATTAATTTCAGAGGTAGAGTTCAGTGATTAATTAACTGTAATAAAACCCAGTGCTCATTACATCACGGGACCTCCTTAATGCCTGTCACCCACTTACCCTATCCCCTCATCCCCCTCTCCTTCAGCAACCCTCAGTTTGTTTCTTATGGTTAAGAGTCTTTCGTGGTCTGTCTCCCTCTCTGATTTCATATTGTTTTATTTTTCCCTCTCTTGCCCTATACTCCTCTGTTTTGTTTCTTAAATTCCACATATGAGTGAAATCACATGATAATTATCTTTCTCTGATTGACTTATTTTGCTTAGCATAATATTCTCTCATTCCATCCACATTGTTGCAAATGGCAAGATTTCTTTTTTTAAAGTTATTTATTTATTTATTTATTTGATAGAGAAAGAGAACACAAGCCAGGGGAGCAGCAGGCAGAGGGAGAGGGAGAACCTGCTGAGCAGGGGCCTGATGTGGGGCTTGTTTCCAGGACCCTGGGATCATGACCTGAGACAAAGGCAGACGCTTAACCGACTGAGCCACCCAGGTGTCCCAAGATTTCTTTTCTTTTTCTTTTTGATGGTTGAGTAATTCAATAAATAGAATCTCTCTCTTCTCTATTCCCTCAAGGAATGGATAAAACACAATAAAAACCAGGAAAAAAATGTATCAGCAAGACCCAAACAAAGAAAGAGGTATAGCTTCCTGCCACTGCCATCACAAAGGGGTAGGCTGCGGAGAAGGGGAACAGAAGATTCTGGTGTGGTTTTGCTCCGTCTCTAAAAATGCTCACCAATCTTCCCCAGTGCAGAGAGATGAGGACGGAGGGTTAAGTCCAGGGAAAAGATGAAGGAAAAGTAGCAGGAGCCAAGGCCTCCTTTTACCACCTCGGAATTATCCAGTGAGCAGAGGATATAGCAGGCTTTCTCATTTTTCCAGGGGTCATCACTGAACTGTGGGGCTGAGCCAAGACCTGCGGGAACTTCCATGAACGTGGCTGGCTACATCCACCCCTGGGTGGAGTGAACCTTGGCACAGAATCCTGACCGAGTGAGAACATCTCAGACAGGAGAACAGAGGCCAGGTGTTGGGTGATTTATGATTTTCTATTTTCATCTTTGGTCTTCTCCATCAATAAATGTTTTACAATGAGTATACACCTTTAAAAGATAAAAGTAATAAAATCACAATCATTGAGGAAAAACAAAGAAGCCCGTAAAAAACTCCAATCTTGAGAAATCCCTTTTTGGCTTTTCCTAGGATCCCTTAGGGAAGGAATCCCAGTTGGCCAACCCAAACTCAGCTCTCCCTCGGACTAATTGAAGTGACTAATCTCCCTGTGAGCTTTCTTCCCTGGCAAACTAAACAGAGTAAGGTATCCCTGGTCTAACCCAGTTTGTTCGGAGACCGGAGAAAATGGGGAGTTAGAACTAGTTAATGAAGGGAAATGGTTGGAAAGTCTCCAAAAGAGTACTATACAGATTTTTTTCAAGGACGAAAACATTTGGCAAGGGAGCTGGGTTCTTCATACTGTCCTAGTGGTGTTTCCACTTCTTTCTAAAACCAGACAGTTGAAGTGACAAATCCTCACAGCAGTTCCCCTACCAATGTCACAATTCTTTTAGCCCCTGTCCCTCCCTTTCCTGGGCTCCATGCACCCCTCACATCGCTTTTCCACCTGGAAGGCAGTAATATTTCAAGCGTCAAATCATTGCACAGACTTGCATTCAATGCTAGCTGCAGTAGGCTTAAGTGACAAAATCATTTACACATGAGAAAGTGCTCATGTGTCTATTTAAAATGAAATCCTATGATAGGAGCATAACATTCTAGCTGGCGGGATGTATACCCTTTCCATCTTTCTTTTTTTCCTCCAATTTGCAAAGTGGGCACATATGATGTATAGATACAGAAAAAAAAAGACCATATAATTTGCAACCAAATAAGAAATTCTGAAGTGGATTTTTTAAATACTTGTATCCCCTGACCTTTTCCCCTCCGTCCCCACACACAACAAAACAGTAATTGAATTAATTTCTCCTGCAGAAGTTATTCCTTAAATGAGGGCAACTGGTTTAAGGAGGAAATTTGGGACAAATAAAAGGAAATAACTTCTTCATGCAGCTTGCGGTCAGCTAAAGGAATTTGCTGTCACGGAAGGTCAGATGGTCAAAGGCAGTCGTTGGATGACTTGAAAGACGAGCCAAATGACGCCTTTTCCAGGGGGCAGTGACGGGAGGAAGGGAAGGGGCCGGGAGGAAGGCAAGGACTGCCCAAGTCTCAGCTGGTCAGGAGAAGCTTTAGGGTGAAGAAGAGTTTCTCCTGGAACTCTTAACAGGAACATCCTCCTGACCTTGAGAGAAATATTCAGAACAAGGCCTTACTGATGAATTGCTCCTGCAAACTGAAGCTACTTTCTCTTTATTGCCGCATTTGACCTTTGGTCTGCCCAATGGACTCGCACTAAGCGGCCATCTGGAAGGTGGTTGTTATTCACGAATGCACTTGGCCATTTACTGAGTTTAAGACCCTGTGCCAGGTGCTGGCAACACCCAAGCAAGTAAGAAGGGGAGAGCTCACAGTCTACAAGGAAAACAGATACGTAAAAAAATAATTATAGAGCAACCTAGTAACACTGTGATACCAGTGAGGTTCAAGGGCCATGGGAATCTAGATGTAATATGTTTTGCTGAGTTGGGGGAAGGGGTCAGGATGTGTTCTCCCAAATTTTCCTAAAGTAAGAATCATCCTTAAAAACTGGCCAGAAAGGGGTGCCTAGCTGGCTCAGGCTCAGGCAGCTCTTGATCTCAGGGTCTTGAGTTTAAGCCGCACGTTGGGAGTGGAGGCTATTTTAAATGAATGAATGAATGCATGAATGAATGAATGAATGGATGGATGGATGCTGGAAAAGCCAACTCTTTGATTTCAACCCAGACCAACAGAATGAGAAGTTCCAGAGGAGAGGTCAGGAATCCGTACACAGACGGTCCCCAGCTTAACGATGGTGCGATTTCCCAAGTTTTAGGCCCCCACTTAAAGAGCATTTCCTTCGCAAAACATCTCCTGATGCCCGAAGTCTGGGTTAGGGACCCGTCCTGAGTATTCTGACAGCACCTTTTACCCTCCCTGCCACACTGAATTGGTAATTACATGTTTGCTTGTCTAACTCGCGGCCGTGTGATCTGTTTCTCTAGTCCCAGGACACACAGCCCGAGACTGCCAGGAAGAGCTCCGTCAACGGAGGTTCGAGAATGGAATGGAATTAAATCGAAGGTCTCCACCAAACAGATGGAAAAGGATTTGCAAGCTCAGAGACTTGAAAGTTGTGCAAGATGTGTTTGGGAGCCAGGCGATAGTTTAGTGTGAGCAGCGCTCATAAACCACAGGGAAAAGTAACCAAAGATACAGCAGCGAGTGAGCAGCCCCGAAGGCCACACAGCTGGCTGGCAGCAGCTCGTGATGGAACTCTCGGATCTTGGGCTTGACTATGAACTTCCTGAAAGAATTTCGGTGAGTTTAGACACCTGAAGCCTATGGACCCCGGGTTAAGAACTTTGACTTGAAAGGAGACTCTGTAGGGAGAGTAACTTTGGCAGAAGAGGATGGATGGAATCACGCGGAGCTGGGGGTGAGGCGAGGGGGTGGGGAGCTGTTTTTTTAAATAAAATTAATGAAACTCATCACACTCATTTAGGTCTTGTCTGTGGCTGCTTCGGAGCTACACAGACAGTTGAATTATTGCAGCTGAGATCTTATAGCCTAGAAAACCCAAAATGGTCCTAAGCAGTACTTTACGGAAAACACTTGCTAACCAGGGAGGTGGCTCTGATTATATTCTGGTCTGGTGGGTTTTCTACACAGGCATTCTGCAGTTGGTGTCCTTTTATTTATGAAAAAAGAAAAAAAGGATTTTATGCATTTTAAATTGCTTTTCCTTTTCCAGGTTAAAAAATTGAATAAAATACAAAATAAACCAACAAACCCCAGAAAAGCCTAGTGCCAAATAGCGGCATGGTCATTAAAATGTTTTAAGTCAGAAATTTAAAATTATGTAAATATTTTAAATGGATTACTTCACGTTGGATCCAGCCTTTCCCCGATGTTTTCCTCAAGGAGTTGGGGGGCAGCCCAGGGGAGTGCAGCCGGTGAGCCACCTCTGTGAATCTGCCTTAATTATTTAGCCACGGGGTACCTCAGTTTCCCCTTTTATAGCCTAGAATAACAGATGCTCATTTTCCCCAGAGTTGCTGTGACGAATAAACGATACAATGTAGGTCTGGTAGATAGTTCTCATGGAATGTTAGTTACTAACAACGCTCGTGTCTGAAAGACATCAACCTAGCACTGGTGTCTAATAGATTTTTTTCCTAGCCTGGATTTTACTCTGTTTACTTCTGCATCAAGAGGACTTCAATGACAGTGTAATGCAGCCATGATGAGGAAATCCAGCCCATAACACAGGGCCCCGCACATACTTAGTTCTGAATAAAAGTTTGTCCACTGATTGGATCAATGAACGTTGAGTGGTGAGAGCCTGTTATAAATGTCAGAAGATGGAAATGCCTTTTAAAACTATTTGTTTATTTATTTATCAGAGAGAGAGAGAGCGTGAGCACAAGCAGGGGGAGCAGCAGACAGAGGGAGAAGCAGGTTCCCTGCTGAGCAAGGAGCCGATGAGGAGGATCCCAGAACCCTGGGATCATGACCAGAGCTGAAGGCAGACTTTCAACCGACTGAGCCACCCAGGTGTCCCCAGTGGAAATGCCTTTTAATGAATTAAAACAGCAGCTCATTTTTATACCTTTAAAAATATGATGCATGTAATATGGAGATGATCGAAACATAAGCAATTCTGGACGAGATGATATTGAAGTGAGAAACAAAGTATGGGAAGGATCAAGAAAAAAATGCCTTGAAGAAGGGAGGCAGGTGTGCTGGGCTGACAAGGAAATTGACCATTTTCATTTACCCAACATCCTGCCCTTTCTCGTCCTCCTTCCCCCTCTGGTCAGCCATAATTCATTTGGTTCCCATCAGAAATATTTAAAGAACCCTTTGTAACAACTCTACAGTTGTAGATGGGGATACAATTTATCTCTTAAATCCTTCATAGGGACCTTTTGTTTTCTGCGGGCTCACAATCTCTCAGCATGGCTGTTGAAACAATTTATGGGTGTGCTGGCTTTCTCTCTTTTTTGCTTCTCTTAGATTCTTTATCCAAGGTTCCCAAGCATTTAAACATATTAACTCTTTTTAGAGAATTCTTTTTTGTCTGAAATTTTTTTCACCATTTCATATTGATTTCTCTTTTTTCTTTTTTTTTTTTCTGTTGTGATAAGAACAGATAACACCCTTCTTATAAATTTTAAGTGTACAGTACAGTATTTCTAACTGTAAGCACAATGTCATACAATGGAACTTCAGAACCTTTTCATCCTATATAACTGAAACTTTCTACCTGTTGAACAGTAACCTCCCAATTCCCTCTCCCTGCATTAGACCATTTTTTTTTTATGACACTAATACATTGAAAAGATCAGTGGGATTATCTTAATACAGGAATTAGAGGGAAGAGAGAAAATGCAAAAGGAGAATTGGTTATTTTCTTTTTTTAAATCTTTTTTATTTTTATTTATTATTATTTTTTAAGATTTTATTTATTTATTTGACACAGAGAGAGAGATCACAAGCAGGCAGAGATAGAGGGGGAAGCAGGGTCCCTGCTGAGCAGAGAGCCCGATATGGGGCTCAATCCCACAACCCTGGGATCATGACCTGAGCTGACCTGAGCTGAAGGCAGAGGCTTAACCCACTGAGCCACCCAGGTGCCCCTGGTTATTTTCTAAAAGATACACTCCCTCCCTGTGACAAATACTTTGCATCTAACTGGGGAACATCAGAAGCTTTCAAACTTAAGAGTTACAAGAAAATATAGAATTTGCCAGAATCACAGAGGCAAGAAAGGCCCCGAATAGCAAAATGCAGACTAGATTGGGACAAGTTCTGTGGGAAGAATGAAGAAAGTTCTGTGGGAACCCAATGGATTGAGCTTCAGTCTGGGAGTCCAGTGTCTCTGGGACTCCCACTGCCCACCACAGTGATTTTCTTGGGAACCTTCTGGATCATTCTTCTCCATTCACAAAGAAGGTGTGGTGGGCCAGTCTGACTTCTTTCCTAATTAAGAGAAAACGAGTGGTCACATCTAGCACTGGCCGAATACATCACACTGTTCTGGGTTTCCTGTCCCCTCTGCTTTTCCCAGTAGAAAGAAAAAGAGAACCATGGAAGAGAAAGCTAAAATTGTGTCCTTCTGTAAATAAGTTGATTTTTTTTTCACCTTCAAAAAGAAGATTTAGGAGGCCTAAATAGTACAGCTCTATAAAGTGCTTTGATAAAGTGCTTTGATAAAGTGCTTTTGAGAAGGAAAAATGATCCATGAGTGGATTTAATCTAACCTGAATTATCTGAAATAAAGCCACAGTAGTTTGGGATTAAAATCTTTCATCTCTCTTTGAAGGCCTGGTTTTTAGAATGTATGAGTTAACCACCAGCTGCACAGGAAGGTTCACTCTGGAAAATATTTAACTTTCTCGTAAGATTTACTTTAAACTACTAAGCTTTTTAGAAAACAAGCGTAGAAAGGAGTCTAGGTCAGGGCATAAACAAAACCGATAAAAGTGTATTCCCTCCATGAAAATTTGTTCTTCGGAAGTTATTGCCATCAGATGAAAACCCATGAAGCTGGCATGATTTGAGTTTGGTTAAGAGATTTTTAAAAAAGGTGCAGTGATCAATTTCATGTTCACCCTGGAAGAGCAAAGTTGGAGGAATTGTAGGAGGCCCATAGTCCAAAATGTTTTGTTTATGACAGACGAATAAGTTGTAAATCAAACAAGCAAAAAAAAAAAAAAAAAGAGGGTGGATAATGCCATATGATTACCACATTTGTTTTGATTTTTGCCCCCCCAATTTTTTTTTAAAGATTTTATTTATTTATTAGTCAGAGAGAGAGAGAGCGAGCAAGCGCACAGGCAGACAGAGTGGCAAGCAGAGGCAGAGGGTGAAGCAGGCTCCCCGCCAAGCAAGGAGCCCGATGCGGGACTCGATCCCAGGACGCTGGGATCATGACCCGAGCCGAAGGCAGCCGCCTAACTGACTGAGCCACCCAGGCGTCCCCCCCCACCCAAATTTTATATTAATGGCTTTCATAAAAGGATCCCAGGTTATTTATTTTCTTATTTGTTTTTTCATAAAAACCCAAGAACAGAGGGAGGTACATGATCTTTTTTTCCTTTTCTTCTTCCTTGTTCCATCTCTGCCCTGAACCTCAATCTCACTCGTCCTCCAGGAGCCTCATTTTCCATGTGGACGAAGGTAATGATCTAATTGCCCGTGAACCACAGGCACTCTAACAGTCACTGTGGTTGGGAGAACGGAGCCCTCTGGAAGGAATTTTGCCCATCAGTGTCTGCATAGCCTGGTGTTCCGTTGAGTTTTATGGTGGGTGTGGGGTGTGGTGCTGAAACCCACATGCGGATAGGTGACGCCCTGACAGCTTGACATTGTCGTCCACATATGAAATCACCCAGGATGTATGGACGTGATGAAGAAATTAAATTGGACAAAATGACATAACTAAAGGAAAGGGAAATAGGTTCGTGTCCCTGGAACAGCACGGAAACTCAGGTTTCTTCTTATTAAATATGATGGTATCTGTTCTGATCGTTGGGTGTATACAGGAGGCGCCTGAGTAGCGGTGGCCTCTTGGTGGTGTGAGGTGATTTCCTTCTCAGCCGCGGCATTTCACAGAAGTCCCCTCCCTTGTTTTCGGTCTGATGACCCTGCCGTGGTCCACAGCACAGATTGGGGAGTCTTTTTCTCTTTCTATTCTGTTAAGTAGATGAACACCGATTTTTTCCAATTTATGAATGAGCTTTTCTGGAGAGCCGGTCACTTTTGTTGGGCAAATGACTCTTCTTTTCTGTTGTTATTCTTTTAGGGACTTTTTATTATGTACTTGCTCATTTCCTGCAGCTGGGCATGATTTGTCAACTGTTTCAACAAGCCAGTCCCTTCTTTCCATTCGTCAAGAAGAAAAGGATAGAAGGGAAGCTGTCACGTCTCTCTCCTCCAACAGTTTTCCATTTTCTCTTTCATTTTCCCTCTCGCTCCTCAGTGTCGATTTTCAGGACCAGATTCTGAATGATTTTCTGAATGAACCTCAGTTTCATTTATTCATAAGTTTCTCCAAGAAGCACCTGCTGGTCCTATCTTGAATAGCAAGATGGATTCTGAAAGTCTGAGTTCGCTGTAGAAGGCAGGGACCTTCTGAAATAAAAACTGGAAGGAATTGGGAAGAGACGGGATGATGTGAACAAAGAAGAAGAAAGAAAGCAGAGATGGGAGAGAGCTATGGAATTGAAGGAAGAGGAAGTGAAAACAAAATGGGAAAGAAAAGGATGTATTTAAAAAAAAACACACACACACAAAAACAACCAAGAACAAAAGAAAGATAAATTCAGAACCAAGGGGGTGCAGATGATTCTCTTGGTCCCTGGGAACCAAGCAGATTGATTAGTGTTAGTCTCTATCCACCAAAAATTCACAGTTAAGAGCCGAAATAAGATTTAAAAAATATGCAAAGACCCGTTTGTCTTTGGCTTTACTTCTTTCCTGAGATCTGTAGGAAGAAAGGTTTTTAAAGTAGGTAACATATTTTACTTCTCTGTTGAAGAACTTTAGGCGTGTGGAAAATCTTAAGATCTAAAAGGTTTGCGATCTGTATTTTGTTGTTTATAAATCCCTTTTCTACCTGGGCAGGGGGCTTTGCGGACGTCCAAGGTGCGGGGGCCAATCCCTGGGCTGTGCCCCCCCTCCTCTCCACCCAGAAGCCAGAACATTCTGTGTCAGATAAGTGGGAGGGAGAAAGGACAGATTTTCTCCTCCTCCCAAAGCTGTTCGTGTTCTGTTCTCCAATAAGCTACGGTAACAATTGATCTCTGTGTGGCGAATCGGATACTCACTGCGTCTTGCTGAGCCAGACACTTAACGGAACAGAATTCCATTACAAACGACCTCTTCTCTCCTCTTAATGGACGGTCATCTCGGAACCACAAGGGCTTGTTGTTGCCCAGGTCACTGGCTCGCAGCCTGGGCAACACACACGGCACTTCGGGCAGGAAAGCGAGGGGCTCCTGACCCCATAAAAGGGCGCCGTGTGCGGGGCCGCGGGGAAGGCGACCGTGCGCGCGTCCTTGACGCCCTGAAGGAAGTCGGGGCCAGGAAGCTGGCCCGCGGGGGGTTGTGATATTTTCGGCAGCGATGTTCTCACTACCTGCGCTGCGTGTTTGTGTCTATTATGATGTTGACTGCAACTTGGGAAAGAATAGGTACTAAATTGGGAGATGATGAACTTCTCAGCTGGAGAGAGAACGGGATCTCACAGAGAAACAACAACATTTGGGTTTTGAGATGTTGTGTTCTCTTCGAGTTTACATTTAGATGTTAGGATAAGGAAGGGAAACACACTTCCAGAAGACAGAAACAGTTTAGTGTTGTGCGGCCCACGGAAGACCAGTGGAAATGTTTGAAGTGAGCTCTACCGTTGTTTGGTCTAGAAAGATTAAGGGCTTTAGGCTTTGCTCTCCTCATCACCACATCCTCGGACATTTTTAGTCTGGTTGGGGAGTTTTTTTTTTTCTCAAGATTCTATTTTATTTCAGCAAGTGTTTGTTGCTCCTGGGTGGTAGATTTGCTAAGAAACTGTTTTGGATTTTGATCACCTTTCAAGACCAAAGGCGTTTTGGGGGGTTGTCCCTGGAAAGAACTTTAAAAGCTCAGTAAAAACTCTGCTAATCTCTGTGGTCAAGAAATAAAGTCCCACCACAAAGGTGCTTGTCTCTAGACTTGTCAGGAGCCCCTGGCAATACCATTCAAGATAGTTTAGGCCCAGACTGGAAGGAAAAGATGAATGCTTTCCTCAGAGGGAAGTGACTGGGGGGGTCTAGATGGCAGGGCCTCTGGGCAAAAGCCCATTCACCAGAAGGATAATTAGTGTGTGGAAGAGTGAGCAGAGCCTGTTCTTGTAGAAAGTCCCTTGTAATTACCCACCAGGAATGTTCTCGGGACATCTTTTCCCCTTTATTAAAGGGTTGTGAGACCACTGCACCATCAATGTTTGGCCTTTTATCTTAAAGAGAATTCCCTTTTTCTTCTTATTTTACCTCTCAAGAGTATAATATCTACAAAGTAGGGGTTCACTTGCTAATCCACTTTAAAAATCTCTCTCTATACTCGCACCCACCGCACACCCTGTGTAAATTACATTTACTGTAATATATGTGTGTACATATATATTTAATAAAAAATGCGAAGAAAGGATGTTTAAATATCTTAGTGTGTGTAGTATCACCCAATGAGACCTGGCGGTGAGACAAGTTTTTTAAAACAAGACGCTAATGATAAGAAATGTATTTATTTATTTATCTTGAAAACTCCCTGAAGAGCCGCATCCCCATTTCTCACCAGCCACCCCTCCTCCTGTTTAAAATTTCTTTATTAGAAATTTGAGGGGTAGAAGATAGGGTAGGTTTTACTCTCCAAAATCCATATTACCCTGTTGGTAGGAGAACTGAAAATGACTCTTGCCCATGGAATTAGATGGTCAGGCCCAAAGGCACGCATGTTGAACTTGGTCCTGTCTGTGCCCACTTGCTCCCTAAAGCTCCCCGACCTTCACCCTCTGCCTTAGGAATCAGGCCCTGGGCTCATCCTGCTGCAATTCGGCTTTTAGAGCAGAAAAAAGTCTTTTTCTGCCACACCATTTGCCCTTGGGGGCTGAAAAGTTGCTTTACTGGTTGTTCATTCTTGACTTATTTAATCCCCTCCCCAATTATTTGCATCTGAGGGTCACCATTTTGCCCGTTTTCTGATATGTCAGCTCTGAGACATCTGAGAAAGGGAAAGAGTTATTTATTTAAGAACTTGATAAAAAGGGGATAAAAGCTTTTTATGGGAAGTCACTCAAGTGCCTCAAACTCAGGACATTCTCAATTATCCATGCTTAACAGTGTCTGTAAAGAGAGATGACATTGAAATACATATAATTAGAAATGTTTGGTAAACCAATGGTGCATCTTCTTTCTCTAGCTCACTTGTGTTTTTAAATAAGGTTTCTTTCCAATATTTGCTTCTATTAAGAATCACAGAAATGTACCTAAGGCAGTCTGGAGAACAAGCGGACTGAAACAGAGAATTAGAACCAATGGTCATTTACAAATGTAATAACAAAATATTGCAAATTTGAGAATTAAGTATAAAAATTGTATACGCTTTGCTTTAGTAACCCCTAGCTCTTATAATGACTATCATATTTATCAAAACCATTCAAAAAGCAAAGGACACATTTATAGAGACAGAAAGTAGAATGATGATCACTAGAAATTAGATAAGGAGATGGGGATGGTGTTTAATGGGTACAGAGTTTCAGTTTGGGAAGATGAAAAAAAATTTGGAGATGGATGGTGGTGATGGTTGTACCCTACTGTGAAGGTAATTAATGCCACTGAATTATCTAGTTAAAAATGGGGAAGGGGCACCAGGGTGGCTCGGTTAGTTAAGCATCTAACTCTCGATCTCAGCTCAGGTCTTGATCTCAGGGTTGTGAGTTCGAGCCCCATGTTGGGCTCTGCTCTAGGTTTGGAACCTACTTAAAAAAATAAAATAAATAAAAAGGAAAAAAATTTAAATGGCTAAAATGGTACATTTTATATATGTGTATTTTATTACAATAAATAAATGGGAAGGAAGAAAAAAGAAAGAAAAAGAATAATGCTAGCATCGTCTACAAGTTATCAGTTGAATTAACTAGAACATTTATTATTTGAGGCTCAGTAGAAAACAGGCAATAGTTCTCTTGAAATTACTGTTGGGGCATATCTCTGCAAAAAGAAATCTCAAAGCTTAGTATTTATAGGATATACCATTGGGAGTAAAACACATGTGAAAAATATCATGATAGAAGGCCTTTATTTAAAGTGCGGTTGAAGGCCGCTGACTCATTGGATAACTGGAGTATTTGTGGCTTGAGTAATGGCTGAGCCAAGAATCTTGGAGTCAGTTAGACTCTTTCTTCCTTGGAAAAAAAAAAAAAAGGAAGGGTCAAGAAAATTCTATCCCACTCTATCTTGGATATTTTGTTCAACAATGATTTTGACCAACCCCAAATTCCTCAAATGAGGGAGGAATGTGCAGTGTTTTTGTAACCTTGATTAACTGTGCTATTATTCCCTACAAGGAGGCATGCCCACACGAAGGCAAGAGGTAGAAAGGAAAGAGCTAAACCGAGAAACTGTTTTTGTTCCTAGATGATGGATGTTTTATGAATGGGGTCAGTGCCACTTCTGATCTCATCCTGAGAAAAGCCACTCTTTAACCAAAGGGGCAAAATATTTGGACTCAAGTGTGAAGCAGCTTGGTTGACTCAACTCAACACCTGAAGAAAACCTAAAGTTATTCCGATATGGTATAATCGATGATTTCTTTTCCTGAAGTTGTGTTTCTTTCTGCATGTTTTCTGGCTGGGTGAAAATGATCGTTTTTCAGTTAGGTTCTTGGAACTGCTATGGCCCAGGGTTGTTATTTACTGTGAAGTCCCTGGTCCTGGGTTAGCAGGGATCTGGTCATCTCACGGTCAAGCAAGGGTGTTCTGGAGCCAGATGTCCTGGGCACGAACCCCAGGCTGCCTCCTAGAAGATGAGACATTGGAAACTTGCCCACATCTCTGTGCCTTTATAGACAGATTCCCGTCTATAAACGAGGATGATCGCAGTAGGTCTAACATCACTGATTGATATGAAAATATGATTTAAAGCATGCAGCCTGTGAATCAGAGCCCCTTTAGCATTTGTATCAAAGGGTTCAAAACTCCAGAGCTATACCAAATCATCACTTTGTACAATTGAAATATATTACAATTACACTTCTCAGTTACACCCAACTAAAGCTGAAAAGAAAAGAAAAGGAAAGAGAAAAAACTTCATTGCTTCTGTGTACAAGGATAACTGAAAATAAGATACTGGATTTAATGAATCATTTCTACATTCACTGAATGGTTCACCACGTGCCAGGCACTGGGGATACCAAGTCAATTACGGCATGATTTATGACGGTGCTTGGTATAATAGTAGAGACACACAGAGAGATTATTATATACTAGGTGGGTGTTAAGATAGAGATATGTGTAAGCTATCAGTGAGGTATGAGAAAGGGGGATCCTCAGAGGTTAGCAGAGGGTGGAAAGAAATAGAGGAAGTTCCTGAAGAGGGCAATCCTAGAAAATACCGACTTTGTCAAATACAAGTTGACTTTTAAAAAATGAGTAAGTGTTTTAGTTTGTGTCTCAAGAAGATAAGGGTTCTTTCTCTCTCTCATAAGCAAAATATTATTGTTACCTCTAAATAGATGACAATGGTTGCTTAATTGTAAAAAGATATCTGGTCAATTATCAACAGATTCTTATTTTTTAAAATTTTATTTTATTTTTTTTCAGTGTTCCAAAATTCATTGTTTATGCACCACACCCAGTGCCCCATGCAATATGTGCCCTCCTTAATATGTTAAATTACTTTTTAGCTGTTCTTTTGAATCAGGATGCAAATAACATACCTCGTAATGGGTTTGACAGTTCTTTAATCTGTGCTAGGTTTCCTCTCCATCATTCTCTTTTTTTATTCCTTATCATTTATTTGAGGAAGAAACTGTGCTGTTTATCTTGTAGAGTTTTCCATGGATGAATTTTTGCTGGTTACATCTTCATGCTGCCGTATAACAATTCTCTCTGTTCCTTATAGTCCCTAGAAATATCTCGTTAAATCTAAAGGCTTGCTCAGAGTCAGTCTCAGTTTTTTGGAGGAGATGGACCAACAGGAATTCACAGTCCGTGTGGTACCTTTCTGTTCTCTCTCTTTGGGATGTTTGCTGCTGTTGATGCTCCGTGGACAGGTCCATTCATTCACAGGGGTTATAAAGCGAGCCTATTCGAATTCTATCATTTCTTCTTTAGCTGGAATTCTATAAAGAGAAATTTGCTCTCGCTTATTATTTGATGAGTTAATGGTATAGTTGGTCTAGCAAAGACAAGATGAGTGCCTAGAAAATCCATATTAACAATGGTCCTGTGGCATCAAAGAATCCAGAACCTTTAAAGGCAATAAAATTCTTTTTTTTTTTTTAAGATTTTATTTATTTATTTGACAGACAGAGATTACAAGTAGACAGAGAGGCAGGCAGAGAGAGAGGGAAGCAGGCTCCCTGCTGGCAGAGAGCCCGATGCGGGACTCGATCCCAGGACCCTGAGATCATGACCTGAGCCGAAGGCAGCGGCTTAACCCACTGAGCCACCCAGGCGCCCTAAAGGCAATAAAATTCTATTCAGCATACAATTTTACTAAAGCAGGAAGGTGAACCGATGGGTTTTTATAAATATTTGACACAGGAAGAAGAATTTTCTGCTTGTAACACAGTTTTAGAAACATTTAACTTTCCTCCAAGCTTTTAATAAAAATAGGTTTGTTTTTTTTTACAGCAATTACAAAAAGATAATCTTGCTACACTGAAATCCTAGACTACATCTGATATCATTTTAGTTTTCAGTGACCTACTTACTGCATGGCATGATTTACAGTTGAGGTTTATTGCTTTAGCGAAATAATGTTTTTGGGGAAAAAAATCCTTTCAGTTTTATTCTCTAGTATGGAGTGAAACCTTTCACAGTCCAAGTTGGCTCAAGGTCAAGTTATTAAAACAACATTGTACCTCTGGCCTGAGATGGATATGCGCCTTCGCATTGATGTATACAGTTCCGTTTAATCTAGTCCCAAGTGAAATTGGCTGTCTGAATTTACTTGGTGCCACAAAACATTAAGAGTAGCGGAAACATAAGTAACCTCTGAGCTCCTGGGTGGACTCCTGTGTGACTTCAAGTTCCCAATTCTAGTGACCTCAAGTCTCTGACTTCCTCCAATGGGAGACTGGTCGACCCAGATCCTGACCAGTTTTCCTCTTGCCCTCTCCCTCCAAATCACTTAAATCCTTTGTCTCCAACTACATTAGATCTATTCAGTGTTTCCCTTTTTAATGCTTCCACAATTTCTTAATTTCTACAAAGAGGGGATTGATTCCCACCCCCGGAATATGCCAGCAGGAAGCAGCGGGGTGTGCATATTGGATGGGCCCCAGTTTGAGGAACAAGCCAACAAGGGGAATATTGTCTTTCTTTTCCTTCTTTATTTTATTTTTTAGAGCGTTTTTCTTTCTTATCCAGATTAGTCTGACCTCAGCACAATACAACTATATGCTACTTTTAACGGCGAACTTGAATGTCACCTGGGTTGTGTCGGTGGTTTTCTATGAATGTAATACGATCATCCCAGTGGAGTCACCACAGTCACTTATTACGCCTAGCCTGATAAAAATACTTTGCTGGGGCTATTATGTTGTCTTTTATTTTTAATCCAGTTGAAAATGGGAGCATTAAAGAGCTTAGAAATATTAATGAGAAAATTCCTTGCTTTACATAGAGCACCAGCCCTCACAATGAATTAGAATAAAAGTATTTGCTCCAGTTTAACCCAAACAGAAGCGTCTTCTCTGGGGCTTTTGAGCTGGGCTTTTAAGAAAGAATCCCATGACACACACGTACACAAAATGGAAATGTCCTGGTAGATAAAATTAACATTCTCTTATTGCACCTGTAGTGCAAACAGTTATAAAAAGAACTGCTAAATAATGTACACTCTCTGATGATTTAAATTGCAGCTGTGCTCTTTTCTATTTTAAAAATCCAGAGGGTTAAAGCCTAATCTAATCCTCTCTTTGTCAAAGTTTCTTTCAAGTGATCAGACCCTTGGAAATGTTCTCATTCAGGACGGATGCGTTGTCTTGAATCTAACCTACATTATTAACAGGCTGCCCATATGCCTCTAAGGCCCTTCTAGTGTTTGCTTATTAACAGATAGAACTTGCTATCTTACTCTTGTTCTAACTAAATAAACCTGTGCTAAAGCTCAGGTGAGTATTAAAAGCAGGTAGGTCTCTTTTTTCTAAAGGACATGACTTACTATTATATTTTACCTCTGCGCACAGTCATGCGGGAAAATTTGTGACATGGCACAGCAATTATGACAGGGAATCACCTAGCAAATGGGTTCTTCTTGTACATTTCATGAAAACAAAAGAGAGAATGATCTCCCTCTCTTGTGGTGATTCCACCTAAACTTTGGTATTCAAGACTGATAGCACCACATGGGCAGCAAGAGGGTAGGGCAAGTTTTATTACTCACATAGTGAGGCTTTCTGGCGAGTGCAGGGAAAGCTACCAAACAGGTGCTTCAGTTTCATCTCATATATCCCTGCACCAGTCCTAGCACCAACCTGTTCTCCAAGAGCCCTGATTTCTTTGGTTAAAGAACGCTACCAGAAACCAAGATTTAGGTGTGAGGTGTACTTGTTGTTACTGGGTTGTCAGTGTTTCTAGGTGGGCCTCTTAGCCAACAGAGCATGGAAATATAAGTGTATGTATGAACCCTTGTATATACATCAATAAATAACTACATATATTTCTGTATGTATCCATTTTATATTTAGCTAAACGTTAATTCATACTGATGTCTATAACTCAAATTAGTACCACATGGATTATTCTAGCCTCCTTCCCTTGTTTGCCTGTAACCTCCCTCTTCACCAGAGAAACCTGGCTCCCACCAACTGCCATTCATTTATTTAATTGTTCAGTTCCAGTTACACATGTGTATTGTTTTCAGAATCATTAATCTGGTTTGGGCATATTTTTAAACTTTCTCTTCCAATTCATTTCCTTAGTTATTTTCCCCCAATTATCATTTTTTAAAAATTTCCAAGATTTCCTTTTCTTTCTCTTTAAAAAAAAATGGATTGACAGTTTCTCTTCTCTTCCTAAGGATACCAATTAAAGTTTAAACATTTCATTCTGTCTTCACTCTTTATTCAAGATTGTCTCTGTTTCTTCTTTAGCCTTTTTTTTTTTGCTTGTTGGTGTTAGCCTTTGTCTTTTTTGTCTTGGAGGATTTCATCAAATACCTGATGATCTTTGGCTATTTAAATATGTCCAATTGTAAAATACAATAATTTAGAAATTATTAAAGTGCCTACATAAGACACTAAATAATTTTCCTGCCAATTTTCTGTGCTGATTGATTAGCTGTAATTATGAAAAGAAACAAAGAGTACTATTATTAATGAGATGTTCAGCTATTTGTGACCAAAATATACTCTCCGAGTTAAGTCAGAATTAGGGACCAAGTCTTGTTTTTAAAATATAAATTACCAGGGAGATTATAGTGATTACTACTTTTATATAATAAACAGCTAGCTAGATAGCCAACTAGCTACAGAATGAGGCATTAAACAAGCTGATTGGCAGCTGTGTATCTTGAAGTAGGACTGATTGACTGTCAGGCATCTTGACATTGGAGAGTAGGCATTTTTGCTGTGGGCCCTCCAGAGAACAGTCACTTCACAGTAAGAAATACATTTTACATAATGAGCCAGTAAACGCACACAAGTACCAACCTCCCTACCCAAGTTTCGTGAGACAATATGCAAATTTACTAAATGCAAACTACTCTGATGTTTTCTATTTTAAAAACATCATGACCCACTAAATAGATTCCACAATCCAGTAATGATTCAATATCAAAACTTGAAAAAAATTAACCCTAAAAGCTTCTGTGAATTAGTCTCTCCCTGTCTCTTCATCTTTATTATTATTATTTTTTTTGTATTACTTCCTGTCAAATAGGCTTGTCATGGCCAAACTACTTAAAATTTCTGGAAGTGCTGTGATCTCTCTTCACTCCATATTTTGCACATGTTATTCCATTGCCTAATAAGTCTTCCTCCCTTTTCTGCCTGCTAACTTTTTCATGTCTTATAGTTCAGCACAGTCATTATCTATCTTGGGAAACTTTCTTGATCTTTTCTTCTTTCCTATTCCCTACTCATCCTTATACAAAGGAAGTTTTATCTCATCTCTTCTCTTTTTCTTTGTTTCCATAGCATTTAATACATATGTCTTTATCATACCTAACACATATCCATGTGTTAATATAACCATTGATTTTTGTATCTGTGTCTGCCCTGAGAACATATATTCTGGGTCTATATTTTGTACTTTGTCCTTCTTTGTTCTGTGGTTCTGATCAGACGAGGACTCAGATGAAAATAAGAGATTAGCATATACCTTCTACCTCTACTTATAAAACTTCTGGTATGTTTGGTCAGGGCATACAGCTTAGATCCAACTTGACTACTCAGAAATTCATTCTATAAACTCCAGGACCCCTACCCTAAATCTGCATCAACATAGGCCCATGAGTCTAGATCTCACACCCACTTGGAGTAATGCTGATTCCGCAGATGGCAAGAAATACCCCCATGCCATGCTGACGACAGGAGAGAGTGAGCTGTAGACATGGACCTCTAGGTCTGTGTTCAGAAAGATGGTAGGTCTGTGACTTGAGCCAGATGTCCTCCCTACGTGGGGTCAAGAATGAAGAGAGGGCTCTTGACTTGGGGTCATCTGGATAAAGCTATCCCCTTTTTTTGTGGAGTAGAAAAAGAGAGGTAGAAAAAGGGAACAGAGGCATTTCTCTAGTATTGTTTCATCCTGGATGTATAACACAACTCTTGTTCCCCTTTAGAGGAAATGCCTTGTGGTTCTGGGTATTGAGTATCTCATTCTTATATCTATGCCTTTAGCATTTAGTCACAGGGGTGAGCCATAAGCTCAACATTTATGGTTGGAAGGATAGGTGTGGATAATGATGTTGGGGTGAGGGACTGGAATTCATAACGATGGAACACAGTATATTCAGGACAAGATAATTGGGAAAAGGAAGAAGACAAAGAATATAGTATATAGTATTTAGGTGTTTGATGGCTTTAAGTGATTGCCTGTCTTACTGGATAACTTAAATGGGATGGAAATGGGAGTTTTAAGAAGAAATTGAGGAATTGTGAGACCTGCATATTAGAAGTATCATTAACATGAACACTAATATGGGAAAAGATGGTGGCATAGGATTAAATGAGGAGTGAGATTAAGTCATCTTAAAATAATTTGAGGACCCAAGAGAATATTCTGGAAGCTTACAGATAACTAGAGAGGAAGGACAAAGTGGCTATTGGGTTAAAAATAAGTACTTCTTTATTATATATACACATATGCACACATACACACACACAATTTTTGCAACTACTTTTAGGGAATGTTTCATTATTGTATCTTTGGGATGTCTGCTTTTAGGATCACCATTAAGGATAGTATTGCATTTTGACTAAAATAGGAGTAATGTTTTAGAAAGGATAATGCTAGCTGCTACAATAAACAATCACAAAAACATCGTACAAAATGGACAATGATTCAAGCATGAGGGAAGTTTGTTTTTTATTCATGTAAAGTTCAAAATGGGTGTTCTTGATTGGTGGGTGTCTCTCTTCCAAAGGTGATTCTGAAATCTAGACTCCTTACATCTGGTGCCTCTGCTGTCTTTATCACGTGGATTCCAAGCTCTCTATGTTTAACTCTATCAACCCTGCAGATTGGGAAGGAGTGGGAGGAGAAGGCATACCACTTCTTACTAATCAGGGATGGAAAAGACATATTACTTCTGCCCATATTCCATTGGGGAATGCTAGTCATATGGCCTCACCTAGATCAAGGCAGGTTGGGATTCTAGTCACTGATCGCCAATCACCTTCCAGCCCAAAATTATATAATGAGAAGTTCAGGTTTGGCAGACAATTAGCCATCTTTCCAAAGATAGATATTTAGAGATCCTATGTGTGTATCCATAATTTTCCCAAACAAGAGATTTCAATAAGTATTACATTAAATGAAAACCTAATTAAGTAACATATAACTGAGTAAAATTAAGTAGAATATTTAAAACTTTCAATGATTGTTGATTGATCAAATAACCAAAACAATCTAAAATATAAGATTTGAGAACCCAATTAACAAACTTGATTTAATGTATACAAATTCTTGCACCCAAGAACTAGAAACCACCCATTTTTCTTGATTGTTTGTGAAACAAATTATAAAAAGTGACAATTTTCCAGGCCAAAAAACAATCTTTGATACATTTTATAGCACTGGTATCTTACAGTTCACATTCTCTGATTACAAAAATGAGCATAACTCTATTGGTTCTGCTCTGCACGTTCAGACAGGAGGGTTCTTACTCAAAACCAAGCTCCAATAATCCTGTTTTCAACTACCAGGGATATAGGTTTCCATTTGCCACAGAAAATGCATTTTAAAGCATCATTTTTACATATTTTAAGATAATTTGGATATGTCAATTATTGGTATAATTACATTTTCCTTACAGTTTTTAAATGTCACCTGCCCTTTGTATTGCTGCATATTACCCTTTGAACTTATAAACCTAATGCAATTTTTTTAACTTAAAAAAAAGTGACAGTTTCTGATGACCTACAAATTGAAGTTTGCTTATGAGGCACTTGATTTATAAACTTTGCCCTAGTTAGAATTAGGCAGCAAATTGTGGGGCATAAATGGAGCTCTGTAAACATTTAAAATAAAAGTCAAGTTTATTACTATTCAATTAATTCTCACAAGAATAGCAATGTCAATTCCCTTCAGTAGAAGCAAGAAGCCATTTTCATTTATACTGAGTGGATGGTAACTTTCATTCCACTGTGAAATTTGACAAAGAAGGAAAGGGCTTAGCTCAAAAGGAAAACAGAAGGTTCAGATTATTTCGTAGCCAGAAATGTCCCCAAAGTACTTTTGTCCACACATATCCCAGTGTTATTTGTTTTCTGACATAAATCTCCCCAATATGCCCAGATTTCTTAACAAATCCTAGCCCCAATCCCTAATGCATAGACCTTTAAAAAAGAGTGAAAAAGCAAGCAAGGCTGTCTTGGGAATCATGACCTTAGATGGAGTGATGAAGGAATCAGAATCACTATACCTCAGTGCTGGGGAAGTTTAGGGTAACTCACTCCCTTCATCTGACACATGAAGATGAGGAGACCTGGGCAGATGGAAGTATTTACTCAGGTTCTCCTCGATGCTTCAGTTCAGAGACTGGGAGAAAGAAAAAGAATATCTTTACACTAGACATTAGACATTCTTTGATATTGAAAAAACACAAAAAACAAAAAACCAAAACCCACACCAGAGCAGCAGAGAGTTCAATGGATGAGAAAGGAGATGAAAGGCAGCTGGCAGCATGGTGGGGAAGAGCCTGGAAACAGATCGCACAGACGTGCTCATACATACAGTCTTCCTGTGTCCTTATTTCAATAAGTCTAGCTATGCATAACCATTCACTTATTCATTCATATCATTCGACAAGTATTATTTACTATAACATGCCAAGTCCATAAATACCTATCTTCATGGAGGTTATCTTTTCATGGGACCATACTCCTGTCTCAGTTATAAATATACAAAAACCTGGAACTGAGGCAGATAGGTGTAGTTAAGAAGGTTCACACATAAAATGTAGAATGGGTACTTTTAAAAGTGCATCAACCATTACACATCCAACACAGAGGCTGAAAGGAAAAACACCAACAATACCAAGTGTTGGGGTAAAAATATGGAGTAACTGGAACTCTAATACATTGTTGAAAGGGATGTAAAATGGTACCAGCACTTTGGGAAACGATCTGACAAATATTTTACAAGTAAATATATACCTACCTTATAAACAAAAATCTCAAGCCTAAATATTTACCCCAGAAAATGGCAATACAAGTCTGTAAAAAAAAACTTACATAAGCATATTCATAGAAGGTCTAGTGATTATAAGCAAAAACTTGAGACACCTAAAGTGTTCATCCATTGGAGAATGGATAAACTATGATATATTCATACAGTGCATACTACTCAGCAATTTAAAAAATTAATTGCAGTAGAAAATATCATCTAAGACTATAACCAAAGAGGAAGAAATACAAAGGATGATTACTTTCAGGGGAAAATTTTTTTTTTCCCTAAACATGTCATCAAGAACAGACACAGCAGGGAGAGAAAAGCTTCCACAGTGGTTCTGAGCTGGAGTCCAGCAGTAGTTGAGATGGGGCAGGTCTCTGGTCATTCTTGCTTGGTGTCTTGGCTCCTATCAACTAGTTGGGCTATAATCTGGGGACCAGGGTGTTTGATGCTGGGAAAATTGTAAAACTGCAGTCTGGATAAGTGGGACTAATAGTGCATGCTTCTTGACTCCTGGGAACATTGCCAAAACTATAAGAAGACTTGACTTGGTTGATGAACGGCTCTGGAGAGCTGATCTTTGTTTACTTGTTTCCACTCCAGCCCAGAGGGCAAGCTATGGTCTGTTAAGCTCACCCTTTCTCAGACAAGAATATTTCACATTTGGTTCCATTTTTAAACACCTTCTTGATGGACTTTTCTTTTGCTTCATTGCATTAATGGGACTGTGTTATTTTTGAACATTTGTGGCACATCAGAAGTATGGCAGTTTATTGATCAGACTGAGTGGGAGGAAAAGGAAGAGTTCAAAGAGCTTGCAGGAAGCCTGTGGTGTCAGTTTGGGATCCATTTATATCCGATCCCAATTGGGTAAATGGAAGTGAGACTTAGAAATATAAAACTAGTTTCCCTTGCCATGATCTGTTGAAAGTCAGCCCAAGACACAAGAGTTTGTAAAATGAACAACAAAAGAATAAAAAATATATACTACTATTTTCTTTCTCAGCATCCAATCACGGTCAGTGTGTTTGGGTCCTGTTTTGTTTTGTTTTTCAACTTCTTTACTCATCCTCTTCCTCAGTTCCTGCCAAGCCGGCTTGTTTTTCTCAGACATTTGGTTCTGTTGCTTCCTCTTCCTTGGTCCTCAATTCCAAAAGCATATCTGTTTGTCTGGAATGACATGGCAACACCTTAGAGAGGTAAGATACTCAGAAAGTCCCCACGTGTCCTCTCTGCCTTTTGGAGGTAGGAAAAGTGAGAAAGAAAGGTGAGAAAAAAATGGGTGGAGATGAGAGCTGGATGCTGGGGGAGCAGCTCTCACAAATGGTGAGTTAATGAGAAGTTTAAGGAGTTTATAGGTCCTCTCTTGCAGTGTGATTGAGACTGTCCTGTGAGACCAGAGGCTGTGCATTTAATCGAAGAAGTAGGTTAAGGCAGGGAATCACTTTAAAAAGTGATAGAATTTTGGGGTGCCTGGGTGGCTCAGTCGGTTAAGCATTCCACTCTTGATTTCAGCTCAGGTCTGAAACGATCCCAGGATGGTGAGATCAAGCCCCGCATCAGGCACCACACTCAGCACGGAGTCTGCTTGAGATTCTTTCTCTTCCTCTCCCTCTGCCCCTCCCCACTTGCATGCATGCTCTCTCTCTAAATAAATAAGTGAAATCTTTTAAAAAAAATAAAAAGTGATACTATTTCTTTGACTTTAAATATACATATATTTAATATATATTCAAAAGAATATTTGAATTCAAAAGAACAGCAAAAGACTGTGTATACATATATACACACACACATATATACACATATATATACTTACACATAGACACACACACACACACACACACACACACACACACACGCTTTTGCCATTTTTTTGATATAGGGCTGAGGACTTTTTTGGTTTTGAGTTTAGTTCTACTGATTGGAGCGCAGTGTCACTTTTCTTGGGTAAATTATATTCCCTAATATCCACCTAAGAATCTCCCTATTATGGAGGGAGAATTTAAGGATACCCATGAGACAACTAAAGTACACAATCCTTCTAGGTTTTTGTGACCTTCCCTCATGGCTAGTCATTTATGGTTTTCTCCCATATTTTCTTTGACAGCAATTGTTGTTACTGTCTCAATTTTATTCCATCTTTTTACAGTATTTAACTGTGTTTTCATAGAAAAAATACTCTTTTTTTAATACTTTGGTTTCATTAGTTTTCAAAATAGTTAACTGATTTAATTAAATCCTTAAATAAAATAGCAAGTCTAATTTAGATTAAAAAAACAACTTGGAATCAAGTGCAACTAATTTTGACAAGCACACAGCTAGCTGGTTGCATCTGAGAGAAGCCTACCAGCTTCAATGTTTCAACATGTTGTGAGTCCTAGTAGATTTGCTTTACAGATGGGTTTGAGAGTGTTGATTAACCCAAGGAGTTGGGGGGCAACTGGGTGGCTCAGTCAGTTAGGTATCTCACTCTTGATCTTAATTCAGTTCTTGATTTCAGGGTTGTGAGTTCATGCCCTACATTGGGCTCCATACATTGAGCCTACTTAAAACAAAACAACCCTCCCCTGCCAAAACCCAAGGAGCTGGTTAAGTGGAGGTACCTTGGGAGATAAAACTCCATGTGCTCTGTGGGTTATAGAACTGATTGTGTTTCCAGATTTGAAAAGTAGAAGCCTTGGACTATCATTACAGCATGATGATGGCTGGTTTATATGACCTGAGGTACTCTCATGAAAATACCTTAGGGCTCCCCATCTCCACTGCAGTGATATAATGTACGTGGAATTTCACTACGGACTTCTTGTGATTTTGCCTTAAACATTGCCTTGTACAGGCATTCTCTTTTAAACTAATGTATATTTTTAACTGTTAACACTCAGCCTTATCATTAATGTCTTCTCTGATTTATTATTATTATTATTTATTGAATCAATTTCACTGCTAGGGAAAACCTTAGGAAGAGTAAAAACTCCAAGAAAGAGAAAGAGTGCTGAAAGTAAAAGTAGGGAGTTGCCTAAAGAATTGTCTTCTGCATGAACCTGCTGAAAACTGGCCCTGACAATGACCACTTCAGTTAGCAACTGAGAACAGTCTAGGAGTTCTGAACATCTACCATTTTCTGGCACCGTGGTAGCTTCTGGGAATACAAAGGGGTGCCTAGTGATGAATTTGGTAAATATTTATCAACACACTCCTGACCTAGAGTTTGAGGGTAGGCATACATGTAACTATTGTGAGTTTTATGACAGAGGACCTTACACAGGGCTTGACAGAAATAAGGACAGAGCAACTAATTTCTGGCTGAGGGACTAGTGGAAGGGCTCAGGAGAAGTTTACACAGGCTGGGTCTTGGAGGGAGTATGTGTTTGTCAAACCAGGAAGACGGGGGATGGCATCCCAGGAAGAGGGAGAGAGAGCTGTAGCCTAGACTACTCAGTGAATTGACATGTCATGCTTGAGCAATTGTTTGGTTATGGGATAAGCATGGTATGAGGTTGTATGAGTCAGGGTTGTCTAGAGAAACAGAACCAGTAGACGGTGTGTGTATATATGTTTACACATACACATACACACAAGAAAAAAAGGAGGGGGGAGAGAGAGAGATCTTCTAAGGAAGAGCCTCCACAACTGAGAAGACTCGAGATCTTCCATAGGTAAGCTAGAGGCCCAGGAGAGCCAATGCTGTAGTTCTAGTTCAAGTCTGAACGTCTGTGAACAGGAGAGATGATGCTGCAGGTTCAGCCAAAACACCCAGCCTCAAGACATGGGAATAGCCAAAGTTTCAGTTCTAATCCACGGGCAGGAAAAAACTGATGACCCAGCTCAAAGGCTGTCAGGCAGTAGAAATTCCCTCTCATCTGGGCGAGGGTCAGACTTCCATTCTTCTCAGGATGCCAGTGGATTTCATGAGGCCTGCTGACATTAAGGAGGACGATCTGTTATACAGTCTACCATTTTAAATGTTAAATGGATCCAAAAACATACAGAAATACTCAGAATGATGTTTGATCGATTATCTGGGTATCCCACGGCTCAGTCAAGTTGACACATAAAGTTAACTATCACAGGAATCACAGGCTCAAATTGAAATCTTTGTTTTCCTCTTCTTATAGAAGTTATAATGTGGGACAGCTCTCTCCAACCTAGATCGACTCAGCCCCATTAGGACTGCAAGTCTCTAAACACTGCTTTGCTGCCATCAACCCAAACCATGTAGGTCAATGAAAATGCCTCAAGTGGCCATGACTTCCACTGAGAATTCAAGAATGTTTTGTAAAAAAAAATGTGATCTTTAGGGGCACAGTGTCAATCTGGTGATATTTGTGAGATTAAATTTATAGAATTAAAATTACCCTGTAATGAAGCACTGGCAATTTGGGGGGCTATTTTCATACCATAAATGTTGATCTGTTGAGCTGTTCTTGGAATCTTATACACAACCCTCCCCTTAAATATCCATCCCTTTTTGCTAAATATTGCACAACCAGCTAAATTAGAATATTTCCTCCCTCTGCACTGATCAGCTTGAGCATTTGGAATTTAATAACAGACAGTGGCTTATTTCATTGAAAACTTAAGGCAGCTGCAAGTTCATTCTATACTTAGAAGGCATAATAGCCAAATTCCTCATTTGGGCTGGGTCCTTTGAGCTGTAGGTATTTAGCAAAGATTAGAACGTTGACGACAATTACCGTAATAGCAAACCTGTGTCAATTATTGATGGCCACATTGCTTTATGTTAATTAAATTAGTGTCCTCATTTTATGGGCAGATAAACAGACTTAACGGATTTTAAGCTTCAGTTATATTGGGGCATCTAGTTCACCACTAAGATGCTAAACTATCTTCATCTGCTTTTATTAATGTTGATAGTGAATCTTAAGTTCCCTGATAGTTCACTGATAGTGAACCTAGCTCAAGCTGGGTTTCTCCATATGGAGAAATTTGTACCTATACTGATTCAATTAGTCAATTACTACTTGGCAAGATTTCAAAAAACCTTCTTTGTGTCAGTGAGAGGAAGGCTATTTCTTTTTTTTTTTTTTTTAAAGATTTTATTTATTTATTTGACAGACAGAGATCACAAGTAGGCAGAGAGGCAGGCAGAGAGAGAGGGAGAAGCAGGCTCCCCGCTGAGCAGAGAGCCCGATGCGGGGCTCGATCCCAGGACCCTGAGATCATGACCTGAGCCGAAGGCAGAGGCTTTCACCCACTGAGCCACCCAGGTGCCCCGAGAGGAAGGCTATTTCTTGAGGGGTTTTTGGACAGACTATGGACACAGACGATTTCTGGAAGGGTGATTATCTGGATTAGTCATTCAGCATGTTATTTCTACATTTCTATGTAGAAAAATTAGTACATTCCTAAGAGGGAAAAGGCACACATAAGTATAGGGAAAGGGGCAGAGATCTGTTCATTGTTTTGTCCAGCCATATGCTGATGGTAAAAACATAGCTTTAGTTGGCTTTTGGTTATAGCTTTGTTTCATTTACATTTCCCTAACCTGTTGATAGTCCTAGGAGTTGGACCCATCATGAACTAAGATGATCGTTTGGTCATATTGGGACGAGAGAAGCTCAGGGTCAGTGGAGGAAAATCCCCCCGCCCCGTCTTGCCGAGGAAGCCTGAGGGTCATAACATCCTGTAGGCACTCTAGGCTCTAGGGCGCGTCCGATCCGGTGGGATTCCCAGATACGCAGTCTGTGCTGAGCAGGAAGGTCTCCTTTGCTCACCTGTGTCTGTTTATAACAGTCCTCAAAACCTTTGTTAAGGACAAAGAAAATAAAACACACTTGGCTGACTGGAGAAACAGATACACAAATTAACTATTAATTTGTCCTATTTTGGCCTTTTTTAAAGATTTACTTATTTATTTATTTTAGAGAGAGAGAGAGAGAGAGAGAGCGCGAGAGCATGAGTGGGAGGGGCAAAGGGACAGGGAGAGAACTCTGAGCTAAGCGTGGAGCTCGACAGGCCGCTCGATCTCACAACCCTGAGATCATGACCTGAGCCGAAACCAAGAGTCAGACGCTTAACTGACTGAGCCATCCACACACCCCCATCCTACTTTGGCTTTTAAAAACGAACAAAAACATTTTCTTAGCACAAATATTTGTCAGTTTCAGACTTCTGACAACTTCATATAAAAACAGCAAATAATAAAATGAGGCTATTTTAATGCATCCAAATGCGAGCTTGGAAAGTGCACATGACATTCATCATTTGTCAGCCTCGGTCGGCTACTTATGCTTTTGTTTTGTGTTGGGTGCACAGTACTGAGAAAAATCCCGCCTGGCACAGCTAAATAACAGCAAATTGCATACATTTTAGAAAACACCTCATCTCCAAATCTCGGGATACTCTCCTGATAAACTTAATCCAGAAATTTGGGAGAGGAGTAGCAGGAAATGTTTGTTTCAGTGTGGAATCACTCATCTTCTTGATTTTTCATTCACTCATGACTGCATAACCGACATTTATACCACGACTGGAGTATGTGTGACCGACATGCCTGGGGTTTGTGGGATGTTTGAACGGGGGGGTGAGGGACGTGCTGTCGTGGTGGACTCTCTTGAACAATGATATGTGAGTGGACAAGAGTAGGCTTGACCTTTTTCTCTTCCTTATTTTTCTTTTTAACCATTTTTAAGTTTACGGTTCAGTGGCATTGAATACATTCACAAGGTTGTGCCACCATCACCTACTTTGTTTTTAGAAGTGATTCCCAGGTGCACCTGGGTGGCTCAGCCGGCTGAGCCTCCCACTCTTGGTTTTGGCTCAGATCATCATCTCAGGGTCGAGAGATCGAGCCCATGGCTCCATGCTCAGCAGTGCCTCTGCTTAAGATTCTCTCTCCTTCTTCCCCTGGCCCTCCCTCACCTCTCCTGTGCTCTCTCTCTCTTGCTCAAAAATTAAAAAAAAAAAAAAAGTTTTTCCCAAGGATCAATGTCATGACACTTTGAAAGGGACACACATGATATCTGCCTTATTTTATAGTCACCATTTGTATGATTGCCTAATTATTAATTCTTGAGCTCACATCAATCCCATTACTGATTAATCTCTTTGACTTAAATTTGATTTTTCTTTTTTCCCCCTTAAGGTTAGAATACTTCTGGACTGTCCTTTCCCAGTAGTGTTTTCAGAAGACTCGGAACCCTCAGGGATGCTGGCATTTGGAACTTGTGATATAACCTAATCCCTAGCTAGTGTCTTCAAGACTTTAATTAGCTATTTACCCTAATTTCTTTAGTTAGAATCTCACCTGTTCCCTGAGCTGGCCTAATGACCTGAAATCTCATCGAGTTCTTTCTGAGGAAAACCAGAACATTTAGTCCTATGACATTCCATTGTACTTTTTTTTTTTTGGTCAGAACAGAAAAAAATGAAGAAAAAGCCAACTACATGTTTTCTTCTATAGACATAAGAAACAATACTTGTTGATGAAAATGTCCCATTTTACTAGAATAATTCTCACAATGGCCTTATGAGGTTATTATTTTGGCTATTGTATGGATAATGAGATGGAAGCACAGAGAAGTTAAGCAGCCTGTTCCAGATCACACAGCGAGGTGAGCGCACAGCTGGAACACAAATCCAGACAGCTGGCTCCAGGGCCGTCACCAACTACTGAGCCCTGGGGCCCTCACACTGAGAACCGCTCCTTCTGGGATGCCACCGTGACTCTTCCCCAGGACTCCAGCAACAAGGGAAAATGGGTGTCACAAACAAGAAAGGCTCATGTAGACTGGACACAAGGTTGTTCTGAGTGATCCCCACTAAGAGAACTCCATCTGTGGACTGGGAGAACAGGTGGTGTAGATGAGTGGAGGCAGGATCAGCCATGTAGACCGGAGGGCCTGGGCAAAGAGGAAATGGAGGGGGCTTCATTCCAAAATTTCTAGGTATTTGAGACAGTGGCTGCAGAGCACTGAACCAGGTGTAGGCCCTTCTGGGCATGGGACCCCATGGGACTGCAAGGTCTCCCATGAAGCCATCTGGTTGGGGAGGGCTCCCCTCCCCACAGAAGGAACTGTGGCTGTGTGTTTCTGCTGAACAAGTCTGGATCCAGAAGCTGACGCTGGAGGAGGCTCTTGAGAGAGTCCTTATCAAGACAACTTAACCCTTGGCGGGTCCCAAGATCTCACTGAGATCCTCCTCATGCCAATCATCATCAGTGGGTGACGCCATCAGTGCCTGAATGGGGTGGGGGGTTGCTGACTGGACTGACAGAAGCAGGGAAACATATGGTTAAAACTGAAAGCCAGCTTAGAGATATTAGTTTTATTTATTTTATTTTTGACTTCTTCATTTTATAAAGAAAGTAGGACCCTGAAGAGCTCTGGAGGGGTGAGTGTGTGTCTAAGTCACATAAGGAGATAGAGAAAGTTCTAGAACTAGACCCCAAGTATCCAGCTTCTAGTTCACCATGTTTTTCTTGTGTATGGCACACATCCCCCTGTTGCTGGAGTTCTGGGGGTTGGTGGGGGAGTCCTGGTGGCATCCTAAGAGGAGTGGTTCTCATTGAGAGGGCCCTGTGGGTTAGGAATTTGGGGAGGGTCCTGGAGCTGGCTGCCTGGGCTCATGTTCCAGCTGTGCACACACATTGCCATGTGACCTAGAGCAACCTGCTTAACCTCTCTGTGCTTCTATCTTATTATCTGTACAATGTAGATGACAATAATATTCTTGTAAGTCTTTTGTGAGGATTAGAAGAAATAATACACATGGAAGGATTAGCATAAAGAAGCCAATAAATGTTATGGACTCAATGTTTGTGTCCTCCAAAATTCACACAGTGATATCCTGACCCCCAATATGACATTGTGGAGATATGGGGCCTTTGGGAGCGAATCAGGTTTACTTGAGCTCAGGAGGGTAGGACCCTGGTGATGGATTAGGGTCCTTATCAGAAGAGGAAGAGAGACCAGAGTTTTTTTTTGTTTTTTTTTTTTCTTTCTCTCTGCCAAATAAGGACACAGCAAGAATGTGGCAGTCTACAAACCAGGCCAGCTGGGGCTCATCAGACACAGATCAGCTGGTACGTTGATCTTGGACTTCCCAGTCGCCAGAAGTGAGAAATAAACGTCTGTTGTTTAAGCCACCTGGTCTCTGGTATTTTGTGAGGCTAGCCCGGGCTGACGAAGGCAACAAGCCTCGGCTAGGACGGCTTGCAGACAATAGAACTGGCTGCCCGTCGTGTTCCCAGGCAGGTTACCCAGCATCTCCTAGTTGCTTCCATATACAAAATAGAGACAACTGTAGGGACCTTCCAGGTGCCCGCACAGTGCCGAGCACATTGTTTGATAGATTGGGCAAGCTGAATAAATGGCGGTTTTCGGCAACAGTAGCTATTACATGAAATCCCAAGTTCTAGAAACAAGTGATTTTTTTTTTATAGAGAGGACCTGTCTTTCATTAAGCAGAGGGAGGATAAAAGGAAGACCTGGAGTCCTGTTTCCCTCCCTGCAGCCCCCAGAGAGACTGCCCCCACCCCCCCAGGCCCATAAGCCAGTGACGTGTCAGGGACCGAGCCACTGAGCTGAGTCCCCTTAAATGGGTCATTCGCCCCTCTATGCCATGGACCACATCTCATTTCTAAAATGCCTGTTGATCACTGACCCTAAAAGCTATCTGCCTAGAAGGGGAAAAACAAAAGGAGCCATAACCCAACAACAAACCTGTGACATCTGGCTGGCTTAGAAGATAACGTCAGGGGAGAATGGGGCTTATAACATTTTAGACAGGGGTGCAGACCTAGACCTGGCTTCCGCTGGCTGAGGTGTCCCTGGTGGGGGCACGGTGGGTGGTGTTTGCAAACATGACCTTGAGACCAGACAGGGAAACTCCGCTTGCCAATCATGACTAACACGTGTAAAATTAAAAAGCCATGGTGGACCTGAATTCAATTCAAGGTTATGTAAAAAAATAACTCAAAAAAATACCAAGGATGGTAACAGTTTCTGGGCTAGTTAGAAAAGGAGTATTGTGAGCGAGACGAGAAACAAAACAAAACACTTCGATTAAGATTATTTTTCTCTGTTGGGAGATGTGATTTTAAAACAATGACCTTCACATCCTGCTTACATCAACTGTTAAAAATAACTTTTGGGGTTTTTGTTTTAGTCTCTCCTGGGCATAGGCTGCGAAACCAACCACCTTTGTACATAGAGCAACTTCTTCATAGGAAAGGGGAGGCTGGAATTTCAGAGCGTGGCTTAAAAAAAAAAAAAAAAAAAAGCAGAAACGTTGAGGGCCCTGCTCTGACCACCGACAACCTTGAAAATTCATCTTCCTAGGGTCACATCTCCCTCCCACCTTTCCACGACTTCACAGTCCTATGGCTGCCTTCTGGGCCCTGGAGGGAGGCAGAGAGGAGGGAGAAACCTCCATTTTGGGGGCTGCCTTCTCTCCTCATTTGCTGTGTAATTCCAAGCGACTCTTCTGTTTGCCAAGGCTGAAAACGGAATGATCGCTCCCGGCAGGAAGCTAAGGAACCAGACGTGGCTTTGAAACTCCTGGAAGAAGTTTCACCGAGGACCTAAGGCTGATGTTAACAGTCTTTTAGAAACCTCCTTTTCGTCCAAGTACCACTTCTAAAATTTTGATGTCTCTTGGTTTCAATCGGTAACTCAGGCTTAATTTTAAAATACCGGCTGTCGAGAGCTGGTTCAGGAGAAACACTTCTCAGGTGGTTCTCTGAGGGTGATCCCCAGATCGGCACCATCAGGGGGACCTGGGAACTTGTTAGAAATGCACATTCTCAGGTCCCAGGCCCACTGTATCAGACACTCAGGGGCTTAGGGCCCAGGGACCTGTGTTGTAACTGCCATCCGGGGATCCTGGCACATGCTGACGGATGTGTTCCATCGTTCCCACATTTCCAAGCAGTGCCGTTTTGATGAATCATTAAAAACTGGATGATGGGGCCCCTGGGTGGCTCAGTGGGTTAAGCCTCTGCCTTCGGCTCAGGTCATGCTCTCAGGGTCCTGGGATCGAGCCCCACATCGGGCTCTCTGCTCAGCGGGGAGCCTGCTTCCCTTCCTCTCTGCCTGCCTCTCTGCCTACTTGGGATCTCTCTCTGTCAAATAAGGAAGTAAAATCTTAAAAAAAAAATTGATGAACAGTCCTCTGACCGACTTCTCTTACCGAGTTTGAGTTTCAAGTGTGACCGCCATGACTGGAACCCCGTGTCGCGAGGGCGCTTTACCTCGACAGCGTCGTCAGCCATTTTCGCAGTAGCACCTGGAAAACGTCGGGTTTCCCACAAAGCCGTGAAGGCTCTCATAAAGGAGAACAAAGTGCCACCGGGCAGTCTGCAGACAGGCCGGGGCGCAGAGTATTTACAGTATTTCTTTCAGGAGGTAGTAAAAACACGCCTGTCAGGACGAGAGGATACCTTATGTACACGGCAGTCTCGGGACAAAGACGAGCTAAGACGTATATCGAAATGCTCTTTCTCCGGGGACGGCATAGTCGCTTACACGTACGGGGTGTCTGTCACTGCGCCTGACTGTTGGGGGCCCTGCCTTTCCGAGAATAGATCACAGTCGTGCTGGAGCATGAGAACCTGTGGAGTGCACAGTCGTGGTATCGGCCCTGGTGGGAGCGAGCACGTCCGGCCCCGGTGGGAGCGAGCACGTCCGGCCCCGGTGGGAGCGAGCACGTCCGGCCCCGGTGGGAGCGAGCACGTCCGGCCCCGGTGGGAGCGAGCACGTACGCCGTGGAAACTGACAAGCTCTACGCGTGAGGACTTGGAACCGTTTTGAATTGTTGAGCGCTGGTTTAGCAGCACGCCGCTCGTTTCAGGAGAATATAGAGCTTCAAGGTAGGCCCTACTGACTACGCTCATCTCTGGAATAGCAGTCTTTTGAAATCCTATTTATTTTAGGATCAAGACCCACTGTTACGCATGTCAGGGCTGTGGCCACACTGGGATTCAAAGCAAACCTGTTGGAGGATTTCCTTGTGCTTCTTGATCGTCACCGTTCTTGCTTCTGTGATGAGGCTTCTGGCTAGACACCCAGACCCTTGTTGCTGGGGATCACCTAGATGTCTGCCGGGCACTCCTGTTTCCTGTCACCTGAAGGGCCAAGCTGGTGGGCTTGGCCATTGGGGATAACTCCGTCCATCCTCCTTCACCCTCTTTTTCCTTGCAGTCTAGTCCCATAGCATTCAGAGGACTGGAGGTCTCAGTGAAAGGGTAATTTCCATTCATTTATACAGTTAATGCTTATTGTGCACCTACTGTGCTCCAGGCCCTTATGGGACTAACTCTACAAACATGGCCTTGCTTAATGTTTACAGAAGCCCCGAGAGGTAGGTACTACTTGTATCTCCATTTTCCAAGTGAGGGAGCTGAGGCTTGAAGAGGTAAGTAAAAGTCAAGATCATAGAGGATTTGAACTTGATATGTCTGATTCTTAGTCGCAGACACTGAAGTCTACTTGGAATTAATCTTGTAGCCAGTTCTTTCTTCCTTTGGGCCGTGTTATCTCTCTGGAGCCCTTTAGCTCATTGGGCAAACAAACATCTGGTGGGTCTGCTCTAGATGTGCTCAAGTAGGTCTCAAGCCTGGGATTAGACTTACTTTAGGTTCCCTCTAAGACAGCCTCCTCCCTCCCCCAGCTAGTCAACCAGTGATTTATTCAGTGCTTGCTGTAGTGATTTTGCTTTAGAACCACCCATAGAGCTTTAGAAACATAGAGAATGCTTTGGGCTCTACCCTGAGATTTTGACTTACTGATTAAGCTAGAAGGCCTGGGAATTGTTAATAAGCTTTTTCAGACAGTTGGATAATTAGAAAATACTTCCAATGTTACATACCTACAAATGCCAGACAAAATTTCTAAAACACATCCTTTTAAATGTGTGAACTGAGCTCTTAAGACAGTAAAATCCTCAGGGTGCCTAGGTGATGAAGTCGGTTAAGCGCCGGCTCTCGGTTTCTGCTGAGGTCATGATCTCAGGGTCCTGGATTGGAACCTTGCATTGGACTCTGCTTGGTGGAGTCTGCTGGGATTTTCTATCCCTCTTCTGTTGCCCCTCCCCCTGCCCTCCTCCACCCCCCAAAAAATAAATAAATCTTAAAAAAAAAAAAAAAAAAGAACAGTAAAATCTTCTTGAGCCAAAATCAAAGACAGATGAGCCCAGGAGCCAGTTCTGGAGCCATGCTTGGTGACAGGGTGCTCTGAGAGGAACGATGTAGCCGGCTAGCACTCAACCAGGGGACTATTAAAACGTCACTCAATATTTGATGCACACAAAAGAATGTCACTCTTTAAACTGTGTTACTAAAATTCATCTGTGTTGTTGCCGGTTGTAGTTCATTCACTTCATGGCTGTGTAATACGCTGTGGCGGGACCGGAGCCCCGTGTTCTATTCATTCTCCTGGCATGGACACTTGGCACGTGTCAGGACTTTTACTCTCATGCAGTTATGAACAAGCACATGCATGTCTTCTGGCCTGTGTGTGCCAGATCTTCTCGAGGAATAGAAGATATTTAACATGGAACTTATGATTCTTATCCCCAAACTTCTTCTACCTACTGTCTTCCCCATGTCATTAGCTTTCTATTGCTGCTGTAACAAATGACCGTAAACTGTGTAGCTTAGAACATTACAGATTTACTTACAGGTTTACGTTATAGAACATTAGATTCTTATATTTTTTAGATTGGAAGTCCAACATGGGTCTCACCAGGCTAAAATCCAGATGTTGGTAGGGCTATGTTCCTTCCGGAGGCTCTAGAAGAGAATCCGTGTCCTTGCTTTTTCCAGCTCCTGGAGGCTGTCTGTACTTCTGGGCATATGGCCCCATCCCTCCATCTTCAGAATCAGCATGGTTGGGTGGAGTTTTTCTCAAGCTGCCATCTCTGGTTCTTCCTCTTCCACTTTTAAAGACCCTTACGAGTATATTGGGTCCACCCACATAACCTAGGATAATCTCCCAATTTTAAAGTCGTTAGCAACCTTAATTCTATCTAAATCCTTAATTCATTTCCTTTTGTCATATAACCCAACATATTCATAGGTTCAGGGATTAGGATATAGGCATCTTCTTTTTTTTTTTTTAAAGTAATTTTTTAATTGAAGTATAATTGACGTAATCTGTTAGTTTCAGGTGTATATCATAGTGATGCAACATTCTTATACATTATGAAATGATCCCCACAATAAGTTCAGTTATGATCTGTTACTATATAAAGTTACTGCACAATTGTCGACTACATTCCCTATGCTGTACTTTACATCCTGTGACTTACTTGTTTTATAACTTGAAGTCTTTGTCTCTTAATCCCTTTCCCTGATTTCAGCCATTTCCCTAACCCCTCCCCGAGGACACAGACATCCTTGTGGGACCATTGTTCTGCCTACCACACCATTCTTGACTATTCTTGTGCATAATAAAACCAATCTATGAGTAGACCCTGTGGGCTCAGTTTTCAACACACATTGAAAATCCAGCCACCTCTTACCACGCCACTGCTGTTGCTCCCCAGTGCAGCCTGACACCGCTTTGGGGATTATTGTAGTGGTGTTGTGACAGGTGTCTCTCTGTTGTCCTGGAGGTCTCACTTCAATATATCAGCCATCATGATCTGCTTCAAATGTAAGTCATATATGTCACTCTTCACACAAAACTCTCTAGAGTCTTTTCATTTTCTCAGAACAAAGGTCAGATTCTCACAATGGCCCACAAAGCTCTCTGATTCATGAATTCCTGCCCACCTCCAATCTCTCTGTTAATCATCTACTGCTCCCTTCATTGCTCACTTCTTATCTTCTATTTACTTATAATTTGGTTATTGTTGGTTATTATTTTCTGCCTCCTTCCTTCTAGAGAGCAAGTTCCATGAGGGTGGGTTTTTTTGTCTGGGTTATTCACACATACCTGCTCAGGGCCTGGAACTCAGGATATATCCTAAGAATGACTTTTAGTCCAGCAGCCTAGACAGAGATGAGGCTCTGGACCAGCAAAGGAGTGGAGAAGGAAATAAGGCACCTACATAAATCTGAGAACCTGAAAAAATTCCTTCCACAGCCAAAAGCAATGACAAGGGTTTTTTTCCTGTCTTGGCCTGGGCACGTAATTTAGTGGTTGCCAGGGGCTGGGAGGAGGAGAGAATGGGAGTGACTGCTTAATGGGCACCAGATTTCCTTTTGGGCTTATGAAAATGTTCTAGAACCAGATAGTGGTGACAGTTGCCCAACACTGAATGTACTAAATGCCATGGAATTATACTCTTTAGAATGGTTAGAATGCCCAAGTTCACTACATAAAATTTCTGTAATCTCCTGAGGAATTGTTAGCACAGGGTTATTGTCCTGTGGATTTGGGATTGAGTTTATGCTACCTGCATTGTCAAGGGACTCCCAAAGCCAATAAGTTAGCATAAGCAGTAGTCTTGGGCTGTGGTTACCCCTTGAAACTCTGAGAAAAGCAAGTGCTTCTGGGACTCAGGAGGAAGAATATTCCAACAGCCCAGGCAGCCCTGGATTTTCCCAGGCAAATCCCCACTGAACAGGAGCTCACTATTGCAAATCCCACATCCCAAGGGATGTTGAGGGGGAGGGTTGGAGTGGATTGCGGGGGTTGGGGAGCACTCCCTGTGAACAAATGTCAGCAGGTGAAACCAATAGGAGAGTTAAATGGGCAAGAACTCTAGGTAATAGGATGTAGAGACCAGAGACTGTGTGTGAACTGATTAACGACCAAAATAAGCACAAAAATAGGAAAATGTGGGAAAAAGCCTAATATCCTATATCAAGATCAGGCATGTCTGAAGACTAAAATAAAATTTCTAGAAATCAAAGAAAAAGTCTTTAAAAATCTTAAAAGATCAAAGGAGCTATTTTAGCAGAGTTTCAGAAAGATGCTAGGATCTGAAAAATTTATTTGTGGCATTAACCCAGAATGTAATACAGAAAGACAAGGAGAGTTTAAGGACCTGGAGTGCAGGGCAGGATGGTCTATGTTATCTGAAATAGAATCTCAAGAAGAGATAAAAAGAGGATAGGGAAGAGTCGGTATTTAAGATACAACAGGGAAATTTCCAGAACTGGATGAAAGACATCAGATTCAGGAAACACAATGAGTCCGGAGCCAGAGAAGTCTCCTGAGGTGTGATGTGCATTAAGGCAGATCTCCAGTCCTGGGGGAAGCCCTGGACAAACAGGGAACAGGACGGGGGCAGGCCCACAGGGCATGGAACATACCCAACTTTTCAGGGGGAAGCACAATTTTTCTTCACAAAATTTTTCCTTTTACGGATCAAAAAGTTATAGATAGCATTCTAAAAATATCTTATAAAATTTCAGATATATGGGAGAAATAATTTGAAATTTGGCTTCATATCTTTCTCTTTATTATGTTGTTAGCCGACATAGAGTACATCATTAGTTTTGGATGTAGTGTTCAACGATTTATCAGTTGCATATACCACCCAGTGCGCATCACCACATAAGCCCTCCTTAATACCCATCACCCTGTTCCCCCTTCCCCTCACCCTCCTCCCTTCTGTAACCCTCAGTTTGTTTCCTGGAGTTGAGAGTCTCATGGTTAGTCTCCCTCTCTGATTTCTTCCCCTTCGGTTTTCCCTCCCTTCCCAGTGGTCCTCCGTGCTAGTCCTTATGCTCCACATATAAGTGAAACCATATGATAATTGACTTTCTCTGCTCGACTTACTTCACTCAGCATCATCCCCTCCAGCTCCATCCATGTCAGCGCAAATGGTGGGTGTTCATCCTTTCCGATGGCTGAGTAATATTCCCTTGTATGTATGGATCAGATCTGCCTTATCCATTCATCTGTTGGAGGTCATCTTGGCTCCTTCCACAGTTTGGCTGTTGTGGCCATTGCTGCTATGAACATTGGGGTGCATGTGCCCCTTCTCTTCACTACATCTTTTATCTTTCTACAGGGGGAGCAACACTCTTCATCGGAATTCAGATTTATTGACCCCTTGCTCTTGTTAGAAAGTATGTTATATTCTGAGAGAAATTACAAAAGCCGTAGAAGGCAACGTGCTTTAGGATAGATATAATTATTGAACAGTTATGCACACATAGATGAATATAACTATAAAAAATAACTATATGTATGATATACGATGAAACACATAATTGCTAGTTGAAAGGGACAAGGCCACTGCTGACTGAAAGATCTGTTGAGCCCCTTAATTTACAAACTCTTAACTGGAAAACAGATTTGGAAAAATCACAATGATCTGTTAATTTCAATGAAAGTAAGGTTTTTTTTTCTTAAGATTTTATTATTTATTTGTGACAGAGAGAGAGAGTGAGAGCACAAGGGCAGGGGGAGGGCAAGGCAGAGGGAGAAGCAGTCTCCCTGTAGAGCAGGGAGCCCAACGCGGGGCTCCATCCCAGGACCCAGGGATCATGACCTGAGCTGAAGGCAGACGCTTAATCCACTGAGCCATCCAGATGTCTTGAAAGTAAGGGATTTTCACAGTATGTGTAGAAATGATCCTTGATAAGGGAAAAGCGGTGGATTCAGGAAGGTGCAGCTTCTCCTCCCATCAAGAGGTGGGTCGGTGTTGCGTCTCCTGAATCTGGGCAGGCTCTGTGGTTGCTGTAGCCAACAAAGCACTGAAAACGTGATACTGTGCCAGCGTTCCATCCCAGGCCTCAAGAAGCTGGCAGTTTCCTCTTCCTGGCCCTCGCCGCACTTGCTCTTGGAGCCCTGAGCCGCCAGCGAGAAGTCTGGCTTCTCGGCAGGAGCCACCATGTGGAAAGACCCAGGCAGTGGAGTGAAACCATTCAAACCTGTTCTGTGCCAGCTGAATCCCACCTAGTGACATGTGTCAGTGCCATAAAGGACTGAAGAATGTCCCAACCAAGATTTGCCCAAGTTCCTCTCTCTCCATGTACACACACACACACACACACACACACACACACATACACACCTATATATGCTTGAACACAATGGAATTTTATTTCTGGATCATGTAACAGTACGAGGAGTGTGTTTCTTCTTGGTAAGTGGCCCTCCACATGGTGACTCAAGGAGTTTAATAAGATGGTGTTTGGCCACTTATTTTAGATGGTATATTACATTGCAACAGACAACTAGAACTTGGTCTTTGGGTCCTATGTCATTTCTTTCCATTCCCACTTCAGTTAGTATCATATTCTGGAATCCAGATGCTATTGTGGTAGACTTGTGAGAATTTGGATTTGGGCAAGAGGAAGCGGGGATAAGGACTGTCTTCTCAATACCGTTCCATTTCTGGTGTGAGCCTTTCACAGATTCCCCCATCTCAGTGTCTGTGTTGTCACTGGGGCCAGCTTCACGGGTGTGTGACCTGTGTGCTCACACAAATCCCACGCTCAGAAGGGTGTCATGCCTGGCTAGACACTCTGCAGTTGTCATCGTGGAGTTCTGAAATAATTTTGTCTTTGAACTTGTGTTTTGTACATGAAATCTGAAGGAAGAGTGGAGGAGAAGAGATTGGGTGACTTGAATGTCCACAGTTGTTGTTCCCTGTCCCATTTGCTTATGCTTTCCATGATGCCCCCGGAGCACAGGTTTCTCGGGGACCCACAATGTCTAGATGTCCACTGAGGCACAAAGCAAGTACGAGATACACACTTTATGTCTGTGAATGAGTAAGTAGGGACCGGAGAGCCATACTTACAAGCCCGAGAGGCCATACTTTCATTTGGAAACAGAATTTGTTTTTGCTGCAGAAAGAAGCAGTAAAGTTCTAAGACACATGAATGACTCTGATGGGAATGAGGAGATCTTTCTTGCTGTTCTGTGAGGAGGCAGAAGTTGAAATATAGGCTTTTCAAACTGGTGGTAGAGAAACATTTAGAAGTGTTGGTATTCCTAAGACCAGAGGAACTCTCGGGCAGAGCTTGTTATCAGGCAGCTGGTCTTGTAGTCAAGGCGCTGACCGTGGCAAGTCCTAGTAATGGTCAGGTTGCTGCTTTCTCTTTAGTTCATTAGTTAGCTGATTCTGCAACTCCATGTGAAAGCTAAACTCTTAGACACTAGAATTAAAGATGCACTCATATAGAAAAGGCAGTGTGTCATTTCTAATTCAAACCTGTTAGGATTAAGACTTACGATCTTGAGTAAGTTGTTGGACTTCAGCACGGCGGCTGGATCGGCCGGGTCTTCCACAATATCAATTAGCAGTGACAGCAAATACACAGCCCTGCGAGAGAGATGGTCTGAGTTGTTAGAATGTATCTCAGTTCTCCGTGTTACACACTACGCTTTTTAGCTCGATCGGGACTGTTTGGAGCATTTCAGAAATATCTGGAGTGAAATAACTACACAGTGATTAAATATAATGCCAATGGCATCAGTTGAAGAGCTGAACACGACAATCATGGCGAATCTTCTAGGAGAGGGGAGGCAGGTTCTTGTAACACTTGTTTTGGAAGGATCTCCTTCAACCTTCCTGGTCCCAGTAATGGTACTGCCATCTTCAGCATCCAGTTTATCAAAATAGAGAAAAGGTGGTCTCTCTCCCCCACCCCCCCACCCCGTGTTTCTGTAACTCTTTTATATCCCTTCTCCAATCAACCCTCATCCCACCCATTCTACCTCCTAAACATCTCCCTAGGAGAGTTTAATTGGAATAGACCACTAATGTGGTAAATCACTGCTTTTCATTCGTTTTATTTTTGCCAATGGAAAAATGTTAGGTGAGATAGAACGGTAAATGACTTACTGAGACACATAAGAGAATATAAAGTTTAATCAACTTTTATCGAGGTTTAGAGTTGAATATATAAAATTTCTGAAAGATCTAAAAATTAAGCATGATGGCTTGTTTTCTCATTAACTGTCATGTCCTAGGCGTGTTGCCCAGGCTATGGCAGGATAACCAAGAGGCTCCGGAGCTGGAGTGTCTGGTTGAAATCCGTAGCTACTTTCCTAATCCCTGGCTCCTGTGGTCCTTGCCTAGAGTCATCTAGTAATCTCCTAAGTGCTCTCTCCCTCCTCCCTGTGAGCGCCCCTCCGTTCCATTGTAATTAAAGCGATCTATTTCAATTACACTTTAATCATTCCAACCGTAAACACTTGGCTATGTTTTATAGACATGTGTATTTTTAATTAACATCTACTGCTAAATCCACGAAGGATACAAAGACCAGCGGCTGAGCAAAAGCGGTTCTTGCCCTCAAGGAGCTTCCAAATTGAAGAGTGGACTTAAATAATTTATTCGAATGACGACAATTCAAAAAAGAGTCTCACTAGCTGTTTCGTTGCCCCTCGAAGAACAATGCAGAACAAAGCCAAACAGAAGTTCCTATTTGCTGAAGTCAACACTGCCCACAATAGCATGACCTCACATCGCAGTTCATGTTATCGACATGCGCTCCAAGTTTTGTTTTCAAAGCTTTTGTTTTCTTGTGGCAACTTGTGCAACAATGCTGCTCGATACAAGGCAGCTCAGAAGGTGTGGGAAAACCTAACACTGTTTATCAGATCTGAAACCCACAGATGAAAACTGTGTTTTAAGTTTAGTGGTTACTGGCTCAAGGGGACGCAGATGTTAAGCTTCATGCACCTGTGGGAACTAGCATTGGCCCTTCCTTCGAAGAAGCTTTTTTATGTAGAAAGTGCTGGAATCTTTTTTCCTAGGACATGAAAAGTCCTGTCACCATTTGATATTGGATGATAACACTGCTGCTATTACTGTCAGGATGTGAAAGTTACACTAGAAATACCAAGGAAGTACAATTTTTTTTTTTTTTTTTCTGAAGAGAAAGGAACGATAATGGCATGATTTGTGGGTGTTTTTCCCCAGGATACCTGTGTGGTGACCAAGCTTTACTATATGCTGTTGTGTTTATAAACTAAAGTCAATTATTTTCCAACAGTGCAAACAACTTGTATTTTTCCTTAAACACACTGGGAGTTTCGCAACTTATGCTGACATACTTTGGATTTCTGAAATTTCATAAAACTGTGAATGAATGAATTTTACTTTGGGGTCAAATAGATGTTTTTTTTCTCCTACATTGAGCATCTAAGGCAAAGCACAGAATTGAGCAATATATTTAACTGAGAGAGATTAACTAATGTGAATTCCAACAATTTTTCTGAAATGGTAATTCTTTTAAGTGGGATGATAAATACTCAGGGCACAAAGCTAGAGAGCTTAAAGATTTAGTACGTTATTAAAAGTTTAAGATTGAATATATAGAAAATCGGAAAGATTTGAAAACCAAATATGAAGACTTTTTTCCTTCCCTTTGTGTTTTTCTGGACATGCTGCGGTAAGAGAAAGGCGGTGGCTCTGACATTCACACCCTGAGGGTTGGGGCAAATCCTTTCTTTCTTTTCTCTCAGTTTGCTGGTCTGTACAATGGGGGTAGAATTACCAGCAGTTACCTCCTTGGGTTGTAAGGAGGATAAAGCCTGATTATACAGGCAAAGCATGCTGAATAGAACCTGGCAGAACTTGGCTCCTGGCGCGTTGCTCTATAAATGTTAGATACCTTAATTTTGTATTCTGTCTAATGGGACTTAGCCACAGGCTTTTGCAGAACACTATGGACTTTTGCCTTGGCACCGAGTGAACCTAGATGAAGTCTAGGTTCACTAGAACAGGAACAATAAGGATGGTGAGGGAGGGCTAGCTTAAGAACCAGATGGCAGACACCGTGGGGGCAGGCAGCTTTTTGATTTTCAAACAGAGCCTAAATGTAAATTGGGTCATTCCCATCTTCCCCAATCTCTACTCCCCCCCAACCCAGCCTCCCCGAGAAACTGAGCTACAGAAATCCTTCTAGGGCCCCTTTCTATTGTTTCATGATCATGAAAGCAAAGACAGGGAAGCTTTGTGTAAGCCGCCTAAATAGGCTTCAGAGGAGTTTTAATGAAATTGCTCGTAGTCTTCTTGAGAACTACTTAGGTATATTTTCTTATTTTGTTTGACAGAAGCACGTTGCCATTTTTTCAAAACAGGCTTTCATGAGGAATTTTTCATATATATTCAAGGTGATGAGATGTTATCTGGGTAAATCTATGCGAACACTGCGGAACTACACTCACGTCTGGAAGGAAAGCCCTCTGGATAGCCTCACCTTTATTTGAAGGAATGTTCCGAATGCTGGAGGATGTCACCTCCAGCCTTCCTGCCGCTTCCGCCTCAGCGTTAACTGGAGAAGAGCTTCCTCTTTTGCAACCAGGACAAGCGGACATGTAGCATCTGGAGAACAGCTGCTGCTTAGAAGAGTCTCTTAGGTCAGTGGTCACCTAAGTGTCACCAAGTTTCATTTCCATTCTCTCGTCTTATCCTTTGAGTTTAGCTGAATGGCCAGTGCCACCTCTTTATGGCAGGCGGAGTTCAGTCAGGAAACGGGACTTATCTCCCACATTGGTGGTGATTCCTGCTCTGAAAGAACTTTCTGGCATTTCCCGATGTGAGAAACATTTCTGTGAAAAATTCTCTTCAGTTCCACACATGACCCAAGTCCTTCCTAGCGTCATCCTCCTGAAATCCAGTACTCACCTCTCTGCTCCTTGCATAAAATACTGGAACTTTGTGTGTCTGCTAGAATTCTGGGTCCCTGTCAACCTGCAGGAACATTAAATTAGAAGTTCCTATATAGCCAGGGAATGTAAAGTATTTAAAAATAGAAGAATGTTGTTGATGATGTTAAAGATAATATAGGTAAAAATAATGTTGGTAATATTAAAATATTATGGGTCTCTTTAAATACTTGGATAAGAGGAGATAACTCATTTGAGCAGGGTAAAGTCAAGTTTTAAATGAAATATTTAACTATTCATCTCTACAGCAAGTGTGACCAGAAATAGGCGCCCCCCCCCATAGAAAAATGTAACCAAAAAGAAAGCTTCTATCAGCAATTCTGAAATAGTTAAGTGAAATGGTGGGCAGAAAAAGCTAGAGAAATGTATTAAAATGTATTAAACTGTATTAAAATGATGCCATTAATGATGCTACATTAAAATGATACTGTTGGATTATACTTGTCAGCCATTGAGTAGGGTTAGTTTAGTTCAATGAAATGTAGCTGAATTCTGTTGCTAAACCTGGGCAGGGGCAGGGGAAGAGTAGAAGTTTTCACCGAAGTATTGGTGATGGAGTCGCGTCTCACCTTGGCAAACAGGCTGTCCCCATATTGAGCCAGAGGAAAGCTACCATAATGAAAGCAGACAAGTAACAAATACGGTGAAAAATTTGAGGGTCATCCAGTGGATTTTGCCAATCTCCAGACAACCTCACCTGTTACTCTGAGTCTCCCTTTGTCCCATAAACATCCACCGTCCAGCGAGAGCCATGAGATAAAAAGTCTTGACTGGGCTGATCTAGATCAGCACTGCTGGGCGGCCTGGAGTCCCCAAGGGGGAAAAAAGAAACAAACAACAACAACAAACCAGGACTTGCCAAACTGGTGGTTTGGTCACTTGGATTTGAATGGAAGAAGCCAATGTGAGAGAGGAGAAAATTGTAGGTTGTGCTTCCCGAGAATTTCAACCTCAGGAGGAGGGTGTACCTGCATGACAAAGGGAAGTCCAAATAGGGAGGTGATTCTAGGCAACTTCCCGAGGTGGGGAGTGGGGGGAGGGGTGCGGCATGGAATGCGAGTAGCTGCCCTCTGGATTGCAGATTCCTTCGATGTGAAGAAAAGTGTAAATTTGAGAAAAGATGACACCAAGAACCAGGATACACCGACTGTGCTTTTATCAGGAGTTCTGGGAGAGGTTTACAAGCAGCCAGGAGCTGTCTTCTCTGCTTTGTTTTGAAACAGAAAAATCCCCCCCGGATCCCCTGCCTGAGAGTCAGGCCAGGTGTCTCCATTCACGGTTGTGGAGGAAGCAGATGGGGAAGGGGGGGAGCTCCTTCCCCAAAGTCTGTTTCTCTCCGCTTTCTAAGCTGCATCGCAAAAGCATTTTTCAAAAATATGAAAATTGGCACCAACCAAACGTGGCATTTGGGGTTTACGGAGGAGGGCTCTGAGGCATCGTGGGTGTGGTTGGAAAACACTCAGGGAACACTTTCCTGGAGATAATCCCTTACTGGCCTGAGCCCCAGCTCTGGCAGCTTCTGGGAATTCCCCTAACAATGGCACATGACACTTTGGCCCAAATAGGTCTTGAACTTCATCCTAGACCAAGTTTCATTTGCATTTGCTCATCTTATCTTTTCAGTTTATCTGAATGACCAAAATATTCTCTAATAAATTCTTGGGTACACATTTAAAAAAAAATTGCTAGTTTCTGGAAACTGTCTTTCCTACTGATTCTTACTGAAAATGTCAGTTATTACCCCCCCCCCCCCTTTCCCCCAAAAGCTTGAGGCTCTGCCCAGTGGCATGGTATCAAGAATAAAAATAACCTTTTGGCTCCTAGGCCAGTGTTCTGAATTATTTCCCACACTTTTGCCTTCTTGACTACTTGCATCAATGATTAAGAATATTTTTATGACTGTTAACATCTTTCACTTACTATTAGAAATCTAGAGTTTTCACATGGCCGCCTTCCTAGGCACTGTTTGTAGGGGAGAGGACTCCCCATTCATTTATTCATTCAACCAATATTAAGCCTATATCATGTGCTGGGTAATATTCTAGGTGCTGAAGAGACAGTAGTGATCAAAACAGGCCTCTGTCTTCATAGAACTTACATTACAGTGCAAGGAGACACACCACAAACAAGGTAGATAGGAAAATATATGGTACGTTAGAAGTGATTGTAGGGGAAGAAAAAACTTTTCCTCCAGGTTCAGTGCCTGGTGTGTGTGAGTTAGGCTGGCAGAAGACAGATTAGCAGGAGAAAATGACTACAAATTTTACTAAAGATTTTTTTTTTTAAGACTTGTTTGAGATGAGAGAGAGCACAAGCAGGGGGAGGGGTAGAGGGACAGGGAGATGTAGACTCCCCGCTGAGCAGGGAGCCTGCCTTGGGGCTTGATTCCAGGACCCTGGGATCATGACCTGAGCCAAAGGCAGATGCTTAACCGACTAAGCCACCCAGGCATACCTTTACTAAGATTTTTAATTTTACATGCATGGGGGCTTTACAGAAAAGAAATGAAAACTCTAAAGAAGTGGTTAGGTTCAAGGTCTTATATGCCATTTTGACTAAAGGCTATACATTGTAGAGAAGTGACAAAGAACAAAGGGAAGAGGGTTTGGGCTTTTAGAGCCAATCAATTGTGGAAAGGTGAGCAAGGAGGATAGGGGGTTAGCTAATGGTAGAGAAGGGTTATTTGCTAAGGTTTGTTTATGCAGATTAATCTTGGTGTGTCTCTGGTGATTAGGATTGTTCTCTTCCTGGTAGAGGAAAGGCAAATTTATGCCCTGCTTTTTGACAGATGGGGGAGGGCACAGAGCTCTTTTTGTGTTTGCTTTGTCTCAGTTGCCTTCAGCTCAAGATAATCCTTATGCTCAAATGGCATATTTTAGGGTGGTGTTTTCTTTTATTTTTTTGAAGGTTTATTTATGAGAGAGAGAGAGCATACACGAGTGGAGGGAGGGGCAGAGGGAGAGAATCCTCAAGCAGAGCCCCCCCGCTTATAGCACAGCCCAATATGGGGCTCAATCCCAGGACCCTGAGATCGCAACCTGAGCCGAAGTCAAGAGGTGGGTACTTAACCGACTGAACCACCCCGGTGCCCTTTGGGTGGCGTTCTCTGATCTCCTTCAGGGTAAGAGAACAGGGGGAAAAGGGTGAAGCAGAAGGTGGTTTGCAGATTTGGATAGAGTGCTCAGAGAAGTCCCACCGAACAGAATGACATGAACTTTTGAGTAAAGACCTTAAAGAAGGAGAGTGAGCCAGGAGGGTAGTGGGGGAGAGCATGGCAGGCAGAAGGAACAGTAGAAGCAAGGAGAGAAGGAGGGGAGCGCCAGACACCATCAAGGCAAGTGCACACAAAGAGGAAAGTGAGGGAGAGAGCAGGATTAGGAGGAAGACAGAGAAGGGCCAGGCCGGGAGGCATGTCCTGATGAGGTACAGGTCATGAGATGAGGTGAGAAGCTGTTGGATGGTTTTGACCAGAGGGAGGTGGGTTCTGACTTATGTTTAACAAGATCATGCTGACTTAAGGGTGGAAAATATGTTGTGGGGTGATGGGGCTGGGGGCTTGAAACCCTAGGAGGACCAGTGCAGATACACAGGTAAAAGGTGGTGGTGGCTTTGAGCCAAGAGGTGGCGTGGGGGAGGGGCGGCCATCAGATTCTGTAAGTTTTGGCAGAGTTGACAGGATTTATTGGTCGATTAGATGTGCGGTATGGGAGAAAAGCCAGGGATGATGCCAGAGCTTTCGCCCCTGCAACTGACTGTGAGATGGAGTTACCCTTGTAGGAGAGGAAATATAATCTTCCCCTCTACCCTCCTGAGTTCTTGGCTGAGTCTTCTCTGTGATAAAAGGCAGATGAACAAGAAGAAAAAATACACCAAGTTTATTTACATGTATACCTCATGGATACATGAGCAAAAATGAGTAAGTCAAAGAGTTGGCTTTAGATTTCAGGTCTAAATACCATTTTTATTTGGGAAAGTTGGGGTGTAGACCTCTTAGTGGGGTAGTGAATGATCTTTGAGAAAGAGAAAGGGGCCCTTGGAAGCAAGGTTGGAGGTAGGACAGTTTGTGCCTGAGTTTGCTGGGTGTGGTGCCCTTGGAAGCAAGGTTGGAGGTAGGACAGTTTGTGACTGAGTTTGCTGGGTGTGATGGCTCCCCATCTCCTCTCCTATGATAAGAGTCAATCCTACCCCATTGATGAAATTCCCAAGAAGACATCCCTGACAACTTAATTCTTTTTGGAGGACCTGTTTTTAGGCAGATAAGGGGGTTCAGAGAAAGCCTTTCCCTGTTTTTGGTGTTTTCAGGTGATTACAGCTCAAAATGATCAGTATGCCAAAGCAGCAGACTTTGGAGTGGCAGGTCCTGACCTCCTGTGGTCATATTTGGGGCGCCTTACTCTACTGCCCTTCACCATTTACTGCGCTGATGGAGAAGACTCAGAGGAGTTGGTGGTTGGAGGAGGGGGGATAGTTATCAGAAGCTCAGTTTTGTCTACATTGAATTTGAGACCATTAGTAGATATCCCACTAGAAATACCAAAAACATTGTTGGGTGTGTGAGTTGAAAGTTCAGAGAAATCTGAGCTGGAGATATTTGTTTGGAACATATAAGTGTATCAGTGATACTTAAAGCCATGAGACCAGCTGAGCTCACCCAGAAAGGGAATGTAGTCTTTGAGTTAGAAGGTCTGGGTCCAGATTCCAGCTCAATGTTTGCGGCTCTATAACCAAGCTCTCTTCTTTATTTTTCATTAACATATAATGTATTATTTGCCCCAGGGGTACAGGTCTGTGAATCATCAAGCTTATACACATCACAGCACTCACCATAGTACATACCCTCCCTAATGTCCATCACCCACCCACCTAATCCCTCTCCCCCACCCCCCAGCAACCCTCCATTTGTTTCCTGAGATTAAGAGGCTATTATGGTTTGTCTCCCTCCTGATCATATCTTATTTCATGTTTTCCTTCCCTACCCCCCACAACTCCCCACCCTGCCTCTCAAATTCCTCATATCAGAGATCATATGATAATTGCCTTTCTCTGACTGACTTATTTCACTTAACGTAATATCCTCTAGTTCCATACATGTCATTGCCAATGGCAAGATTTTGGGTTTTTTGATGACTGCATAGTATTCCATTGTATATATACCACATTTTCTTTATCCATTCATCTGTTGATGGACATCTAGGCTCTTTCCATAGTTTGGCTATTGAGTACAATGCTGCTATAAACATTTGGATGCACGTACCTCTTCATATCACTACATTTGTATCTTCAGGGTGAATACCCAGTAGGGCAAATGCTGGGTCTTAGGGTAGCTCTATTTTCAACTTTTTGAGGAACCTCTATACTGTTTTCCAGAGTGGCTGCACCGCCTTGCATTCCCACCAACAGCGTAGGAGGGTTCCCCTTTCTTGGCATCCTCGCCCACATCTGTTTTTTCCTGACTTGTTAATTTTAACCATTCTAACTGGTATGAGGTGGTATCTCACTGTGGTTTTGATTTGTATTTCCCTGATGCCGAGTGATGTTGAACACTTTTTCATGTGCCTTTTGGCCATTTGGATGTCTTCTTTGCAGAAATGTCTGTTCATGTCTTCTGCCCATTTTTTGATTGGATTATTTGTTCTTTGGGTATTGAGTTTGATAAGTTCTTTATAGGTTTTAGATACTAGCCCTTTATCTGATATGTCATTTACAAATATCCTCTCCCATTCTGTCAGTTGTCTTTTAATTTGTTGACTGTTTCCTTTGCTGTGCAAAAGCTTTTGATCTTGATGAAGTACCAATAGTTCATTTTTGTCCTTGTTTCCCTTGCCTTTGGCGATGTTTCTAGGAAGAAGTTGCTGTGGCTGAGGTCAAAGAGGTTGCTGCCTGTGTTCTCAAGGATTTTGATGGATTCCTGTCTCATATTGAGGTCATCCATTTTGAGTCTATTTTTGTGTGTGGTGTAGGGAAATGGTCCAGTTTCATTCTTCTGCATGTGGCTGTCCAATTTTCCCAATACCATTTGTTGAAGAGACTGTCTTTTTTCCATTGTATACTCTTTCCTGCTTTGTTGAAGATTAGTTGACCATAGAGTTGAGGGTCCATTTCTGGGCTCTGTATTTTGTTCCATTGATCTATGTGTCTGTTTTTGTGCCAGTACCATACTGTCTTGATGATTACAACTTTGTAATAGAGCTTGAAGTCCAGAATTGTGATGCCACCAGCTTTGGTTTTCTTTTTCAACATTCCTCTGGCTATTTGGGGTCTTTTCTGGTTCCATGCAAATTTTAGGATTGTTTGTTCCAGCTCTTTGAAAAAAGCTGATGGTACTTTACTGGGGATTGCATTAAATTTGTAGATCGCTCTAGGTAGTATACACATTTGCACAATATTTGTTCTTCCAGTCCTTGAGAATGGAGCATTTTTCCATTTCTTTGTGGCTTCCTCAGTTTCTTTCCTGAGTGTTCTATAGTTTTCTGAGTGCAAATCCTTTGCCTCTTTGGTTAGGTTTATTCCCAGGTATCTTATGGTTTTGGGTGCAGTTGTAAATGGGATCGACACTTAATTTCTCTTTCTTCTGTAATGCTCTTGGTGTATAGAAATGCAACTGATTTCCGTGTATTGATTTTATATTCTGACACTTTACTGAATTCCTGTATAATTTCTAGCAGTTTTGGAGTGGAGTCTTTTGGGTTTTCCAAATAAAGTATCATATCATCTGCAAAGAGTGAGAGTTTGACTTCTTTGCAGATTCAGATGCCTTTTGTTGTTTTTTGTTGTCTGATTGCTGAGGCTAAGACTTCTAGTACTATGTTGAACAACAGTGGTGAGAGTGGGCATTCCTGCTGTGTTCCTGACCCTAGGGGAAAAGCTCTCAATTTTTCCCCATTGAGAATAATATTCGCTGTGGGTTTTTCATAGATGGCTTTGATGATATTGAGGTATGTACCCTCTATCCCCACACTGGGAAGGGTTTTGATCAAGAGAGGATGCTGAACTTTGTCAAATGCTTTTTTTAGCACCTAGTGAAAGTATCATATGGTTCTTGTTCTTTCTTTTATTAATGTATTGTATCACATTGATTGATTGGCTGATGTTTAACCAACCTTGTAGCCCAGGAATAAATCCCACTTGGTCGTGGTGAATAATCCTTTTAATGTACTGTTGGATCCTGTTGGGTAGTATTTTGGTGAGAATTTTTGCACCTGTGTTTATCAGTGATATTGGTCTGTAATTTTCCTCTTTGATGGGGTCTTTGTCTGGTTTTGGGATCAAGGTAATGCTGGTCTCATAAAATGAGTTTGGAAGTTTTCCTTCCATTTATATTTTTTGGAACAGTTTCAGGAGAACAGGTATTAATTCTTCTTTAAATGTTTGGTAGAATTCCCCTGGGAAGCAGTCTGATCCTGGGCTCTTGTTTTTTGGGAGTGTTTTTTTGTTTTTTTGTTTTTTTTTAGATTTTATTTATTTATTTGACAGAGATCACAAGTAGGCAGAGAGGCAGACAGAGAGAGGGGAGGAAGCAGGCCCCCCCCGCTGAGCAGAGAGCCCGATGCGGGGTTCCATCGCAGGACCCTGGGATCATGACCTGAGCCAAAGGCAGAGGCTTTAACCCACTGAGCCACCCAGGTGCCCCTTTTGGAAGATTTTTTGATGACTGCTTCAATCTCCTTACTGGTTATGGGTCTGTTCAAGTTTTCTATTTCTTCCTGGTTCAGTTTTGCTAAGTTATATGTCTCTAGGAATGCATCCATTTCTTCCAGATTGTTAAATTTGCTGGCGTATAGTTGCTCATAATACGTTCTTGTAATTGTTTATATTTCTTTGTTGTTGGTTGTGGTCTCTCCTCTTTCATTCATGATTTTATTAATTTGGGTCCTTTCTCTTTTCTTTTTGATAAATCTGGCCAGGGGCTTATCAATCTTATTAATTCTTTCAAAGAACCAACTCCTACTTTCGTTGATTTGTTCTACTGTTTTTTTGGTTTCTATTTCATTGATTTCTGCTCGGATCTTTATGATTTCTCTTCTCCTACTGGGCTTGGGCTTTCTTTGCTGTTCTTTCTCCAGCACCTTTAGGTGTAGGGTTAGGTTGTGTACTTGAGACCTTTCTTGTTTCTTGAGAATGGCTTGTATCACTATATACTTTCCTTTCAGGACCACCTTTGCTGCATCCTGAAGATTTTGAACAGTTGTGTTTTCATTTTTATTTGTTTCCATGAATTTTTAAAATTCTTCTTTAATTTCCTCATTGACCTATTCATTCTTTAGTGGGGGTGCTCTTTAGCCTCCATGTTTTTGAGTTTCTTCCAACTTTCCTCTTGTGATTGAGTTCTAGTTTCAAAGCATTGTGGTCTGAAAATATGCAGGGAATGATCCCAGTCTTTTGGTCTGGTTGAGACCTGATTTGTAACCCAGGATGTGATCTGTTATGGAGAATATTCCATGTGCACTAGAGAAGAATGTTATTCTGTTGCTTTGGGATGGAATGTTTTGAATATATCTGAAGTCCATCTGGTCCAGTGTGTCATTTAAAACCTTTATTTCCTTGTTGATCTTTTGCTTAGATGATCTGTCCATATATGTGAGGGAGGTGTTAAAGTCCCCTACTATTATTGTATTATTCCTGATGTGTTTCTTTGATTTTGTTTTTAATTGGTTTATATAATTGGCTTCTCCCATGTTAGGGGCATAGATATATAAAATTATTAGACCTTCTTGTTGGACAGATCCTTTAAGTATAATATAGTGTCCTTCCTCATCTCTTATTATAGTCTTTGGCTTAAAATCTAATTGATCTGATATAAGGATTCCCACCGCAGCTTTCTTTTGATGTCCATTAGCATGGTAAACTGTTTTCCACCCCCTCACTTTAAATCTGCAGGTGTCTTTGGGTCTAAAATGAGTTTCTTGCAGACAGCATATTGATGGGTCTTGTTTTTTATCCATTCTGATACCCTGTGTCTTTTGATTGGGGCATTTAGCCCATTTATATTCAGGGTAACTATTGAAAGATATGAATTTAGTGCCAGTGTATTGTCTGTAAGGTGACTGTTATTGTATATTGTCTCTGTTCTTTGCTGGTCTGTTACTTTTAGGGTCTCTCTTTGCTTAGAGGACCCCTTTCAATATTTCCTGTAGGGCTGGTTTGGTGTTTGCAAGTTCTTTTAGTATTTGTTTGTTCTGGAAGTTTTTTTTTTTGTTTTGTTTTTGTTTTTGTTTTTGTTTTTGTTTTTAAATCTCTTCTTCTATTTTCAATGACATTCTAGCTGGATATAGTATTCTTGGCTGAATATTTTTCTCATTTAGTGCTCTGAATACATCATGCCAGTCCTTTCTGGCCTGCCAGATATCTGTGGATATGTCTGCTGCCAATCTAATATTTTACTGTTGTATGTTACAGACCTCTTGCTCCGAGCTGCTTTCAGGATTTTCTCTTTGTCACTGAGACTTGTAAGTTTTACTATTAGATGATGGGGTATGGACCTATTTTTCTTTTCTTTTCTTTTTTTTTTTTTTTTATTTTGAGGGGGTTCTCTGTGCCTCCTGGATTTTGATGCTTGTTCCCTTCACCAAATTAGGGAAACTCTCTGTCATAATTTGTTCCAATATACCTTCTGTCCTCCTCTCTCTTCTTTTTCTGGGATCCCAATTATTCTAATATTGTTTCATCTTACGGTATTACTTATATCTTGAATTTTCTCCTCATAGTCCGGTAGTTGTCTTTTTCTCAGCTTCTTTATTTTCCATCATTTGGTGTTCTGTATCACTAATTCTCTCTTCTGCCTCATTTATCGTAGCAGTAATAACCTCCATTTTTTATTGCACCTCATTAATACCTTTTTTTATTTCAACTTGGTTAGATTTTAGTTCTTTTATTTCTCCAGAAAGGGATTCTCTAGTATCTGCCCTGCTTTTTTCAAGCCCAGCTAGCACCTTGATAATTGTCATTCTGAACTCTGGTTCTGACATATTACCAATGTCCATATAGATTAGGTCCTAGCCATCAGTACTGCCTCTTTTTCTTTTTTTTTTTTTTTTTGTGGTGAGTTTTTCTGCCTTGTCATTTTTATCCAGATAAGAATAGATGAATGAGAGAATAAAATACTAAAAGGGTAGAAATGACCCCAGAGAAACACACACTAGCCAAATCTGAGGAGACCCAAAACTGGGGGGAGAGGAAAGGCAGAAAAAAGAAAAAAAAACATACGTATATACATATATATGTTTGTGTGTGTGTGTGTGTGTGTGTGTGTGTGTGTATATATATATATATATAACACTGGTGAATAGAGCAGAGCCACATACTTGATTTGGGTGTATTTTGGTCTGTTGGAAGAAACTACCTCCAAAAATTTTAAAGAAAGTAAAACTTATAAATATACAAAAATAAGGGCAAACACGATGACGGGATGGAATATGAGTGTAAAGATGAAAATTTAAAAAGATTCTAAGAAAGGAATTGATAATAAGTTGGTTGAAAAAAGAAAAAAAAGAGGAAAGACTGTGATCAGGCTGGAGACTAGAACAAAGCCATGTGCTAGATTTAGGGTATATTTTGATCTATTAAAAGAAACTGTATCCCAAAATTTTAAGGAAAGAAAAAACCTATATGTATACAAGAAATAAGTTTAAATACAATGAAGGGATAGAATATGATTTTAACGATGAAAATTTTAAAAGGTTTTTAAAAAGGTATTGATGAGATGAAATAGTTAAAAACGTTAAAATAGGAAAGAGGAAAATTTTTTTTAAATAGAATAAGAAAAAAACAAAATTAAAAAAATTTGACTTCGAAAGACTAAGGAATCATGGGGGAAAATGCCATGAATTCTACTTGTTGCTTTCCCCTATCTCTGGAGTTCCGCAGTTCTCATTGATCAATGAACTTGGTTTTGGCTGGATGATCTTGCTAATCTTCTTGGGACAGGGACCTATTGCCATGATTCTCAAATGTCTTTGCCTGAGGCGCAATTGCACAACCCTTGCTGGAGCCAGACTAAGTAATCTGCTCAGGTTCACTCTCAGGAGCTTTTGTTCCCTGAAAAGTTTCTGTAGAGCTCTGGAGGACAGGAATGAAAATGGTGGCTGCCTAGTCTCCGGCCCCCACTCCTCAGTGTGCCCTCAGAGAAGAGCAGTCAATCCCTCCCTCCCTGGTCTCCAGCCACACTCCGAGCTCACCCAGCCTGTGACCGAGCATTTCTATCTCTGGCGCATGGCCCCATTCAGAGTCTCCAAACCCAGCAGATTCCTGCAGCACACTCTTGCACCACTCCTCCCCAGCAAAGGTCGGTCTCCCCGGATCTGTCACTTGTGCGTCCCCTGCTCAAAGAGTAGTGACCCAACTGTGCCTTGGGTCATAGTTTAAGGTAACCCCGAGCTGAGAGCTCACTCCTCAGCTCCATCTTGGTAGCTGGCTTCCCTGGCTCTGATATCTGGGAGCTCTGCCACACTTAGGCACCCTGGTCTCTTTGTGATCCTGTGGGTCCTGAGACCACACATTCCCCATGAGGGCTCCACCCCATGCTTAGCCTCTGGGGTGATGCCCCTCAGTGGAGTGGACTTCTAAAAGTTCTGATTTTGTGCTCCGCTGCTCTACTGCTTGCAGGGAGCTAGTCCCTCCCCACTGCAGTCTATCATCCCATATGTCATCTCAGATTCACTTCTCATGTCCTGCCTTCCAGAAAGTGATCAATTTTCTGTTCCTAGAATTGCTGTCTTCTTCTCTTTGATCTCCTTTTGAGTTTGTAAGTATTCAGAATGGTTTGATAACTATCTAGCTGAACTGGGACCCGAGGATATTTAGGTCTCCTATTCCTCCACCATCTTGCTCTGGATCCAAGCTGTCTTCTTTATCTGTAACATGGCTATGTGTGATGGACTGAATATTTGTGTCCCCCCAAAATGTGTGTATGGTGAAATCTTAACCCCCAATGTGATTCCATTAGGAAGTGGGATCCTTTGAAGGCTGGAGGCCTCATGAATGGGATGGTGTTCTTATAAAGGAGACCCCAGTGAGGGGTCTTTATAAATCCTTATAAAGGATTCCCTTACCCCAGTGAGAGCCCAGAGGGAAGCCTGACATCTATGCAGTGAGGCATTGGGCTCTCACCAGGTGCTGGATCTGCCACCAGCTTGCTCTTGGACTTCCCAGCTTCCAGAACTGTGAGAAATAAATGTTTGTTGTTTAAGCCCCTTGGCCTATGGTATTTTTGTTACAGCAACCCACATGGGCAACTGAGTCGCTATGATAATATTAGCATCACAGGGGAACCCTCAGAATAGATCTGAAGTGGTGCCTGATGCCGAAGAAGTGTTGGTCGAATATTGACCAGTCGAATGAATATACATAGAAAGTCTTGTTCCCTAAGCAACTAAGATCAATTGTCCTTGTTGTCAATTAACTCTTCATTTTGGCATTCTCTCATTGACTATTCTGGGTTCCTTAGTGAGGAGCAGGGTGCGAGGACAGGAATGTGACTCTGTCTGGAGGAATAAGCTGTCATTAACTGAGTATTGACTATGAGCCTGGGGCTGTCTCACCAGAACCCCAGGAGATATCTCCCCTTAGGGCCCAGTTTTACAGGTGAGAATAGGTAGTGCCCAAAGTCATGGGGGCTAAAACCCAGAACTTGGACTGGGATCTAGACCAGACTGCAAAGCTTAATTATTATTCTACGGTCTGGTGTGTTGAGAGAGGAGATGGATCTCTTTATCACTGGTCAGTGACACTGCTTAATCTTCACTTGGTTCCCCAGGCACCCCGTACTTGCTTTCTCAATCTGAGGCCACCCAGTTGGTGGGATCAAATGCCAGTTCAGATCTTTCTACAAGTCCAAGCTCCATATTCTATCCCATAATGGTCATTTTGACAGTCAGGAAGTTACCTCTTCTTCTCCTCTTTCTCTTCCAAGATTAATTAATTAATGAGAAAGAGAGAGAGAGAGAGAGTACACGACGGGGCAGTAGAGGGATAAGGGGTAGAGGGAGAGAGTGAATCCCAAGCATACTCTGTGCCGAGCACAGAGCCTGATGTGAGGCTCAATCTCATGACCCTGAGATCATGACCTGAGGCAAATCAAGAGTCAATTGCTCAACCAACTCAGCCACCCAGGTGGCCTCTTCCAAAATTTAAACACAAAGAGATAAACATCTTGAGTAAAAGCTCTGCTTTATGGCTTCTGTTCATCTTCCCATGTTTTCACTTGACCTCTGCATGATGCTTTTCAACCCTAGGCACGCTTTCAAAACATCTGGGGAGCTTTTAAAAAGGGCAGGTCCTGAGCTCCCCGACCACAGTCAGAATCTCAGGATGAGGCAAAGGTGGTGGTCTTTATTTTTAAATCTATCTGGGCAATTCTAAGGTGCGAAAAGACCAAAAACAACCAACATATAGGATAGGACAGAGTTGAATGCAGGCGAAAATCACGACCATGTAGCTATGGCAAGGATTGAGGCAAAAATCCAGAAAAAAAATTTCAAATTCCTTTTCTGTTCCCAAGCACTCAGTCTGAAGGATAGACCACACCTATCAGAATCTGGAGTGGGTAACTTAGTTGACTATGTCCCTTGAATGGTCCTAACTGGTGGGCATGGCTGTCATATCATATCTCCATCCTGATGCCTTTTTGTTGAGAATCAATAGTTTGAGGAAAATAAGACAGATTCAAGTCATTTTGGGTATCTTGTGCTAGATGCGAAGGAGTCATAGGGTAGGAAGGGGGATCAAAAGTGGTTACTTTTCTAGTGGTGATAACCTGCAGTTGGTCTTGCAGGAGGAGAAGAGAATGGAGAAACAGGCCTAGGTGTTTCCACTGCCTCTCTGTTAACCCCATCCTGGGCTTGGGGCGCAGTCCCAGATTCCAGCCGAAATGAAGTCTTGGCTGATCAAATTCAGGCAGGCTTAGTGGGATGCACAGAGACCACGTGTGGTCAACAAGGCTACTGAGCTATGAATTCATCCTGGGACAGCCATTTCAGGCTGCTGACCTTTGGAGACCACTGACATGCAGACTGAGATTTAGAAAATATACCTTAATTTTATTTGAAAAAACTTTAGGGTCCCCAAAATATCTTTTTTGAGCTGTCTTTTTGTCTAATATGTCCTTTTGGGAGAATGAGTTATTATGGCACAGTTAAAAGCTTTCCTTATCCTTCCTCCTCACGTGGGGAGCTAACAAGTAAAAAATACGACTTCTTGAAGAATAGGAACCCGAATGTATCTGGAGAAATAAACTGGTGTGGTTGTTGTCTGTATTGAGAGCGGACTACAGTCGGCACTTAGACTCTGGCTGGCTGGGAGCGTCAGAGTCATTGAATCAGTGGCAAATGTCCATTCCTTCCAGCCTTGAAGCTTTTAGAGCATTTCAGATGAACCAGCTTACTAAATGCAAAGACAGCTCCTGTGCCAGAGTTTCTTTTGGGCCTCTGTCCAGGCAGGTATCTGGAAGCATGGTCTATGTGAATGATGAGTAAGCAGATTGGGGTTTCTTCCATTATTGTTCACCCAAGAGATTATTATGACCCCCCCATCTTTGGGAGTTTTTGATGTCTAAGGGTAAAGATTTAATAAGGGAAGGTATCAGGCCTCAGTGCACATATTCCCCTCACTTCTCTGACCTCGCTTTCACGGGGGGTGGTCTGGCCAGGCCAGAAGCCAGATGAGGGATGAGTGCGAGGTGTGCCCTCACACCCTGCCAGTCCTCCTGAGGTTCCAGGAATCTTCTATCTCAAATATCTTGCCAGATTCTAAAGCTCTTTGCAGACAAAGGAATCTATATAGTCTAAGTAGCATTGAGTTTCAGAATCCAGCAAATGCAGGATCTATTACAGACCAATAAACTGGAACAACATGTGCATAAAATGAAAGGTGCCCATGAAAACTTACTTTACCAGCACAGTTGTTGGGGTTTGTCCTAGTTAGTTTTGTGATTTCAAACATTGTAAAATATACAAGCAGTACGTGAAACTGTGTGCATACGATTTAAAAAAAAATGAACATCTATGTTGAGAAATGAAGAAGCACCAGTACCCCAGAAATGTCCTGTGTGCTCCAATCAGATCACGTATCCTTCCCCCCTCCCCACCCCTCATAATGACTGCCCTGAATTTTGCGTTAATCACACCCTTGTTTTTTATTGTGGGGGTACGTGTGTGTGTGTGTGTGTGTAACCATAATGTGAGTGTATCAGTAAATAGTGTTTTAATTTTTGCCTACTTTTGAACTTTATATGAACAATTTATTTCTTTGGATGCACATTATTTTTGAAATTCAGCCACATTGGTGCATGTAACTTGATCCATTCATTTTCACCATGTGAGACGCCAGGGTGTAGTAAACTAATGACGATGACATTTAATAGCTGAACTGTTGATGGATGCTTGTATTGTTTCCTTTGTGAAGAACACTGCTAAAAACATTTGTGAACATGGTTCCTGATGAACATGTGTCGAGTTAGATTTTGACAACTTTTTTTTTTTTTAACCAGACTCCTTTCATTGAAGAATCATCAGGAAATGAGAAAAATTCTCAAGACTGGAGCTTGCAAGCCTTTTCCCTATTTTTAAAACATGGGAAGAGTTGGAATCTAGGGGCCATTGAAACAATGAGCATGATGAGGAATTTTGGCAAAATTCTAAAGAAGAAAATTAGGTGTGATTTGTTCTTAAGAGTGCTTAAAAAATGAGGTCACTAAAAATAAGCCATGGCAAATTATTTTAATCAATCCCTTTGGAAGAGTCACCCCACTGGTCGATCTAGGAAATGCTTTATTTACCTTCTTTTCCTTAGATTATCCTAGGAGTCTCTGAATAAAGTCCCCATTATAGGTCTATTTCCAGTAGCTTATATTTTTTTGTTTGTTTCCATGCCAATTTCTCTAGCCCACAAGCTCTGCTGGTCTGTGACCCTATCTTGATCATCTAACAAAGTGTTTGACTATAAGCTAGTCCTCCCCGGAGGTTTGTTGGATGGATTCTTTCCTTGAAGACAAGACTAGGAGCAGTACAGGCAGGAGATTACTGATTAACAGATAAATATCTGTTTAGAAACCTCTTTTTCAATATTTTTTGAGGGTTCAGATGAGTTTATTTCTTTTATATGACAACTCCATTGAGAAGTAATTCATATACCACACAATTGACCCACTTAATTTGTACAAGTCAGTGTCCTCTTGTATGAACAAGAAATCACCACAATCTTAGAACATTTTCATTACTCTAAAAAGAAACTCTATACCTATCAGCAATCACTTCCCGTATCTTCCCAACCTCCGCAGGCCTAGGCATCCACTAACCAACTTACAGTCTTTACAGATTTGTCTATTCTGAATATTTCATATAAATGGAATCATATCAGATATGCTCTTGTGTGATTGGTTTATTCCACTTAGCAGAATATTTTTATGTTTTGTTGGTGATGTGGCATGTGTCAGTATTGTGTTCCTTTTTATTGCCAAATAATATTCCATTCTATGGATATAACACATTTTACTTACCCATTTATCAGTTAATAGACATTTGTGTTGTTTCTACATTTTGGCTATTTCGAATAACGCTGGTGTGAATATTTGCACACATGTTTTTGTGGACACATGTTTTCATTTCTCTCTGAAATGTTTTCCTTTTATTTCATTTCTCTTGAGTATATACCTACAAGTGAGATTGCTGGGTCTACTGTAACTCTAACTTTTTGAGGAACCTGTCTGGGTTAATATTTTAAGAAGCAATTTAGGTGAAGACGAAATGTATAATGATCAAATTTAAGAATGGCATAAATCTGCAAGAATCAATGCTCCGAATTAAGATGAGTTATAATTGTAAAAATATATACTGGGATTTCAAAGACCGATGTATAAAAAAAGAATGTAAATTGTCTCATAGGTTGTCTCAAAAATAATTAGTTTACTGATCACATGTCGAAGTGCTAGTATTTTGGATACATTGGAGTAAGTAAAATTAATTTCACCTGCTTCTCTTTACTTTTTCAGCATGGGTACAAAAAAATTTGAAATTATGTGTGTGTTTCACGTTCTATTTTTTTTTGTTTTTATTATTTTTTTTATTGATTTAAATTTTAAGTCCAGTGTAACATGACATACAATGTTACGTTAGTTTCAGGCATACAATATAGTGATTAAACATTTCTATACATTGCTCAGTGCTCATCATGAGAAGCGTACTCTTTATTCCCCATCACCTGTTTCCCCCATTCCTCCACCCACCTCCCGTCTGGTAACCATCAGCTTGTTCTCTGCAGTTAAGAGCCTGTATCTTGGTTTGACTCACATTTTATTTTTATTGGGCATCACTACTCTATTCTCTTCATATTCATTTCCTCCTTTAAACATTAGATGAATACTAACCTGGTGGGGTTTGGAATCAGACCAATCTGGATTCAAAACCAGATTCTTCTTAGCTATAAAGCTGTGGGCAAGTTATTAACATGTCTAAGTTTCAACTCTCTTAACGGTAAAATTTTTATTTTTAATTTTTAAAAGATTTTTTTTTTAAATTTATTAGAGAGTGATTGAGAGAGAGAGAGAAAGAAGGAGCAGGGCGAGGGGCAGGAGGAGAGGGAGAAGCAGGCTCCCCGCTGAGCAGGGAGCCCGACGAGGTGGGACTTCATCCCAGGACTCCAGGATCATGACCTGAGCCTGAGCTGAGGCCAGATACTTAACCAACTGAGTCACCCAGGAGTCCCAACTATAAATTTTTCAAAAAATAATACATATTCTACTTAATTTTATCGGAACTTTATGAAGATTCAGTAACGAAAGTTACATAAAGAACTTAGCGGAATGCAGGCATCCAGAAAGGCTATGTCAGTGTCAGGTCTTTTCTCTCTTCCTCACTGACATTCTATGAAGCGATAGGTAATTAACCAGATGATTGATAGGTCTGAGTTGTGACATGTGCCCCCTCCTGTGCCTTACAGTGTATTTATTTTAATAAAGGTACTACTTCAAGATATTATGCTTAATAAAATGATTGCAGTGGTTGAATGTTCCGGGTAGGCTGCATGTCATAAAGAATATGAATAACCACTTTCATCTCTTCTGTGATTTTAGAATTTAACTTTGCTTGTTTGCAGTACAATAGATGCCAAGTCTTAAAATAATTTTGGGCTGTTTGAACTTTACTCAACACTAAGGATATGTTGAGATTGTTTGCATGTGGTTCAGGATGTCATTCGAACCATCCAGAACTCATTCAATATGGAAAACTGAGTGAGAACTTCTCAAGGGAACTTATTCTCTCTCCAGAGGTCAATGGAATTTCCTGTTTCTGTTTGGACTCAAAATATCACATGGAGTTCTACTTTCTCTGAAGACTTTGGATCCTGGCTTGACCCAGGCACAGTTTAATTTAAATGAAAAACACACACATCACAGACTCACCACCTCCCCCAGTTCTGAGGCATGCCTGGTGGACCAGAGGTTGACTTCTCCGATCAACAAGGACTGCAGATGGTACTCCCTTCACTTTGCTGGGGAGAGTTCCTTCCTTCTCCAGAATTGTCGACTACCCACAATTGTTTTCCTACCTTTTTGCAGTGTTGGAAGGAGATTGAGCACAAAATGACTAGAAAGGAATTGGTAATAACCTTTGCTTATTCGAAGGAAACATCTGCTTTTAAAAAACTAAAGTTTCCTAGAATCAGATAAAACTTCATGATGTACGGAGGGTTGAAGGCAGCTCTTCCCTTGTTCTAGGTTTTTATGTAAGAGGACAGATACAGAGAATTACACTCTCATTGCTTGGACATTAATTTTTTTGTTTTCTATATCCCCCCACCCCCCGGTGATCTGTTTCTAGAACATTCCTATATGGTATGTAGTTAAAAAAAATTTAAAAGCTGCCTCTCCATTTTTTGGAGAAAGGCAGAGAGCTCCATCTTGGGTAATGGAGCGGGCATCCTCTACAGGCCCTCTTGACCATCTTGCTCCCATTTGCTTGATTAGGGCCTAAGCATCTTTCAGCCATGTGTTGAACTTGGCATCCTGAGATTCCTGCTAAAAGTTGCAATTCCTTCAACATCCTGCTGCACTCTCTGGGAGAAGTTTCTAAAGACTTCCAGCTGTCACGAAGAATGACGAAGGACCCTTTCCTGACAGGATTGCTTTGATTGTCCTGCTTCTAAACAATGGATAGGAAAACATCAATTGCCATTTCTAGGGCAGTAGAATATTGGAAATATTTGGGCCCTCTTCCTCAAGGATGAGAGAATCCATGGCCACATACTGACAAAATTCCTCTGTTGTTCAGGGTATCCGCAGAGATTATTTGATTCCTCAGGAAGTCAAGTCGAAGCGTAAAGCAGTGTTGATTTATCGGGATCAATTGAAAGCTCCTTGTAGCTTCTAGTCTATCAAGTCTTTCTCAACTTCCCGTTTCGACCATTTTTTTTTAAAGATTTTATTTATTTATTTGACAGAGATCACAGGTAGGCAGAGAAGCAGGCAGAGAGAGAGGGGAAGCAGGCTCCCTGCTGAGTAGAGAGCCTGATGCGGGGCTCGATCCCAGGACCTTGGGATCATGACCTGAGCCGAAGGCAGAGGTTTAACCCACTGAGCCACCCAGGCGCCCCATCTGTTTCTACCATTTACAGAAAAGTATTCGTTTGCTCCATCTTTGAACCTACTTCATGTTGTTCCCTTAAGCAGGGAAGAGGTCACCAAGAAGAAACCAAAGAATTGCTTGTGTTTCTTCTTCCTCCAACCCATTTAGAATCTTGATGACCCTTCATCTTTAGAAAAACAAGGCAGATGACTAGCTCTGGGTCATTCTAAATGATACCAAGTCCTGCCCAGAGATGGGAGCCAGACACACCTACTTGATTTTCAAAATGAAAATGTTTGATGATGAGCAGAGAGCAACTCAGGCAGAGATGGCAATAGATAAGTTTTGTCTTCTGGGATCATTACTTTTACCTCACTCCTGGCAATACTGACTTGAAACCAAAAAATTATTCAGTGAACTTGAAATCACTTCAGTTGATCACACAGTTCTCATCAGAATAAGAAGGAGTGGACTTAGAGAATAACTCATTCATACTTCACATTTTGATTTTTTTCATATTTTCCAGTTTTTTGGAAGTATTATTTAATTTTAATTCCAGTATAGTTAACATTTTTTGAAGTATTAAACAAATTTATTTTGATTTTTTTTCCAGTTTTCATCCAAAATGATGCAGAGAAAAGAGTAATCTCTTTACATTCGATAATCCCAATGTGATTTAACCAAGTGATTAACAATTCAGCATTAAGAAACTCATGTCAAAAAAACTTAAAAAACAAAACAAAAAAATTGTTCTGGGAGACTTTAATATCTCTCTTTCAGAGGTATTTAGACCAAGCAGATAAAAATAAGGAGGAAGAGAGTTTGAAAAAAATGTAATGAACACCTGCCACATAATAGAGATATGTATAGGACTTTATATCCTACAGAAAATGTGTGTTGTTTTATGACTCTGGGGACTTTCAGCACTCAATCCCATCAGTGACCACAAAGAGAACTTGAATAAATTCCAGAAAGGGGAAGTTTTGGAGGCCATATTCTTTGCTTTTAATCCAATCAGCCTGGAAACCTCATATAAAGATACTGAATTAAAGAAAGCTTTGCCTAACCTAGTGGGACCTGTTCAATGTCAGATGTTATTGGCGGCCGTAATAAGCAGTGTAGAGCTCCTACAGTAACTGAGAACTTGTGAATACAGGCGCAGCCAATGGTACTAGGTAATTGGGAGGCCAGGATTTTATTGAGGGATTCCAGATTCTTTAGAGTATCTGGGTCAGCCTTTAATCCTCTGAAATGTCCCCACAGGTTCAGAAAATCTTGGTAAGGAATGAACTCCCGGATCCAAACAGCTGACAAGCAGGAATGAACTTTAAATGTTATTTCTTTTTCTTCCCTGCATTGAGGAAATGAGGACCCCTTTAACAATGAAGGTTTTTCTAAGGGTCACGATAAGATCTTTCTTCCGCGTCTGGAGCTGAACTCGGAGGCTCTAGACTCTTAATCAGCAGAAAGAGGAAACCAAGGCTTCCTTCCCGGATCTTCCTGGCCTCTGTAGAGCTCAGAGCCACTTTGTGCAGAGTTTTCTGGATGCTGTCAGCTCAAAATCCATTTTTATGTTGAATTCCCCCTTGGCATTAGACCAAACAAAGGGCTGTGTTCCCTTTTCAGTGTGTGGTTCCTTAAAAGAAATTCTTTTCTATTTCCTACAGGTAAAGCGGCTTAAGTTACGTTGAATCAGCCTGTTCTGTCAATATCACGGTTATTGGCGTTGAATTAAAAAATATATTTCATGAAGTAACCTGTGTGGGTTGGGTTGGGATGGGGCAGGATTTGCCTTTGATGAAGGAAATCTTTTAAATTTAGATAAAGAATTCCCTGGTTTATTCCTGCCTGTGACAAAAAGAAAACTTTATTTTGGGTATTCAGTAACACAAGATGTGGGAGGGGTCCTGAGTGCTGGAAGACGGCCTCTCTCTTTGATTTGGACGTGGAAACAGGTCCTCTGAACTCTTTCCCCATTTTTTAAAATCGTTTTTTGTAAAACGGGATCAGTTAAGAAAGTGAACGTGGGTCCGCCGTGGCTGAATGTGAGTCATCTGCTTGTCAAGCCGCATGTTTCTAGAAGATGCCACATTGCAAAAGACTTCTAATAATATGCTCTGAATGAGCTAGAAAGAATTTTAACTTCATTCTGAAGTAAAGTGGTTACCTCAGAAGAATGGGGGGGGGAAAAAGCAATCCACAAGCCTGCAAACTCTTGTTCGCATCTCGCAGGCTTGAGCGCATGGAGTTCTGTTGCAACAATGGTCTTGACAGAACCAGCTTGTTTCATTAAAACAAGCTTAATTTAATAATTACTACCTTCTGAGGCCCTCAGATATTTCCAGCTGAGTCCTCTTTTTTGTTCTATTGCAGCTTCCTCTTCTGACAGCTCTCCCACAAGGGGGGTCCTCTTTGGAGGGTGGTTTTTCTGCGAGTGGAGGCAGTCGGGGACGGGATGGTGTCCTTGAGCGCTCGGGAGCCCAAGCCTGTCTTACGGAGTCTGCTCCTCCTCCATCTCTGCCCAGGCCAGGCCCTCCTGTTCTAAAGACCAAAGGCCCCAGGAAGCAGCATCAGAACAGAGGACAGGTGCCACCCCACTGCCATCTTCCTGTGCAGCGTGAAGTCGCACAAAACGAGAATGGCTCCTCCCTCCACCTCCTTCAGCACAAAGGGGAGCAGGCTTTATTTATGGGCTTCTTGGGAAGAAATCTGGTTTGGAAGTTTGTAAGGCCGGCTGCTAGGAAATAAAATATGCCCTCAAGCCAAAGAGGTATTCCCCCCTCCCCCGTGTTTGCTTAGAATTTGGAAGGAACACTAGTATTTATTGTCTAATGTGTAGGGCGTAAGCGAGAAGAGATGCATGCATATACATGAAAGTTTTTGAACGTCTTGAAAGGAAGTTATTCTTACCCTGAAAAGAACAAAAATGCCAGGATTCAGCAAACATTAACTGTTCAAATATGTGATTTCATCGTTTGGAAAATCTAACAATATTTAGCGCAAAGAGCGTTCCCATAAAAGAGAGGAAACAAAAGGGTAAGAGCATTTATTGAGATGCGCGCTGATGTTAGGACAGCCTTCTCTTGCCTGGCACGGTGATATTTATTATGCGCCCGCGGGTACGGGGCAACTTGGAGCCACATACACGCAGGGTGACCGCTCACGGGTGGGCTACGTGAGCTCTCCGACCTGGAGCCTCGTGCAATTCAGTAAGCGCACAAGCTTGTGTCCCTCGCGTGGGTTCCCCTGATGAGGATCAGAAGATCCAGCACGGAGGATGGATGAACAAAGCCTATGCATAGAGTCCTTAGACCCTGGCACTCAGCAGGATCTTCGGATGCGCCCATGATAAAAGCAAACATGTGACAACGCTGTTAAGCCATCCAGACTCTTGCTCTGCGTGAGGGCCGAGATCGTGAAATCACCGTACCCTCACGAGCAGTTACGGTATTCCTTCCGCCCACTCGGAGGGACCTTCCTCAAACTGTTAGGTTCACTGTCACCAAATCCTTCTGACGCTGGTAACATTCAGGCCGCAGTGTCCGCTGGGCGAGCCCGGAGGGGACACCCGGCAGTCGTGGGAGGGAACTGCACTGCTGGGCGGGGAGAATCCCTCAGTCCACGGTGAGTCAATCCAATCACAGCGCCAGAGAAGGAACTTTTCTCTTGTCGCCCCCAAGAACATGTCCAGAGAAGGTGCCGTTGGAGACATTGGGAGTTAAATTGTGAGAACTTCCTTCCCCATCTGCTACCAGTCGAAGCAGTGTGCAAGAAAGACCTGGTTTTTGTCTTTTTTTTGGAGTTTCCCATCATATTGATCCCCTCAGCTTGTACTAACTTTATGGGGGAATTAGATGTGACCTCTTGATTGTCTGATTTTTTTTTTTTAAGGTTTTTAAAGAGGATTTCTCAGGAGTATGTGGAGAAAGAAGTTTCTTAAGGCTTTTGAGTAAGACCACCAGGCAACTGTGAGCTAGCACGGAGCGTGGTTTGCTAGTATCCACAGTGGTTCTCGAACCTGGTTGCATTTAACAATTACTCTGAGGGGCACCTGGGTGGCTCCGTTGGTTGAGCCTTTGCCTTTGGCTCAGATCATGATCTCAGGGTCCTGGGATTGAGCCCCGCATCCGGCTCCTTACTTGGTAGGGAGCCTGCTTCTTCCCTCTCCTATTAACCCTCCCCTGTTCATGCTCTTTCTCTCTCTGTTTCAAGTAAATAAAAAAAATTTTTTTAAGAGTTACTCCAAGAGCTTGTTAACTATACTGATGGGATGCTGCAGGACTTGGAGTGTACTGACGTTTGTCATTTCCTCTGAAATGTGGCAAAAGATAAAGACGATGTGTCGGCTTGTGAGACTGCAGATACAGAAAGAGGTTAACCGTAGAAGCTAGGTTTTGGGTGTGCAGGTGTCCATTATGAAATTCTTTTATTTTCTTTTATTTGGCCTGTTTGGACCTTTCAAGGATAAAATGTTGGGGGAAAAAAAGAAATACTAGAAAATGAATACTATTTGCATGAGAGGCAAAATGCTGGAATGCAGAGTAGAATGAGTGCAGTTGAAGGATGAATTAGCAAATTGCACAGTTAGATTCAGAAACTGTCCCCAAAGGGGACAAATAACCCCAAAGGGGACAAAGAACCCAAAATAAGAACGGAGAAAGAATAAGAAAACATAAAATGATGAGGTATACGGGATGGTAGTTAAGTATGAGGAATCCCAGAAAGATGATAAATGAAAATCAAGAAAAAGATACATTTGAAAAAATAAAGAAGGAGATTAAAAATCACGGATGAAAACACCACCACAGAGGCAGATGCTGGTTTTATTCCGTCCACCTTCCCTTGTCGGGGAATCCGAGTTTCTAAATGAATCCCAGCTCTGTGTCCAATGCGCCCTCTGTCCTTTGCTGTGAATTCAGGCTTGAGAGGTGCTGGCTGAGAAGGGAGAGGGAGTCTTGGAGACCAAGATGCTTTAAAAACAAACAGGTATGGGAGTGCAACAATGATCAAAATGAAGTCAATGCCGCTTTTTCAAAAAACATTTTCTTTTTAAATTTATTTATTGGACGGAGAGAGAGAGAGAAACACAAGCAGCCCAAGTGGCAGGCTGAGGGAGAGGGAGAAGCAGGCAGACACCTAACCACTGAGCCACCCAGGCACTCCGTGAATGCCACTTTTTAAATGACAGACTGGGCTTTCTTTTTGTTCTGAAAGATTGGCTTATTTTGGTTGGTAATTTCTTGATTGCAATGACAGCAGAAAAACAAATATTAAAAAAAAAGTACACTCTTTCTTGGCCAAATTCTTGTGCTATTGGAGGTCAATGGAATTGCACTGCACATATTTATAGCTCAATTAATATTTTGGGGGCCTCAAATAAAAACGTGCATGAAAATGAAAGGCATGCTAGTTACTTAAAATTAACTTTATTGTTTTTGTTAAAGTGATAGACGTGTATTATAAAAATGCAAGCCATATAGAAAGCTTAAAGAAGAAGGTAAAAAAAAAAACCCTCAAAACTCTAAATGATACCACCAGGAATGAAATCATTATTAGCATTTTATGGGGCATCTGGGTGGCTCAGTGAGTTAAGTGTCTGCCTTCGGCTCAAGTCATGATCTGAGGGTCCTGGGATGAAGCCTGGCACTGGGCTCCCTGCTCAGTGGAGAGTCTGCTTTTCCCTCGCCCTCTGCCCCTCCCCCCCCACTTGTGTTCACTCTCTCTTTTTCTCTCAAATGAATAAATAAAATCTTCAGAAATAAAATAAAATCATTATCAACATTTTATTTTATTTTTTAAAAAGATTTTATTTATTTATTTGACAGACAGAGATCACAGGTAAGCAGAGAGGCAGGCAGGGAGAGAGGGGAAGCAAGCTCCCTGCTGAGTAGAAAGCCCGATGCGGGGCTCGATCCCAGGACCCTGAGATCATGACCTGAGCCGAAGGCAGAGGCTTAACCCACTGAGCCACACAGGCACCCCCATTATCAACATTTTAAATACTTCTATGTCTACACAGCCAGAAGGATGGAAGTACAAGATTTATTTACAACATGGGGATCAAATGCTCTATACTGTATTTGTGAAAACCAATTTGTTTTTGAATTTAATAGAAGAATACTGAATTTTAACTGAATTACTAAACTTTGGATACTAGTGCTTTTTAAAGTTTGGAAAGGAGATTAAAAAATAAGTTTACAGTTGATGAAACTATATTTCAACCCATATTATTTTATATATTTTCCCTCCTGCTGTGAAGAGTGAGGATATTAGTAAGCATGCACTCCTTCTCTTGTTTTTCATCTGTTAACCACCCCCTTGGTCCCCCCCCTTTTTTTTTAATATTGTCAGGACTCATAATGTTTACATTCTGTTTCAAAATATAATCCTGCTCTCACTTCAGTTTAACTTATACTCTTACCTTGATAATCATGAAGATCCTGATAAATATGGCTAATAGTTACTCAGTGCTTATGAAGGGCCAAACATTATGCTAACACTTTTTTTGTAGTAGTTCATTTCATTCTCATAATGACTTTGATATGGATGAGAAAACTGAGACACAGAGAGGTTTAGTAACTTGGTCGAGGACACACAGTGAGTGGGAGTCTGACTCTTAGGTCCGGATGTATTGCTACACTAGCTGTACTGGGATATTCGAGTAGTCTTTTTTGACAAAATTATGTGGATGCTATATTTCTTGAGTTCCTGCATGTCTAAGGATGTATGTCACTTTTATACCTCAAGGACAGTTTGGCTGGGCATAAAATTCGAGAGTCACACTCTCTTGCGTACCTTTGTAAATAGGATCCCCTGGCTTCTGGTATTGACCGTTTTTGGGAAGAAGTCTAAGGCTAAAGTGATTTTTTTTTTCTTTTGGAAGCAACTTATTTTTCAGCCTAAATGTCTGAGGCATTATTTCTTTACTCTTGAGGCTCCATGAATTTTCCATGATGAGACAGAGTATAAATAGGTCTGTATAAATTTATACAGGAACAATATGTGCCCTCTCCCTCTGCAGGGTTGAGGTTTTATTTGAGAAGTCATATTGTTTTCTGTTCCACTTGTGTATCTTTTTAAGGACATCAATTATGCATATATCAGGAATCTTTTTCTCATTTTCGATATTTACCATGTTCTCTCTAATTATTTACGTCATTGTTCTTTTCCTTTTTGTTCCATCTAATTTCTCCAAATGTTTTTCTCCAAGTCTGTGACGGTCTTAAATTTTGTTTGTCCTGTCTTTGTTGCCTCTAATGTGGCTTTTAGCTTTGTAATGATTCTGTTCCCTTCTGTTCCTGCATTCCCTCCGCATACTGTCAGCTCGCCTTTTACCCCAGCTCTCATCACATTTACTTTGCCTTTTTGTACATTTTGAAAGCTCTCTTTTCAAAAAAGCCGTTGAATCTCTAGTTTGAGACTCTGGAGAATAATTTGCAAACATTTTCCCTCATTTTTGTGAATGGTTCTTCTTCTGATGTGTGTTCTTTCTCTGTTTTTCTGGCTGTGTTCCTTTTTTTCTCTCTTTCCATGGTCAACACACAAATCCTATAGTTAACAGTTTTTATGTGCATGACTCATCTTTAAATGGAGTCGCTCTATCTGCATTTGCTACAGGATAACATGTGCAGTGATAGGGTTGAGGTGCTGGGAAAGGTGTGACAGAATGACCTGGGCAATTTCCAGCAGGAATTAAGATGTATCATCTGAAAAGCTGCTCATTGACCACTGAGTTCTGCACTGAGAGCGTGTCTCACTGCAGACTCTGATGTGCGAAGGTTGGAGTGGCTCATGGTGCATCCTGAGTCCCATGGGTCTCATGAGCCTCACGAGTCTCATGGGTCGAGTTGTGTGCCCCCCCCCCCAAATTCATAGATTAAAGTTCTAACTCCCAGGACTTCAGAGTATGGCCTTATTTGGAGATATGGTCCTTACAGATGTAATTAGCTAGAAAGAAGTCATACTGGAGAAAGGAGGACTGGTCTCCCTGTTTAAAAAAAAAAAAAAACAAACAAAACCGAAAAACAAAAACCAAAAGCATGTGAAGAAATAGACACGCACACAAGAAGAAAGACAAGCGAACACGAAGGCAGAGTGGATCATGTCATCTCCAAGTCCAGGAGGGAGACCTGGCACTGAAGCTTCCCTCACATCTCCCAGAAGGAACCAAACCTGCCGACACCTTGATCTTGGAGCCTCCAGAATGGGAGACGAGAACTTCTGTTGATCAGCTGATCAGCTGCCCACCTGTGGTACTTGGCTAAGGCAACCCTAGCAATGGTTTGCACATTCTGTGTCTTTTTTGGTGACAAATCCTCCCTGTCACACCTAGTAGTTTCCCTGGGCCAGAGAACTGGACTAGATATTGAACTGGGTGTGTCTGCAAAGCTGGGGTGTCCTTCAGCTCTACCTTCCCTGCCCCTCTGCAGCCCGAACTCTCTCTCCCTGTCTTCCCAGTGACCCTGTGTTGTGTCACTAGTCAGGCAGCTTTTTCAGGATTAAGATCCTTCCTTAGAGAGAAACCTCTGGGGAAATTATGTCAACTCTTACATGCTCTCTACTGCCAATAAATTTCATTTTACATTATTTTTGACAGATGTTCTTTCTTCTTTTAATTTGAGACAGAGGCTTTTACTTTAGTTAATTTAAAATGGAGTTTCTTACCTTTTGGGTCTTTTTGTTGTTTTTGATGGATTTCGGTGAGTATGGCAGGGCGAACACAACTTTATCATCTGTAAGTAAATATTTAAAGAAGACTTACAGTGACAAACATTTCCATTTCCATTTTGCAGATAAATAAAGTCAGGCAAGGAATTTATTTAAGAGCAAGGGCTTTATGAAGAAAATGAGAGCTGGTGCCTTAGGATTCTCTGTCATGCGAGGAGTTTAGCGTAACTCGATTGAAAATGTTTGTAAATACCTTTGTTAAGCACGGGGGTGAGTGTGGGACGTTTCTTGAGCCTTTTGAGTTGCAGAGCATTAGTCGTTTCCCGAGTGCTGTATCTTCGAATGCTAAGATCTGCATCTTTGGATCGCCCTCACAACTCAGGCTCGTGTCCCTGCTGGGTAACGGAACATTCAGGGTGAACTCTGACTGTTGGGTATTCCTTTTCAGACTGCTCTTACGCAGGTTAGACATATTTATTGATCATAATAGATGCCATGTCTTGAACATATGACATGTGCCAGATATAATGCTGAATGCTGCAGATGACTTCTTCACTGCCCTTGCCCCAAACGGCTTTGTGAAACAAGTACCATTATTGTCTTCAGGCTGGGGAATGAAGAAACTGGAGCTCAGGGGTGTGAAATAATTGACACAGGCTACGCCCTGAAGGGATGGTGGGACTGGAACTTGGATTCAGGGCTGACCCTGGAGCACCCTCTGGTCTGGAGGATGCCTCCACTTTCTGTCCGGCTCTTTTTTTCCCTGCCATTGTTGAGCTGCAGGACATTGTCAAAGTCAAATGAGATCACGTCTGTGAGATCCCTTTGAAAACTGTCCTGCGCTGTGCAGATGTATGGTTGCAAGGTTAACGCTTCCTGGAGCCCCAAATTGTCCAGGAGACGTAACAAATGACCACTCTGGAGGGTTCAGGTGTGGGAACCCTCTGGAGGCATGTTGTGAGGTCTCTCCCTGGTTATATGATTAAATGCTGAGATGGTCCGTCTGTCCGAGGAGACGCAGGAGCTGGGGATGAAATCCCAACTGAATAATCAATCTGGCCCTTACATCTCCTCTTGGAGTGAACTCATTGGCACAACATCTCCTATTTTCCAGGGTGAGTGTAATATGTTGGCCTGAAAACCAACCTCTGGAGACCAGTTCCTTGGACTTCCTACACCTGATTTTTTTTTGGATCAAACCTCTAATGTTTCAGGCTAATGTTTTAAAAATGGAAATGAATCAGAAGACAGAGGGTGCCTCTGGGATCTGAAACTGGTTTTTGTCCTCTTTTCACAGAAGAACAAATGTAGGAGACTTGCATTTAAATCGCTCGGATGGAAACACCATGAAGGACAGAGCTAAATCGGTGAGCAGAGTGGAGAAGCAAATGCGCCTTCTGGCTCCCTGAGCCCGTCTCAGAAGAGGCGCACGCTGGGCGCTGGGGGACATGGGTCTCTCGAAGTGGCCTAGTACGTGGCCCTGCTCTTTCACAGTGTTGGACATCAGTGACTTTTACAGGCTCTGGAACATGACCAAGGCCTTAGTTGTGAAAAGAGGCAAGAACCAAGGAGGGGAAGGAGAGAGAAAGCAGAAAGGAGAGGGAGAGAAGCAAGTGAATGAAGGACAGAAGGAGCAGGAAGCTTCGAAGGGATTTAGTAGGGGGCACCTGAATGGCTCAGTCGGTTAATCGGCCAAATGACTCCTGCTTTGGGCTCAGGTCATGATCTCAGGGTCCTGAGATCCATCCCCGCATCAGGCTCTGCACTCAGCAGAAGCCTGCTTGAGTCTCTCCTTCTGCCCTTCCCCTGCTCGTTCTCTTTTTCTTTCTCAAACAAATGAATCTTTAAAAAAAAAGTGGATTTAGAAGAATGAGGAATGAGTTGCCTCAACCATCAAGGAGGGCAAAACCAAAAAACTAATCAGGGAAATCTGGTGTTGAATCTTTACACCAAGATCCTTGGTCTTTGAATTTCCACCTTCAAGGTATGAAAACAGGTTTGTAACAAATCCTAGACATACAAGGTCAACTGCGTCTGCCATGAGAAATCACTAGAGCTCGATGAGAAGAGTCCCCAGATTTCTCCGGAACCGTCTATCATTTGGAACAGAGCCAACCGTGGGCGGTTCTTCACTTCTCTTAAGAGTAACTGTCACTAAAAAATAAATAAATAAATAAATAAATAGTAACTGTCACTAAATACCTAATGCCTCCTCGTTTTGAAGGATAAATCTTTAAAAATACAAGGGTAGATGGAGAGGAGAAGGGAGTTGAGGGAAATTGGAAGGGGAGGTGAACCATGAGAGACTATGGACTCTGAAAAACAACCTGAGGGTTTTGAAGGGGCGGGGTGGGAGGGTGGGGGAACCAGGTGGTGGGTATTAGGGAGGGCACAGATTGCATGGAGCACTGGGTGTGGTGAAAAAACAATGAATACTGTTACGCTGAAAATAAATAAAAAAATTAAAAAAAAATATTAGGTCCTAGACTGTCTTTTAGTTTTTAGGGAATCCATATTTTGTTACTCAATTTAGAAGTTTAAAAAATGACAGACTTTGTAATTGTGATTTAACACCAGCTTCGGTACATCCCAAATTCCTTCCTTTTCCTCATTAAAGAAATGAACATTGTGGAGCTATAGTATGTGCCTCCTTTCAAGGCAGGGGCATTTCAGTTCACTGTTTCTTCCTCATTGTTTTTCCAAGGAAAGCCAGCGTGCTTTCAACATTGGGTATGTTTGAAACACACGTCATCCACGTTCAAAAGGGGTTCTGAACCAGCTTGTCCGAGTTTCCCAAACTCGGAAGGAGACACAAACATCTTATTCTAGTTCTCAGAAGAGGCAGAACTAGACCGGTTGATTTCCCCTCATTAGCTTTACTCCCGTCAGGGTTTTGGCCCCTGAGGCGACATCAAATGACAAGAGTTGGCTTCCAACATACAAACGACAGGCGTCACCGCTGTAGAAATGCGGTGTATACTTCCTTTTGCAACCCACGCTGTTGAAAATTGGCAGCAGAGAGAAATTTGAACTATCTTCTAGAATAATGCCATAGATCGAGGGGAGGTTTATCCTAAAGCCGTGGGAGGGAGAGGCTGAACAAGTGTCCAACAAAGGAGTGAGTCTGGACTCCAAGTGACAGACAGGAATTACAAGATAACTGAGCATCGAAGCATGTATTTTCATCCGTATGGAAACCTTACACATATGGAGGGGAAGCTAATGAGGGGGCAGATCTGTCCTGACCCCTGATGGCTTGAATTAACAAAATAAAATGAATCTTTTGCAGGGCTCATGCACAGTCTAGGGAACCACATTCTGGAAATGATGTAGGGATTCCTCTATCCATCCGGTGGGGGTTTGGACTAGATAATGCCGCTTACCTAGAGTTAGGAATTCCACCCAGGGCTTTCTTCTGTTGCTGGCTTCCACAAGATCTACATTTTGTATGAAGTACAATGCTGACATGCCCCACTCTGACCCCATTCCCCACTCTGACCCCTGTGCTTCCCCGAACCTCAGACGTTCTAAATAAATGTGGTTAATAAATCTGAGTTAACATGAAAACCACTGAAGTAAAATGCAGGGATTTCTTGCCTTGTCCAGGAGAACATTTCCAGCCTTCTGGAAACTGTCTACTCACTTTGGTGGCTTAAACCCAAAAAAGTGACCCTAAGGGAGTGTCTCTCAACCAGGAAAGGAAGACCAGCTAGAGAGAGATATCACACATTTCTATTACTCCAGCTCCCTAATTAATGTATTTTGGAGTGGGATGCTTTGTGCCACCTTAGTGGCCAGGGGCAGTGACATTTGTGCAGAACTCATGGGCTTTAAAAGGGTATATGTTTATAATGTGAAAAAAAAATCTATCACATGTAGAAAGAGAGGTGTGTGTGTGTGTGTGGTGTTTGCATGTGTCTGTCTTCTCTGTGTCTATGTGTATGGACCTACACACAGGGTTGTATGTCGGTGTGTATGCTGCCCAGATGGGAGCTACACGTGCTGCCCGACATCTCCCCCTCCCCCACGGACACTGAAGACCTTTCATCTCCACAGCGGGCCCTTGTGCGTGGTCAGTCGGTCGGCTGAGGGCCATAATGAATCTCACCCAGACCTGCTCAGCTCTCTTCAGACTCCAACTCCTCCCTGACTCACTTCCTGGGACCTCCCTTTGGCACAGTGCTTCGAGGTAGGTAAATGGGCAGGAACAGTGGAGGGGGTGGTGTCTAGAGGCGGCCTCTCCTCTTTCAGTTGGAAACTGCATGGGAAACCTGAGCCAGGAGATGTTTGTCAGATGCTGCTGCAGCCGGGAGAGTCACTGCTACAACCTAGAGGACGAGGAAGACAGCGGGAAAAGGAAACCTTGATGTGAATACCACGTGAATCACGGAGCAAGGGTCCTGAGTATTCAGCTAGAGCTAACCATGTTCCTTGTTTGAGATGGCCGCAGAGTTTGACTCTGAAAGTCATACAGACGATCCAGAGGAAGAGCCAAGAAAAGTAGCTAAAAGGCAGCACCGTCCAGGGGAACTATCTGTGACGGTGCGAATGTTCTAGATCCACATGGTTCTGACAGTAGCAACCAGTCCCGTGTCTACTGAGGACAAGGAATGTGGCTCGTGTGATTGAGAAACAGAATTTCTAATTTTAATGAATCTAAATGTCAATAGCCACATGTGGCTAGTGGCTGCCATATTGGGACTGCCTGGGTCTAGAGCAGCTTTGTGCGCTAGAACCGTTTGCAGGGATGGGAATGCATAGCTCCTCTGTCCCAGAGAGTAGCCACTGGCCTCATGGGACTATTGAGTGCTTGAAATGTGGCAAGTATGGCGGAGGAACTGAATTTGGGGTTTCATTTCCTTCTAATGAATTCAAATTTAAATTTGGGAAGCCATGTCTGGCTAGTGGCTACCGCACGGGACAGCGTAGTGTGAGGGCATCGGTTCAAGCTGCACGATCTACTGCTCTCAAAGACTTTGCCTTTCCCTCCCCTGTGATCATGTGCACCACTCACTACTCTCGTGGTTGAAGGGAAACTCCCCTGGAAGCACTTGTAATGTCTCACCTTCCACAGTCTTCCGTCACCGACTTGTTTCAGGAGCCCGTAAGAAGATTCAGTGCAAAGTGCTTCTGGATATGATATACTTTGTACCTGTGAATGTTCTCTCCGTGGACACATAGACAAAATCCAGTTTCTTAAGCTACTTTCCACTGGGCTGGTCTCCTGTCTGCTCATGGGATTTATCTCTGCGAAAGCAGCTAAACTTATTTTCTGAATGCAAGATTCTCCAAGCTCCTGCTTCCTCTCATTGTTTGCGCTAGGTGCAGTTTTATTTGTCTGTTTTCCCATTTCTGTCACCTCAAAGTCTATAAATGTAGTCGTGGACAAACAATTTGAGGGCGCTATCTGCTTGAGTTGGATTTCTTCTGTCTGTGGCATGGATTAATTTCCCTACAAACACCACTTGGACGGATACACTGAATCATCCTGAAACTTCCTGTCACTCCTGGTTTTACGTATTTATTATCTTATAGTTCTGGAAGATAGAGTCTGCCAATGGGACTTAATTGGGCTAAATCAACGTGTTGGTGGGTGATGTTACTTCTGGCAACTCTAGGGGAGAGTCTGTTCCCTTGCCGGTTTCATCCTTCTAGAAGCTCCCTAAATTTGGTGTGTGGTCACTTCCTCCATCTTCACAGACAGCAGTGGAATGTCTTCAGATCTCTCTCTCTGCCTCTCTCATCATTTATTCTTCTCTGAATCTGGCCCTTCTGCCTCCCTCTTTCACTTATAAAGACAGTTGTGGGACGCCTAGGTGGCTCAGTCAGTTGACTGTCTGATTCTTGATTTCTGCTCAGGTCATGATCTCCGGGTCATGAGACTGAGCCCTGCGTCAGGCTCCATGCTTGGTGGGGAGTCTGCTTGACATTCTCTCCCTCTCCCTCTGCTCCTCTCCCCCGACCCCCCGCATGCTTGCATGCTCTCTCTCTTTCAAATAAATAAATCTTTAAAAAGAGACATTTGTGATTACATTGGACCCATCCAGATAACCCAGGTTAATCTTCCAAAATCAGTTTATGACTCCCTTTGTTTGATATCCCTTATTTCGATTTCTCTTTGCCATCTAATATGATGCATTTATTGGTTCTGCTAATTAGGATGTGGATATCTTTTTTTTAAAAAATCTTATTTATTTATTTGACAGACAGAGATCACAAGTAGGCAGAGAGGCAGGCAGAGAGAGAGGAGGAAGCAGACTCCCCACTGAGCAGAGAGCCCGATGCGAGGTTCGATCCCAGCACCCTGAGATCATGACCTGAGCCGAAGGCAGAGGCTCTAACCCACTGAGCCACCCAGGCGCCCCAGGATGTGGATATCTTTAACGTGGTAAAATCCTGTCTGTTGCATGAAGACCCTTGTGACACTAATCCTCCCAGAGGGACCTGGTGTTTATAGTGGGTGCTGCCGTGATGTTAAGAATGTTAGGGCAGCTTTGTCATACATTGTCCTTGAGCTGTGTCAGCTTCGATGCCTCTTTACCATAGTGCAGATAATAATAGCTAATCCATGCAGTTGTTTGATGATTGAATAACTTACATAACATTTCTTGCGTATGCCTTGGCATGTCGTCGTACTCAAAACAGGTCATTTCTGGTTATCACATAAGGTGGGTGGTCCCTCTAGTGTGTGGGGTCTTTTTGTAAAGACGTTGTCTGGAACTGCGTACCTTTTCTTCCTCTCCTACTGTGAAGGCATTCCCACGATTCCTTTGCATTTTTGTCCCCCATAACAGCACACATCTAGAGGTCCGATACTACAAAGGTAGCATTTTAAGCAACACTCTATGAAACACCGTTTACCAAACTGAATAAGGACATCATCTAGCTTTACGCTAAGGCTTTGCAGACACTCCGTATGGCTGTCCCTTCTGTGGCTGCTTGGACAGAATGGCATCCACATCTCCAGCCTGCCCTCCATACTGCTTTGTCTCGAGAGTGAAGAGCCATGTCTACTCATCTCATTCATTCTACTCAGGGCCTGCTGAGTCAGGGGGCAAATACTGTGGAGGAACTGCACTATAGTCTTCCTCTACACAGTTTATTTCTGGAGATTTATGTATTTTCTTTATGGCCAAGGGTCTAGGGACAGAGGTGCACCTGTATTGAGGCTTTATAACTGAACCTTAATTACATGTACTAATTAGGAGGTGGAGAGAAAAAAATGGATCAAATGGGTGAATTCCAGAAAGGTCCCCAAGCTGAACCACTTTCAATGTTGTATCGTGAGGATTCCAAATTGTGAGCGACTCTTCGCAAATACACGAGGCGAGGTGCCATTCGAGCAGAGCCATCCATGGTCTGGAGGGTCATTGGGTGGCTCTGCCCTTTGGTGAAGGCTACAGAGCTGAAGTTAGGAGGAGAGAAGGCTTTTGTTCCTTTTAAGTCAATACAGATCCAAATTCTTGACCTTAGGTTTCTGAGTAAGAAGTAAAGAAATTCCTAAGCTCCCGGGAACGCTAGCTACCACCTACTGATCAGTTTCAGCGTACCAACCGTTACTCTACGTGCTTTGCATTGACTAACTCCTGTAATCCTACCCTGTACTGCTTAGAAGCAGATGCTACGACTAGTATTTCCATCAGGCAGAAGTTGCCCAAGAACACGAGGCTAGTAGGAGATCGAGTCAGATTGGAAGCCTGGTAGGGAGTCTGGAACAGAGTTAGTGTGCCCCTGGAGGGGCTGTAAGGAATGAGAGTCTGCTCCCTTCTTTATCTCCTCCCCAAGGCAGGGGAAGTTCTGGGAGAATAAGGGCAGTCTTGTTAATAGAAAGAGTGGAAGAGACGGGAATCCGTGTGTGTTAGGTCCAGAGTTTTCTAGCATGTTTGTGAATTAAAACCATAAAACCAGTTAATTCTATTAGTTTCATTTCTTTGCGATTTCTCTGTTCTTTTTGTTATCATTCTTCCTGAGAAGTTTCTTTGTATTATTTCTTGAAAGTTGCGGTAAGGGCAAGTTTCTCAGAGTCAGCATTCCTTCCTTTAACAATGGAACCCTGTTCAGCCTTTCATCCGGTTCCCTCCTTATCTTTTTCATAGAAATTTAAATTCTGTATTAGCCACAGACCTTAACCTTTGTCAATGCTTTTAAGAAGGAACAAGAAAGCAAGATAAAATGCATTCAAACATCCAGTTTCTTCGATTTATACTGGTAGGATTTGCCATATGTGGACAGATATGGCCTTGCTTGAAACAGGTTTTCCTTCTTCTAGCACAGCCTCAAAAAGTTGAGGCAAAATCCGGAGAAGAGCTGCTACCTGTGTGCCAAGCTTAACAAACGTGCAAATAATATGTTCATCACTATGACTAGGGTGGTCTGAAGCCTTATGAGGCGGAAATAGTGTGCTAAATTTGGCTTAAAAGCATTTTGTTTTAAGCTCAGCCCTGGGATACATTTTGATTTTCAGAGGCATTTCTAAAGCTACAGCATGGGTTTGCACAATTTGCTCAACAGCATTATATGGATTATTACAAAAAAGAATCAGAGAGTACAGGATGATACAGTATATCCCAGAATATTGATGGACAAAGAAATGTGGAGTCATGTGTGGGAAGTGCAGAAGGAAAAAAAATAAGTTAAGAATGAGGAGTCGACTGATAATTGAAGGAGTGGTTCTTTGCACATTCGATAACCATTTTTTGGACACCTACTAAGTACGTTCAGGGGTCTAAGTGCTTGTGATACAGTGGCAAACAAAATAGTCGTCTTAACAACTTTACATTTTAGTGCAGGAGCCAGCCCCCCTTCCTAAATCAATAAACGTATACATAAGGTAGTGATGAATACAGAGTAAGAAAATAAAGAAGGATGAGAGGAAAATTTTACATAGAGCAATAGAAGACCTACATGATAAGATCACATTTGACTTGAGACAAGAAGGAAGCAAGGAACTGAGTTGGGCAGATATCTGGGGCAAAGAGCATTCCAGGTAGAGGAAACAGCAGGTGCAAAGGCCCCGGGGTAGGAACATATTGGGGGCTATTCAAAGACAAGCAAGGAAACAAAGAGCAGAGTGGAGGAAAATGAGGCGGGGGTATATAGAGATTGTGCAATGCCATCTAAGGACTTCAGTTTTTACCCTGAGATGAAGGCAGTGAGTGGTATGGAACAAAGGAGTAGCACGATCTGGCCTAGATTTCAGAAGGCTCACTTGTGCTCTATGTGGAGCCAGACTTTGGGCAGGAAAAGGCTGTGTAGCTATGAAAACTGTCTTCCAGATCTGTAAAATATCAATGAGAGTAACTGTTCTCAAACATCTTTAATGAAGACTCTATCCAGATAAAAGAAACAAGGCATTTGGCAAGATCTTTAAATGACCCAAGGGGAGGGGGAAGGATTGGGCAAATATAAACAAATTACACTCAAGAGGTGAAGTTGAGACATGCTTTCAATCTAGCATCTGCGATCGCCAAGTCATCACAGCACAGTCAAAGCCAGCTGGGACCACGGAAGATGACTCCACATCCTGTTGACGCTCTGCTGGGCACAACGTGGATGGAAGCCAATGAGGATGGGAGGGATGGAGGCCCCGTGAGCGCTGCCAACCTTTGTTCAAAGCTAGTGGAAACTTCTGATTCTGCTCAATTCTCTTTTGCAGCTAGCAGGGAGGGATGGCCTCACGGAGAAGATGCGCTTGCCATGATAAATGTGACATGGGCTTCCAGTGTCCCCGTGGAGCTATTTCAGAGCATTTTCCATTTTTTTCTTTTAAGTGGCTGGGTCTTTACGCTGGTAACGCTAGCCAGCACTTACTCAGCATTTCCTATGTGCCAGGTACCATGCTAAACTTGCCATAGTCCTCATCTTACTAAGTTTTCATAAGAGCTCAATGAGAAAGGTGCTGCCATTATCATGCATGTTTTTTTCAAGTGTGATCTGATGTTTAGAGACTTTCGTAAGAACTGGGAATCAAAGCCAGATAATCAGAATCCCGTCGGTATATTGGAACAATAACACTCTGTCTCTGATTGTTACTTGCCAATGTCTTACGTGAGGAGTTGCCTAAATGGTGGCAGAATTTATTCTTAATTGGTTTCTCTTTAACAGTTGTTGGCATACGTTTCGTATCACCATGAGATCTGCTCACTCCTAGGGCAGGAAACAGATAGAATAAGGCATGAGACTGATGGGAGAAAATGCACGTATGCCATATGCAAGCCTTACTTTTAACAAACACAGAAATGTGAAACAATAGATTTACAAAACAGACACGAGAAGGGCATGGCTTTAATCATAAAGATTTTCATTGCTTTGCCAAAGGATTTGCCAGAGTGATACTTTAAATGATAGGCTCAATAAGGCCCCTCGCGTGCAATTTACAATTATCCAGGGAAACAGTATTATGTGCAATAGAACAGCATGATGACCAGTACAGAGGCAGTCAATGGTTGTTGGTGAAACAGTTCATCTGGGCTAAAAAGCCACCGAATCTGGTGTTGCCAATCGAACATCGCGATCTCAGAGTGACCATTGCCTTTGGAAACGGTTTTCCAATGTGGTAACTTTTAACCGTGGCTGAAAGCTGTGTCTGTTACAGCCCAGCAGAGAAGCCCTGTGCCTTCACCATCCCATCGAGGTCAAATTACTTTCACGACAACGGGGATTTTTTTCGCTATAAAATGGCTAGGTATTTTAGTGGTACGTATTGTAAGGCTGTAACTTGTGCATAAGTGGGCTGGTGAAGGAAAGAGATAGGAGTGGCAAGATGTCTCCTCGCGTCTCCCGAGTCTGCAGTTCCATCCAGCCCTGCTTTGGGGGGACGGGTGGCGAGGGAAAGAGCAGGAGGTGAGGGCAGTGAGTTACTCGGCCTCTCTCAAGAGTGAGAGAGCGGCACGAGCCCCACCCATGGCCCCTGTGGGAGCTATAGAAGTTGGCAGACAACTTTCGGGAATGGAAGCGAGAAATGGGGGTGGAGGGGAAGCGCGTTCAGAATTCACAGCTAAGGACCACCATGGAGAATTGTGCAATCAGCGAAGTCACCCCTTTGCTCTAAAGCTCAAGGCAGGGGCTCCTGGGTGGCTCAGTGGGTTACAGCCTCTGCCTTCAGCTCAGGTCATGATCTCAGGGTCCTGGGATCGAGCCCCACATCGGGCTCTCTGCTCAGCGGGGAGCCTGCTTCCCCCGCTCTCTCTGCCTGCCTCTCTGCCTACTTGTGATCTCTCTCTCTCTGTCAAATAAATATATAAAATCTTAAAAAAAAAAAAAAAAGAAAGCTCAAGGCAGTGGATGGAGGGATGAGTGGTAGATAGTTGAGAACCTTATTTTTGGAAGACTATCAAATGTTTCTCTGTCCTTTTGATTCCAAACGGAAGTTCAGATAAAGCAAGACTGGATGAAGCAAGCCTCGTACGGAATAGGATATGGTTTCCATTCTAGCAGCAAACATAAATCTCCCCACCCCCCGCCTTAGTGGTTACCAAGATCCGACACCAGTTTACTGATATTTATGATGAACCCTGTTATCACATTTTGCCTTCAGGAACACTGCACACTTCAGCCAATAGCTCAGAATTTTTCCTTGATGGGAATAGAAGTGTTGAGACTCTTTCCAGAGGGTCTTCCCGCCCAGGTCACTGTGAATTCTTTCTTTCCCTTTAAAGTTTTTATTTTCTAGTGGTTGATTTTTCCTGTTCATAAGTATTCCCTCAAATATTTTGAAAGATTATTTAATATAAAATCTATTTCCCCACCCCACTCCCACCCCATGTTTAAAAAAACAAAAACAAAAACAAAAACAACTCCAGGACCGAGAAAAAGCATTCCTTCCCTGGGCTTCGTTTACACTTTGGACAAAACCTTTTATCTTTCTTTTGAATTAGCAACAATGACTCAATGCATGAGAGGATGTAGGGCGTGATAACTATAAAGAATTTTAAACATCTTAAGCTGCGGTGCCTCAAGTTAGTTCTACTGTATCTTACTTATTTGGAGTCAATACTTTAATGGTACAAGTTGGCAGTTTCTGCTTGTTCATTTTAGAAAAAACTTATTTTAATTACTTCTCAATGGAGAAGCAATAATATTCTGTGCAAAATAACCACATATTTAACTGATAACAAAGACATACTCATCTTTTAATAATTTTTAAAAGATTTAATTTATTTATGTGAGAGAGAGAGAGCATGAGCAGGGGGAGAAGAAGAAACAGACTCCCCACTGAGCAGGGAGCCTGATGTGGGGACCCTGACCCACATGATGTGGGGAGCCTGACCCCAGGACCCCGGGATCATGACCTGAGCCGAAGGCAAACGCTTAACTTGAGCCACCGAGGTGCCCCAAAACATAACTCACTTTATTTAAGAGACCTACCAATGCTGATTGATTTACGTGTGGGAGAGCTTTTAGACGCTTCAGAAAGTTTGCATTTTGGCTACAAAAATCTCCCCTTGGTCTGTAAAGACAGAATGGTTGTAGATATTTTTTTAAATTTCATTTTTTTTTCAATGTTCCAAAATTCATTATTTATGCACCACACCCAGTGCGCCATGCAATACAGTATTACGAGGGGTTGTAGATTTTTTTTTAAAGATACTATTTATTTATTTGAGATAGAGAGAAAGAGAGAGAGAGCATGAGTGGGGGTGGGCAGTGGGAGAGAGAGAAGCAGATACCCCACTGGGCAGGGAGCCCAATGCAGAGGACCTTGGGATCATGACCTGAGCTGAAGGCAGAGGCTTAACTGACTTAGCCACCCAGGCGCCCCAGCTGTAGATTTTTTTTTAATTAAAAAAGAAGAAAAATGAAAGCAAGCCAGCATTTCCCTAACAATTAAATTTGCCGGCGCACGTAACAGCGGCCTTCTGAGCCTTGTATCCATTTCCCTTCGCTCGGTCAAGGTGGTGGTTGTGATACCACTTTTCCACTGTGTGTTACAGTTCAGTTCCGACGTCGAAGCTCCGTTGATTAAGTGGGGGGAGTTTATACAAATGGCAACTCCGAAGCAGAAATATCCACCCGGTTCAGCAGCTACCACGAGTGGATCATACATTGGAGTTAATAGACCGTGAAGACACCCCCAATGGTTTCTAATCATTTACATATGTTCTTTCCTGAGCAGAGTTTACAGTATGATTACCCTACCCATAAATCAAAAGGTCCATTTAAAAGAGATTAGATGGAGGAAAAATTATTTCAAGCTTTGTTTACCAGTGCTTTTACTTATGCTAGTTCTCAAATCCTATGAATAAAAGGCGCTGTTTTCAAGACCACTGCTGAACCAATCAGTATATGCAATGTGTCTTGCGCAGAAGTGAGATTCCCCCCGAAAGAAATTTCCAGAAATGTATTTCTATCTAGGAAAAGAAGCTTACGTTAGGAGACGCTCTAATAGTGTGTGTGTATGTTTGTGCGTGTGTGTGTTTTACCACAGAACATGGCATTGGAGCAAATACTCAAATATGCACAGTCTACAGGCTTTCTCCAGAAGTTTCTGTGACATTTGGGGTAGAGTAAATGCAGCATGAGCTACACTGAACCAACTTTCAGGGAGAGGCCTGCACGTCTTTTGTAGAAAACAGGCCTTCGCTTTCAGAAAGTTAATCTAGTCTGAGAAGCCACAACACAGCGGTCCCATCACATCGCCTAGTCCACTCAGGGTTCCCATCATATCTTGCAAATGATGAATTGCTAACATGTTCTTTTAGTTTTATGCCTACATTCAATCTGCAGAGGCTAAAGGGACCTTTCCTCATCTCCGTTTCTTCCGACAAATCCATTCAAATCTACGTGTGGAGGGGGAGAAAGGAGTAAATCGTAGTTCTTGCCAAAGTGTGTAAGAGGAGTGATTGCATGTTATGGTGTCAGTGTGGGTCAGGGCCGCTCGCTCTACTCACTCGACTCCAGACTCCCAACTTCCGCACGTCGCAACGTCGTCACAGGTCGATGGCATCTCGTGCAAGTCCATGAACATCGAAGTTGAGCCCCGCGGAAGGAGACAGCCGCCCAGCCGTGGAGGCCGGGGAGGAAAGACGAGGGTAAAGTCACGGTGGCAGGCAGAGGGGCGCCCGTGTCTCCTCTGGGAACCTCTGCTCTCGGGTTCAGGAATTCTGGGAATTTTCTCAAGCTTCTGGACTGGCCCGGGAAGTAGTTTGACCTTTTTGTGTGGCCGGTCAGTTTTGGGGATGAGATTCCTGCCCAGAGACTTCCTCCTTGCAAAAAGGCTCTGAACATTTCCTTTCTAGTTTTTGTTTCTAGATTCCCTCTTGTTGAAAAAGTGTCATCTGGGGACGTTTCAGCATTTCTTTAGGTCTGTAAGATACAAGCAAATTGGAGCCGTGTAATGTCTTTAAAGCCATTATCATCATTTTATTTTCGAACGGCAAATATTTAATATTGATCCTAATCTGCTGCAACGAACCTGAATGCTCAGAATCCTAAAAATTAACTTGCCACTTGCCTTTTATATGATTTTCAAAAATTGCAAACATCACAGTATTCTTAAATATGTTACCAGATTCATCTGTAGTTCCTGCCATTCATTGTTTAAAAGAAACAACATACTCCCCAAACAATTCATGGACTATAATGAAATAAAGGTCCTTGTGGCATTATATTCTGAAGCATTCTATTAATTACCCAGACAAATACCTTTATTAATTGAGGTTTACAGCAACCCTGAGCATTTGAACTGTGACTGAATTACTCATCCCCAATTCTATCCATATTTCCAGTCCTATGCAAGCACTCCATGACTGTTCAGTAAGTCATTGCTTAGAGAATTAATGTGAGTTCAAGAGAAATAACATTTTAAATGTGCATGTTTGTACATGCACTTGGGGTTTATGCTCTCCTCCCCCACCCCCGCTCCTGCAAATTCATGTGCTGAAAGAAGAAGGGGCCTTTGGGAGGTGATTAGGTCATGAGGGTGGAGCCCCCATGAATGGAATTAGTGGCCTTATAAAGGAAAACCCCGAGAGCTCTTTCCATTTCTGCCATATGAGGACACAGCAGGAACAGGGCCATTTATGAACGGAACCAGGAGGCCAGCTCTCACCAGATCCTGAAGCCGCCATCTTGGACTCCCCAGCCTCTAGAACTGTGAGAGATGTTTCTGTTACAAATAAGCCACCCGATGGTATTTTGCGACAGCAGCTTGAATAGACGAAGCCATGTTTCTATACATTTAAATGTTATTTGTCGTGGACTCAACTTTTCATTTCTTTCTTGACTGCATCAAATTTATTTGGTGGAATTTAGAAAACATTTCACCATCCTACGTCTAATATTAAGTGTATCAAATATTATAATTATTAACAAATCCATGCCTGGGCAGTATTAATACACTTAATTTGCATAAGGGTAGATGGCATAAAACCCATTTTATTTGTGTGAAGCACCTTGCTTAGAACCGGAATTCAGCTTCCCACCGCTGCCATCCATCCTCAGGGCTCGGGCTAGACAGACAATGGCGGGTTTCAGATGCATGGCGGAGATAAAATAAGAGCACATTTTGTGTGGACCAGGCCCTCACTCGGCAGTACACAGCCTTGTGGAGATGAAGTTTGTTTTCCTCAATTATGTATTTAAAGAACACTGTGCCCCAGCTCATAGGGTCTGGGAGAATCCCTGAAAAACAAATTCACATTCTTTACTCTCAACTTGACCAACGACTGTGTAATTTTAAATTCCCACGAGACGTTGGGTTTGACTCACCGGGACTCGTCTAGGGTCTGGAACTAGGTGGTTTCTTTATTTGATAAGTTCCCTGGCTTAAGTTTCAGCAAGACTGGAAGTCATTCTTGAGGAAATGCTATCTCTGTATCTTCAGAAAGTCTTTTCGTACGAAATTTTCAGTGTTCTGGTTGATTTAAAAAATTAGAAGTGGAGATGTTTGTTGTCAAAAGGGCCTCCTCCTCCAAAAAAACCAAAAACAAACAAACAAACAGACCCCAACCCATTTGAATCATGAGGGGGTTCGTAGAGGTTCTCTGTTCTGAAACCCCTTGATTTTTTTTTTCAGATTGGGAAACAGAGGCCTAGACGGGCTCATTGAAATGATCCCAGGTACTTGCTTGCTCTGCTCTTGGGGTAGGAATGGGATCCTCCGTTTCGTGAATGAAACATGAAGCCTTAAACATCCTTGCCTGGTTGTAAATTGCACTTTAAGTTCCTGATTAAGTGCAGAGTCCCTGAGCTTGGCTGAGTGCTACCGTTCACAAGTGTATCTTTTTACTTAAGGATTACAAAATGTGTGCTGACTTAGCACAGGTGAGCTTTGATCTTGCTCAAGGTCAGCGTTGAAAACTGTGCCTTTTATGAAAGAGGAACAGGAAAATCCAGTATGAGATTTCACATACATATTTATTCTCCTGATAAGCTTCACATTTCCTAATGCCGTGGCATTCACTTTCCTTGTTAATGATTTGATTGTACCTCTCGGTCACGATTCTGGTTTCTCTGAAATACTGCGTGAAAGTCAGGGTCGAAGCCTCAGTCTGCCTCGCTCCATCACTTGGCAATTGCCTATGGTCTGTATCATCTGTTTGCTGTTAAACCTATAATTTTTTGTCAGCTCTTATTTTTTTTTCGAGTGAATTTCACGCCACCCCTAAACGTAAGCTACTTGAAGGAACAGGCTGAGCTTAGTGACTTTCATGTAACTAATTCCAACTAACATTCCTGAAGCTACTTGAAAACCAGAATTTTATAAGGTGAGCAACTTAAAAGTAATTATGACAAGGTGTTAATTTATTGCTCTGGCAAAGAGGAATTTCCGCCTGTCAGAACTGCACAGATCGAGCGAGTCTGACAGTCCCCCAAGTGCCTCTTTCCCAAGGATTTCTGGCTATAGCTCAGACCTTTACAAACACTGTATCTTCCCTTTCTTGGTTCCTGTTCTCCGCGAATCGGTTGTTTGAATTACCAGGTACTTGGCCATTTCCAAGCACGGATCTATTTTGGAAATTTCTAGCTATTTCCCTTTCCTTAATATGGATGTATGTGTTCTTAAAAGAAATAACCATGAATTGCCAGTGCCTCACGGGTGATGTCCTCCCAAACTCCTGTAAATTTACTTAGAGACAATGGACTGTAGCTGGGGGGTTGGGGTGGGCCAACGCCACCATTGATTCCATTCTGTCTAGAGGCGATACCGCTTGCCACTAATCCTATGCCCAGAGAATATGTTTCCTCTGTGGATATGCCTTTAAGACAGAAAACCAAAAGGCTTAAAACCGCCAGGCAATTTCAGGGGGAGGGTAACTTCTTTGTTGTGCTTCTGTTAACACTTCTGTTCTCAAGGTTAATTACACATTTGGTTAATTGGTTTAATTAGTTAATTGGTTTGCTGAGCCTGCCTCCCTGGTGAGAATTACAAAACCCAGTGAACTGCCAGTTCATGCATGCATATGCCTTTTCTCTGCGAGTGGTCTACAAGTGAGGCACACACACTGCTTCCCTGAAAAGAATTTGTCTTCTGGGCGGATTTGCTTCTTGTTCTCTGCAACAGGTTTTCTTTTCTGTTAGGACACAAGTAGAGCAAATACCAGTTTACTGCCAATTCCAGAAACGTGTGCAAGGGAGGAGGTGGGCGTGGCAGTCCTTGGAGCCAGGGTGTGCTTGCGAATAACAGTTGAGGTCCAGGAGGTGGCGACTATCCACCCACTTCGGGTCTGAAGGTGTCCTCCTTTCAGGGTGTCCCCTCAGTAGAGGAGACCAGAAAAAGAAACAGGAGTCAGAGTGTCAGTTCTGGATGTTGACATGTTCTGAATAACTACGAAAATGAAGTCTTTCAGGGCGCCTGGGTGGCTCAGTCAGTTAAGCATCTGCCTTCAGCTCAGGTCATGATCTCAGGGTCCTGGGATCGAGCCCCGCATCGGGGTCCCTGTTCCGTGGAGACTCTGCTTCTCCCTCTGCCTCTGCCTCCGCACTGGCCTCGTGCTTGCTTGTGTGCTCTCTCTCGCTCCCATATAAATTAATAAAATCTTTTTAAAAAAGAAAGAAAATGAATTTTTTCTACGTTGCTGGTGGGATAAAAGGAAACAGAAGAATAATTTTTAGCCCTAGATGGGTTTTATAGCTACTGACTAAATTCTCTAATCATTTCTAACCCTTTCTATTTTTAATTCTTATTTGCCTCAAATTGTACTTTTCGCAGGATGACTTTATGGATGCTGAACACATTTATAGCATATCTCATCTGGCATCCTGGGGAGTGAGGCTTGGAAAAGAAATATTCCGGAATCCTTTTCCCTTGGTGAGCTGCCCCAGCGTGGTGTGGGTGGAAGGCTGATAGGACCGTGCACTTTCACTCACGTGGCTCTGAAAGGTCTGGAAATAACACGGCGGGAGATTGTAAAACCAGTCGTAGATCCTTTTAACTAGAGAATGGTGCCCCCCAGTTCAGGAATGATGCGGTTTTGTCCCAAACAGCTCTAGTTATAGAGTTTCTCGTTTCCGTCTACGGGGTTAACAAATCTGTAACCACCTCTGTCAGTCACCTAAGACTCCTCTCTCCTTTCTCACGAGTAGAGAGTTTTTTGGTAAGTTTAAGCAGACTTTTCTTTGAACAAGTTTCCCAACATCTCATTTCAGCTTTATTGACTAGTGTGGCTAATTGATCTTCTTTCTTCCCTAATAATTGCTTTATGCATTTTAGAGGCAATTATAGCTCTTTTTATTTTCATTCTTTCACATGCCGAATATTCCCTTTAAAAATTATAATTATTTTTAACATTACAGAAGTCCTGTAACAGTAGTACCATTTGGCCTTTGTTTTTTCTCCTGAATCAGCCTTTATGCTGCCCCCTACAAATCATAGTTCAAGTGACATTTACTTTAGATGCGAGGTTTGGAAACCAAACATGAGACCAGCGTCCTATAACCAGTGCGGAAGTCCACGGCAGAAGTTCTCATGCTTTGTGCCATGTGTGGAGCTCTTGTTCATACATCCCAATGTCAGAGGCCATTTCCTCTTTTTTTTTTTTTTTTTTTTTAAATAGGGAGGCTTGGGGGAGAAGAGCGGGTGGTAACAGTGTCTCATTGATGACTCATGTTCCTGTGTCTGTGAGCATTGGATGAATGGCAGAACTCTCCGGAACAGTGTTCTCAGGGTTCTACAGGGTGGGCAGCCTTACCTACTGGGGTGTGATTCCTTCCGCTTTTTTATGCCTTTCCATCAAATTCTGGCGAGGTGTTCAAACAGCACCATAACCTTAGTGAGGAAATAGGAAATGAGCGCAGAACTCAAGTAGATAGACCACACTACGTTATTAAAAAAAAAAAAAAAAAAGGAGAAGAAGAAGGAAAGAAAAAAGAAAACAATAAGAAAAACAACAAAACCAGAGGGGGAAAAGAGGACGACTGATGGTAGGTAGAGAAAGAAAGGACGTGCGTAGAAACACTGCTGAGAAAACGGGAGGCATATGGAGTTGCCTTAAAGAAGTTACTCTTGGGGGCGCCCGGGTGGCTCAGTGGGTTAAGCCTCTGCCTTCGGCTCAGGTCATGATCTCAGGGTCCTGGGATCGAGCCCCGCATCGGGCTCTCTGCTCAGCAGGAAGCCTGCTTCCTCCTCTCTCTCTGCCTGCCTCTCTGCCTACTTGTGACCTCTGTCAAATAAATGAATAAAATCTTAAAAAAAAAAAAAGTTACTCTTGTTCTGGTTATTCCTGCCTTTGCACTATGGAAGGGAGACGGTTTGGTATCCAACTCTAAAACGTTCTGGCTGTGAATTTATGGGCCTGGACATGTTCTGTGGGAAGGACGTTTTCATCATCTGCTGACGGTTCCTGGCACCTTGGTGAAGGGGTATGTCAGTGAGCTCTGTGCGGCAGACTGGGCTTCGTGGAGGAGGAGAGGAGGGGAGCGGAGCCCCAGAGAAGGACGAGGTGCTTCTGCTGGGAAGCTCCCCTCCGGGGAAGCCAGCAGCCCGGTGAGTCAGCAGAGCCCCGGGTGGGTCTGGGTGGGGGAGATGTTGGAGAATAGTGGCAGGCGCCTGGAGTGGCCTGACCTGATGGACGGGCTCCCTGGGGCCCCGGGAAAGATGCGACGAGATGGCTCAAACTCCAGCTGGCTGCACTTCATTCAACAAAACAGACAGGTGAGGGAGGATTTCACGAGAATTCGCCCGTATTCCCAGGCTGTATTTTTCACGCTGTGAAATGATTAACTTCAGGTGTCACTGTTGTAGTCCGCCATAACCTCGCCACCTCCTCTGACGAGAAGGGTTTTGTTTTGTTGCTCCTATCTACTAGTAACGTAAGCTGTTCATGTCAACTATAAACTAACATTAAATATTTGCCTTGGAGGCCAGTAAAGTCAGAGATAAGACCGAAACTGGGTTTCGGTCATGCCTCTGGTTTCATCATCAGTGAAACTATCAGAAGAAATGATGAAGGTGATATTAATCCCATCCGGCTGCCAGGCCAGTTCTAACACCTTTCGTTTTTCTTATCTTATGTGCTGGGCACTCCGCTTGGTGCTAGAGGTACCAGTACTACTGCTGGGACCACTGTGTCCACTAGCCACGGAAATAATAAGTCACCCCAACGTGTGCTTACCACACACCCAATACTGCTCTAAGCACCTGCTCTTGTGCACCTCGCCAGTCATTTAATCCTCCAAACTACAAGGAGCATTACACTGTGTATATTATTTATATTTTATAAATAAAAAAACCGAGACACAGGTCAGGCACTATGAAGTAGCAGAGCATGGACACAAGGTTGGGGGGACACAACCTAACACTATAGGTTCCCACGGTGCCTTCCGTAAGCCGGTAGTCTAGGAAGGGAGATGGACCATTAAACACACAGTGGCAATTCAGTGTGGTGGGTGCCAGGGCCAAGGAATCTGTAGCAAAGGCAACCAATGAAACCAGGAGGCCAGGCAAGACTGCCCAGAAAAAGTGTTACGTGGACTGTGTCTGATGGCCGGGGGATGTGGGTAGGTGTCAGTGGGGCTCAGGACAAACTGTCTGCCAGGAAAGGACGTTGAGAGTCCAAGGACAAAAAGAAGCTAAATGTGATTAAGAACAGATTGGGGGGTGAGGCGGTGGTTTGAGGCAGGAGGGAAGAAGGAAGGTTCGGTGAGTCACGTTAGAGATGGACTATCCCTACAGGGAAGCGAAGCCATCCGAGGGTGTTGAGCAGGGAAGTGAACCTGGCTGCTGGGGAAAAGTTGGTTGGGGTTTGAGTAGAGGAAGAGAGACCTGGGAAGAAACTCTTTAGTGTTGGGGATGAGAAGTAATAGCTTTCTGAGCTAGGGCGATGGCCAGGAGAAGGGAGAGAAGATGGATTTGAAAACAAATGAAGAGGCGGGGCTGTGCGATCTGGTGGTTGACCAGAAGTCAAGTATTCAGGCCTGGAAAACTGGGTCCGGGGTAGTGCCATGTGCTGATGGAAGGAAGAGGTTGCACCCTCCCGTTCTATCTCCCGGCAGTCCTCCCATGTCCTGTGTTGAATCTGGGAGGGCGGGAGGGTGACAAATGGAGATGGGAGATTGGTAAGCTTCTGTAATAAACAGAGGCCCCCAGAAGACCCGTGTTGAGAGTGATGTTGACATCTTGCCCAGGGACCCTGCCCCCAGCTGCTAGAGTGCTTGAATGGGCCACAGTTGACAGCTGTGTGACTCTCTCCAGAAGAGTGCTCTTGGCTCACAGGAGTTGTCTTATCTGGACATGCACGGGCCGATACTTGAAGACCCCCCCGCCCCCCCACTGGATACATCTTGGTGGCTGGCCGGTGAACTAACAGATACAGTCCGAGAAAGGCCCAGACTCGTCACTTCAAGATGGGACCACTCTGTGGTTTGATGGGTGGTACCAAATGCCCCTTTACCCATGGACCAGGCTGAGACTAGGCTTTCCCAGAGATCAAGTTCTCTCTCCCCTCCTTCCTCTTTCTTGTTCCCCTTTTCTAACTTCCCATTATGCACTGAATTGTGTTCTCTCACTTTTGTACATGGAAGTTCTAACCGCCAGTCCTCAGAATGGGACTCTATTTGAAGATAGGGCCTTTAAACAAGTAGTGAATTTACAATGAGGCTGTTAGAATTCACCCTAATCCAGTTTGACTATTGTCCTTACAAGAAGAGGAAATTGGGACACAGAGAGTCACAGGCAAACATGTACATAGAGAAACAACCCCATGAAGAGGCAGCAAGCGGGAGGCTGTCTACAGCGCAGAGAGAGGCCCCACCAGAAGCCAACCCTGCCAAGTCTCCTCCTCAGGCTTCCAGCCTCCAGAACTGTGAGAAAATAAATTTCCGTGGGTTAAGCCACCCAGTCTATGACATTTTGTTACAGCACCTTTGGCCAACTAATACACTCCCTTCCGTGTTTTCTGAGGAGGAATTGCTCCGGAAACCACAAGCCTTGGTATCTTGCCCTCAGGCTCTGTTTCTGGGGAACATGACCCAGGACATCGAAGTGCTAATGAAAAATGTTTGTTTGGATTCCAAATGTGTTGATTACTTTGTTGATTACTTCATTAACTTGGTGGTGGAGAGTCAATACCCAGGAAACAGAAAGGCTGCCTGAGGGATCCCAGTCCAGCGTGCATTGCAGCGGCTCCTGGCGTTAGAGGACGGGTCTGCAAGGTGCATCTGGGACTAGAGCCTCTCTTTTTTCTCGGTTCTTCAGCTTTCCATGTCTTAAAATTGAGTCCAAGCGAAAGTAAATTCTAATGGACATGTAAATTAACTTGTTTCTAGTTAAAATCAGAAAGAAAGGGTTAAAACCAACTTCAGTCTATTAGAACATAAACATCTTTAAGAAATTTCTTGATGCCAAATGTAATCCACTGGGTTGTGCCCTCTGGCTGAAGGCACAAAATGGGCAAGAAAATGATCAGGGTCAAATTCTCATTCAACTAGGTGTGGGATTTTAGGTCCGTTACTACCCTCAGCTGTAGGTTTCTTGTTTTATTTTTATGTTTTATTTTATTTTTTAAAAACAAAAGCAGGCAGAAAAAAGGAGTCTCACACCTCCCCAGTTCCTCCTTCCCCTAGCTTTCTGATTCTTCTGAAAATAAAACGGGCATTTCCAACAAGGGTGTTGTTAGGGGTTCTCGCATCCTTACCATCAGAAGCGTCTCGCCTCCTCTCCCTTTGCATGGTGGCCACAGCCCATCCCTGGGCACCTGTTGCCATTCATGAACTTCAACTCCTTGTACCTCTCTGTCCTCAAGTCCCCCGGCAGGCTCCACGTGTCAAATCAACCTCTCCAAATAGGCTGGGAATCTGGCTTAGCAGTATTTATTGAAAACTCATTATGTCCTGTTTACTTGTTCTGAATCAGAGCCTGCACATTTCTGATACACACTAACGGGACAGTTTTGGCCAAAGAGGGCTCAATTGTTCTGGCTCTGTCCCGTCCCATGACATCAAACATTCATCTGTGGAACACATCTGAAACCTTTTGTCCATGAGTAGCTACAGTGGTTAACCCTCAGAGAGAGAGAGAGAGAGAGAGAGAGAGAAGAGAGACAGAGAGAGTGTACGTGGGGTGGTAGTGTTGATTTTATTAGCTTGGGACATGCTATGTTGTGTTTTTAAGGCACTCTCAAAATCCCGAAAGTAAGTCTTCTTAGAGTGCAATTTATTTTGCTAAGCGTCTGCTGACAGCGAACGGACCGGGTGACCCCAGAGGTGTCTGAAACATTGCAGGAAAGAAGAAAGTCTTTTTCCATTTGTCTGGCAGAGTGGGTTCTTTACACATCTCTAAAAAGCTGCCCAGTGACCCCCATTCAAAGCAGCTTGAGGTGTGACTCAGGAAAACTTCTCAAAATGTGGACTGAGGAACTCGTGTTTTTCTGTGTATGATGACAGTGAAGAAAACAATGTAGACTTCTTAAAAGCAAGGGTCTCCCAGAGATCTGTAACTCATCCACGCCTCATTTAGTTTTGTATTATCAGTGTTGTCCGCACTTAGCACGTAGTAGACGATGGATAAATAAAGTGATGCGTAATGAAATTCTAGTTCATGCTGCAGTGTTAATCCTGTGTCTTGAAACCGGCAGCAGGTTAAGTGTGACTTGAAGTCTCCTACTAACCCCACGTTGTGTGAAGCTGCCACTCTTTCGCAGTACCCTGGCTCATTTCTTTGTGAACCTATTGCCTTCACCAGTGATCCTCTACCTTCTAGTGTAGGCCATCTATTAGTGGTCTCCCAGCTTAGAATGTGAGCCCCAGGGGACACACACTGTACATTTCATTTGTAACTAATCCCGCCACCTACATACACTTGCACAGTAATACATTTGTTATTGAATGAATGAATGTATGCATAAATGAATGAATGCAGAAGGTGTAAAGGCATCATTTACTTAAATAATATGAAATGGGAAAAGGCTATGTGCATTGTTTTTTTAGACCCTATGAAAGAACCAGACCGTGTTTTCAAGAAATTTATAAGCATCTTGGAAAGAAGAAACAGTTATCTACACCCACCTGTGGCCTTTACTCTCCCACCGAAGAGACCGGGTACCCCTGACTCATAGTCATTAGGAAAATAATTTTACCATCTACTTCCTGGAGCCCTTGATGTGCCTCATGTGCCTCTTGCCTTGGGTCAGTCTTTACACATGTGATTCCACACATATGAGTTCCAGAACAGATCAAACTAAGCCTTGGTGATGGAAATCAGAGCAGTGGTTGTCTTCCTTGGGTAAGGAGGCGGCACTGTTGACTAGAAAGAGGAAGGAGGGAACTTGAAAATTTTTTTAAACTTGATCTGGGTGGTGGTTTATACATGTGTATATAATTGTCGAGTCCCAGTGAACCATGAAGATGCACGCATTTCAGGATCTTTGAATTAGGTCCCAATTAATTAGCGAACAATGCTTGACACAAGCGTGATAAAGCCCGTTTCCATCCAAGCACGCTTGCTCGCCATTAGTTCTCAACTTGTTCCTGGCCACATCCCCATGCCCCATGGACTCCTCTCCCTTCCAGCAGACACGGGAGTGTGGGGGCAGAGTAGGGGTGGGGAAGGACACATTCCTGGAAACTTTGAAAGCGTCTTAGGTTGATTTGCATTACCAAAGGAGACAGAATAAATGTTTTTTTGCTTATCCAAAAAGGTGGTAGGTTTGCACCTGGCCTGAATTTAAGCACCTTAAAAGGTCAGGAAACAGGCCCAGATCCATCAAGTGATCTTTCCTGAGGCCACACACGAACCAGTCCCAGAACTGGGTTTGAAACTCAGACCCACTCCCTTAGCCCACCTCCCCCAGGGTCTAAGCCCTGTTTTCTTTCCACCATAGCCTGTGAAGCATGAAAGGGTCTTTCCCTGAACTAGCCGAGGGTTCCAACCCTTGATCTATCATGTTATTACCTGTATGAACTCCAAGTAGTTTACTTCTTATCTCTGAGCCTCAGTTTCTACATCTATGAAATGGAGAGATGGTATTTACCTGTCTGAACCAGATGAAATAATGTCTGTCAGCGCTGTGTGTTTAATAACTGTTGGTCCCTCTTCCCTCCACCTCTCTTCATTATTAATTCCTTGTTCTCCCCCCCACCACCCCGTACTCGGGCCCTTGGTCTGTTTATTCACAAGGTTATAATATAATGAAATCAGCTCTTTAAATAAATATTTCTCTTCATGAGAATTAATAAACCTCAATGTTCAAGTGGAGTTTTAAGCATTCCCTAAGCCTCTTTTTTCCCTATCCCCAGCAAACTCTCGATCCAGTAAGAAAATAAATCTCATAAACATGACAAACTACGGTGCACTGCGAAGAAACCAGATACCTTTTGTTAAAAAACAAAATATGTGGGAAGGTAAAAACACTTGAATTTCCAGCAGACCCTCTGTCATCTTTGGCAAGTCCTTTCACTTTCCTGTGCCCATTTAAGAATCCCGCCAACTAAAAATGGCCATTTCTGTTCCAAAGTTCTTGGTCTATCAAAATACCTTTCAGGAGCCTTTTGAGGTCCTGCACCAGACTGTCACGTGGCCCCTCAGATGACCTTGAGGACATGCCAATACGGAGAGGCTGCTGCTTGAAGGGGCCTGCTGGGCCCCTTGCTTGGACAGTGATGCATTATTTTGGTGCTTGGCCCGTCAGCAGCCCCCGCCCCTTCACTGGGCACCGATTCTGTCCTCTCTTCCCCCCCGTCCATTCCTATCCTGGCAACAGCTCTCCAGAGGGTTGACTAGACTACTAAAAGCATAAGTAGTGTTAAAGAAAAAAGACAAAAAAAGAAAGTCTTGTAGATTTTATGGGAGAAAAGCAAGCAGTCCAGAACAAAGTGATTGATATAATCACTTTATCACTAATAAGTGATTCCCGCCATGCAAGGCCCGGCCTTGCCAAGAAGGGCTCTGCCAGAAGATAAGGCCAGGCAGGACCATGCCCTGGAGAAGGCCACGTGAGACAGACTGTCCCCAGCGCCCTCACAGCCTTCCCTGCAGCTATAGATCTGGCCCACAGTGATCTAACTTTGTGCATAAATGTGTTCGCCATTCCTGCAGCCAGCCTTACATGGTATCTGCTTTTTCTTTTGAGCTAGAGTCGACAGGGCTCTAAGAAGTCACATACGACACAGAGGAACACATAAAACAAACGTGCTCATCCAGTCCCCACCAAAGCCAGGCCCTGCTAAGAAACAAATGCTGACCCTTCCCACTTACGTGGGACTGAACTTGACTGGGAAACTTGAACGTTCCCTTGGAAATATCAAACACTAAAGCTTTGTTCTTTCTGGGCCCATCTCTCAGACTTGGTAACTCCAAGGGTGTAGCTAGTAGATTTATGCTAGTCATAGACGTTGCTTAAAAAAAAAAAAAAAAAAAAAAAAATCACATCCTGTAGATTCTAGCTGACGTTCTCAGATTGGTCTTCAACACAAACAATTCCTTTTTATCACGTGGAAAGAGAATTTGGCTTCAGGGCTCTGTTTTTCAGAAGGCCCAATAATTGTTGGGCTGTACACAGTACACACTGAGTTAGGCTGAGGTTAGTACTGAGCCGAGCTTTAGAAATTAGACAGCCAAGATAATTTTAGATATCGGCTTTATTTCACCATAGCACGGAACTGGTACATGGCAAGGAGGTCGGATCCCAGAGCCACGTGACAGCAGACGGCAGGGAGGTCGGATCCCAGAACCACATGAGGGCAGACGAGGACCTCAGACCTGGAGCTCAAGACTCCCAGTTGGGTGTCCTCCGTACAGATATTGTTTTCAGCAATTGTGTGGTTTAATCTGTCCATGCTTCCCCAGAGCAAATCATGGTCATGTTTCCCAGAAGCCCATCTGATTGCCTTAGCTCATGGCCAATGAGATGGGGACAGTGTCAGAAATGAACCGGCGCCCCCCTGCTCCCCCCCAGGCAAAGCTCACCCCTGGCCTCTGTCTCATCTCTCCTCGTGCCTTTCTCACTCTTGGAACTGGGAGACAGAGCAAGGCCAGAGACAGACAGAGAAGGTTTCAGGCGCTGCATCCTCCTCATAACCAAGGTAAATAGGGGGGCACTCATCCCGGGTCTCCCTCCAAAGAGATGTCAGTGGAGAATATTCATTGATTTGGAGTTCGACTGAATTTTCTAGTTTAAGAAATGGAAGAATTTGATGGAAACTTCTTTCAGTTTTGGTTCACCAGAAAACTTTGAGACTGATGACCAGTGCGTGTGCATGCACACACGTACTCTTTGTCTCATTTGCATATGCTTTTCAAAACTTTTCAAAACTAATAGAATGTAGAAAGTTCTGTAAATGGGCAAGGGATCCAGAAATAATGGCGTAATGCCAACTTCCGGCTCAATGGGGTATTGTATTCTATTTCTACCAGCTGTCAGCTATGGTCAAATAGTAGAGGAAAGGAACCTAAATTTTGGGTGACCCCCATGTGCAGTGAAGGTGGCCCACAGGCAAAGCTGAGGACAAATGAGCAAATCCTGAAAACAAAAATATGCTGCAAAGTCTACATGTCCTTCCCAAGCATCCTCTCCTAGCATTCCAGGAATCTGGACTCTGGCCTCTCTTATCCTAAAACCTTGGGTTCTATCTCAAAAGGAATAAGAAGAGTCTTTCTTCCAAAACATTTGCTTTACGACCAAAGGGACTGAAATCTATAAGCAGGGTTTGGCATGGGGCGTGGGGGGTATACTTAGGGAAATTCATTTTCTAGCTTGACAGAATTATCTTAAATAATGCATAAGGAGCCATTGACTAGAAAGTGCTTATTGAACCCAAGCAATATGCTGAGCTCTATATGTTAATAATAAAACTAACAAAAATAAAGACAGCACTTGGCCCTACTTCATTCACCAACTGGGAAATGAAAGCATGAACATGCCTCCTAAGTGGTTGGCTAGTTTCCATCAGGTAGAATGCCAAATATAAAAATAGGAAACTGAGCTTTGAAGTATATATCACAGAAGTTCTTCAATAAATTCCACATTTTACAAAACTGTAGTCATTCAAGTCTTGGTATTTAGAGGGAGCACTTGGTTTTCAATTCTTTTTCCTTCCTAAGATGTTTGTAAATTCCAAATTAAAGACTATTCTGCCAGGTTTTCCGGCTGGGAATAAAAGAAGCCCTCTTGTGGTCAGAAAGTGCATTGATCAAAAAATGCAAAAAGCATTCCTTGTGTAGTTTTCGGGGTGTAGGGCTGTATTTTTGGGTTTTTTTTTCCTTTTTTCCTCTTTTCTTTCTTCTTTTCCCCCCCCCCCCAGGGTTTAGTTTTAAATAGACTAACATTTTAAACCTCAAAGCTGGTTTCTATGAGCCATTAGGAAAAGGATAACACAAATAAAAAGCAATGTTTTCACATACATTCTGAAAGAACTGAGTGCCTAAGAAGAAACAGATTAATTGTAAGTTGTAATTTTAATGAAAGCAGAAAAACAGGCACATTGTATAGGTTTCACAATTGCCCCTTCTTTGCCATAACTTTCTTGTGGGTTTTGAAAATTAGGTATTGCAACATCACGGGATGAGCAGCATTCAACTTGGCCCATTAAGTCCATAAAACATACTTTGTGGATTTGGAAGGCGATAAACTCCTGTGGCTAGAGGACAGAGGTCTGCGATCAGAATTGGTTTGGTTTGTACCAAAGCAATTATTTCTCTCCTTGTTCCCCTGTGTTGATTCCTGGATCTAAGAAATGGATGTTGGCCTACCTCTCCATTTTCACTGGAACCCAGTTCCTGGATTTTCAATCGGAGCTACTATCTGTAGGGCCCAGCTTTGCCAACCAGCTGTCACTTTTCCTAAGGATCTCTTTTTATTTTTTTGGATGTATTTTAAAAAAATAAAATAATTATAACTGCATAGGAAGTTGCCAAAAAAAAAAAAAAAAAAAAAGGACAGGGAGATCTCATGTACTCTTCGCCTAGTCTTCTCCAATGGCTGCATCTCACATAACCACTAAAACCAGGACATTGACATTGGTACAACCTATAGAGGTTTACTGAGCTTTCACCAGCTTCATAATCACTTATTTGTGTGTGTGTGTGCGTGTGTGTGTGTAAGGTTCTATGCAATTTTATCACCTGTAGATATTCGTGTTAGCACAACCACAGACAAAATATCAGATTGTGCCCTTATCACAGACTCTCATGCCACCCTTTGTAGTCACACCCAGCTTCTTTTCCGCCAACCCCTACCCCATAGCAACCACTAATCGCTAATCTGCTCTCCATCTCCCTTATTTTGTTATTTTGAGAATATGTACATGGAACCAAATAATATGCAACCTTTTAGAGATGGACTTCTTTTCACTCACCATATTTCCCCCGAGAGCTATCCAAACGGTTGTATGTCTTAAGTGTTCATTCTTTTCCATTGCTGTGTTGTATCCCAGAGTGTGACTATACCACAGCTTGCTTAACCATTCACCCACTGAAAGACATTTGGGTTGTTTCAGAATGTCTGTTTGTTGCTGTTATGAATAGAGCTACTGTAAACATTCTTTTTTTTTGCTAAAAAATTCAGATTTTTGCTAAATTACAAAATGTTAATGAAAGAGATCAAAGGAAACCTAAAACCCTTTCTTTAAGGCAAACCAGCTCAATTTCTTCCGCTGAAAGTCACATTTATTAACCTCATGTTAACCTTTTTTAATGACTTTTTATGGGACCTTCCTTCTAAGAGACGTCATTCTGGACTCTAAGCTTAAATTCCCATCTTTTATTATATGCCAAGATAAAATGTCATTTACTGGTGTCGTTTAATTCTTCATATATGGATCAATGGCATAAAGTTTTCATCCTTGCCTTTGTTCCCATCGTTAAAGTGTGTGTGTGTGTGTGTGTGTGTGTGTGTGTGTGTATCTGTGTGTGTTTAAGATTTTATGTATTTATTTGACAGAGAGAGACAGAGAGAGCACAGGCTGGGGTGTGACAGGCAAAGGGAAAGGGAGAAGCAGGTTCCCCGCTAAGCAGGGAACCTGATGTGGGGCTCGATCCCAGGACCCTGAGATCATGACCTGAGTCAAAGGCAGACGCTTAACCAACTGAGCCACCCAGGTGCCCTAAAGTGTAGTTTTAGGATCAGTGGTTTTCTAAAAGCTGAGTGTGCCCTAGACCAACATGTGTCAATATGGCAGCCACTAGTCACGTAGCTACTGAGATTGCAGTATTCTTAAGTGAGCTGTGCAGAAACTGTAAAATACACACCAAGTTTGAAGATTTTGAAAAAAGGAATGCAAAACTGTCACAAGTATATTTTTTGTATTAGTTACATGCTGAAATATTACTTTGGTTAAAATGGACTAAATAAAGTATATTACTAAAATTAATTTTATCTATTTCTCCTTATTTTCTTTAATGTGACTTGTAGAAAACTTCAATCTACAGTAGTTCCCCTCCTTATCTGTGATTGTTTCAATTACCCATGGTCAACCTGGTTTGGAAGCAGATGATTTTCCTTCTAATGTAGCCTCAGAAGGTCAATAGTAGCTTAACTACGTCAGAATGCCTACATCATTCACCCCACTTCATCTCATCATGCAGGCATTTTATCATCTCAAATCATTATAAAAAGAATTTTGAGTAGGGGTGCCTGGGTGGTTCAATTGGTTAAGTGGCTGCCTTCGGCTTGGGTCATGATCCCAGAGTCCTGGGATCGAACCCCACATCAGGCTCTCTGCTCAGCAGGAAGCCTGCCTCTCTCTTTCCCTCTGCCTGCCGCTCCTCCTGCTTGTGCTCTCTCTCTGTCAAATGAATAAATAAAAAATCTTTAAGAGAAGAAAAGAAAGAAGAATTTTGAGTACAGTATAAGAGATTTTGAGAGAGAGACCTCATTCACGTAACTCTTATTATAGTATACTATTATAATTGTTCTATTTTATTATTAGTTATTGTTGTTAATCTCTTCCTGTGCCTAATTTACACATCAAACTTTATCATAGGTATGTATGCATAGGAAAAAACATAGCATGTATAGGGTTTGGTACTATTTAGAGTTTCAGGCATCCCGTGGGGGGCTTGGAACGTATCTCCCATGGATATGGGGGCTACTCTAGATATGTGGCTTGTAGGATATGTTTGGTGGACAGTGATATCCACTGAGGAGAAGAAGGACTAGGGCAGCTAAATAACTTACCCCAAGTTACACTGTAAACACTCCATGTGATGTCATCTGCTTACACTTGTTTTCGTTCCAATGATGTACTCATTGGCTATGTGTCAATGTCATGGCTTCGCATTAAACTTGTGAAGGCCAGAGGAGATCCTTGTGTTTCTCCTGATGAAACGGTCAGGGACAGTCTAAGCAATTTTAGATGGTGGGCTTCATTTCATGGTGGCACTGAAATGCTTTCCTTCTGTGCCTCCTGGACGCCGCTGCCCAGGGGCAGCCTCAGGGAGACCTTGTTTCCTATGTTCCACCCAACACAGATACTTGAAACTGCCTTCCACTCCCCCCTCCCAAATCTTTCGTTAGTCCTGAAAGCAGATCCCAGAAGCTACACTTTAAAACCTATGGCGGAATTTGTATTGTATCCTAAGCCTGTCCGGTTAGTAATGACTAACATTTATTTTGCCTAATGCTAAATACTGTGAATTAGGTGCTAATCACTACATACCAACGCTGAGCACCACGAATTATATCATTTAGCCCTCAGAGCGACCCAATGAGGTTTATACCAGCATAGGCTCCATTTCACAGATGAGGACACTGAGGTTTAGAGAGATTACATAAATTGCCCAGATGCACCCATGGAAAGGGTAAATACCAGAGTTTTAGTCCTTGCTATCTGACTCTTGAATTTCTGCTCTTGGCCACTCTTCATTCATCTTTTGGTGGGTGAATTGCTTTAAATAGAGGAATGGGTCCTCTATCCACATGAGAAATTTTGTGAAAAGTTTCAGTACCAATATTCTAGAACACTCCTGTAAAACCCACAAAGTGTAACCATTTATAGACTGTATTATAACCACGTGACACTCACTAGCCCAGAGATTTTAGAATGCGTGCTTGGCAGCTATGGACTCACCTTCTATTCTGTTCAGAGGAAGATTTCTGCACCCACACCCTCCCAGAACAATAGTGAATGGTCTTGCTGTATGACTTCAAAGTCCTAAAGTTTCTTTAATCTCATCTGTAGTTTTATCCTTACATAAAATCATTTATTGTGGCAAAGATTGTTTAAGGACGAATTGGCAACAAGATCTATGTAGAATATTTTTGAAATCTAAGGCTACTTGTTAAAATATCAGCAAACTTTTAGCTGAGTGACCATGGACAAGTTCTGCACCCTCTCTGTGCCCCAATCTGTAACATTAAAAGGAACAATAGCAGCTACCTTTTAGGACTTCGGTGAAGGTAGGCGACATGCCTACAACAGTGCCTGGAATATAATGTTAACTCTTCCAGCTTTTAACATCTATCTTCCAAGGGTTAAACTTCTATTTTTTTTTTTTAATTTTATTTATTTGACAGACAAAGATCACAAGTAGGCAGAGAAGCAGTCAGAGAGAGGGAGAAGCAGTCAGAGAGAGGGAGAAGCAGTCAAGGGAGGGGAAGCAGGCTCCCTGTCGAGCAGAGAGCCCGATGTGGGGCTTGATCCCAGGACTGTGAGATCATGACCCGAGCCGAAGGCAGAGGCTTAATCCACTGAGCCACCCAGGCGCCCCCGAGGGTTAAACTTCTAAGCCTCGGTATTGGGAATGAAGATAATGCAAATACACCACATATGTTACTGAGTTAGGAGGAATTGCTAATTCTCCAGCCCGACAGCCAGCGTAAATTTGAAAATGACCTTGATAAATCAGGAAAGTGTTGAGGGAACAATTTGCTGGATATAAATTGAGTAGAAATGTACGAGAAAAGCTACTGTTAATTACAGTCCACAGATAAGAAACGGAGTCGGGAATACAACACTGGCTGTAACTGAACACGGGAAACCCAGGGACCCAGCAAGGAGCACCAAGGCAGGCTCCTGCCGCTCACCAGCGGGATCGTCTCAGGCCAGTTCCTGAACCTCTCCCCGTCCATGTCCTTCACTGTCAAGTGCGGATAATGACAGATCTCCCACTTAGGGTTGCCGTGAGCCTTAGCACCAGGCGACACGTTTAGATACCGCTATTACAGCTGTTCTCGTTGGGATGATTACAAGGTGGAAGTTTAGCGGTGAAATGACCTGGGTGGAGTGGGCTCACTTTACTAAATGACCATTCCTCAGAAATAGAGTAGTTGTGTGGGAAAAAGCCAGCATGGCACTGACACACCAGAAATAAAACCCAGAATTGGTTTAGGGATTCTTTCTCCTTTGTATATTCTTCCTTTAAGGGTTCCACTTGTAGCCCAGCCTTCTCTAGAGAACACATTTGGGGGGGGGGTGGGTGGGTATTTGTTTCTGCTGTTAAAAAAATGACATGAAGAAACCAAAGTTATAAAAATGTTGTAAAGGATGACAATTAGTTCTATGAGAAAAGGTTCAAGGGTTTGGGGTTGTTTGGTTCAGAGAAAAGCAGGCAGAGAGAGGCTTAATGACCATCTTTAGTCAAATGAAAGATCTTAATGTGGGGAATGTGAGCCAGTTTTAAATCAGGTTTGTGGAGGACCAAATTAGTGGGAATGGACTTAAATTAAAGAGGAGGGATTTCACATCCATAACAAGTTCTCAAAAGTCTTGGCGACTCAGTGCTGTTTCAAGGAGCTGCCAAAAGAGACTGGGAGTTGGCATCAGGAGGTTTGAAGAAAAACAAAACAAAAGGAGACATGCTCTATTCTGAAATCTCTTTCAGTCCAAAAGGTCTGTTATTTTGTGGATCTCACTCAGGACCAAGCATGAAAAAGCTGGTGTAAAAAGTCACACCGTTTTCTTCTTTTCAGCCAAACAAACTGGTATGTGCTCACCGGTATCTGGGATGTTTATCACGTCCATCCCTGAGCACTCTCTCCCGGCTGTCAAATCTGCCCCTGGATGTTTGTGTCTAATAGACTCTTCTCCCCCCCCCCTCTGTTCTGATCCCCTGCGGCTCAGTCCTCAGTCTCTAGACAGAGTCGCTGGTTTCTCTCCTTCTTTCGCAAACCTCTCGGAGTTCCGTGTCTGTTTCCTCTTTTATGATTTCTATCTCTAGACCTTAGAATGCAGTGCTGGCTTGACGGCATCTGTGACGGGCTGTGGGTTATATGCATTTGCATTTTGTGACCCAGAGGAATACATTCCTGAGAAGCATTTCCAGGTGTATTTTCTATGAACGTGGCCGTGATCAGCCCTCTCATAAAGATAAAATTGAAGTTCATTTTAACATTATAATACTCACAAGCACAGAATAGCCTGGTACCGTGGGGCATACGTAAGTGGCAAACCACGGTCTGGGAATCCAGGCTGGCTCTCCTCTTGTTTTTGTACTACCTGTGGGCTACAAATGGCTCTTCTGTTTTTTAAATTATTGAAAAAAACACTGAATAGGAAGCAACACTTACAGCTGGTACCATCTGTTCTCCTGCTCCTTAAAGCCATGCCCCCAAAGAAGAGTGAAGCATGGTCCTTGACTTTAGGAAGCTGTAGTCGAGTGGACTAGTGGAAAATCATATTCTTGAAAGCCTTGTTTTGTCCTGTTGGAACCCCAGGCATGGAACTTAGCAATTCCGCTCTCAGGTGTGAACTCCAGATTATTGGAAACAGGCCCTCAAGCAAATACCTGCACGTGAATGGTCGTAGCTGTACTATTTACAGGAGCCAAAAAGTGGGAAACACTTTGCCCATCAACGAATGGATAGTAACAAAATGTGGCATTTTCTTTCTATGGGCTATTATTCGACCATAAAAAAGAGTGAAGTTCTGATTCATGTGACAACATTGTCCCTTGAGAATATTACACGAAGTGAAAGAAAAGACACGGAAGGTCATGTGTTATATGAAATATCTGGAATAGGTACTTCTATAGAGACAGAGGGCAGACAGGCAGTTGCCAGGGGCTGGGGGAGGGGAATGGACAGTGCTTAATGGCTAGAGGGTCTTCTTTGGGGAGGATGAAAATATTCTGAAGCTAGATAGAGGTTATGGCTGAAAAACATTATGAATATGCTAAATGCCACTGAATCACATTTTAAAATAGTTAATTGTATGGTAGGTGATTTTACCTTAAGAAAAGCCCCAAACTCTAGGCAGACGGACCTGCAAATAAGCACCCCCACCATCATGGTCTTAGTCAAGACTGCGTGCTTCCCATGGGCTGCGAAGCTTGTCACGTAGATTGTCTTATTGAATCCTCAGATTAACGTGGGGATGGAGGTGCTATTAGTACCAGCATCTTATGTATGGGCAAACTAAAGTTTAGAACAATCAGATGTTGTTTCCAAGGTCATAGAGCTTGTAAGAGTCACACATGAACTTCACCCTTGGTCTAGCACCTACCAGTCCTCTGTTCTGACTCACCGATTAGGATCCCTTGTGTCTCTGCTTCCTACTTTATCAATGCCTGTGTCGCTCCCACATTTCCTACTTCCTACTTCTCAACCTGTTAGAAGATTTGCCCGTCAGGTCCTTGATCCAACCTCCACCAAGACTTCTCCAAGCATCTCTGCACTCCTAGACCCCGGATAATACTCAGTTCTCATGGGGTTCACCTATCAGCGGCATTTTATACCGTGACCTCCTCTTCTCTGTGGCTTTCTTCTTTGGCCTCCAGGATATCTGTTCTCTCTACTTTCCTTCCTATCCAGCCTCCACTGGTGGTTTCCTCTTTTCTCCCTGACCTGTTAGATTGGAAGCACTCAGAGCTAAATTCTAGAGCCCTCTCTTCTCTCCCTGAATCACTCTCTTGGTGGTGTCATCCGGTCTCACGATCTTTAGTCCATTTATGAGCTGATGATTCCCAAATTTCCACCTTCAGCCTGCACTGCTCTCCTCAACTCCAGATTCGCGTGTGTAAGTGCCTACTTGGCTTCTCCACGTGAAGGCTGACTTGGGATCTCACGTGTAAGGGGTTTAAAGCTGACTTTCCAGGCTCCCCTCAAAGCTGCTTTACTCACAATCCTTTCTATCTCGGTGGACGGCAATGTCAGCCTTCCAGATGCCCAGGCTAGAAACCTTACAGTCACTCCGAGCTCCTCGTTCTTTCACTCTGCCATCCAGGAAAGGTCTTTGCTTGGGTTCAACCCAAGAAGAGGCACCATTTTCTGCACACAAAGGCTCTGCCCACTTAGCTCTCTAGAGTTGGATCCTTCAGAAGTTTGTTCGTGCAGAAGCCATGAATGAAAGCTAGCAGCACGACTAGCTCTCCTTAGAAGGAGAAATTAAAACAAAAATGAGTTTCTTATCTTGCCTGATGTCAAGCACAGCTTAATGGTTTCCACCACAGCTCCACAGCCTTCTAAGTCCTCTGCTTCTCCCCAGGCTCAATCAACCGATGTGCTACTGGGGTGGATTATAAAAATGGCCACAGATTTTGTCTCTCTCTGTATCTGTGTCCTTGAGATGTGACAGCGAAGATCCTTCTATGAAGAAATGGAGTTGATATCTCCATTCCTTGACTCTGGGCTGAACTCGGGACTTGTTTTGATCAAGAGTATGGAGTGGAAGTGATCTGGGTCCATTCTGAGCCTAAGCCTCAGGAAGCCTTGCTGCCTTCGTGAGCACACGCTCTCTCCTTCTTTCTCTCTCTTTCTCTCTCTCTCTGCCAGCCTGCACTAGCCACTGGCAAGATGAGATGCCACATGGAAAACAGCCAAGGTGCTCCGTCAACGCCTAGCCAGCTGTGAGACACGCGCATGAGACCCATGGGGACGAGCCAGCTGCCAGAGGACCTGCCAACTGACCATACAACCAACAGCGGCTCACAGGTACAGTGGCTGGAACAGAGATCCAGGAGTAGCACCAGCTGAGCCCCGTCCAAATCTCTGACCCACACAATAGTAAGCTAAAAAAGGAACTGAGATGTGATAACTGGTTCTGCAGCAAGAACTTAACTGATAACAGATTACCATCTTTAATTTACTTCTCTTTTACTTCTCTTTACTTTGCCTAATTATATTAAATTGCATTTTTCAATGCAATAATGTGTACGCCAATTATCTTGTTTGATAATTTGAACTTGAAGTCTTTGACCTTTTTAAAGACTGTGACTCCCAAGCTTCACAGATGGGACCAGGTTTTGTTGTTTCTATTGCATTACTCTTAGGAACCACAGCTAGTTATAAAAAGGCTTGCATTTTGAAGAACCCAAAGCCAGGAACCACAAAAGCCAACCTTGAAATTCAGAATCTTGAGTAGATGTCGAGACAGCTGCTTTCTTCAAGTCTTTTAACCTATACGCTGTGAATGCAGAGAAAGAGTCACAGCTACAAGAAAGAAGAAATAACATTTTAGAACATAAGATCTCCCCTACTACCTGTCCAAACATGTTACTTCAGGGAAGGTTAAATAGGTTAAAATGAAAGGTAATTGTATCTCATTCATTTAAAGAAAAATTATTCTAACCTTTTCAGTGCTCTACGGGACAATAACAAAAAGGGGTATTTTAGGATATTGCCCTTTATGCCAGGGTATGAAAAGAGTTGTACCATCAGGTAGCACTAATGATGGACATGAAATTTATAAAATTTGTAATAAATGAATACTTTGAGAAATCTGAAGTGTATTTCCTTAATGGCATGGGCACAAGCCATTATGAATGCCAGGAAATTTGGGGGAACAAGAGTCTCTCAGGAAAAAAAAAACACAAAAAAACCCAAAACAAAAAACAGCTGTTCTTAAACATTTGATTTACAGAAAAACAAATTCCATCCAAACCATTGTTTCCCAAAGGGCAAGAGCTTCCCAAGGGGTTCTTTTCATTGTAAATGTTTTTCCCCCATTAAGAATTCATAGTATCTGCTTGTAAAGTCTGCTTTTAATTTTCATCGAACCTGGGGGCAAAAATGAAAAATATGTCATCCTTTTCTTTTGAACTTTTAAACAATTTCTTTTGGCCAGCGTAGAGAATCTTTCCACGTAGGCAATTTTAACCTCCTCATCATAAAACAATACAAACATAAATATGAAATGACATGTATTTTGAAATGTCAAACAAAAAGTCAGTTTCACAAACGCCACATGAAAATACCCATGTTAATCGATTTCGTATTAATGCGGGGACTACAATGACTCTGCGTGTACATTACCGTCTAATGAGTATCCCCGAGCTCCCCCTTGACAGAACACTCTCCCATGCTGCCATTTTAACAAGGGAAATAAGCAAAACCTCCCAGTGGATTAGGGATAGAACCAACGGTGCCACGAAGTGTAAACTGTCAGGTTAGCAAACTAATTTGTGAGATGCTTGGGATGGCTTTATAAGCACTTCCTGGGAGTAAGATTACTTCAACAATCAGCAATGGGAATGGTTTGCGTTACACGTCTGACTGGAAATAAAGTGAAAATTACTCCCAGTCTATGTGTATTTATGTCCTTTTGGCTAATGGCTGCTTGCCAAAAGCCTACGGTCAGTATATGTAAAATACTCCTTATTCCAAGTAATGAGCGCCCACTGTTGTTTTCATTTTAATTTCTCACAGGTTAGAGAAATAAAAATAAGCAGATGACAAAATGCTTACAACAAGTGCTGGGTCATGACCAATGATGGCGCCACATACTTTCTCCAGGATGTGTTTTGCCCTAAATTCATCACTTCCCTCTTCGGGAGGAAGCCCCAGGAGCACAGTGTCAAAGCCTGGCCTTGCTCTGACAATGCCTGCCGTAGATCTGCGTTGGAATCTGCTGTGGGCACTGGAATCTTCTATTTAAAACCAAATAAGGCGACTTTGGGAGGTAGGCTTTTGAAAACAATGAAGTGGCAGGAGGTCAGTTCTACTGATATAATTACTCATTTGGGGAGATTTTTCACAAACAGTTTCCTCTGGGCTCCCAGGACTCTCACAGCCCCTAAAAGACTTCCATTTTGGCTGGCAACCAGGGAGAATGGGATCCACTGATCCAATGCTCCTTTTTATCTGTACACTTTCCCCATTTTCGTCTATTTTTGGTAGCTAGCTCCAAGATCACATAAACATCGATGAAGTCATCCATTCCTACAGGCCCAAGGATGAGGCATGCAGTGTCTTGGCTTCAGAAAGCAGTCATCATGTGCCCATCACTTCAAAGGCTTTGTCCTGGGTCCTGAATGTCAAGTGTGGGCTTAGCATTCCATGCGCAGAGCCAAAGTTCTCAAGATGGGGTGCTTATACCCATGTCTTTACTCACAGACATGGATGCCCAGGCACCAAGTGAAAGAACTCTGGCCTGTGGTTCACAAAATCCACACCCTGAGTTAAAAAGGCCCTATTTGGGCGCCTGGGTGGCTCAGTCATTAAGCGTCTGCCTTCAGCTCAGGTCGTGATCCCAGAGTCCTGGGATTGGGCTCCCTGCTGCATGGGGAGCCTGCTTCTCCCTCTCCCTCCCTTGCTGCTTGTGCTCCCTCTCTCACTGTCTCTCTCTCTCTGTCAAATAAATAAAATAAAATCTTCAAAAAAAAAAAAAAAAGACCCTATTCAAGGCTGCCAGTTACAATTTAGGGGACAGCCTTCATCCAAATTGATTCAAATGGGATAGGCCGGGTACGACGACCTGATGCGTACCCAGGGGTGGGGCCCAGCCTGTCAAGTCACACCAGGTTACAGGGAGACACTTTCTAAAGCTAAGAGCAGTGTAGAGTTCACCAATGAGCTGGTGGAGACAGAGTCATTACCTACTTTGGCCTTGTCTTCTCGATACTTCCATCATTGTATGGATAGACGTTAAGTAGGGAAATAAAGAATTTTTCTGATTTAACATTAATTCCTTAATCTAGTATTCTTCGTTCCTAACTTTAGGTAGATCAAAGATTTCTTAAGTCTTAGTTTCTCTGCAGACTCATCAGTATTATAAGACGGGGCGACTGAAGGCCCCCACAACCTATTCTCCTGTAGAGACCCTTGAGTAAAGACCCGCCCATACACAGAAACTGACAGTGGCGTCGGGGTGGCAGGGGTGGGGTAGCAGACTCCAGCCCCTCTCTGCCTTCCTGGAGGCCGTAACACTTGCTTCTCGATTCCAAGCACCCCCGACGTTACTGACCCTGAGCAATAGCTTCCGGACTGTGCTCAGGACTTCCTTAGGTAAGTTGACCTGTTCGGCTTGGTTTGCCCAGAGCCATCTGAGTTTTAGTCCTAAAAATCAGGTATCCTAAGAACCTCCCCCCAAGCCGGGAATATCAGGATGGTTGTGCTACCCTAACTCCAGGCCAAATACTAAGCACAAAATGGTTTTCAATTCTGTCAAAGAATTTTAGAAACTACTTCCTATCATTTTGCACTTTTTAGGAGATGAAGGGCATAACATATTGAGTCATTTAAGAAGTTCTCCAGCAAAGACCCCGGTTAAAACTTACTGTTTCCCTAACTTATTTTGCCATGGAAACTTTGGGCAACACCTCTTTAATACTGTTGACCTAATTGGAAAATACACCTATGGTTACAGCATTTTAAAAAAATGATTTTATTTATTTATTTGAGAGACAGAGAAAGAGAGAGAGAGAGAGCTCACTCAGGTAGGGGTAGGGGCGGAGGGAGAGAGTGAGAGTCTTAAGCAGACTCTGCATGGAGTGCGGGGCTGGATGAGGGCTGGATCTCATTATAGTGAGATCCTGACCTGAGCCAAAAATCAAGGGTTGGACACTTAACTGGCTGAGCCACCCAGACATCCTGGTTACTCCTTTTTATCTTGTGCAGTGATAAACATATTGGGTGATGATGTTTTTTTGAGCAAGTTCCTGCTTTTTGGAAGCATCTACAAGATGCAACAAGAGTGGGAGAGAAATGTGTTTTTGATGTCCAAAGTTCTAAGAATGTGATTCTCCCTTCGTAACCAGGTGTCAAAAGCAATGGTCAGAGATATCTAGAATCACATACGGGTTGGGCAGGCTTTTGTGTTTTGACGTAGGAGATTGCCCACTGCAAACTTATAGCCTCTGGAGGAATGAGAACTGGTACCCCTGGGGTCTGGCGTAGTGATTGGTACACGCAACTATTTTTACTGAACTGAGCTAACCTTCGCCTATATACTCGCTTCCATGGGGGTAATGAATTTTGAATTACAAACATTTATGGCATGATTTGTTTGAAAATCAGAGACTGCCTTTTTTTTTTTTTTTTTTTTTTTAAGATTTTATTCTTAAGTAATGTCTCATCCAATGTGGAGCTGGAACTTACAGCCCTGAGATCAGGAGTCGCACAGTCCAGAGTGACTGAGCCAGAGAGGCGCCTCCGCTGAATTCTCCTCAGACGTCATCTCAATATTCTTTAGAGATTTCTTTCCCTGAGAAAATACAAGGTGAGGATTTCATTCCAAGTCCATGGGAGTTAGCACAAGCTCTTTCCCTTCCCCTTTCCAACACCCAGCAAATGGCATTGTATTTTCTGCAAGCCAATGTCCCCGTACCAGATCAGATTTCCTGAAGTTTTTCTTTAAGGAACTATGTCATTTGTGGCTCCTCAGAGCTCTGTGAAGGAGAATCAGTACAGCATGTCTATTAAGGAGCATTTTTGAGTTGGACACCTGTAGAAGGGAGGGAGGCTGAGCTATGATGCCAAAGGCTTGGGCTGACACATGAGGAGCTCTGAAATCAAGATGGCCCCACCAAGTGGACTCATCTTGAGGCAAGGGGGCTCAGCCTTTATATCCCTGTAGGGCTGTCACTGGATGTGGCCATCTCATGATGGAGATACAGCCTTGAGAGAAGAAACCCCTTCCAGCCAGTTGGCTCGCAGTGGCAATCCCCACATGGGGTGACGCACCGAGGGTTTGGGGCCTGCGGCACTGCCAGCAGCTGGGGGAGTCGGCCTTCGCTCCTGAAGGGGAATCTGTGCCGAGCTCCACAGGGCGCAGCACGTGACTCACCTCTTTTTCCCCTACCCTCCCACCCCTGAGTCTCACTTCCTCTGGGCAAGAGATTATTAGATTAGACTATTCTGCAGTAACTTCTGTAATGCATCAAAGAACACAGACTAAACCAGAAGTTGGTACATAACAGATTCCTTTTAAAAACGAATCCAGGACAGATAATAATAAACCTTTTAATGTCAGCCTGCTGGATGCTAATTCTGTTTACTTCGATGGAAATGGCAGCAAAAAGGCCCGATTTTCTTAAAAAAAAAAAAAAGAAGGTGACCATCATGATGGTGCCAGAGCATGGGCACGGTTACTTTTTTCTCTTTTTTTAAGACTTTATTTCTGAGAGAGGGAGAGAGAGAGAGAGAGAGAGAGAAAGCACCTGTGCAAATGTGGGGAGGGGCAGAGGGAGAGAGAGAATCAGACTCCACCAGCCTTGATCCCAGGACCCTGAGATCATGACCTGAGCTGAAGGCAGACGCTTAACTTACTGAGTCACCCAGGTGCCTGGCATGGTTACTTCATTATTTTGTATATTCCCACACAAGCATGTTTTGTGCACCATTTTTAAAAAAGTGTAAGTACTGCATAATAGAAGTGCAAATTCCTGTCCCTGCTTTGGAAGCAGTCCTTGGAGCTCTGACCCTCAGGGACAGTACAGAATCCTGACTAATGGCCTTAAGAGCCAGAGGCCTGATTCCATTCCTCCAATTCTACTCACATGGGTCACGTGACCATGGGCCTCAGCTTCCCAGGATTCTGCCTCAGAAGGTGGCTGGAGAGTTTTATGCCAAGGCACCGCTCAGAGTGTCCAACCTCCACTTGATTTTTACCCCCCTACATCATAGCCTTCTTGAGTTCATCCACTTTGGTTCATCGCCTCTTGTGCAATCCAGAACCTCCCGTCCTGTCCATTGTAAAGACGTTCTCTATTTCTTCAGCCCATGTAGACTAATCTGTAGTCCTTCCACAAGGACACTGTTTTTCTTGAATTGGGTCCTCTCCAGTGGGGACTGCTCTTTCTCCTATAGTCCCTCTTAATCTGGGAGAGGGAGGTCAACCTTGTCCTCCATCTCCTTTTCTGTACCTAGACGTTACTCCATTTCTCCTCGCTTAAAATCCTCTTCATCTTGGGTCACACCATCTACCAAAATCTACCCTACACTGTCATAGATCACTGTTATCCATTGGTCTCCTACCCTTTCTCCCACCTTATGGAAAACTGCGGTGCTTGGTTCAAGGTCTCATCTAGGTCACCATCCATTTGACATGTGTGTAGATAACCCCCAACATGGCAGCGTCTAGGCCTTCCCAGTCTTAGAACCAATAGCATTCACCTCTGCAGCATTCTGGCAAAGCTCTTTCCACTGGTAGCTTCTGCATCCTATTACCCCCAAACAGTGTCACCTCTGAAAACGTTAGCCACAATAGTTTCCTCTTTTGGTTTGAGACTCATAAGAAGCAGACCCTGAAAAGAGATTCCAGCACAAGTGGTTTACTGGGAGCTAATCCAGCAGGAGAGTGGAAGGATAAAGACAAGGAAGGGAAACAAACAGAACATCCTTAGAGTTATCTCATCTGGGGGAAGGTGAAGGAGTTGGGTAGTTATTCACTGATTCCCATAGGTCATTGGCTGATGTTGCTTCCAGGGGACATCAACAACTCGGTGTTTCTGGCCTGAAAAGGCACCAAACCAAAAGCAAATCATGATCTGGCCAGAGTTGGGAGCGTGAAAATCAGGATCGCCACAGAGATATTGGGGGACATCGAGAGCATCTTCTTCTCCTACCATTTCAGCTTTCTAAGAGCCGTGGAATTTCCCCTAAACATGCCTTTCGTCTTTACTGGGGTCCTTAATCCCTTGACTCATTCATCTCCAGTTAAAATAATCAGCCTTCTTAGAACCACAATTCCTTCCATATGGAGCCAGGGCTCCATGGACAATTTGAGCTTCTTTCTCTCAAGCCTCTCGACTTCATTGTCTCCTTGGTGGTGTTGTTTTTCTTTGTTCTTTTTCTTTTGTGACCGCAATTTGGTATTTCTCAACTAAGTTCAGACTATGATAGCTAGAAAGAATTGCCCACCCAGGCAAACTGGTGCCACTACAAATTAATGGAAATCTGTCTCCCCAGTTCTTATATTTTTTTACTGGTTTAAGGCCATCTGTGTCTTTAATAACTCTCAGCTGCTCATCTAAACTTCCTCTCTCTCCTCAAGGCACCTTCTCAGCTTCTGTCCCTTTCATTCTCAGTCAATGACTCAGCCAAAGTTCTTGGTGGAACTGTCTATATTTATTGTCTCCATTTTGTCCTCCTGCCCATCGTTCAACCTGTTTCAGTGTGATTTCTGGCTCCATTACCACATGAAAACCGTTTTTGCTCGACGTCTGTGTCAATGAACATTTCTACTCTTGTCTTTCTTCTTGGCAACGTTCTTGGATATTTCCTCTTCCTCAAACTATCTCATCTCTTATTTTTGGTGCCATGAAACGATCTTAGTTTTCTTCTTATCTTTCTGGCCATTTCTTTCTTCTCTTCAGTCTGGCCACCTTCCATCTATCCACTGAATATTTGAGGACCTCATGATTCCAAATTGGGCCTTTTCCTTTCCTCCACATTCTTCCATTAACAGTCTCATTCTATCGATGCCTATTGTTTATACCTACAATTTAGATGTGTCCTTTGAGATCCAGGCCCACATGTCCGGCAGTCTGCTTGATATCTACTCTTGAATGCCTGAAAGACACATGAAAGTCACTGTATCCAGAAGTAAGCTCATGATCGTTCCCCCAAACCCAGCCCACTTTCAGTGTACTTAACTTTGGCAACCCACTGGTCTGCGTACACTGAAAATCTATGTTGCAGCCTCAACACTCTTTGACCTTATCTTATCGGATTTCACTTCATAAATATCTTTTGAAATTACCTACTCTCTCAATTTCCACCACTACCATCTTTTCCAAGTGATAGTCATTTCTTCCGAGGATGGCAGAAAAGGATCTATCTTGTCCTCTCCCGACTCCTTTAACCCATTCTCTGGGCTACAGAGAAAGTCAACTTTCTGAAATACAAATGAGATCATAAGACCTCTGTCCCCAGCTCTTCTTAAAATTCTTCTATGGCTTCCTAGACATATGTCCCCTGGACATACCCTACAAGGTCCTCTTGGTCTGGTCCTACTTACATCTTCCTAGACATATGTCCCCTGGACATACCCTACAAGGTCCTCTTGGTCTGGTCCTACTTACATCTCCCATCTCCATCTTTTCGCATGCTCCACCCCACTCTCTCTGCTCAGCCACCCTGTCTTTTCATCCTGGCTTTTTCAATACTCCCCACGTCTGCAGAGACTTTTGCACATACTGAATCCTCCTTTTGTCTCTCCTCTAGTTGGCTCCAGCTTATGGGTTGGAGTCACATCTCAACCAGTGGTGTGTCTGACTTGTGTTACCTCGACAAGGAAGGCTTCGTTGATGCGTTAGTAGGTCAGTTCTTATAATTATAAACTCTTGTTGCAGCCTGTAAATCTACATAGCATCTGTCACAGTGGCAACTTTACATTTATTTGTATGAGGTGTTGATTAATGCCCGCCACCCCACCAGATTTGAAGCTCCAAGAGGACAAGAATGACGCTGACTGTGATGCCCGGCTACTTAGCAGGTACTGAGGCAAAATATTTATTGAAATCCCTGTGCTATAAGACCGCCCTCAGCGTGCCCTTAAATGCTCTTCCTTAGTTTTAGTGATACTCTCTTTCTCATTCTTCAATCTGTCCTTTGCCTTATCCTTATCTTGATAGTTTCAAGTCTCATTAGAAAGAAAAATATCCTCCTCCACCTTGCATTTTGTCTGTTTGCCTTTACAAAGCCCCTGGATTATAACCCATGCTAGATATCTCCACTTTTCATTTTCACGTGCTGTCACCTTCTCTCGTGACTTTGGAATAGAATACAGATCTTTCTCTTGAAGATGCAGATTGCCAATTGGTGATTCATCTATAGCTTTATCTCCATGGCTCATGGGCTCTCTGCATTCAACCTATTTCAACCCTTTCGGACCTGCTTCTCTTCTACTTTCGAACTTGTAAAGGGTGGACTGTCTTTCACTCAGTGACCAGAGCTAGGGTTCTGATAGCCATCCCAGTCTCCCACCACATATCCTCTAGTACAGTTAGTCAACATGTCTTGTATATTGTATTTCTTACATGTTTCTGGAATCTCTGCATCAATCTTCATGGACACGAGTGTCCATCTTTTGTTCCCAGACGATGATGAGAGCTTTCCAGTGATCTCACAGGCCAACCTAGCCCCACTGTAGGCCCGTATTTACCCCGTGATAGTGATCTCTCTAGAGCACGGATCTGATCACACGTAACAGGCTCTGAAGGCGTACGCATGTGCTCTGTCTTTCCACAGTGTCAGCTTCTTTCAGTCATAAAGCGAGATTCACATAATTTTAAAGCTGACTCAGGATTTCCAACTCAAAGACATTTCACCACGTGAATAGCTTGGCTTCATACAAGGCACACAAAGCAGAACACAAGACGAGTCACACAACAAGCAAAATAACAGAGGGTTAGGAAGTTAACAAACCATACGTGAAGTCAGTCTGGGTGTGTGGTTGAGATAAGGCCTCTGTCTGGTCTGGGGCAGCTCCCTGCTCTTACTGCTCCTTAGGTTTAAGCAGCGAAGGATCTTGGTTCTGTTCTGAGATCAATCGGGCAGAGCCTTTGGCGGCAGCTGTCTTTTTTAAGTGGTCAGACAGAGAAGGGTCATGTCTGAAGAGTCTGACAGTTTGCTGCCAAAATCCTCCCTTTGGATTAAGTCGGTCTTGGGCCCCTGCAGACCTCCTTTGGTTCTGCTCATTATCAGTTCTGGGGAGTGAGCTGACGCCATTCTGGGCAGTATCTCCTAGCAGCAGGCCCCTAACTGCTTGCATCATTGCTTGATCCAGGACCCTGCTTGACATGAGAGACTCCATCTTGCTCCCTCCAGTAACCCGTTCTCTCCAAGGACATGGGCCCCAGATCCTCCTCCCCCCAGGCTCCCCATACTCCGAAGCTATGACGTAGCATGCAAGTCCCCACATGAGTCTGACTTCAGCTTTGCTTCCAGCTGTCCTCCCATTATCTCCTCTGCTCGGGTCTTCCCCAGTCCTTGCTAATCTTGCAGTACTAGGATGTTGTGCTGTTTTATGCTTCCATGACTCATCACACACTCTTTCTTCTCCCTACAACACCTTCCCCAGAACTTTGAAAGGGTAGAAAACCCCTACTCGTGCTTCAGGATTCTGATCAATTACTTGTTTTGTAGAGCTTTCCTTGATCTTCTTAAATAGAGTTGAACCCTCTGCCTACCATGGTCCCAAAGTGCCATGTACACATTCTGTTAGACCGCGTGCTGGCAGAGTTGCTGCATCTGGTTGTTCAGGTTGGGGACTGCACAACTCTTGGAGCTTTGTTCACAAAATGGTGCACAGTTAGCACGGCCAGACATCATGATGTTGTTTTTGATATGTTTTTCCATTCTTTGTTCTTCAGGATTACAGGAATGGAGAAGAAGGAATGAAAAGAAGATTAAGAATATAGTATGTGAAATATGCGTGTGCTGGATTGCTGTGATAACTCAAGAGGAATGAAGGACAAGAGCGTGGGTACATGTTGTCAGGATGCTTATGCATGTAATGCAGGAGCTTAAGAGATCAGTTTTGTGGGACTTTGATGTACCCTGCCCAAGTGGCAAATTGTGCAAGAGATATGACAAGAAGGGGCTGGCTGAAGGTGGTGATGTTCTTGCTTAACACAGAGCAGGAAGAGCTGGAAGAACAAAAAACAGAGTATTTAACAATAACCAAAGCACAACTGGCCATTGAAAGAGGAGTGGGGACCCTCTGGTATCTTCATGGAGTGGATACTGGTGTCGGCAGTGGGGATCTCTCAGAGAAATCTCCTGAGCTGTGAGCACTGTGCCATAGATACCTTGGGGAAATCGCTGCTAGGGTTTGGGGGACCATTTGTTTTTCTGTTTGCCCCTCACTTCTCCCAAGGACTGAGAGCTTCATTAACCCAGGCATTGGATTTTTTCATTTTACATCACCAGTATCTGAGGTAATACCTGAACCTTAACGGACCATCCTACACCTGCCCTAGCCAGAGCGAAAAAGAGAAGGGAGACTTAGGGACTTCGACAATGATAGTAACAGTCATCGGGGTGCCTGGGTGGCTCAATCAGTGAAGCATCTGCCTTCGGCTCAGGTCATGAACTCAGGGTCCTGGGATCAAGCCCCCGCATGGAGCTCTCTACTCAGTGGGGACTCTGCGTGCCCCTCTGTGCTCTCTCTCTCAAATAAATAAATAAAAATCTTACAAAAAAATTATAGTCAAAACGAATAGAGTGTTTACTATATGCTCAGCACTTTTCTAGCTGCTTTGTATATGTTAACTCATTTTATCTTTGTATGTAGGTATCATAATAATTCTCATTTTACGGATGAGGAAATTGATGCTAAGAGATGTTAAGTAACCTGTCCAAGATCACACAGCTCCTAAACAGCGGAGACTGTTCCATACTCCACCTATTGTTTTGATCTGAAGAGCGGGAGAGGGTTATAAAGGAGGCCTCTGTGCAGAGTCCTCATACCTCACCCCCCATAATTATTTGCTTCTGTGGTAAGATGACAAAGCAGAAATGAACTATAAAATTACTCAATTCACAAACACCAGGCATTTTGTCATAGTATTTATTTTCTCTTTTGTCCCTCATCCTTGGAAACCCTTATGTGTTAATAGAGAAGACCATCATGGGCTTTCACACACATTCTCTTTTCCCTGAATAGTCCTGGTGGGAGAGTCAGTGGACAGATGGGTTGAGACTTCTATTCAAGGGAGACATTCCACTCCTGTCCCCCGGGGGGCAACATACCTATCCCCTTGGGCTGCTTTCCTTCAAAGAGGGGAGAAATTAGGGATAATTTCCCCTGACATTTTACCTGGTCATCTTTCTGTGTTGGCAATGTTTCCGGGGATACCAGGCCAAGAGCTCTCTCCCCATCTTTGGAAACACACAGCTTTTTTCTGGGCAACATTTTCCAAGGATTTAACATGGGTTTTCCCTCCTCATTTTTTAAAGGACAGTTGATGCAATTCATTTTTCCCTAGCCTTTCTCATTTTCTTCACTGGTTTTTGTGAATTGAGTAATTTTGCAATTTGGTTCCACTTTTTCATCTTACCCGAGGAGTCAAATAATTGCATTTCTTCCACTAATAGTCACAATTTAATTTTCCTTTCTAGTTAGCTATATTTCTATAACCTGTGCAGAAAATGGAAATGCAGAGTGACAATGGAAAGTGTGTGGGTCTGAAGTTTTCTGACGAAAGGATAAAGGAAAAACAAAATTCACACCTGGCTTGTATTTGTATTTGACAGGGATTCCACTTGCTTCATCATCATCTTCTTCTTCTTCTTCTTCTTTTTTTTTGATCCCCAAAGGGCTTTTGACATAGACACATTAGCATTTTTGTGTAGCGCTTATTAATAAATAAGAGCTTTGATTTTAAAATTGTAGCTGTGAGGGAGAAAACAGGTACTGGGTTTCATAGGCACTGTATCCACCACCATGGCCAGGTTCCAATGCATTCTTTGATTTAAATCTTAAAGAATATTTAGTTTGAAATAATTCCTTCCCATCCCCACCCCCCAGGTGTTTTCTAATTATGTAACTTGTCAGCCTAAGAGTCTGCACATGCTGGTGGAGGCTACTCTTCTTATAGGATTTGTCTTCTTGAAGGCATTCGGGTTCTTAGATTTCCTGTCTCCTAAATATAGAACAGTGTGCCCTTATAATAATTTCATCTATGTTATATGTTGAGGACAAAAAGCCTATGGGTTTCTGCCTTAATCCTCTCTAACGTACATTTGGTTTGGTTTTTAAATGGCATCAAAATGATCCATGACAGTAAACCTTCAATTTCAGAATGGAGATATTGTGTCTTTCCAGTGGTGGTAAATGAGCCCCTTTTTGAAAGATTTTATAGGGAATTGAGGAAAAGTATTTTTCTAGGATTAAGTTATGTCCTATTTGGAAGTAAGACTATGCATTAGGTATGGCTAGATTTCAAATACAGTCAACTGACTAGAAACCATTTGTATTTGTCAGGCCACGTGTCCTAACTTTTCGTTTGGAAAACATGGTCCCTGTATTTGTTTTCTAGGACTGACATAAAGAATTCCACAGACTGAATGGTTTAAACAACAGATATTTATTTTCTCACAGTTGTGGAAGCTGGAAGTCCCAGATCAAGGTCTTGTCAGGTCTGCTTTCCTCTGAGGTCTCTCTCATTGGCTTAAAGATGGCCGTCTTTTTGAGGTGTCCTAACATGGTTTTTCCTCTGTGTCCTAATTTCCTCTTCTTAGAAGGATACCAGTCAGGTTGGATTAGGGCCCACCTATATGACCTCATGATACCTTAATTACTTCTCTAAAGACCCTATCTCCAAGTACCATCACATTCTGAGGTATTGGGGGTTACAACCTCAATGTATGAATTGTTGGGGGGGACAGCTCATAACAGTTCCTCTAGAACTCATCATCTTCTGGCCCCTGGTAGGTACTCGGGACCTGAACATCTTCAGAATCTTCCTTATTATTACACTTATTATTACACTGAAAATTATTACACTGAATATTGAAGAACAATAGCGACCTCAAGGGTTGACACACTGCTTAATACCACCAAAGAATATGGAATGTTTTAACCCCAAAGAAAAATAAATATAACAATACAAATAATAATACTATATTATTATCATATAATAAATGTAAGAACCTGGAATGCCTTTAGATAATCATTTAGATTAGCAGTCATAGTATCTTGGGCCACAAGCTATGACAAGCAGCATTTCAGTTCTTATTAATTCGTTAAAATTAGTAAACTGAGGCACTAATCTTTCATCACCTGTCACGAAGCAGCCACTTTGCTCTGCTTGGAGAAAAGGAATATCGTATCCTCCTGTCCTCAAGGAGTGTCTACTTTAGGATCTCAAGGATTCCAGACGCATTGGGTCACATATTTGAGTAAAGCAGGTATCAGTTGGGCTACCCGCCACGGCTTTCTTAGATCAAGATCAGCTCTGCTCAAACGCCCTTCCATGGACAACGGCACCCTTGATGATTTGCTCCATCCATTAAAGTACAACACACGTGAAGCAGCGGTTACGTGGTAGATTTCTGCTGGCAGGTTGATGGCAAGGAGGCTCCACTGCAGAGCCGGGGAGCTATTCATTTAAAGTTGAATAACAGACTCCCCTAGTCTTCAAAAGGTTTCTTGGGCATTTCCACGGACCCTGATGCCATTCCTCCCCTTCCTCCTTCTTTCTTCTCTCTTCCTCTGCTTCGGCTCTCCCTCACCTCACTCAACTCTGTTCATCCAGCTCTGTTTCATTAATCAGGCAGGGCTGCTTAGCGATCTTTCTGTGATTTGCTTCTAAGGGACAGGCTCAGGGCCTCACCTTCTAGCCCCACGGGGCATCAAGGATTTTCTTATACAAACACAGTTCTACCCCCCATTGTGAACCACTAGAGCAAAGTGGGAATAATGCGTTTTCTTAATTTGATATTCATGCAAACAGAGTAAATGTTAGCATCTGAGCCGTAGAGATTTGTACACATTTTATGAACATTTGGGAAAAGACGTAAGAAGCCATACTGGCAAGTCTTTGAACCCTGTCACAGGAGGAGGTGAAAGGGAGACAGAATTCCCCCTCTGCTTCCCTCATTGTATAGGGAGCACAAAGGGTGAAGGGAGTACTCTTTGTGCCTGAGTAGAAGGTTCTAGATGTAGGTGGCTGGGAAATGGGGGGGAGGGCGAGGCCAGGCTCAAATGTCTGATGTAGCCTGCGGTAGATTTGAAGATAAAAGTTTCAATTAAAATTTTTCTGTTTCACCTGTAACAGAGAATTATCTGCAAAGGCGTCTTCAGATCAGAGAACAAAGACCAGAGGCAGCTGAAGTCCCTCTGCCCCCTGATTGCAGCATCTCTATTTGCTCAGAGAACAGACAGTTAATCAGAGGGAAAATTTCTTTTGGTTCTTTGCTCTCATCTGTCATGAGGATACACTTTCTGATAAGGTGACAAGTCTCCCAGGCTTTCCTGGGTTCTTGGCATTAAAAGGAAAGTTTTTTTTTTTTTTTTAAAGGGCCAAGTTATGATTCTCATGAAGATGAACATGTATCAAATATATTCTTTTTTTAAAGATTCATTTACTTTTATTTTAGAGAGAGAGAGTGCATGCAAGCGAGGGGAGGGAGAGAGAGGGGGAGAGAAGAGGACTGTTTGGAGCGGAGTCTGACTCACGGTGGAGGTGGAGGGCCTCCAGCCCATGACCCTGAGATCACAACCCGAGCTGAAACCAAGGGTCCGACTGAGCCACCAGGTGTGCCCTTCAAATATATTCTTTAACACACGGATGAAGTGAGGAAACTAATAAGCTGTTACAACGCGTTCAAAAGAAAATTCCGACAATGCACACACGTGTAGACAATCAGGGATGCTAAAACAAATCCTGAAGAGTAGATGCAAGCCGGTTGTGAAGTAGAGAGTTGCAAATACAGATCCGTGAAGTAGCGTGAAGACATGAAAAGGGCGAGCGTTGCGGTGCCCTCTAAGCTTGAAGGGTAGCCGGACAGAACACCCGGAAGGTTCATTTCCGTCTCTCCATTCAGTCTTCCACGTGTTATCCTCACTTTGGCAAACGGGCAGAACACGTGGGTTTATCTTGGTGAAATGGGAGATGCAGCCCTCTGATTTTGCTCCACACGGAGGCAGTTTGCTTCAAGTTTTCAACCCCCAAGTAGCTGATACAGAATGAGACCTTACCTGGCAGGGGCGGAGAGGGTGGGAGTCCATCCCAGTCTCTCTTCCTTAACTTCCTTCTGGGCTGCTCTTCTGCATCCAGATTTTTGGGGTTCTGGGTCCTTTACGGTGATAGGTGATTTTTACTTAGCATTGTAGGTATTTCTTCCCTGGACTGGATCATTCCAGCCGGTGTCTTTCTGTGCCATTACTGTGGGCAGGTCCCCAAAGCAAATTTAGACTGAGTATATGTTCTAGAGGAATAACACGAATGACTCTCTATTTTATAGTAGTTAGACACACTGTGATTCATATGGATTGTGTGTTTCCATATCATGCAACTGGAGATATCATCCCTACAAAATGAGTGGAAAAGCCCTCCAATGACTTGAAGATTTTCCTGCTGCTTCTTTGATAGCAGCCAGGATGACAATCCGAGTCGTTTGAATTTAATGCTGTGATCCTCCCATGGTGTATGTACACTCAAGATACAAAAGGTAATCCAATTGCGAGTGGGTAAATATATGAAAATTATTTATTTTGAGTGTTATCTCATACTTTTCTAAAATTCAATTTTTAAATTTACAAGCAGTAAAATTGACTTTTTATTGGTGCACAAGTCTGTGGAGTTTAACACCCAGTTGTTAAACGTATGTGTGTGAGTGGGGGGGAGGGGAACCATCATTATAATCAGGATATGAGACAGTTTCATCACCCCATGTCCAAAATAGGACATAGGGATTAGTTCATACTTTAACATCTATTTTCATGTGTGTATTATTTTATAATGGGCACAAAGATATGAACACAGTAATACATGTTCATAATTTTTGAATAAATAATCATTGTAGAGGCCTGCACTCAGAACTTTGTACTAGTAGAGGCGTGTGAACAAGTGTTTGGGGACAACCTCTACGGAAAGAAGTAATAAAAGTTGCTAATTGGGAAAAAATGTCAAAAGCCGATTTTTTTTTTTTTTTAGAGACGATGACTGCCCCAGAGCTGTAACTAGTGTACGGAGCCCCTGGGGGGTGGGGCACCAACCTGGAGACCTTTGTAATCATTGAAGGAAGAGGCCCTGAAGGCCGGGATTAACGAACGGCAGGGGAGAAAGGCTGAATTTAAGAGACTTGTCCGAGATGAGGGGTAGGGGTATAGACGTGGGCATGAAGGGGAGGGAGCAATTGGGCACAGGCCTTGGGTTTGCTGCATGGGAGGTAGGGTCAATGGTGATCCCGCTGATGGAGAACTTGACTGCGAGGTACAGCTCTTCTATGGGCTGGGGGAAATTGAGTCCAAGTTGGTGCTATGAAATAATGAGCGTGATGTGGAGTGGAGAAGGTCTTGGGGTGCATGTTGGGATTGCCTTTGGGATTTGTAGTTTATAATTACAGCCAGTTGGGGCCAGTGAGAAGGTACATGGGCACGTTTCCTGCCTGTCAATAGTAGGATTCATCTCGCACTCCAGGATTTAAAATTCTCTAAAACAATTTTACTTGAAAATAAACCCGAGACCCTCATGGATATCCTTCTTAGCTGACGACAGCCCCAGCCCTGGCTACAAAGATAAGCCGGTATCTGCTCAGATAAACAGACTCCCCCTCCTACCAAGTCCTTTGCTCCAGTCTTGCTGAAGTTTTGGCAGCAGAGTTCAGACACTTCTTTTTTCATTATTATTACCATTTTATATTTATTTTTATGTTCATTTTATTAATTTTTAAAATTGGTACATATAAACTTGTATTAATTTTTGAATACATTTAACCTTGAATTTATTTTTAAATAAATATAACCTTGTATTAATTTTTTGAATTAATATGTATAACCTTGTATTAATTTTTTAAATGACCACCTATAACCTTGTATTAAGTTTAGGCATACAGCATAATGATTTGATATATGTATATATTCCAAAATGATGACCACCGTCAGCTTAGTTAACATCCGTCATCATACATCGTTAACAATTCTTCTTCTTGTGATGAGAGCTTCTAAGATCTGCTCTCTTAGTAACTTTCAAATATACAATACAGTATTGCTGGCTCTGATCACCATGGCGTCCGTACACTATATCCCCGCGACTTATTTATCTTGTAACTGGAATCTTGTACTATTTGACCACCTTCCCTGGAAAGGAGACTTCTTAATCCTCCCGGGAAGTCGTAGTTCAGACTTTCGACCAGTTAAATCCTCGGGGTGTTCTCAACTGGAAAATAGCCTGACCGACAAGAACCACCAGGAGCAAGCAGAGCCTTTTCTGTCTGCACTCTGCTGCCCAAACTTCAGCAAGACTAGACCAAAGGACTTGGTAGGGGGGGAGTCTGTTTATCTGAGCAGATACTGGCTTATCTTTGTAGCCAGGGCTGGGGCCGTCGTTGGCTAAGAAGGATATCCATGAAGGTCTCGGGTTTATTTTCAAGTAAAAGCTAAACACCGTCATGGCAGGACTTCAGCCAGGGTCTGAATTAAGATCTGATATTATTTCAGAAAATCTGTCTGGTGGCTGTTTTGAGCAATGGACTCACAAGTTGCAGGGGACATCTGTACCTCAAAATGTCTGCAAGGACATAGTAGAAGAAAATTGGGTGCAGATGTACTCTTTAATCTGAAAAAAAATGACACTAAACTCTACTGCTATTTAATGCTCTACTTGAGAGAAGCGCCTGTGTGTCAATTATAAATAAACGTGTGCGGATTGAGAATGCCTGCTTGGAGATGTTTTACTGATGCGGATAAAATTACGGTTTTTGCTTTTACTTGAAAATAAAGCCAAGGGCCTTCCGCATTTCCTTTTTTGTCCATTGTGGGGTATAGAAGAGGAGGAGATGAGACAGTTGGGATAGAAAGGAAGAGGCAGACGGGAATGGTATTTAGGAGTTGGTGATTGATGGTTTGTGAGTGAATCAGTGATAAAAGCCTGGATGCTCAGTGAGGAATGTCTTGCCTTTCTAGTACACATGCAGAACGACACCACTTCTGTGATGACATTGTGCCTTCACTCGTTCTTTTTTAAAAATTTTTTATTTTATTTACTAGGGAGGGAGAGAGAGAGAGAGAAGCAGACTCCCCACCCTCCACCCCGAACAGAGAGCCTGATGTGGGGCTCGATCCCAGGACCCTGAGATCATGACCTGAGTCAGAGGTAGACACATAACTGACTGAGCCACCCAGGCGCCCCCCCTAACCTGTTCTTTACCACTCGTTTTCCTCTCAGTCTTTTGGAGATGTATTTCTGGCAACTGCCAGGATGTTAAATAAATGTTGCAAGGAGAATATTACAGTAAATGTTTTAAAAGCTCAAAAACGGAAGAGGTCCATATTTTTGAACCAGAGCACGTTCCATATAATGCCAGGCGCTCGGTTTTTGCTTCTAGAATGAAATAATCACTATGGCATGCTGTGGAGTTGGAGTTAAGCCTGACCTTATCATTCTTCTATGACAGCCTGGAAGTCACTTAAGTTGGTCACTTGGCGATGCCCACTATTTGAAATTTACATGGTGACGAAGGACACCGTTAACTACTCACACTTTACACACTGCCGGTATGAGAGTCCAAAGGAAGCATAAAAGTGATTTTCTCCTTAGGAAAATGGAAGAGTCAAAATTAGCCAGAAAAGTTATTTTCAAAGCATTTCCTTTTGGATACGTAAGGAATGCTGACTATTCAGCAAACGGTAGTTGCATAAAGAAGATTTTGGTCCCATGATCTGGCTGAAGCTTTGCACGAACAGCTGCTTATCTCACGAATGGAATTTCCTGTTAATATTCTTGCAGACTAATTGTTCATCAGAAGTATAACAAATGTCAACAAATATCACAAATGTGTTACATCTTAATATGCAAGAGGCAGCAGAAATAGTTCAGATGTTTGGCTCGGTTTTGCTTAAAAGGCATCAGTACAATTTCTAGTTTTTGTCGCAAACGGCCCTTGACGTGGTTAATACTATTCAGAGAAACTGTTTTCTTTTAAATGCCCTTTTAATTTACAGCGACCTATGGCTTAAGATATGACAGGTTGAGGAAAGAAACAAAAGTCTCAGTACAAACCTCCTGGGACATAAGAAAACAAATTTTGAAAGAACATTTCTATTTTCTCTCCCCCTTCCATGATATCAAATTATTTTCCTCTTTCAGACACACATGAAAATGGAATCAGGCTCCAAGAAACCAGAGCTCCCTTCTTACCTTGTTGGCATCTTCTCCCCAGGCAGGGGTTAATACCTTCCCGGGGCACTGGGACCCACTTTCTGGTCACAAGGAGGGAAGTTGAAGCACTCCCTTCTCTGCTATCCTGTCTGTTCCTGGACATTTGTAGCCATTAACTCTTTCTCTGTCTTTCTCTCTGAGGCTTGTGTGTGGTCCCAAGAACTCCCACGCCCGTGACGATCAGCACCCACACACCACCCCCAGCCCCTGCTCTCCCTTGGAAAAAGGCTTGGCAAGGGAGGGATAGTATCATCTCTAGGTTACTGTCTGTAACCAAGGCTCTATGTTTATACATAGTGCTTTTATTGTTCTGGATAGCTCAGTTTTCTGGGTTAATTACCAGTTCTTGTAAGTATGCCATCTCATGATACTGTATGTTCATGAACTGAGTAAATGTTTGGTGAGCATCTCTTTTCCCTTGCACGCAGGAGCAAGTAAGACTTTTCCTGCCCCCAAGGTACTTGAGTAACAAGATGATATCAGGAAGGTGTTGGCAAAATATTTACGGGCCAAACCTCAAGGAATCCCCTGTTTTTGTTAGTCCTGCCCCCTCAGAATATGAAGAATTATAAAGAAGAAAAAGAGTATGTATATACATTATAAAAAGAGTATGTGTATAAATTATAAAGAAGAAAAAGAGTGTACAGAGAGGTATGTGACTTGCAAAGTTGAAAATATTTGCTGTCTGGCCCTTTACAGCAAAACTTTACAGACCCTTGACCCAAGGGCTATAAAGCAAGGTAGAACATTTAACATTCCATCAGGAATGGTCAAAAGGCATTGGGGTCCAGAGGAAGGAAATGCTACTTCTTGACGAATGGGATCAAAGGGAGGGCTGTGGATGGGGGAGGCCAGCCTTAAAGAAAAGATGTGGAGTTTCAATGAAGGGAAATGGGAAAGAAGCCATTTCAAGGAGGGGGAAAGAGGAGAGAGAACAAACCAGAAGCTCAGTGATGCCCCAACTGTGGCTGGAATCCTCCAGGGAGCTTGTAGAATAGAAGGTCAGACCCTGAAATTCAAAATACATGGAAACAAATACACTTAAGTGCACACCAAGTTAGAAACATAATCGCACAGAGAAGGAATTGTTTCCAGAGACCTATGAACTCAGTCCTCTGCATGGACCTCCCTAATGGGAAACATGTAAGGACAGAAAGAAGTGCACAGCAATCCCAGACTTCCCTCTGCAGTTTTATGAGTAGTAGTAATAGCACTGGCCATGTGATTTTGACACCACCTTATTTGTAGCATGAAATAAAGCAAATTAGTAGATATGTTAGTTTTGTGAAGAATCAAGGTTTCCGGGGGCACCTGGGTGGTTCAGTCAGTTGATAAGCGTCCGACTTGATTTTGGCTTAGGTCATGATCTCAGGGTCCTGGGATTGAGCCCCATGTCAGGCTCTGTGCTCAATGGGAGTGTGCTTTGAGATTCTCTGTCTCCCTCTGCCCCTCCAACCCCAAATAAATAAATAAATAAATCTCAAAAAAAAACAAAAAAAACCCAACAAACCGAATCAAGATTTCTGGTGCAAGAAAAAATAGTACAAGTTAAAAAGTCAAAGAAGGTAAGAAGACTAAAATTTAATTGGCATTATTGGTATGAACTCATGATTTATATGCATGTATATATCTTAATTTTTATTTAATATGTGTGTGTGTGTATGTGTGTGTGTATTTCCACAGAAAGAATAAAAAACCACGAGAAGTCTGTCCAGATGTGGTTTCTAAGAATCACTTAAAGGAAACAGTCCTCTTGGAGAAATGGCTGATTCTAGCCAGGCCTGGTTCAAGGAAATTTCAAGGTAAGAGTAGGAATCTTCTTGTTTCCAAAAGGCAAGAAGTATCAAAAGCTAATAAAGCCACGTTGAAAGGCCTAAGGGCCAACTTGACAGCATTCTCATTAGGCAAATTTGGGACACTTCGAGAATCAAAAAGAATGATAAATGGTGTTGATTTTAAATATGGAGTAAATAAAAATTCTTAAGTCTGTACTATGGTACAGAAAAGAAAGAGAGAAACAGACAAAGGAAAAAGGAAACCTCACTTGCTGCCGTTGGAAATGACGGCTATGAAAACTCTGTCCTCTGAGTAGGTGAAAGGAATTAGCATTTACTCTGTTTTTATAGCAAGAACTACAGTTCATCTCAAATTGGTGAGCAAATGTTTTTTCATGGGAGAACACCCATGAAATTGAAAGGATGACAGACCTTGAAAAATGAGCATTTAGCTCTCCTGCATTGTGGTGGGTCCATAAGATGATGAGGCCCCTGTGGGAAAGAATCCAGCAGTTTCTTACAAAGTTAAACATACACTTAGTCAACAACTCAGAAATCCTATTCCTAAGTATTTATCCAAGTGAAATGAAAACCCATGTTCGCAGAGACCTGAATGAGAATGGTTTTATGGCTTTACTCATAATGGCCTCAAACTGTAAACAGCTGTCCCTCGACATGGGGACAGATAAAGGAGCACTACAGCACTCCTACAATGGGATACTCTTCAGCAATAAAAAGGAAAGAACAAGTGATACATGAAACCACATGTTTGAATTGCAAATGCATTTGTGCATTGTGAAAAAAAGCCAGACTTAAAACGCTACACAATGTATGATTCCATGTATATGACATTCCAGAAAAAGGAGATCTAAGGGGACATAACGTGTATTAGTAGTTGCCGAGAGCTGCCATCGAGAAGCGCAGACCATAATCCTTGATGGGGGGGAATTTGAGGAGTGGGGGGCAGGGCCACTAGTCTATATCTTAACAGTTATGATCATTGTAGATTAGTATATACATACATTTGTCAAGAATTGCAAAACTTGGGAATGCCTGGGTGGCTCAGTTGGTTGAGCGGCCGCCTTTGGCTCAGGTCATGATCCCAGGGCCCTGGGATCGTGTCCCACATCAGGCTCCTTGCTGGGCAGGGAGCATGCTTCTCCCTCTGCCTGCCTCTCCCCCTGCTTGGCATGCTCTCTCTCTCTGACAAATAAATAAAAATCTTTTTAAAAAAGAACTGCAAAACTATACGGATAGAAAGATGAATTTTTATTGTATGTGAATTGTATCTTAATACAAAAAAAAAAAATACCATTTTGAAACTCCCAACTAAATAGTTCTGGGCCAGTGTTCTTCCAGCATCAGTGTATGCCGGAACCACCAGATGAAATTTTGGGGAGAGAACAGAACAGTTATGGGCCAGAATATCACCTCACATATTCCTTGCCAGTTGCAAATTGAAAAACAAAAGTTGTCTTATTGGAGGGGTAAGATGCTCATCCCCTTAATCAACGGATCAAAGTCAGCATCACTAAGACTATGACAACCTGACATTCTAGGCCACCTGGTATGATGTAAAGTGCACATCTCTTATGAATTACATTTGCCCCAAATGTTTGATCTGAATCTAGTTTCTACAGACTTGGATTCTAGTCCAGGACCTGCTGGGTATTAAGTGAAATGACACCGTGAAGAGATGATCAGACCAGTATACATGGTAGACCCTTCCACAAGACCACTGGCCTGATTGCTTTAAAAAGTCAGAGTGGGGGCGCCTGGGTGGCTCAGTGGGTTAAAGCCTCTGCCTTCGGCTCAGGTCATGATCCCAGGGTCCTGGGATCGAGCCCCACATCGGGCTCTCTGCTCCATGGAGAGCCTGCTTTCTCCTCTCTCTCTCTGCCTGCCTCTCTGCCTACTTGTGATCTCTGTTTGTCAAATAAATAAATAAAATCTTTGAAAAAAGAAAAAAAAGATTTTAAAAAAAATAAAAAATAAAAAGTCAGAGTGACTTAGAAAATAAATAACTAAAAGAGAGAACAATAGAACAACTGTTGTTCTCATGTAATGTATGGAATGTGATTGGATTCTTATTTTTAAAAAAGAGCCCAAAAAGATTTTTGAGACCACTGAGGAGATTTAAATATGGACTAGATATTACGGAATTGTTTTATTAGGCATGAGGATGGTATTGTTTCTGTGTTCTGGATAATTCCATGCTTAAACACATAGAGGTCAAATGTCATGTGTGCAAATTATTTTCCCATAATTCAGCTTGCTCTATCTCTTTATCTATCATACTGCAAAATATTCACAGTTGTAGTGAATCCAAAGATTTCCATTTATTATTGATCCAACTCTTCTTGGTAATTAAAATTTTATGACAAAAAGTGGGGGGAAATTCCTACCAGATCCTACTCCAGACTAAATAAATCAGGATGTCTTGGGGACATGACCTAAGTTATGACATTTTAAAAAAAGTTCTCTAGATGAGCTTTTGAAAAAAAAAATATAAAAAGACTATTTTATTGGATTCTGGATTCTGTTGGCCAGGAATTCAGTGAGGGTAAAGTGGGGGGTGGGGGTTGACCTGTCTCTATTCCACAATGTCTGGGGCCTTGGATAGGGTATCCTGGAGCCTGGGATCTGGGGTCATCTAAAGGTATTTTCACACACATGCTTGATGGTTGAGCTTGGCTATTGCCTGGAACTTCAGCTGGGCTGTCAGCCTGCACACCTCCATGTAGTCTCTCCATGTGCCCTCTCCATCTGGTCTCTCCACGCAGCCTCTCCATGTGGCCTCTCTACAAGGCCTCCAGGTGATTTTCATGTAAAATCAGCATTTTACCAACTTGAGTAATCATAAGAATTTCATATGAACAATCATAAGAATCATAAGAATTACCTTAGGCATTATTAAAATTCAGATTCCCTGGGGGTCTGAGATGAGGACTACCCATATTTATGTTAAAAGCCATCCAAGTGATTCTCACAGAAAGGTAAGTTTGGAAAGTGCTGCCCTAGGGTCTCAGCCCCGTTGTTCTTTTGAACCCCAGATCTTTCCAGACACCGAGTACCAGCCACCATAGACAAGGGGAAATGTCATATTCTATTGCTTTATTTCTGAAACTTTGTCCCAGTTCCTCTCTTGGACTTGTTGATTATCTTGCTGACTCCAGCTTTGTCTTTCTCTTGGCTGTGATTATGGTTCTCCCATGGCTATGTGATTTTGTTGTTTTAGTTGAAACACTTGTCTAAGCCCTTGGAGCTTCCTTCTTCACAAGGTGATTATGTGGGACTAGAAACTGGATGCCTTTAAGATAAACTGGGAAAGAGAACAATGGCCTAGGTCATACCAGGTCCTGAATTGAGGCTGAGGAGTTTGACTTTACATCAGTATGCAGTGGTAGTCCAGAGAATCAGGGGTGTGCATTATGAAAGCTATCAGAAGCGATGAGAGCCTAGAGTCAAGAACAGGCTAGAGCCTAGAAGAACAGTTCTAGAGGCATTTACCAAGATGGTATCAATCTCAAAGTTAAGGAGAAGACGGATGTAGGACACCTTATTTTCAAATCCTTTAGAGACCATCATCCCATTCTTGGGTATCAGTGTCGGTAGATAAAATGGAATAAGCATTCTATTCTGTCTTTTAAGAAGAAAGATGATACTGCTGACTTAGAAGCTACACTCTAAATTGATTCTAAGCCTCTCATAATGTATATGAAGTGGTCATGTGAGGTCATATTCCTCTATTTGCCTCATTTCCCATCAGCTTTGGATCTGTGGACCTTTATCTTAGTCATGTGATTTTCCAGCCAGTGAGCCTCTTACCATAATCTAACACCAACGAAGAGCTTCTGTAACCAAACCAGAAGCAGATAAATGAATCATCTTCTGAGGAGATCTCCATTGGTATCTATCAAATATTACTCAGATACACTGGTGGTTTTTTTGTTTGTTTGCTTGTGGTTTTGAGGGGCGTAACATTCTGCCTAAATTTAATGAAGCTATAGTTCCTACTGGTTATTTAGGAGTAACTTCTACATGAATTTAGAACAGGTCATCAAATTATAGCCTGCAACTGAATAGGGCGCAATGCCTGGTTTTATAAGCAAAGTTTCACTGGGACACAGCCATACACTCTCACATAGTTTCTATGGATGCTTTCAAACTATAATAGCAGAGTACAATAGCTGCACAAGAGACGGTATGACCTGCCAAGCCTACAGTATTCACTATCTTGTTCTTTACAAAAGTTTCCTGACCCCCGATATAGGAGAATGACTTTCTCATTACCTGGTGGTACGCTCTGCACGTGATCCTGGAGGAAGGACAATGAGAAGAATGAAAACCTCTTTATCCATTTTCTTTTAAGTCAGGAAAGTCTAATTGGGAAAAATAAATTCATATTCCCTTTTGTGTGTATATTCCTTGAAGTTGTTTTACTTACTTTCTCTCTCTCTTTTTCTTTCTTTCTTTCTTTCGTTCTTTCTTTCTTCTTTTTGAGGGAACTCTTAATAGATTTGTATTTGGCTAAACTACAGTCAGGTCTCATCTGTGATTTGTGGCATAGCAGTTAAATTCAAGGTCTCTGGAGCCAGACTGCCCAAGTTCACATCTCAGCAACTCCATCTACTCCTTGTACAACCTTCCGCAAGTCATTTGACTACTCTGTGCTTTGGCCTCAGCTATATCACTAGAACATATGTCTAACGTTGTTAGGAGGATTGAACTCGTTAAGGCATGGGACCACGAGGACAGTCCCTGCCTACCTACCACTGTGTAAACATTAGCTCTTATGAGTATTGATTTGATGTAGGATCATCTACAGCCAACATTCCTTGATGAGATCATCAGTGCTCTTGCAAATGATGACTTAGGATACCAATATGCTCTCTGTTTCAGGGCCCTCTGAAATGTTTTCCTAAGCTGTTCTCTAAGTGCTATCCCTGGACCAACAGAATCAGCATCACCTGGAAATTTGTTTGAAACATAAATTCTCAGGCCCCATTTAAGATTTACTGAATCAGAGACTCTGGGGATGGAGACTAGCCAATTGTGTGCTGGTAAAGGTGCTATCTGCCTCTTAGGCAGAAAAAAAAAATGCCCCAGAGTTTGCCGATCCTTGTGGTTTAAATTCTCCCACTATGACTGATTTCAAGCTACCAACGTGACGTTATTGGACACGCACTTGGGAGGAGATACACACGATGGGCTCCTCTGAGCCTGTAGGAGGAACGTGCTCCAGCACATTGCTGGCTTGGAGATCTGTGTTTTAACACGCTTTCCAGATGATTCTGATGTATGCTGGAATCTGAGAACCATTGCTCAGACGGATCCCCAAAGAGCTTAGTCATCCAGAGTTCTGGAGAGGAAGCATGGCAGAGTTCCTGGGCTCTGCTAGTAGGATATCTGGGCACGAATCTCCTTCTGCCACTTCCCGACCTTAGGCAGATGCCTGGCACTAGTTAAACATAACTACATGTTAGTTCTTGTTATTACTTTGGCTGCATTCCTGCTGCAGTCCACTGACTCCTTCTTCAACATTTAGAGGACTTTTACTGCTCCCCACGTCGCCAGGATAAGCCAGTGATGATCCTGTGGTAGGTAGATTGGTAGGATTTTCCCGAGGACTTTGTCATATTATCTGTTGTGCCTCATGGTGATTATATGAAGTGGAAGATGGCTGGTGTTGCCCCATTTTACATGACAATCAAAAATAGCCACTATGAGCACGGTGATTTGCAGAGCCTTGCCATAGTGCTAGCTTGGGGTCCAGAGTGTATGCAGTCTGGAAGTTCATTTTTGTCTTTCAGCAACTGAAAGTACTCGGATGAGGGGTCTAACAGATCCTTCCTGATAATTCTGATTTCCACCACCATCGAATGGCTGGGTTTCTGTGCGTGAGAGATGGTAGGGAGCAAAGAGGCTAGCTGGGTAAACTTGAGGTCTAATGAGGGGTCCTTACCCTCACTGAGACTCTCTCCCAGCCACCATGCTCACCTCCACTGTTCTGATCTCACGAGTGTCTGTGCTGGTCTTCCCTCCCGTTCCTCCTTCCTTGTTGATTACCAATGCAACAGCCACCTCCGCTTTCTCCTTGTGAACACAGCCCCGATTTTGTGCAGGGAACGTTGGCTCCTCATGCATGAACTCTGATTCTGGCACTGTCCAACAGAACTTTCTGTGGGGATGGAAACAGTCCATACTCATTATGGAGACCACCAGCTTCGTGTGGCTATTGAGCACTTGAAATGTGGCTTGTGTGGCTGAACAAATGGATTTCTGACTTTGATCCATTTTGACTTACCTCTAGATTGCTTCATGAGGCTAGTGGCTACCAGGTTAAGCACAAAGGGTCTAACCCATGCTAATCCAGTCCTCTTTGCCAGGCATTGCCGCACTCACCATGTGGCTCAGTCCTGACCTACAGGCTGGAGTGTAAAGGGATGAGGGTGTGCAGGAAAGACTTTTCTTCCCACTAAAGGAGAGAGAGGTACTAGGAAGCTCACTTCCTTTTCATGCCCTGCCCTGTCCCCCTCCCACAGTTTCCTTGCTATTCTGCATGTTGTCGTGGGCAGCGTGAAGCTTGGTGCCTTCGGAAACCTCTTTTGACAAAGGAGAGGATGATATTAAGGAAGAAAGATGATTGATTAGAACTAACACATATATAGGGCTTATTATAAGTCAGGCATTGGCTAAGCAGTTTATATATACTAACGAACAACACTAACAACAAACTTGGAAGGGAGGTGTTATTGTTTTCTCCGATTTTACAAAGGCAGGAACTGAGGCTGGGAGAAGGGGAGTAACTTGCTGGAAATCCCACCAGCAAGGAGCACCCAAGCTGGGATTTGAACCCAGGGAGACTGAGGGGAAAGGCTGTGTCCCTCATCACCGCCCCACATTGCCTTACTAGAATCAAGAGCATTGCCGACACGCTGCATGGCTCTGGTGAGATGAATACACAGCCTTAGGCTTAAAGCCACTGGAGGTTGAGTGTCCTGTGACTTGCAGTCTCGTATATCCTAAACGCTGGCATATCTTTGAGTGGGTCTCCACCCAGAGTACAGGGCGGTGCTAGCCCACTGAGTCACTCCCCTACCAAGGGCTGAGTCACAGCAGACGTGGATTAGGCAATCAGCACCATCTAAGGCTTGGGGGCGCCTATGTTGAAATACCTAGATGGACACCCCAGGGGGCTCTCCATCCACACGCCAGCCCAGAGCTGCCGGCCAAGCTCAGCCTTTCCACTTCTGCTCTGTTTCTCTGATTCTGGTTAATAAAGTTTGTCCCAAGGTATCATGGACATAAGAAGCTCTAAGAAATAGGTAGACCTGGAAACCATCTGCAAAGGGCTACAGTGCTCGCGCTTCAAGTTTCACCTCCTATTATTCATTATGCTCTCATCGTGGAGTCAATGTCTCGGTTTCCCTGTCTTGCAAACCCACTTTCGTGACTAAGAATTCAGGCAGACGTGAAGTTGTATCACCAATAAGTAGGTGTTTGTCTTTCCAGGCTGATGAAAACTTGAAAATGCATGAATATTTAATCTACACAACCAGAAGTAAACACAGCTTTAAGAGAATAATGCTGAAAATCTCTTGTCTGTGTCAGCACACAATGCACTGATTTGGGGACAGAGGAGGCTCCCATCCGCAGGTGTTTTGGGGAGCCCCCTTCTGTCCCCATAGCTGTCCTTCCTTCCTTGCTGCTGGGTAGCCTTTGCTCTCTCCCACACCTCCTTCATGGCCCCTCTCCCTCCCCAACCCAGCTATTTCCTTTTTTTTACTACACCTAGAATTAAGTAGAGCCGGGGCTGCTGGGGCAGAATGAACAGGGTGATCCAGGAGAGGGTGAGAACAAGTCTAAGGGACCAAGAGTCCCTGGGCCTCACCCTCATTGCAATCTTCATCTAGCCCTTCACTCATCCAGCAAAGAATTATGGAGTACTGATTGGTGCACTAGAGATCCCATGGTGGAAAAGCTTTCCCAGGAGAGAGAAAGGAAACCTCCTCTGTAGGGTCCCCCTGGGGTTTTATGTCTTCATCTTACTTTAGGATTTGGTGAATCCAAAGACCTAACATTCTTTTTATATCAAACTTGTGAGTTAACAGGTTAGGCATTATTGCCCCATTTCACAGGTGGGAGCATGAAGACTGAGGTCTTCTCATCGGATGTGAGTGAGTGGCAGAGTCAAGCCTCAAACCCACATCTTCTGACTCACATCTATTGTCCTGACGCCACATGCTGGGTCTGGACTGAGCTGGGCCACCCACTGCAGCATTCACACTGCTCTGAAGCTGACCCCCGAAAGTTCTTTGACCAAGAGCCCCTCATTGCAGAGAGAGGAGGGGCCGTTGCCTGCACGAGCCTGCTGGTTAGGCTTTGAAGTAAAAAAATCTTGAGATCAAAGGAAATATTTTGTTGAATTCAGTCATTTGTCCTTGATCTGCTGGAAACCTTAATTTAATTAGCAATATAAACTTTGTAAAGACTTCACTTTCCCAGCTTGATTTAACCTATACTGTTTCACGTCTAAGTGACTTGGAGCAAATAAGGAAAAAAATATGGAAAATATCTCATATAAGACATGAACTGTGTTGTAGGTCTATCTCTTGAGTATTTCCCCGCGATACTGACCCAGATTTGTATACTTTTAATGCTCCAGTGGATAATAAGTTAGGGTGAGAAATCTTTTGGACGAAATTGTCTAGCTGTGGTCCAGAGAGGCAAAGTTCCCGGATTTCTTGATGTTTGGAATCACAGCATTTTAGAAGGAGGGTACTAGCATTACATATCCCACAAGTCAGGAGCCTGATATATGTTTGAGGAGGTCAATCCTCACCAGAACCTGTGACGTAGGCGTTCCTGTCTTGAGGTTACTGAAGAAATCAAGAGACATTCCCGTGGTCCCCTAGCTTGGAAGGAGTTCAGGTTCGAATCCAGCCTGCCAGAAACTGAGCCCTACTGTGTGCTCATAGGCCCTATCGTTCAAGAGTCACCAAAGAGCTGCCTTCAGACCTTCCCAAGTCATCTGGCCCACTTCCTCCCCCATGTCAGAACTGAAGTAAATGGCATCCTGAAACTTAGCTTACTTGCCCATCCCGGCGTGAGTACAGACAGAACTCAGGCCACTAAGTGCCTGGAGGGTGTTCTTTTCCCTTGTCCTTTTGCAAAGGTCAAGACTGGGAAAAGTTGTCCAAGGTGGATGAAGGCCACCTCTGGGGTCCTTGAGAAAACTCTTCCATTCCAGAATGCTTGATTGTTAGCCAAGGTTCACCAGGGCATTTAAGCCTCAAGAGAATGGGTCTCCTTGTTTCTACTGCGTATGTTGTGTGTGTAATGGATCCGCTCTCCTCTGTGAGACTGCATTCACTGTGGACACATATCTCTGCCTTAAGCATTTTGTTTCTGGGAGTAGTTCCTATGGACGTGGAGATGCCTCTGGCCAAGATTTCTGCCCCACTGATGTATTTTCTGCCAGACCCATTGTTTGCTGTCACATACAGATTGTCTGTTTTTTAAGGCAGTCATCTGAGTTCATCAAATCCCACAATGGGAGGTTTCAAATGACTCTGGTGATAAATAACATGGTTAGATCTTGAGCTAGATTTGGTACCCGCTGCTCATAATTTTCCTGTCCCTCTCACCTGCTAACAGAAAACAGAAGAGCTTGGCAAGCGATGGTGTGGTTGCTAATACTGAAGGAAATCACTACTTCTGAGAAACTTTTAACAGACAGGCTCATGTCTCTTCCTTACTCAAGAGGAGTGGACAGTTCTGACTCCCTCTAGAATAGTCTCCATTGACTCACACTAAAATGATCTCCCAGGAACTCTGTTTCAGCAGCCTCAAATTGAACTTGCATGACTGGCTATTTGTACCACTCCTGCTCCCTGTCCCCTGCCCCCACGCCACCATTGCTTTCCCTGGGAAATTTCTTAAGCTTCTTACTGGAATTTGCTCTATGTGGTTAAATCCCCAACAAGTAAATTGTGAGCTTGGCATAAATGGTCAGTTTTGTTTCAGAGTCACATTCAGAAGAATAAGAGAAAAGGAGATAAATTTCTTTTTAAGGAGGCTCCTAATTCCTATAACCGAATAATATCCCTGAAATGTAATTGAAATTCAGAATCTGGGGAGCGTTTGCAACAACAGATTGTATGTAATTTGTGCTAAGAACTATTTCAATCTGGATTGCAGTGTAAGAGGGAAAATGGAGGAAGTAGAGGACAGGTTCCACATTTTGTGCAACATCTAATGCATTTTTTCTTTATTTTATTTTTCTTTATTTATTTTTTTACTTCTTGGAGAGTGTCTACTGAATTTGGTGGCCGAAACAAGCTGCCATTTGCTGAAGCTGAGTGATGGGTACGTGGGGCTTCACTGCTCTTTCCTCCCTGCTGTTATGCATGTTTGACACTTTCCTTATAAAACAAGAGAAAAGGAAGAGGAAACAGTGGCTGAGCCATGATCATGGCTGTAGTGCTGGGCTGTTCTCAGCTTGCAAGAGTCATCCAGGAGAGCTAAATAGAGGAAGAAAAGCATTTAGTTCAAACTCATTACCTAAAGAGTTGGTTTTTTAAATTTGTTTTTGTTTGTTTGTTTGTTTAGCGTTTTCCTGGAACCTTAAGAACTCAGTCAAAAACCGTTTCAACATGGTCTGGCCTGGTAGGGGTCAGAGACAGCTGGAGCACCAGATGGTTGAGAAAGCCTATGACATTGGTGAGTGGCTCGTTGAGATGGTTTCCGAATAGAATTATGACCGGAAGATTAAAAAAATAGCGTGTACCCAGGCATCCTGCGGTCGGTCATGAGGCTGCCACATAGTTTTGACTTCACCTGGGGCCAGGATACAGTGCTTCAATTTTAGGTTCTTAATTATAATAATTACTGCAAGCCTTGTTCTTTTGCGTCCCTGTCCCACCCCCTTCCAGACGAGCAGAAGGTACAGCCACACTTAGACCTGACTGTTCTCTGTTTCGGATTTTCCAGTGGGAAAAAGGAATGTATAGCAGGCAGATTAATTCACCTTCCCTCCAGCATGCTAGGGTAAGCCTCCTAGACCTGCTAATTCTTCCCCTGCGAGCACTGGGAGCACCCAGCCGTCCGTGGGGTGAAGCAGACCTCCTTCCTCCTCCATGGTCTCTGGGGCCCCACAGGTTGCCTCTTCCCCCCGGGGTGTCGACCAGCTGACCACAGGACGAGCGCTCCAGTGCCCCGCAGCTCCGAGGATGGAAATGGACCCAACACAGTGGGTCCTGGAGGCTGGTGAGTCCCGTTCTGCCCATCACTCTATCGTCTCCAGGGATCACCCAAGTTCTGGCCCCTCGGGTAATCTGTTATCTTTCTTATACTCCGGCACCATTCTGTTCTGGGGGGCTTTCCCTGGGATTCCTGACTCGTCTCCTGTTCTCATGCCAACAACGCTTTGCACCGGGCTGTGTAGGGTCCTTGTTCCACGCTGGATAATCCCTTCTGTGCCCTCAAGAGTCTTCAAAGGATACAAACCCTAACTGAAACACGGCTTTCTCCAGATTATTCTGGTTTTCCACTTCTCCACGTGTCATCAGCTGGTTTGGGGGGTCAGCATTATGCCGATACTCCACGGTCACCTGCAGTCCCTCGCTCTTCTTTTTGGACAATATTCCCCCTCTGTTGGGTCCTTGACCTTTTGTGATTCCTCTCCCTTCCCACCTTGCTGTCTCCCGTGTGATCTCCTGGTGACGGCTGCCTCCCACCTCTCCAGTTCAGTTAAGATGTGAGTGTACACGTATGAATGAGCGAGTGTGTGTGTGTGTGTGTGTGTGTGTGACTATATAGTGTCAAGACCCAGCCTACAACACCCAATGACTTCCATTCTAATTTTGGCTTTGTATTCACTGGTTTGTTAGCTCTTCTGTATGATGAAGGTGAAGTATTTCCAATAGCATCGGGCGGAAGGAAATGAGACATCCATAGAAAGTGATTGGCACGTTTCTGGCATCACTCAAACATTGTTAATGAAAATTGGAATTGGCCTGCTTGGTTTTGTTCCAAAATCCCACCATCATCTCAGGAAACTTCTCTGTTCTCCGGAACTATACAACCTGTTCCCCACTAGAGACCCCTAACTGCTTTAACCTGCGACAGGCACGTCCCCTGCATGTCTGCCCCACTATCTGTGACAACTTTCTGCTCTACACGCTCTCCCTGTGCTCTTTGTTTTTCTTTCAGGACCACCAGCTGGAGCCCCTCAGCCTTGGCTGGGGGCTTATTGTCACTGCAAACTACAAGTGCTGTGATGTGTATGTCATTCATCTTGTATGAAGGTCACATTTATTCTAAGGTTATATTTTCACAATTTTGCACTGTGATCATTACAAGGTAAGCCACTGCCTACTGTGGACCGCAGGCCAGACAGCGCGTGAAGAATCTCATCATCAGGGGCACCTGGGTGGTGGCTTAGCGGGTTAAAGCCTCTGCCTTCGGCTCAGGTCATGATCTCAGGGTCCTGGGATCGAGCCCAGCATCGGGCTCCCTGCTCAGCGGGGAACGTGCTTCCTCCTCTCTCCGCCTGCCTCTCTGCCTAATTGTGATCTCTGTCTGTCAAATAAATAAATGAAATCTTAAAAAAAAAAAAAAATCTCATCATCTACCTTTAACCCAGAGATTGAGCCTCAGGCCAGTCATAGCTTTGATCTCAAGGGTGAGGTGTCTAGGACATTGGCTTGGCCGGGAAGTGAAATGGCACTTTGTACAGAATTCCTCAGAAGCAGAGACACCAGGAGGCCAAGAAGTGGTCTTCGTCATCCGACTCGAGTGTCTGAGCTCCAGTGAGCAATGGGAACGTTGTCTGAGCCTTGGGGCAACCTCCGCTGTGTACGGTGGTTCCATGATTTTCTTTGATGACCCTTGAATTTTCTTTGGTACTTTTGGAAATTCCAGTCCGTTTCAACCCGGCTGAGGTACAGTAAGGATAAGGAATTTTCTCCTGGCTCGGCCAGACTTTGAAGATGGCGCTCTTCTTTGGACGCAGGATGGCCGTGGTGGAGGGAATCAGACCCGGGGCTCGCGAAAGCATTCGGAACGCGCTTGGCGCCACAGTCCGCAAGCTCAGGACCTCCCTGTCCTAGAAAAGTGTGGAGCCCGGGAGCGTGGGGAGGCTTCGCTTGGCTTGGGCCTGATTTTTTCCATCATTCTGAGAGGTGGAGATTCTCTTTCCGCGTTCTCAGAGTGGAATGCGGAGGAAAGGGAAAAGAAATTCTTGTGGATATGGGGAAATTAGACCATGACAATGTACATGTATCATTTGGTTTGAGGTTTTATGAGTTCTCAGGGACATTTCTATCCAAAATATAGAAAAGGTCCCCAAAAGGCAACTCTTGAACGACCGCGATTTTGGAGGATTCTTCACTCTTCTCTTATAGGTGAATAATTAAAAATAAAATAAAATTGTGTGATGTTTAAAGGAGGCTATTCAAGGAACCGGGAGATTTATCTCCCAAACCCTGTTGATCACTGAACGGCTGTGTGACCTAGAACAAGGTGATTAACCTGGCTCTACATTTCCTAACTTTTAACATAACTGTTCGTTGTCATTAAATCTTTCCCTTCAGGATATTATGAAGAATAGGGAACATTTACATCAAATACTTAGAGTAACTTGAGGGACCAAAATGCTTTAAAAATGCCACTTGGACTATGAAGTTCTTAGCTATTTGAGGAACCATACAAAATATACGAGGGAAAAAAAAATGGACCCATCCCCAGAAATCACTAAGAGCTGTGCATGTAAAGATCAATAAAAATAATGTCTTATATTTTTAAAACCGGAATATTGGAGCTGGACAGACAGGAAAGAAGGGAGAGAAAGAGAAAAAAGAACTAGTTCTTTAAAACTTTATGCTTACTTAAGTATCTCTTCATTGTCACTCCCAGAATTCCATCTACGGTTTCCGAGTTTGGTCATAAATAATTACATCATTTCCTGGGGATGTGGTAACAGAGCTCCATGGACCAGGCGCCTTCAAACAACAGAAATGTATTTTCTCACAATTCTGGATGCTGGAAATCTGAGGTCAGGGTCACATATCTGAACGGGGCTCGTGGAAGGATCTGGGCCATCCTTTTCTCCACTGGCGACCGATAAAAATCCTGGGGTTCCTTGGGCTTCAGACGTGTCACCCCCGTCAACCCTCTGTCACAGAGGACTTCTCTCTGTGCATCTGGGGGTTGATACCACCTCTTCTTAAAGGACCACAGTCATACTGGATTGGGGCCCGCCCTAATAACCTCATTTTCACTTGATTACCTCTGCAAAGACCCTCAAATACAGCCACATTCATGAGTGCGGGCTTCTGGCTTCCACACAGTTTGGGGGAACACAGTTCAACATGCAATACCGACCAAGTTTAAAAAAAAAAATCTTTATTTTCCCCTGGGCACTGGCAACTCCTCTGTGTGGGGAAGGCCTCTCACCGGTGGCCTGGGAGCTCAGGGACCGGTTGTGGGGTCTGAGAGGTGCGGTAAGGGCCTTTACGGTGCCTTTGCAGAGTCTTCACTCCTGGGCCCCGCCTTGTGCCTCCCCTCCCCACCCCTGCCCACCCCGGCCCTCCGTCCTTCAACTCTTAGTCCGAGAAATGCATGTTCAGTTTAACACATCAAATGCTTTTTAAAAAATGGATTTATGGGTCGCCTGGGTGGCTCAGTGGGTTAAGCCTCTGCCTTCCGCTCAGGTCATGATCCTGGGGTCCTGGGATGGAGCCCTGCATCGGGCTCTCTGCTTGGCAGGGAACCTGCTTCCTCCTCTCTCTCTGCCTGCCTCTCTGCCTACTTGTGATCTCTGTCTGGCAAATAAATAAATTAATTAAATTAAATCTTTAAAAATAAATAAATAAATAAATAAAAGACTTAGTTTAATGAAAAATTCAAGAGAGTTTTGAAGGGATGATCAGAAAGTGCACTGCTGGCCTCTTGCGGTGGGCTTCTTGTCCCCTTTGCCCCACGTGCCAAGGACACCCCCCTCTTGACCGTCTGTGGAGATCCTGACACGCGCAGCTGGAGTCCGCTGGTGACATCAGATGCGGCATGAAACGAAATGCCTGGTTCTCCGAAATCTTTTTATTTATTTATTTATTTATTTATTTATTTATTTATTTATTTGAGAGAGAGAGAGAGAGAGAGCATGAGAGGGGAGGAGGTCAGAAGGAGAGACAGACTCCCCATGGAGCTGGGAGCCCGACGTGGGATTCGATCCTGGGACTCCAGGATCATGACCTGAGCTGAAGGCAGTCGCTTAACCAACTGAGCCACCCAGGTGCCCCGAAATCTTATTTTAAAGCCCCTGGGCCGCCAAAATGTTCTTGCCTAGGACGATCAGCAGGTCCCGGCCGGGTGGGGGGGGGGGGCGGGCAGAGGACATTTTAGCGGCGGAGCAAGCTGGGCGGGACATCGGCAAGGCCCGCCTGTCCCCTCTGGCCCGACCCTCCTGGTTCACAACCTCAGGCGGGTTCAGGCTTCCTGAACACGTGCCTGTGGACCTCGGTATAGGGCCAATTCTGGATGCCCAGAGTCAGCTACTTTTTACTTCTGCTGCCAGAAAATGATTTATTTTTTTCCTTCAGCACTAGCGTGACCAGCGTGGCCTCTCATGCTGTGAAAACGGTTCACTCTGGACAATATTAATGAAAGGGCAGGAGTTTACCCAAGGGGGTTGAAGGGGCGCGTTCCTCCCTGCGCTTTGGCCGCAGTGCCCCCTAGTGGGCATTTCTATGCCACACACGGTTCGAAGAACGTATTTTAAGGAACTCATTGTTTTGTAAAGTGGACCCATATTTTGTTTTTTGGGTCTTTTTTCCCCAACTAAAGATTACTGCGATACATGGCCAAATTGTGCATAGATATAATCTTCTGATTGCTCACATGAAATGATCTGCACATGCCCGGTTTCTCGTCTCAGGAAGGAGCGGGGTCGAGGACAGAGAGGTTAATACAATGGGCACAGAAGGAAATCACTCTGAGGGATTTTGAACTGCGGTTGGTAACATAGTATATACGTATCCAGAACACGAAAATGCTGAAAATACAACTATAGCGATGCTTTAAAACAGATTATCGTGGCTAAAAATTTTTAAAAGCAGGATAGGCATATGGATTCCCTCAGTGCGAGTCCGACATTTAATTTCTGTGACAAGTGGTTGGGGGAGGAAACAGAAGGTCCCCAGACAAAGGCCACCTTCTTACTGCTTTGAATAAAGATAATAAAAAGTTTTCCCCGGGTATTCAGCTCAGGCCCGGGTGTCCGACTGTCCTGCGTGTTCTTTCTCATTCTCGTCCACAGCCAGGGTAGAGACGAAGGTCTGGCCTTGCTCCCTTGCTCTGTAGCTTCCAGGAGACCGCAGGGTGGCCGAGTCAGGGGATGCCAGTAAGGACAGTCATGCAGGAGACACAGATCTGGAGAAGTCTCAAGGCTTCTCTGAAGTAAGTGTAAAGCTATTGCCGAGATTCCCAGGTTTTTAGATCTTACAAACAAGCCACAAAGTGGAGAAAATTTTTTAATGGAGGATTAAGAAAAGATTGCTCATTGCAAAAGAAATTTCTGGGTAGCGGCGTCAAAAATACAGTCATTAAAAATTGAACAACAATCTTCATCAGTTTATAAAAGAAAAAAATTTCAATACAAAAGACAAGACATAATTTTAGAAGGCCGTGTCTTCTCCGGAACTCTGTGTTTTATATACGTGTGTATGTATATATATGAGCACGTGCACACACACACAGGCACACACGCGTGCACACACACACACCACAGTTCCTTCCCTTTCTTTCCTTTTACTGTGGAACGGGAAAAGTTTCTCCTGACCTGGCAGTTATGTGTGGACTGGCATTCGGGGACAGCGTGAGTACTTTGTCCCTGAAAGCTGATCTCCTGGCGTATTTGCACCTGCACTGTTAACTTCTTGGGAATTAGGACTCAGGCCCCATTGTGGTGTGAGGAGAGACTAACTCTGAGGGAAAGCCTGCCCTCTAGGGTTCCAGAACTTGTTCCCTGCTGGCCTCGGCTTGTTGTGGAGGACACTTGAGCTTGTCAGACCTCAGAAAGTCTGGGGGACCACAGGGCCTACACACACTGCCTGGTTAATCCTCTCGGTTCCGTGCAGAACCATGCGTGAGCCACTGCAGACTCACGGTCAGGCCCTCAGAGGAGGGATTCCCAAACGTCCCCCGGCCATGGCATTCCAGCGCTCGGGAATGCTCACTCTCAGAAAGGAAATTCGAAGACCCTTATGGTCAGCAATTTAGAGCCAGAATAGGCCTACAATCATGCAGCTGATTGTCCCCATATTACAAAGTCACTAATTCACCTGAGAGGGACAGAGGACATGTAGAGATTCACTCTAGTTGTCTTTGGAGAGGTTGACGCTACCTCCTCTGCTCCACACAGCCCAACACCGTAGCCTCGGACATAGACGCACCCCTCAACGGTGGGTGGGCCGGGGTCTCCTGACACATCGTCTCACACCCGAGACTTTCCCAACCCCCTGAGATTCACCCTTACGCTGCTAGAACCCTTGCGAGCCGAGGAAAAGCCAACATCAGAAATCTCTCATGAGAGCCTTCCTTCCTTCTGCTGGGCCGGGAGCTGTTATTTTATCTTTCAGGCTTTGTCTTGTCCATGTTCAAACTTTGATCCCTTCTTTAAAGGCCTTATTTTACAAATTTTTAATTGTTTGGGTTTTTTTTTTTTCCAGTTTAGTTCCTTTCTCATATGTGTTATTCCAAATGGGTTACTACCCTAATGCCCAATGGACACTGAACATGTACACAATTTATGCATTCTCCTACTTTGTGCATTTTTAAAAAGATTTTATCTATTTATTTGAGAGAGAGAGTGTGTGCATTCCTGCACAAATGCGGGGAGAGGGGCAAAGGGAGAGGGAGAAGCAGACTCCCCACTGAGCAGGAAGCCCAACTCAGGGTTGGATCCCAGATCCCTGGGATCATGACCTGAGCCAAAGGCAGACACTTAACTGACTGAGCCACCCAGGGAACTCCTACTTTGTGCATCTTTCGAACCTAGACACCACACAGTCCTCATCTTTTTATTTGCTGTGTATCTTCCAGTTTGCCTTGTTTTGTCTTCCTAACCTTTGAATGACTCTGTATTTCAACCATTTCACTTCATTTGTGGGTTTTTGATGGTGCCGCTGTAGTGAGCTGAATGATGGCCCCCTAAAAGATATGTGCACACCCCAGTCCCTGGGACATATGAACGTTCCCTTCTTTGGGAAAGAGGATGTTGTAGATATTGATTAAGTGAAGGATTTTGAGATGGGGAGCTCATCTTGAATTAGTCCAGTGAGTTCTCTATTCAATGCCAAGGGTCCTTCTAAAAGACACACAGGAGAGATGGCAGAAAAGGGGACAGCTACCAGAAACTGGAAGGGGCCAGGAATGAATTCTTGCCTAGAGTTTCTGGGGAATGCAGCCATACTGATGTCTTGGTTTTTGAACCTCTGACCTCCAGAACCGAGAAAGAAGAAATTATTTGTTGTTTTAAGCCACCAGATTCGTGGTCATCTGTTAAGGGAGCCACCCGTATTCTAAGAATTTGCTTGACACATTTCCCATTTGGTGGTAGGCAGCCATTATTCCCACATTTAATGTGTAATTTCCCAACTGTCAGTGTCTTACTCCCCCCTCTTAGGTCACAGATCCCAATCACTTTGGGTATTTTACTCATTGCATTTTATTGTCAGTTTATGGGCTGTGTCTAGCATTGGAAGCTTCTATTTCTCTGCTAGTCAACAGCAAATAAAAGAGTTTATTTCTAATCCACACATTTTTGGAGCAAAAAGGCTTGGAAAACTTACAGAATGGAATGGTTTGACATCTCGAAAGAAAATAGGAATCATGTGAAGGTGTTTTACGGTAATCACACTATACTCCGGTAGCAATTAATGTGTGGTTTGGAGCTAGGTTTCCGGGGTTGGAATCCAGCTTTAGCAACTAACTGTGGATAAGTTATGTGTCTTCTCTGGGCCTCGATCTCCTCATCCATGAAATGGGTCTAAGAAGTTGCACCAATTTCTGATGAGCATGAAGTGAGGTAAAATGTGTAAAGTTCTTAGAACAACACCAGGAGCATTTTCAGCACCAAAGTCTTAGTTATAGTTCGTGTGTTTATGCTTTAAACATCTAATTAGTGTGAAAGCACCTTAAAAATAGGGAGGGGCCAAGTAGGGAGGTTACTAAGTTATTAATAACCTTAAATTATTCCCTTGGGGAAAGAGCATTAAGAAAGTGCTCATAGGGACGTAATAACTTCGTGTGACCCTGAAATAGGGTTTTGAGCAGAATTGTATATACTCATGTAGGACAGAACAAGGGACAATATTTTCCTAAAGCTAGCATTAAATATCGTGTCATGCGCCGTTGATAGCCATGTTTAGCAGGCAGTGTGATGACAAATACCCTCTCGTATGAAACCAGCCTCTGTCTCTTTTCTTGATCTTTTCTGGTATCTCTCAAGTTTATTCCATCATTTCAGTTCCAGGGCCAGGAGATTAATCTCAGTTAGCTCCCTACTGCTTTGTGCCTATGTTAGCATAAGTATTCATGGAATCCCTTCCCATATGACTCTTTTCCCAGCAGAATTTTGGGCACAGCATCCCGCAGTCCTGAAACAGCGGTGGGCTCGGAGCCCTTCTGAAACTGCACACAATCAGTGGGGAAAGATATTAACGTGCCTATAAATAATATGCAATTTCTATTATGCTAATCATATGCATGTGATAAAATACACAACCATAAAGAATTTTAAAAGATGAGTTTAGGGGCGCCTGAGTGGCTCAGTCGGTGAAGTGCCTGACTTTTGATTTCAGCTCTGGTCGTGGTCTCCGGGTCGTGAGATCGAGCCCCAGGGCAAGCTCCAAGAGTCTGCTGGACATTCTTTCACCCGCTCCCCCTGTCCCTCCCCCGGCTCTCTCTCAAATAAATAAATAAATGTGTGTTGTTGTTTTTTTTTTTAAAAGATGAGTTTAAGCTGAAATAGAAAAATTTTAAATTTCATTTGTTTATTAATTTATTTAGAGAGGGAGAGCGCCTGTGTGAATGCAGGGAGGGGCACAGGGAGAGAATCTTCATGCAGACACCCGCTGAGCAGGGAGCCTGATGCGGGGCTCGATCCCAGGACCCATAAGATCATGACCCGAGCTGAAACCAAGAGCCGGTCGCTGAACCCACTGAGCCACCCAGGCCCCCCTGGAAAGTCTTTTTAGATGTCTTGCTGGTCATGGTGCTGAATCCTGCCATTAAATGCCACTGAAGGGTATGTTTTACATTTAGGCCAAGGTTCCCCTTTAATAATAGTGAGTACAAACCCTCCCAACAATACTTCTTCCCGGTCATTTAAAACTTCCTGTCCAGCTTATTGTCCTAGAAGATTTGATTACCTCTGCTCAAGAACAGGTGCATCTGCCGTCCTTGCCCGCTGCTCGTGTGTCCTTGTGTTATCAGTACCATGTTCAATACACCGTTTCTTTCCAGGAAACTTTTAAAGCCCCTTGTCATTTTTCAGAGGGTTAATTAACCGAGGTAAAGGACGAGCCATCTGTGCAGCAGAACGTGACAATAAATGAGCAGCGAAGAAATGGGAGGAGCCCCTCTGTCACCCACATCGCTTTGGGATACACTGACACGCTCATGGGCCATCTGACAGACAGGCTGAGGGACAGCCTCAGTGCTGGGCTCCTGGGTGGCTCAGCTGGTTAAGCTCCAACTCTCAATTTCGGCTCCGGTCATGATCTCAGGGTCATGAGGTCAAGCCCCAAGGAATCTCCTTAAAATTCTCTCTCACCCTCTCCTTCTGCTCTGCTCCTCCCCAACCTTGCTTGTGTATGTGTGTGCCTGTGCGCTCTCGCTCTAAAAATTTTTTAAAAAAATTTTTAAAATTTTTTAAAAATTTTAAATTTTTAAATTAAAAAAAAAAAATCAGTGCCAATTTCCATATTTAATACTGACAAAAGAGAAGACCTGATATATTCTCGTTGCCGCCCAGTTTGTGCTCCTTCAGGGTGGACATGTGTCTCTTCGGGGACTATTCACTACAGATAAAGTCAAAATAATTTAGCCAGGCTTCCTAGACCTCCAGAGCCTGGTCTCCATTAGCCTTTCCTGGTCCAGTGGTTGGATGCCTTCTCTAGGACCTAAACTGAATGTATGCTGTTAGACTTCAGTCTAAACAGATTGTTCAATATCCCCTTCCAGGACGCTTAGTTTTTACCTCTAATGAGTCCTGGGACTGCCCTCCTCAAGTTCAAGTAGAGAGTTCTACTTTTCCAAGAAACCGTAGGACAGACCTCCCCTCTCCAGAAAGTCTTGCCTGATGATATCAAGGCTTAGTGAGCACTCCTGTCTCTGACTCTGGAAATAGTCTTTTGGCAATTAGACAGATTGCCTTGTTGAGGTATTTTCTATTATTGACTTCAACTATTATTGAGACTTTTATTATTATTTTAGTTTTACTTGCTTGTGTCTATCTCCCCAACTGGACTGGTAATTCCTTGATGATGACTCTGTGTTGTATCATTCTTTTTTTTTTTAATTAAAAAAAGTAACATGTACAAAATTTAAAACATTATTGGTACAAACAGGATCATTATGAAAAAATAATTCTTTTGCTCACTCCTTCCCATCTTTCTTTTGCCATCTTTACAAACATTCCTTTTCAATTCTTAGCTGGTTCCCCTGGTAATTTTCTCCAAACTTTACTGCTCATTCTCTAGTTCTTGTGTTGCCATTTTTGGACATTACCTAGCGAATTTCTGTTCTGGGATATGATAGGGTGTTCTAATAGTCTTCTCCTGTTTTTCCCTCCCCCTTTTCATCCTTGTATTTTCCTAACATGTCACAATTTGTTGCTTAATTATTAGTTAGCATTTACATTATTATGGCTATATAAATATGGTTTACCATTGAGTCAACCAGAGTAGATGAGTTCATTTCTTTTTATGAACTTGTTTTTCCTAAAGTTACCACATTTTCTCATTTGCTTTATTGTCTCTGAAACTATATTTGTTTTTTAAAAAGACTTATTCATCCATTTGAGAGAGAGAGAGAGAGAGATCATGAACAGGAGGGAGAGAGAATCAGCTTGGAGCCAGATATAGGGCTCGATCCCAGGACTCCAAGATCATGACCCAAGCCAAAACCAAGGTCAGACACAACTGCCTGCACCAGCCAGTTGTCCCTGAAACTGTATTTGTTTTATTTCCAAGTGTTCTCAAACAAATAGCAAGTATCTGTCAGTATTATCTTCCAAATTCTCAAATGCATCATATAATCTTCCCATTCAGGTTTTGCTGGAAGACCTTCCTCCCACAGATTTTGTTCACTTGCTCTAATCTGGCTGGGTCAGCTGATGTCTGAATTCACAGCACTGTTGTTACCCTGTGACTTCCCTTTGACCCTGTCCTATGCTGGACATCCTTCTTTTTGGATTCCATGTCCCACTCTTCCTTAGTTTTAACCTTCATTCTGATATGGTCTTTAAAAGTCTGAAAATATCTGTTGTACTCTTATTTTTTGGTGGATAGATTGGCTGGGTATAAAATCATAGCTTGAGAATAATTTTCCTTCAGAAATATAAAAGTTTTATTTTCTTACTTCTAGTATTTTCATTCCGATTCCTGATTCCATTTGTTGGTTTCCTCTCTGGAAGGTTCTGGCATCTTCTCTTTATCTCCAGGGGTTCTGGTATTTCAAGATGATGTGTTTGTTTGTTATGATCTTTTCATTTATTGTGCTAGGCATTCAGTGTGCCTTTATAATTTGGAGATTTGTGATTCTCAGTGCTGGGGAAAATGTTCTATAATGTCATTGATAATTTCTTCCTTTCTGATCTCTTTCTGGAATTTCAGAAAAATTGGACCTCTTGTTTTGAACCTCTCTCTTTCCTTTCCTTTTCTATTTTCTATTTCTTGATATTTTTGCTTTACTTTCTAGGATCTATTCCATATTATAGTCTAAACTTCTGTTGAAATTATATCTTGGTTATATTTTTAATTCCCAAGAAGTCTCTCTTGCTTTCTGATGCTTGTTGCATATCTATCTTCCTGTTCTTTTTTTTTTTTTTTTAAGATTTTATTTGACAGAGAGAGAGAGAGAGAGAGAGATCACAAGTAGGCAGAGAGGCAGGCAGAGGGAGAGGGGGGAAGCAGGCTCCCTGCTGAGCAGGGGCTCAATTCCAGGGGCTCAATCCCAGGACTCTGAGATCAGGACCTGAGCCGAAGGCAAAGGCTTAACCCACTAAGCCACCCAGGTGCCCCATCTTCTTGTTCTTGTTGTATGACTAAATTGTCTTCTCTGATAGCTCCGAGGGTACACACAGCACATACACATCCATTCCTGCTTTACCTCTACATCCTCTGGAGTCCTCCCTTCCAGTCTCCAAATCACGTTGCAAGTTTTCTTAAATACCTGATGATTCTTGGTTGTCCTTTTATAATTAAGACCAAGATACTTGAAAGTGATTTGTAAATTGTGTGTGTGTGGACAGACCCGTGGAAAGTGGGCTTCAAAACAGGTGCCAAACTAAAATTTGGGCTAGGGGGCACACTGACCTTTTCATTAGAGACCCAGCTCCCCAGAAAGGCTTCTGATCTCCTGTTTGGGGCAGGATTTTCCTGGCTGTAGCCTTCTGGCATCAGGTTCTTGGAAGCGGGCTGGGTCATCTACATCATTAAACTGGCTTTCAGTGAATTCCCTTATTTTCAGGTCTGTGCCTCACATCATGTACTTATCAGTAATAACTAGATTGGCACTGCTTTAGGGCACATTTCCAGTCAAGGGTGTGGGGACTGGGAAGCATGGAGGTGGTTGTCTCTACTGAAAGATTGGGAGGAAATCTGGGGGTGTGTTCATCTACATAGAAATGTTCAACTAATCTGCACCGCCCTCTACTTTGGGTGTCTCCCACATTCAAGTGTAGGACCTTTGAAGGTTCTGTTGAGAAAACTGGCTTCCAAAACTTCCCGTGAAGGAATTACAGTTTAAAACCATTTTTTTTTTTAAATTTAAGGGGTCCAATCACAGAAGTATCGTTGTGAATCGTCTGATGGGGTGGAATTTGTGATGCTTGATCTGAGTTGAAAGAGTCAATGGGAACAGCAAAGCAGGATCTACATCACTCAGGAAGTCTTAAAAACATTAAGTTGTCGGGGCACCTGGTGGCTCAGTTGGTCAAGTGTCTGCCTTCAGCTTGGGTCAGGATCCCAGAGTCCCAAGATCGAGCCCCATGTCAGGCTCCCTGCTTGTGTGTGTGTGTGTGTGTGTGTGGAGGAGTGTTGGGGTCCGTTTCTCCCTCTCTCTCTGCTGCTCCTTCTGCTTGTGCTTTCTCTCTATCTCTCTCAAATCAATAAAATCTTAAAAAAAAAAAAAGAACACTAAGTTGTCACCATTATGAAAGGAAATTTATATTCTTTGGAGCATTAGAACGCATTCTTATGGAAATATTAAGGAGATATAAAAACAATTTCAACATGGCACCAAATAAGCTTTGCTTTGTTACTTTGACCCAAGACACGTAGGGGAGTGTGCCCTTTCCTTTTCTTGATGCCAGGAACTCACTATCGGAAGTGAAGAGCACAGAGTTATTTAATGGAATTGAATTTAAAAATTAGACTATTTTAGCTTAAGTAATTTCTTTTGTTGCTTGTATTTAGCAGTCAAAGAAATGTGTACTTTTGGAATAATAGAGGCTACAAAGACAGAACAGGGGTGTCAGGGAAATTACCACTAATTGCTCAATAAAGATTCTTGAGTATGTGTGTCCCATGGATGGCACTTCCTCATCCATACACTGCATCCGGCTCTGGGTAGAAGGTATCTTAGCTTCTTTATTGGACTCTGAATCTCGTCTTAAGCTTCCCAATGACATCAAATCCTAGAATACAAATTAGATGAAACCTAAAGGTGTTTTATCATGAATATAGCAGATAAAATGAATAAACGAGTGAATGAATGAATAACGATCGATGATATTAAAACACAGTATTTTCTATTGCTCAATACATACCGTACTTGGGACTAAGTATTTTATAGGTATTAGCTCACTAATTCTGCGATTGACATGGGTATTGTCAGTCAGCTTAGACGACGTAAGTCATGCCACCGTAAAAAGGAGCCCCAGATCTCAGGGGTCTGCGATAACACACATTTATTTCTCACAGTGTGTCCATCACGAGGCTGCATAACAGGCATGCAAAAGGTACAGCAGCATCTGGGTGAAAACAGGTAGTCTCAGCCGAATGGGGGAGAGAGATGGTGAGCTACGCACACGTTCTTAAAACTTCTGGTCAGAAGCAACACATGTCCTTTCTCCCTTCAATTCAATGGCCAAAGCCAGTCACACGGTCATTCCCGACCTCAATGAGTCAGGTTGATTTTATTCTATTTCATGGAGGGGCATCTCAATTCTTGCAGCTAGTCTGCTATCAGTGGTGGTGGTGGCGGTGGGGGAGTACAGTCCTTTGCTAGGGAGGGCAGCAAACATTTTGAATAATACAATTTACCATAGACAAAACCAGCAAAACAAAACAAAAACGCAGTATCGAGGTCCTAATTATGCAGAAATGTTAGAATCAACCCCCCCGTGCCCCACTTTTATTTTATTTATTTGAGAGAGCAAGAGAGCTTGTAAGCGCAAGCTGGGATTGGGGGGCAGATGGAGAAGGAGAAGCAGACTCTGAGCAGACTCCACTGAGCAGGAAGCCCAATGTGGGGCTCGATCCCAGGCCCTGCGATCCCAGGCCCTGGGATCATGACCTGGGCCCAAGGCAGATGCTTAACTGACTGAGAACCCAGGCATCCCTATCCCACTTTTCTTAAAGAAAAATAACTCATTTTCACTTGTGTGATATTATTCCAGGGTATAGTTGGAAAAGGAAAAACAAAATGGTGAGATATGACCATGAGGAATAACACCAGGAGATTTCTTTACATAAGGGCCAATCTAATGTTATTTGCACAAATAAAACTCGGGTTCTGAAATGTAGATTTCAGACAGCTTAGGTGGTCTCAAAGAGAATCCTATTTTGCTTTGGGCATTCTCTGGTGTTTTACATTCATCCCGTGACTCAAACTTGCCAAATGTGAGAAATAGCGGAGAGGCAGTAAGTATTATTGCTTTTAGGGAAAATAATTCTAAGATGAAATAATTTCGCATCACCAGAAGCAAATCTTAAAACTCTCGGGAACTTAGCCAGTCTGTGCATTTTACTTCCTTTCTCATGGTTGCATCGAGTCTTGTCTGTCACAAGAAAAGTAAGTACATACATATCCCAATGCTATAATTTGCTTTCTAGTTTATTAGAATATTCATTAAAAAGTCACCCCTTCTGGGGCACCTGGGTGGCTCAGTGGGTTAAAGCCTCTGCCTTCAGCTCAGGTCGTGATCTCAGGGTCGTGGGATCGAGCCCCACATGGGGCTCTCTGCTCGGCGGGGAGACTGCTTCCTCCTCTGTCTCTCTCTCTCTCTCTCTCTGCCTGCCTCTCTGTTTACTTGTGATCTCTGTAAAATGAATAAATAAAATCTAAAAAAAAAAAGTCACCCCTTCTCTGGTTTTAGCTTTTATCATGCACTAACAATTTGCCAAGTAGGCAACACTGTGTATTCTTGAACGAGCCTGCCACCTTGTGGTGACTTGGAAAATCACACTTGGCAAAATAAGCGCTTGGCTGTACATTTCCTTACTTTTTGAGCCCAGAATGAGAACCAAACACTGCTGTAGGTACTGCGCTTACAACAGCGGATGAAATGGACAAGAATCCCCACCGTCCTGGAGATTGTGTGTTACAGCACAAGGACTTGGGTATAAAAGTTAGAATTTGGAAATGTGGTCAATCTTTGTAACTTGCAGACGTAATATCCTACTTACATATGTGCTCATCTTCCCTTGATGTGTGCTCATCTTCCTTATATGTTATCTGTGAGTGATACATCCCTGCTGCTATAAAGGCCAGCTCGTCCCTCTTCTATTCTCTGGGTCCAAACACCTCTTGTCTTCTCAAGGACTCAGGGACTTTGCGTCTGTTATAAACCCCTCTTTCTCCAACATTCACAAAGGCTGCCTCCCCCCTTGGTGTGTCCTCCAATATGCACACATGCTCAGTGACTTCCAATTTAAAAAGTCTTTCCTTAATCCCAAATCGTCTCTGGCTAAAGCTATGTTTCTCTGCTTCCCATCACAACAAAGCGTCTCAAAAGTTTTGTTTTTATCTCTCGTGCCCACAGGAAGTGTGTCTGCCTTGCTTATTGCTGAATTCTCAGTACTCAGCAATTGTTTGTTTAGTAGGTGGTTGATCAATATGTTTAATTTGCCTCTGAACTCATATAGTAATAATGGCAACTCCCACCCTGCCCTAGTCTAGGGGCAATCAGGGTCTTGTAAAACGGAAGCCGAAAGGCCATTATGTTGAAGAGGGTCCTGCTTGGCACACGGGAAGGTTTTTAATCTTACGGCTCCCCAGTTTGTAAAAGGAGGACTGCACTCTCTTGGAAGTGACAGTTATATGGCAGCATTGGTGTGAGATCTAATTGGTAGTGGTATCTGAGTATAATACTCTAAATAATGGTTTGGCCATGGGACAAATTCCGTGAACGGTCTATGGTGATTTATTCGTGATGTCCACAATGCATGTGGGAAGTGACATTGGCTGTACGTTCTTGGACAACTTGGCTCCTTCCAGCTCTAAATGTGAGCAGTGATTTAAAAAGACAGAATCTTGGGGGCACTTGGGTGGCTCGGTTAGTTGAGCATCCAACTCTTGATTTTGGTTCAGGTCATGGGATCCAGCTGCACATGGGGCTCTGCGCTGGGCATGGAGCCTGCTTGAGAGTTTCTTTCCCCCTCTGCCCCTCCCTCTCCCTCTCGTCCTTTAATAATAAAAAATAAAAATAAATTCAAAACAAAGACAATCTCAGCACGTTGCTGCATTTTAGACTTCAGCTAGACTAAAACCTTTGAGCAGTTCTCAACATTTCATTACAGAGTAAGAATTAAACTCAGACTCAGAATTACAAACTTCAATCTCTAGAGTGAATCTAAGATAAATGGACATAGATTTGCATCTATTTTATTTAACTAGAGTTGATCTGCTCTCCCGTATCATGAAGGAAAAGGTTTTTTTGTATAATATTTAAAAACATTACTTTCCGAAGAACGTCCTGCACTAAGTGACGTTAATTATGCTTAATATTTTATTTCCATTTGAATGTGTTATCTTTCCTTCTCTTCTGGATGGCTGACATCATTTGCTTTCTTTTCCCTCATTTTGCTTCTCCACAAAGAGGTAATTCCAGACTAGACTGGCAAATATGTCAAGCTATATTTCAATTACTGGGACAGTAAATGTGAAGTTAATGAGATTAAAATACAATAAGCCTCAGAAGTGAGTGTAAGCCCCTTTTAAAGGAAATCAGGATTGAACGCAAATCTTCATCACCTTATGTGTCAGTCATAAATGTTCTGGGTCCATGAAAAAAACATCTGAATGGATTTAGAGACTTTGAAGAATGTAGAGTTTATCATAGTGAAAAGAAAATGACTTGAGAATATAGACCATTCATATGACATTCTGCACGTTGCATGTTAAAAAAATTACAGACCTCCTTTTTGGGCTTGCATTTATTCGTTGCTCCAGAAGAATTTTTTTAAGGCAAATAAAATTAAAAAATTAAAATTAAATTAATTAAATAAAATTTTTAAAAATGAAAGAATGCATATGAAAAATCTGAATTTGTGAAAGGAAGCTTCAAATTTACTTTATTACAGTCTGGGGGTGAATTTTGCAGGGGTGGGCAAATTGTAGCCCCTGTGTCAAAACTGACCTGCCACAGGTTTTATAAATAAAGCTTTACTGGAACACAGCCATGTCTATTTGTTTTCAAATTGCCTGTGGCTGCTTTCCTGCCAACCTGGCAGGGTTCAGCAGTGGCAACAGAAATCTCATGGCTTGCAAAATCCGAAAGAGTCACTGCTTGGCCTTTTTGGAGAGAAGTTTATAAACTCCTGCCCTAGACTGTAAGCTTCTCCATTATACTGTATATTTCCGAGGGCAGGGACTCTGTGTTTAAACTTAGTTTTTAATTCCTCTTAAAAAAGTATCTGTACTTTTGACATGATCAGTTAATGACAACTTGAAGAAATAAGGCGTAAAACAGAGATCTATGCAAGCAGTCATATTTTAAAGATTTTACAGCGGTAGTTGCATGCGCTTGGGTCAATCCTATTTTTCTCAGCCCTTGGAGAAAGGTTGTGTTCTCTGCTTCTCTGCCCTTCCCCGGGGATCTGCAGCCTGCCTCACCCCCAGGGAGGGGCATCACATCAAGGTTACCACCTTCCAGCCCAGATCTCCTCCTAGGGTTTCCCTGGAGCCACTTAAGGAAGCCGGGAGTCCATCCAGCTGGGCGATGGGGAAGTCCCGCTCTCAGAACTCTTCCGGGTTGCCCCTGCCATCCCAGGGCTTCTGGCCTCTGCAGCTTCCAGCTGGCAATTTGCAGACCTGGAGCAGATTTTAAGGAGCTGCCAAAAAGATGGCGGGAGTGGGGGGCGGGGGACGGGCGGTGTAAGGAGGGGGTGGCGGGTGGCCTACCGCCAGGCTCCCATAACGCCCCTGCAGGCAGAAATGGGAGAGCCCTTGGCGGGGCCAAAACACAAATGCTGAAAAGAGGAAGGTAAAACCTTAGCCTACAAATAATTTCGTCTTACTTTTCTGTCGCTACAATCCTAGAGAAGTCCATTTGGCGCTGCAGTGTTCGCTTCAAGTTCACACCGAAACGTAGAAGAAACTAAAGAGAGGGACGAAGAACTCCTTCGTGGCCATCTCCAAGTCCCCTAGGACCTCTGGGCTCCCCAGGTTGGAAACCTTTGCTTGAGACTCAAAGGGAGAGGCTGCTGCAGAGTCTGGGAGGGGGAGTGGGTGTGGTTCAGGGGTCCCTGGTTAGCTCAGGTAAGCGTCTGACTTTTGATTTCGGCTTGGGTTTGATTGCAGGGTCTTGGGACTGAGCCCAATATTGGGCTCCAGGTGCAGCGCAGAATCTGATTAGGATTCTGTGTCTCCCTCTCCCTCTGTCCCCACCTCCCTCTTCCTCTGTCCCCACCCCCACATGCTCTCTCTCTCCTCCTAAAAAATAAATAAATTGATTTAAAAATACTATATAATTATTTCCAGAATTATTATTTTTTTCTGAGAGAGAGCGCACGCACGCGCGCACGTGGGTGCGGGGGAGGCAGGCAGAGGTAGAGAACCTCCAGCGACTCCACACCCAGGGTAGAGTCTAACCGGGGCGGGGGCTCAATCCCACCCAAAGACCATGACCTGAGCCGAAATCAAGAGTCAGACACTTAACTGACTGAGCCACTCAGGCACCCCCAGAACTCAGAATTATAATATGGATGATAAAATCCAGAATTTTCATTTTCAGAATTGCGATATGATGGTGGCTTGTGGAGTTTGATGTCCTAGATGGCCTTGTGAGAAAATTTCTGTCTCCTGTGAAAAATCATTATTGAAAAATTGTCCTTTAAGTAATTCACCATCCTTTACATAAAGGGCTACATCGATGTGTTCCCCTGAAAGCCGATTGGTTGGAAGATTTGTCCCTCTGGATACATAGCAAACATTTCCTTTGTTAGATGACAGTTAGTAGTCCATACTATTTTGACTTCCTTTTCTTGGCTGCCAGGAAGCTTAGAGCTAAATTTCTTGTGCAAACATAGAGGGATACCATGTGCTACGGGCTTCCCATACAGGGACCTGTGCTCTCCCGCGCTCCCTAATCGACGCCTCTTAGTTTACTCCTCCCTTAATGACTCTGTTGGTGGTCCTGTAACATCAGCTTCTTTAGGACACATTCTTCTGGGTGTGTTTCATGAAGTGGCTGAGGGATTTATGAGACTGAACTCACGACCAGGCTGAGGGATTTAAATAAATTTTCTTGTATAATCCTCAGACTAACCCAGTGAAGTTGGAAATATGTCCATTTTCCAGATGAAAAGACTGAGACTGAAAGAGATGACGATCTGTGCTCAAACTCATAAAGCCAGAAAGCAGAGGCAGTTAGGTCTTGGAACCATTCATACCTAAAAATCAAGTTGGTCTGCCGCCTCTCCTACACCTGTTTCAGCCAAGTTCAACAGAGGTCAAAAAGAACTGGTCTGTAAGAATGAAGTCAATCTTCCCACTGAAAAGTCATCAAAGGGATGACTAGAGGACTTTTATCAACAGAACCGAAAATAACCCTTTCATAGGAGACAAGACTGTTACATCAGATGAAACCCATACAGTGAATCAACATTAAAAAAAAAAAGTCTCATCCTGTCCCTAATTAAATATAGGCAACTTAAAAACATCTTGCACCTGTGAAAAGCTGTAAACTTGGGGTTGGCTCTCTGGAGAAATGAATTCCCTTTGTTTCTTCTGGTTGCCATGATGTTTGTTTAATTTTCCTGGAGGACAGAACCATAAAAATCAGCATAGCATGATGGATGGGTCCCGTTTCTAGAAACTTAAAACCGAGAAAATATTTCAAAAGATGAGAACTATGTGTTTAGAGTTGTCACAGCAGCACTGTCAGGAGTAAAAAACAAAAAGGAGGATAATTGGCCTTTCGTAGAAGATATGAGGCTTAAGTGATTTCGAACTAGCAGCAATGCTATTTATGTAATAGAAGATCAATCAGATACACAGACGTACAGAAAACAGAGCGTCGGGTGTGATTATGGGACCATCAATGCCAAAAATAAGTTCATATATAGTAAGGGCTAAGGCTAGGCTAACACCTTGTCCTTGCAGTCACCTCAAAAGCTGCGGGGGGGTGTTTTTTTGCACGAGGGGCAGACTGGGGTGGGGTTCCCTAGAGACCTGGTACCCCCAGCCGAAAGGGGCAGTGTCAGGCCGCAGGCCGCATTCTTCATCGAAATCAAAGCACTCATTTAAAGGTGAGGAAGCAGAAAGATACAAGGAGGAGACGTATGGTGTTAAAAAAAAACACAGAGCAGGAAAGCTGATGAGAAGGCAATCCCCAAGTGGTGGTTTCTTGGCCCAGCACAGGTCTCCCGAGCAACATACCAAATTATATACTCTGAGTCCACAATAATGAGTGGTCACTGCAAAAATACTCGTTCAACACAGAAGTGTGTAACATGTTAGAAAGCTGAGCAACCCTCCACCCACTTCTGAAATGACACCGGCTCTCAGTGGGGGACGCTGGTAACAGTCCGGGCTAAGACCCCACAGAATTTTCTCACGTACTCAGTAGCAGTGTAATGGCACCATACCGCCTGTACTGTTCAGCAACTTGCTTTAGTACTTGAGAAGTTGTTTTTGACATCTTTCTTTGTGTTTGATTTTGATCAAATGAATATTTTAATTACAATGAAACCGTTTTTCTTGTTTGTTCCAAGCCCTTTGGTAACACGGATGCTTTAAGACAGGGACCATGATGCTTTGTGTCAAGTACCCTGGCTCAGAAATCATTCTGACATTGAGATGACCTTGTCTGGGTCGGAGATTCCTGCGCTTGAGACACAAGGGGGTCACGGCATCTATCTGGGGGTTTTAGGGAGTCTATCCAAAGAGCAGAGTTGGCTAAATATATTGGAATTTGGACAATATTTGCACTTGGAGAAGAAGGCAAAGCAGGATCCCTTAATTAATTTATAACCAAAAATATGCATCCTCTGCATTCTGTTTGGCAACTTGCTTTTGCACTTAGCAATTTATTTTCGGCACCATTCCTTGCATCCGAGTTGAAGTAAAACTATTTTAATTACCGGTAGGAGCTGATCTGAGAGTAGAGGCAGGTAGTAACAAGGAATGGGCTAGACCTCAGGCTCATGCTATTTAACACTAGATCTCTTCTGTCTCACTTATTCAAAAGTAGAGCCATGTGAATAATTGTTCTACAACATTCTTTATGCTATTTAAAACTAACTTGTTCTTTGAAGGTTTTAACAGGCGATTATGGGGGAAGGGCAGCCAAAGAATTAAGGACTGTTTTCCTAAGACTGAGGTCCCTCTGCTTTAATACCCTGCCCTATGTCTGTAGAAACAGGTGGGCACCGTCTAGAAAAAGCCCTTGTATGTGAGTCAAGCAAACACCTTTATCATTGATTTGATGTATTTCCTGAATAGAAAATGCAGGTGAATAGAAAAGTACTTGGGGACTGATGGGATGGCAGTAGGGGAGGGGACAGAAATCACAGTGTTCAAAAGGGAGAAGGGGGTTGGGAATGGGAACAATTTAGGTGGAGTATGAGTTTTTTTTTTTTTTTAAACCTGCCTTTTATCTTGGGCAGATTGGCCCTCCTGACAGAGGGCCAAAGCCAGCTTGCCCCTTCCAGTTCGAGTCCGATGCTTTGTAGTAAATACATGTCTGCTCGGGTTTCCGAGCGAACGTTTTACAGGACTGAAAGGGGAGGCTGAAAGTGGGAAGCCAGGTGAAGTCGTGTTCTTCCAGCTCCTCAGCATGTAGGGACAGAGACTGGAATTCAAAATCCCCGGGGTTAATTTTCAGCACTGCTCTCGAAGCAACTGCTCTGATTTGTGTTCTAGTCAAGAAAGGTCATCAGGGACGGACTCAGGGTGCATGGTGGGCCCCTGCTAAGAGGAAAATCTCTGTTCAGTTTCGTTCGTCTACACCCCACTGCCGGCTAGACACCCTGACCCACAGCAAGGGGCGGGCCCCCATGCGGTATGTGCTCTTAAAACAAATCAAGTCTTTTCCAACTTCATGCTCTTTTAAACCAAGGTTTTTCAACCTTGTCATTATGGGCATTTTAGACTGGGTAATTGCGGGTTGTGGGGCTGTTCTGGGTATACCGTAGGATGCTTAGCAGCAATGCTGATTTTTACCCATTAGATGCCAGGAGCACTTACCCCCTTGCACCTTCTTCCCCCAAATGCCTCTAGGTATTGCCAGCTGTGCTCTGGGGAGCAAAAGGGCATCTGCTGGAGAACCACTGATGGAAACAAAGGAAGGCCTTTCACTTGGGTATGTGAATGGTGAGGTTGTGATCATGGGAGGGTCGGGAGGGTAGGACGGGAGAAAGGTGAAATACATTTACAGATTCCAATATTTTTCTTTGATTAAAAATCACAAATATATTTCAGGGGAACCAAAGCTGTACAATTTCATATGTCACATTGGCTGTCTGGCCTTTATAAAGCTTGCAATTTGTAGGTCAGGTCTTTAAACATTGACAGAGACTCCGTTATCCACCCAGTCCTTAGGCACAGAGCTGAACTGATCAGATCCTCTGTGTGGGTCTCAGAGGGCTTGGGTGACCACAGTGGCCTTGAACAGGAGCTAGCCAGAAAGACGTCAAGCAAATGTAGCAGGGGTAACACAAGTGACAGTATGTCACCAGGCTTTTGTTTCACTCATGTTGGTTCATATCTTTTATTTGGGGTCTTAATCCTTTTTACTATTTAGGAGAAAAGGAAGGGGAAGTGAGGAAGATGCCGGGCCTGGGTGGCTGATGTGAGAGGTCCAGCGAGAGGAGCGGTGGGCGAGGTCTGGAGGTGAGATGAGGTCTACATCCTGCTCTCTTGCACCCTGGATAACAATTTGGAAAGCTGAACACACACGGAAATTCTTGGAAACTGACTAGTAATTTAGGTGACAATGTATCCATTATATTGCAAGCAATTCTTAGGCAAATGTTTCAGGAAAAATCAGTAGTCACTGGATTACCTCCTCTTTCGGATGAGTAGTTTCACAATGCACCTTATCCTTCACTGAAGCAAATCATTCAGGCAATTGAAAATGACAATAGAATTCATTTTACAACCCAGAAAGTACAGGTTTGTTTATTAAAAATATATTCATTCCATTGGGAGAGTAAAGCAGTTTTTATTTTCATGAGTGCCATGTCAAACAGGTAATTAAATTTGTCATAAATTGCACCTTGAACGTATCCATCCAAGTTGTTAGTTTAGGATCTAAGCAGCTAGTGATGTCCACAATGGTTAATGTTAACAACTTCTTTTAAACTCCAGAGCTTCAAATGCTTATTCATGAATTCCCTAAGTGTGTGTTTATAAAATTTTTCAAGAGCATGCACCTTAATAATATAAGACGTTAGAAAAACGACTAAAAATCAGACTAAAAAGTCACCATATTGGATTTTATGTAGTAATGGATTGAGATGGAACATTTCGGTCACCATGTGATACATATGTACAAATTCTGGGATTAATAGCACTATCAACCAATTACATCATTGTTTCATTAAAGAAGAATTCCTTAAGAAATCCTTTAAAAGGACAACTAGATCTGATGGGAGATAAAATAGACAAGACACAGTCTCACTGATGTAAGCTTCTGCCTCCCATTTGTATAGTAACCTGTGATCTGTTTTCCAATCACACCTTTCTTTGAAAGGCTTGTTTTCTCCATCAGGAACATTTGACCAGAAGCACTGAAGGTAACAAACATTTCTTTCTGTATTGTCTTTTTTTTGTTGTTTTTTTGTTTTGAAAAATTGGACTAAGGGAAAATAGAAGATAACATTCAGAGGCTACTCACACAAACACAACAGGAACTTATATTTACTAATTTGTGGATGACTGACATTACCTGAAAGATCACAGAGCTAAAAAACTGAATATTAATGAAATGATCATTTAGATGTCCTAACAAATACATTCAGTATATGTCTTGAGCTTTGATAAAATTGCAACTGTTCATTTGATCTGGTAAAGTCAGAACTTAAGAGGCCTGCTGGGGATGACCTAAAATTTGACAGCCCAGCAGTTTTCAACCCGCAGTGATTTTTGCCACCCAGGGGACATGTGGCAATATCTGGAGACATTTCTGGCTGGCCTAGCTTGTGCCATGTTAGTGGTGGTGGTGATGGTAGTGTGTCTATGTGTGTGTGTGTGTGTGCGTGCGCCTGTGCACGCACGTAGACTCACTACTGGTAACTAGTGGTTAGAGGCTAGCAGTGAGGCAAGCATCCAACAGAGCCAGGACAGTCCCCCGCCCCCGCATCCAAAATAAAAAATTACTGGCCCCAAATAGGAGGTTGAGAAAACTGACAAAGAGCCTCACAGATTCTGTTCTAGAATGAGGGACATATATTGAACATATGAAACTACTGAGCATAAATGTTCAAATATATAAAATGCTTTGGAGGCAACCCTAGTTGAAATTTTCTTCCCTGTTCTTGTACTATATTTACTTCTTTGCTGTTTCATTTAAGTGGCAAAAAAAAAAAAAAAAAGAGAGAGAAAGAAAGAAAGAAAGAAAGAAAGAAAAGAAAGGAAAGGAAAAAATTGGGGAAAAAACCTACATAGAAACAAAATCACCATTTTTAAAAATCCACTTTTGGTTAAGAAGTCAACATTTCCAGCTTGCACGTGTTTAATTTGCTACGGTCATGTATGAACTGTAAATATCCATTCAGTCCCGTAGCCTAGTGTTTCCCCTACATAACTTCTAGTAAAGTTGAAGTATTGGGTTGACACTGGCACTCTGCTTAATTTAAAATTTAGTTAAGTTCTGGTAAGTTTTTCCCGTTAATTGAAAATGGACTTACCTTTCCTCAGTGGAATGCGGACGCACTTGCCTTTGGCAAGTGCCGAATTCGCCTTTTAAATATGGTGGCATTTTGTCCCCTTGATTCTGGAGGACAACCCTACCCCCAAATCCACGCACAGGCCAGAGGCGCGATCCACCTTGAAGGAGGACTTGCAACTCCATCGCTGTCTTTGCTGGGGTGCTGGCAAAGAGGAAAGCAGTCCAAGCACAGCCAGAGGGCGCCAAAATGTCGCAAATAAAAGTTCCAAAGGCTCAGATGGTTGCGGGAAGGTAAAATTGGCTTTTGTCTAATGAAACAGCTGCGGTCGTAAGCGTTGTCATGTTATTTTTTGCATTTGCTTCTTGCCAACAGATAAGCTAGGTGGGCATACGACGCCACCCTGATGGTTATTTTATGTCCCGGTGTTAAAGTGGCCGTGCCCGAAGCCACCCGGCACGTCGTAGTTGGCCGCGGCTTTGACCTGTGCGCTTCTAGGCGGCCCTGGAAGGGTTGCCGCCACTAACCCAGTCTTCCCGGGAATTGGTTGCCCCTTTTAAAGCACAGACATAAAACACCGACGGTTCCTTTCCTCGGGCTCTTGTCCTTTCTCCTTCCTCGCCAAGTCCCGAGAGCATTCTTGCAGGGGGACAACGCCCACCCCACTAGGGTGGACCGCGGCGGTCGCGCTAGTCCCAAGCCGCAGACCTCCAGGCTCAGCCCAGCGTGCGAAGGAGCCGCCTGCCCAGCTCGTCTGGTCCGCGGGGGCGCCGCCCGGACTTGCCTGCCGTTAGCCGCCACCCTCAACCCCGAGGACGTCTGCCTTGATGGGCTGAGGGGAGCCACCAGGTCACCCTCACCCTCACCCTCACCGCCCGTCCAGGTATCGCAATCTCAGGCGGACGTCGCGCGCGAGCGGGATTGGGGTGCTGCGAAGGGTAGCAGGTGGCAGGGGGCGTCATTCATCACCTCGAGGCAGCCCCTTAAGACTGAGCGAGACGGAGCACTTCCTATCAAGCCATTCCAAAGGGGGTTGAGAGGGAGAGAAAGAGAAGAGACAAGTGCCCACGGACAGCCCTGGCGCGGCGGGGGAGGGGAGGCGGCGCAGGGCTGGGTGGGGAGGGGGGGCGCGGGAAAGGACAGGACAGGACGGGAGGGAGGTGGGGAGGGAGTGGGAAGCCCTCCTAGAGGGCAGAAGAACCGGCAGGAGGGATGGGGGACGGAGGGGAGGGGAAGGGGAAAGGGGGACCACCGGGACGCAGGGAGGGGAGCGGGATGGAGGGGAGTTGAAGGGAGGCGGGCGGGGCCCGGGATGGAGGGGAGAGGAGGGGAGAGAGGAGAGGGGAGGGAGGCGGGCGGGGTACGCGGGAGGAGGGAGGCTGGGCGGGCGGACGCGCCGGGGGAGGGCGCTGGGCAGGAAGGGGAGGGGGAGCGCGAGCGCGAGAAATGCAGAGGCTGCAGCGGCGGCGGCGGCGGCAGTAGCGGCAGCGGCGACGGCGGCGGCGGCAGCGCTCCAACTCGCTCCTCGCTCCGGGCTCCGCCGTCGAGCCGGGGAGAGAGCCTCCGCCTGCGGCCAGGCAGCGGCCGGACGACGCCTGCGACCCGGGCCCCTCGGCGGCACCGCGCTCACCCAGGGGCGGCACAGGCACCCAGAGCCGGTAAGGAGGCGCGCCCCGGCGGCCCCGCCGCCCCCGCGGACCCGGGGCGCCGGGAGCCCGGGGGCCTCCGTGCGCCCCCGCCGCACCTCGAGGCCCTTTGTTCTCTCCGCGCCGCGGCGGGGGCGTGGGGCGCTGCGGGCGCGATTAGACGGCGCCCAACGTGGGGACCCTCCGCGAGGTTCTGCCGCACTTCGGGGATTCGGGGGGATGGGGGGCCCCCGAGGTGGGTGGCTTCAGCCTCTCGCAGGGTGGGAAGGGTGTGGGGGTGGCGAGTCTGCTAAACGGAGTTGGGGGGTGGGTAGCGGGAGGGAAGCTGCTCGTTAGGGAGGAAATGGTCGAATGCGAAACCTTTTAAACGCACTGAGTCCCGAAGAGACGGTTTTGTGGGGCTGAAGGGAGCGTATCTGTCATCGGAACCATTCACAGCCCGGAAAGCGCTTCGGTGCGCGGGGCGCAGCTGCCGAAGATGGAGGGTGGGGGTGGGGTGGGGCGGGAGTAAGGGGGGAGAGAATACGGGGATCTGGTGTGATCCGGAGGAGGGAGGTGCCTCTTTGGTTTCACAAATGGGGTTCCTTGACCCGGGGGACTCCTGCATCTCGGCCTGCGGTGGCCACGGAACGCAAGGTTCCCACGAGGACGTGCCTCCCGAAGCACAGCTGAGCGGATCCGAGCCACAGCCTCGGACGTGGCCGCCTTGCTCTCCCACTAACCTGTGGGCTGTGTCCGAGCGCTTCATTTCGATGGAGCTTCGGGTTCGGAGATGCGCTGGGCGTCTCCCCCCTCGCGGCCCGGGCGGGGAGGGTGTGAGCTTGAACCTGACAGCGCGCCGGCCCCCACGGCCCAGCCCGGCTGCGAGCGAAGGTTTGGGGTTTAGCAGGTTTTGCCGAAAGCGCTAACGCTGAAACCCGACGCCCGGTCCCTGGCCCCCGCCCCACGCCCTCCCTGCGGCCCCCCCGCCCCCGAAAAAGAAAAACTGCGAATCCCTGGCTCCGTTCGCACGCGCCACGCGCGGCTACTAACCGCATTCTTTTCATGAATATTCATCGAACGCTCGGCTGGGCGCCTTATCTGCTTCCCCAGAGACATTTCCGCCTTGAAACGAACTCCGTGGACAGCCTTTGCCTGTGTAATTTTCACCCTGCCGGAATCAGCCCCGCGCTCGCGGGCGCATTTTTTTAGGACCTTGAACGGGGTTGACACACCTCGGTCTCCCGCGAGGCCACGAGCACATGTATGGGGGGTTAAAACCGAGCAGGTAGCGTCGAGGGGGTCGTTTTGCTGTAGGGGCGTGGATCCACCTCCCCGGGATTACGGCCAGGGATACCAGATCGCAGTACTGCGGGCAAAATGAATGAATCGGGACTGTAATTACCTATTCCTTTGTCTTGGCCTCGCGCATGCGCCGGAGAGCAGGGTGTGGAGGGCCCCGGCAGCCCCATCTGATCTTCCATCACCCACCCACCCGCTCCCTTCCCAAGCGAGGAACAAAGGCGTTTGCCCTAAATGTTGCGTGAAAGCCTTGGACACAAATGACAGTTTTTTCCCCCTCTGTGTGTGTGTTTCTTCTTTTCCAGGTCACCTTTCGTCTTTTGCTTTCTTAGTGATTTCAGTTGACGAAAACTAAGATGATCCTTGGTGATGAGAGCACACTGTGGCTTAAATATTTTTGTGACCGAACATTGATATTTTCCTTTCTAGTACTACTGTTCATTGTCCTTTTTTCCTATAGCTTATTGCACTGCAGTGATGGTGGCCCTCGATTTGCATCAGTTAACCATTGGACAGATTTTTGCTGCTGGTCCTTTCATTAAGGGACATTGGTTTCAAAACTGACAGTGGCTGTCTGCCCCTAGTGTCACTGCTTGGGAGAAATTAAGACATTTTGGCGTTTATAGGAACAAGATGGCCTACAAAACCCAGAACAGAGAAAATGGTTACCTTGTTAGAATCCTAACCCCGTCTTTCCTCTTGATTCCTGCCTCTTGATCCCTGTTTCACTAGGGATCCCAAAAGGCCAGCCCCACGGAGGTGAGAATCACTGGGAGGGGAGGAAGGAGGAAGAAGGCAACCAGGGCTAATGGGGTGAAGATGGTTGATGGAATTCATAATGCTTCCCTTTCTTTTTTTCTTTCTCTCTTTCTTTCTTTCTTTTTTTTTTTTTGGTGCCATCTGATAGAAGCCGTGATACATATACCTTTGATGGTCAATTTTCTTAAAAATGGTGTATTATCCAGATTATGGCCGTTTAGATTTCTTTTTGGTTTTGGGGGCTACTTTAGTCTGCTATCCAGTAGGTGACTTACGGATATAAAATGGTTAAATACCGTATTTTTGCAATGGCCCGTTAAGAATTTTATGTTTAAGTATTCTCCGTATATCCTGGTGGGACGACATGTAGCAGGCAAATGGAAGTCATCTCTTTTGTTCCTTTTAATAAGGGGGTATTGATACTGATCACATTTAATATATCAGATCCTATATTTGGTAGGATAGCTGGCTGGTACCCTCTCTGTTCCTTAGTATTGGGCGGCTTATTACAGTTTAGGGGGCTATCTGCAGTTTTTTTCTTTTTTTTCCCTTTAGATTATGTTTTTGAGGGAGAAGTGAGTTGGAATATAGATGGACTTGGATAGCAAATAATATGCTAATATGTTCCAAATTCAGTGAGTCTTAGGTTTTTAAGCAAGATGATTTTTAAACTGAATTTGGAAAAAACATCGGTTACCTTATTCTTTTATCTCGTTAGTTTTTTGGCAGTCCTTAGCAGGTGGAGAAAGGGAGCTAATGGCCCTTTTGACAAAATGTGCCAACAAGAAGCATATGGACAGTGGCATTTTTGTCTTTAACTGGTGCTCATGCTTTCATTATGGCGAACGGAAGAGAATCTTCTCTCCTGCTGGACCACCCTAATTTGAATGTGCAATGGAAGAGCTCCAAGGGCTATGGCCCTCTGTCGTTGGAGGCATCTTTACAGTTTTACTGGATTTACCAGAACACATCATATTATAGTCTAAGATGTGATGTGTTCTGCCTCTTTAGTTTTGTGTGTGGTTTTTTTTTCTTTTTTTTTTTTTTTTAACAAATTCACATTAAGAACAATTTAAAATCCATTTTTATTCCATGGTGAAGATAAGCAAAGTGTGGAAAACTTGGGTTTGGGGGAGATCTGGTCACTGTAAAATGCTGTAAAATGGATGGCTGCATGTTATACACAGAAGTTTTGTAAAAACTTACAAAACCCAAACATTTTTTTAAGGTGCCATATAGATGCACATGGATATATACGTTATATACACGTTCATATATACACATTATGTATGCATACATATGTGGTAAAATAAAATCTTATTAATGATAAGCTAAACTAGTTGGTGTAGAATTTTATATGATTTTTGGTATTTTATAGTGCTTTATACTGGTCTTTGGAAAATAATCAATTTTTGGTTTTTCTAGATACGTATGTGAATGGGGGAGCTAGCTAGCCAGTGTCCTAAGAAGCTCATTTCCAGTTTCTAGCAGTGTAAAACATACGGGTTGTCTCGAACATCTTAAATGAAGATGTTCATCTACAGGCTTAAAAACTCAGGTAAAACAACACTGAACTTGAAAAGCTGTAATAAACAATGCTTACAAAATAAAGGACTTATGAAATTGTTCTGTCTTATTTTTCTGACCTCTTTTAAAATTTTGTTTTGGGAAAAAAAAAAAAAAAATCCAGAAAAGGCTTACCAACTATCGTGTCAGAAGCCATTGCTTTTGGCGTCTGATTCTGTTGAAAGAAATCATTTGCTTAGGCCTTTAGTTTACATGGAATTATACCTATTCATTTTACACCTTCTTTATCGAAGGTTGACATCTCAATGACCATTTTACCTGGTGAACTGGAAGCCAAGTGGCGGCTGAGGGAAAGTGGGGGACGCAGGCAAGCAGTTCTCTGGGAAATGGGGGCAGCATCTAGCCTTCTCAGCCCCCCCCCCCCCCCCCCCCCCGTCCTTTCCATTTATTCTAGTGTCTTAAGACTTCGGAGAACCCAACACAACATGAACTTTACTCTTTGGCTTCATTATGGTAGATAAATAATCAGGAAATGGCTTTGAGTTGTGACTATCCCAGAATTTTTTTTTTATTTTTTCCAAAGAGAAAAAGTACTCAGTGTGTTTTGAGAAGGTGCATCTGGGATTGGTTCCCTAAGGCACAGTGGAAAGGAACTGGGTTTGAAAGATCTTAAAGACAGTGACTAAACCACTGTAGGCAAATGACTTGAAGCCTCTCTGAATTTCACTTACTTTGGTTGTACGGTTGGGGTAATAATTCTTATTTTCTCGCAGTAGTAAGGACCACACACAGGGCTAAAATGTGCCTAAGCCCAATGGCTATCTCTCGGAGGCTTCTTGACTTCTTACTCTGCATTTTCAGCGGTCGTGTGATTGCCATCACTAACTAATTTCTGTATCTTGAGCTGTATTTTTGTCCCATGCTGATTAGTCAGGACCTGTGGGTTTCAACGTATTCAGTTGGAAATCAGATATTTCAGTTTCAAAGATGCTCAAATACCATAATTACTAGCTACTGTTCTCATACGTGTACATATTTGAAATTTAATGAGACCCTGTATGGGAATTTGCCCAAAAGTGGATTGAATGAAACCAGGGTAGCCACCCTCATTGAATTTCCCATGGCTGCTTACGTAACTCAAGAGATGGCATTTACATTCTTTTGGGAAAATACAAGGGGTAGTTCTAGAGCCACAGATGCTCCCAGCCTGCCAAAGGAAGGTTTCTGTTGAATGCCGTTCCCTCCATCACTGGTAAGACAAGACATCTAGGTATGTGTCCAGTGAACCGCATGGAGAGTAGAAGATGACCATATGGAATCCAGGTCTTACCGGGATATAGTTAAATTGCAGTTTTGAAAAGGCACAAGCCTTAGCAACACCGATGAAACAGCTTTCTTTTGTCCCCCCTGGAAGTCAGAAATGGGCTGACATGGAGGCGGAGAGAGTCCTGTGGTGGATTTTCCTCCTCCTCCAACCGGAGGATTTAAATAACCTAAAAAATCGGGCTTTCCAAAGGCAGTAGATTTTTTTTGAACAAAAACAGGAAAGCAGTTTTTTGACTAGCTAAGGCTGTTGGTGAGGGGAGGTTGCAAACTGAGCAGGTTTCAGAGTCTGGGAATAAATTCCTGAAAGCTTTGGAGATTTAGAAATAGAAACCATCTGCATGCACACCAGGGGCCCAGGGCATAAGAAAACATTTCAAGATAATATAGAAAAACGGCATTTAGTGGGGAAGGCAAAGCATTTGCACAGTATTTCCTCCTTATCACTTAGACATTTTATGAACTTTTTTCGAATTACTTTTTCTTCGTATTTTCGAAGGGACTGGGTTTCACTGGTTTGTTGCTTAAACTTCTCTTTGAAATACATTTCGGCCATTGCTTGTACATGGTGTGGGGAGTATGATACTTAGAAAAGCATGATTTGGAGGGTTGGGTGTGGTAGAGTTGGATTTCACTGGGTTGTTTACTACCTGTGAGGCCTTGGGAAAATTGCTTAACTTCTCTGTGCCTCAACCCTCAAAAATCTGTAAAATGGGGGTTACTATATTGGGTTGTTGTAGGGATCAAGCGAAATCATCAAACACCTAGGACACTGTCTCACATACTCCGCATGTCTTTTTAAGGCACAGTCACCATAAAGTGGTGAGCAAACCAGCTTTCCTGTATGTCTCTAGCTATTCACATACTTGTCAAAGAGGTCATCATCTAAAAACAGGTCTGTGGTGGTGCCTTGAACAGAAGTTGGTAGAATGTAGAAGTATGTGGTTTAGGAAAACCCGCCAGGTGTAGCCATGATACCTCAAATATGTTGCCTAGTTTCGAAAGTTCAGACTGGGTCGATTAAGACAACCCCAGCCTCCATATTGAACTGCTATTAAAATGGGGCAAAAAAAAGTGAAAGCTTCAGAGAAAGGTTTACTGTTTTGATAAGGTTGATATCTGGGCAACACTGGATGACCTGGGCAGTAGACATAATGCATCAGATTCCTTGAAGTAGGAAGTTTGTTGGGTCCTGAACAAGATGTACTTGTTTGCATTTGAAAGGAGTGTTTTAGTCATTAGTACAAAGATCGACATAAACCAGTCTTGATATTTAAAATTCGGAGGACACGTGGTTTACACTTGGCCATATCCCTACCACCCCATGCCAAGAGTAAAATGTGTATTATTCAGGAAGGTATAGGTATTGTCACCTACCTGGTCACAAAATTTTTGGAATTACCATCATGGAGACCTGTCATCCTGGCTTCTTAAAAAAGCAAAAAGGAAGTTGGGTTTGGTGGATCCTGGAATCACTTTGACCCTTCCAGGCATTTAATTCAGGGATCTCTGCCCAAGTGGTTTGTATTTGTCCTCCTGGACGCTGAGTTTTGTTGTTAGATGAAGGTAAAGTCATTTTTATTTTGGTTAAATCATTTTCTTTCCTTTTTTTTTTTTTAAGATTTTATATATATGAGAGGGAGAATGAGTAGTGAGGGGCAGAGGGAGAGGGAGAAGCAGGCTCCCTTCTGAGCAGACAATCCAATGTGGGGCTCAATCCCAGGACCCTGGGATCATGACCTGAGCCAAAGGCAGGAACTTCAACCTACTGAGCCACCCAGGTGTCCTAGTTAAATCATTTTCTAAATAGTTTTTTTAAAACAGCTTTTTGAATCTTAGGGATTTAGGAGGGAAATTATATTTTCTCATCTGTCAGGTGTTTCACTGTAGGAAAGGTTTTAGATATGGATGTTGTATCTTTTAAAGTTTTCCTCAGTGAAAGCTTGTTTTTTTGTTTTTTTGTTTTTTGCTGCTGTTAATCTGGAGAAGTTGAAGGATGAGGTAGGACGTTTGTTAGTATTTCCTGTATATCATATTCTCTAATTGAATTTCATCCCCTGAAACAAACCGTAAAATGAATTTTACCCAGGAGTAAACGAAAAATGGAGGGCTCCATAATGTAGGTAAGACTGTAAAGTGAATAGAAAGTGCTAGAATTCAAATCCATGTCTGATGGCCCTCCTCTTCTCTCCAGTGCTACACTGTACTTTCCATAAGCCTTGGACATTTTATCTTATGTAGATGGACGTGGGATAAAGTGGGTGACCTTCCAACGTATTAGCATTTTCAGTATGGATTTAGAGAGAGTTGTCCTAAGTTCTTCAGTGAAAAATTACTTATCTAGGAGAGATACAATGCAGAATAAACACTCAGTCACTAAATACATGAAGTGACGTTAGAAATGCTTCTTGTCATAGTGAACATGAGCTAATATTCTTAAGTCATCTTTTTCTTGGATGGTGATGATGATGATGGTCATGGTGGTGATGGTGATGACAACGATGGTGGCGGCGGCTGCTCCTAATAAGGACTCTTAGATGGATGTGGCTTTGGTTGGCCCCTTCACTTTCCTCATTACCCTTCACTGGTGGAAATACGTGCTCGAATGCCTTCCCTGTAATTCTGCCCTTGAGATACTAATCAAGATACTACTTGACCCCCTTCCTGCTAGGTACCTAGCGTTGCCTGATGAGAGAAACAAACTGAATCCCAACTTTGTGAACCCCTTTTATTCTGCCTCTATATTCATTTAGGGGAATTTGGTGGCTGCTTTTAAATACTACTACCCTAGCTACAGCCTCAGCCTTTTGTAAATACTTGTGTCATCCTAACAGAATGTTTGAAAGCTCATGACCCAGACACTTCTTTTGGAGCTCAAAAGGATCTTAGAAAAGTCGGTGGCTTACTCAAAGTCTCATGAGCTGGTTAGTGGCCGGTGGAAAACCAGGTTATTTCCCAACAAAGCCTTCCTCCAGCTGCCCCTCCCTTCTGTGGAATTGAGTCAAACTCTTACTCAATTTCTGCAACTTAAATTCCTGCCATGCTTGTACCCCGGTACCCTTTTTTGAAAATCCAGTCCTGATCCCGGGTGTCTGTCCCTGCCGTCATCTTCTCCCCGCCTCGGCAGAAACCATCTCTTCTGCCTTTGATGGACCCACTGAGGGGACTTGTCTGCAGATAGTCCCTGCTGTTCTGCCAGCCGCATGCCCTCTTTCCTCTTCAGCTTATCTCTTTTTTCTTCTTGCATCATAGGCACGTGACTTCCTTCATAGGCCAAAGCATTTATGGCATGCATTAAAATAACTTGGCTAATAAAACTAAATTTTGGTGTCAGTATCTTTGTTTCCCTCCTAAAATGAATCGTGGTGCTGGCTTGGGGGGCTGCAGAGGGTACACAGTTGAAAAGAAAGCCACTTGGCTTTAGACTCATGGTGGGGGGGGCTGTAAAGTGAGTGGAACAATTCAGAATTGTGCGCTGGGGATGTTGAGAGAGAGGCTCTTGGCAGATCCAGTGTACAGTATTGTGGAGAAAGGACGGACACCAGCTTTATTACTAGCGTCATCTGGCCTGCTGGTTTGAGAGGTGCGTAACACACGAGGTTTAATTGTTTTTCTTTAGAATTACCATGTATAGTATTTGGACCGACTAGAGGATTTGAAAGTGCTGCAAGGTTCTGAAGTAGCCATGAAAATATGGCACTTAAGTACTTTTAGTTGTTACAAACATTTTGTAAAGCTTAATAATCAGGTATTTGAAACGTCTTTCAGCCTTGTAAATTGCGTGCATTCGCACTCGGAGAAACTATGGTAAGTTTACCTCTGATGAGAGACAGTTTTAATCTCCTATTTTAAGTGATCTGTTTAGACGTTTCAATAAGTGGAGAATGAGCTTTGATGAATTTCTGTTCTTCCCAGGGGAACCTGCAATACGGAAGTGATTTCACAGGTTTAATAATGCTTTTAATTACTACAGTTTTCGTAGGTCGGAAATACAGTCCTAGAATAAATCCAAGTGAAAACCTCTTTTTTAAGTGCTCGAAGAAACAGACGTTAGAGACCGGCCTTTGCTGGTTGAGCTTCTGAATTACAAGTTTCCTGGATTGCTTGGCAAGTCGATTTTGAACAGATCCACTTCGCTTACCTGTTGACCTGTGTTCAAAACACCATTACCACACAGACAATGGAATAGCCAAGTTAAATAGTAACACCAGCTAATTGGGAAAAACACTGTATCAAAAGAGAAAACAACAGCGACCATCTAGTAACTGTAAGAACATCCGCGTTACTTCAGAATACATGGCAGGTCTTGGGTCTTCCTAGGGTACCGTCTTAGCGTCTCTGGGCTTGTCGAAATCAGTAGGGGCTGGAGGAATGTTTGCTCTCTTTGACCTTTACAGATGTTCTCAGCTGTTGAGTACAGAATAGCAGCATCTATATTCGCCTTGGGCATATTTGAGATGGTTGTGGGAAAGGCGAATCTAGAGAAATCAGTGATCCGTGGGCGGGAAGATGCGAGATACCTTTCTGCCTTCCGTTATCCTGCATTTCATCAAGGACGCAGGGTAAGGAGACGTGACCACGTGGGCGTTTGCTAAAGACATTCAGATGATTAAATAAGGTGGTCTGGAATCTTCTCTGGATGACTCATTTTCTTAAGGAAAAAAGAATCTCAACAGTTGGTGGTGACAATAGCTCCCGGGGCTTCTCATGGTCACCCAACCTCAGCAAGTAACGAGTAACGCCCTGTTGACAAGGAGGTTTGTTACTGGGCTCAGATTTCCTCGGTAGCCCTGGTAATCTTTTGTCCAGACCTTAAGCCTTGAATTCCCAGGGCTCACCCAACTGGACTTTGGAAACCCACCCGGTTCTAGAATTTCCAGTGCTTGGCTTTCAGACAAATAGTAACAGGTGTTTGTAACACTGTTCTTCACAAGGTGGTTAATACAAGATTAATCATGTTTTCTCGGGTTAAGTGTTTCTTCATGTGACTACAATCCGAACGTTACTCTTCTGCCTCCTCCGAACCAGGGGTTGACTCATGATCGAAAAGCCACCCCGAAGGTTTCTTTGGCGCAAGAGACAAAAACATGAATAGCTCACTCCATTCCCCTCCGCCTTTTCTGTTCTAACTGGTTTTGTTTCCGCCATCCAGAGAGTTCAGCTTTATTTCACCTGTACTACAGTCTCTTGGGTGGGAGGTCATCCTAGGAGACCCCAACTGGCCCCAAGGCAGAGAGAAGTAACTGCACAATAGAATTATAACACATGATTTCACTAAGGTAAGAGTGGTAGTTTTCAGTGGAATAAACACAGTGGGAAAGGAGTTCTCCTAGTATCTCTAAGATCTCATGTTTAACTTTCTACCAACTCTGGGCGCAGGGGATGTAACAAAAAGTGAATTTTTGTAAAAGTGAATCTGAATGTTCATAGGCTTCACATTTCCCCCCACATCCAAACAACCCTGCCCATTAGCCCTTCTGCTTTAAAAATACCATTTTGTTCACTTTGAACTTGAGTGCTGTCCATACTAACACAGTCTCTGACTGTATCCTTGCTTCTGGCAACAAATCCTAGGATTCTCAGGAGAGCAGGTAGTGGTTAGAGGGAGCAGTTGGCAAATTAGGACAGATGAACTCATGTTCCCCTTTAACTCGCCTTCTCTAAGCCAAGGCCTCCTGTTCGCAGTTCTCCTTCTTGTATTGATCGCCATCGGCCAGCCATTCTACCAAAGGAGAATCTTTTTATCGCTCCTTTCTGTAGTGAGGTAGGTAGCCAGGAACCTCAGATAAAGGGCAGCGAAGTCCAGAATGATGTAATACTGCAAAAAATGTGACTCCTGTCTCTAAGGGGAGTGAAAAAAAAAACAACAAACCAAAACTGAAGGCAGTTTCGAGTTGGGCATGATTAGTATTGGAAGAGGGTATAGCCTGGGGGAGATAGAGCTGGAAAACCCCACCGAACCCAACCCAGCCCCTTTAGGGCATGTAGACAGTTGGTAGTCGTAGCAGCACGTGGCGAGGCTAACCCAGCAGACCCTGGCACGGAAGCACTTGTTTGCATAGTGTACCTGGTAGAGAAATCATCTAACTGCTTACAGGAAGGTGTTAGAATGTTGCAATGCACTGTGGTGAGTGCAAGGTTTCATTGGCTTTTCCATTTAAATCTGATTCTGAGAACATGTTGAACGATCTCCTGACCCAAGGAAGCAGTCAGGTCTTGGGGGGAGGTTGGGGGGGCATTTGTGCAGTGGCGTTCCTTGTTAAATACTGAGGTGCATAAAATGGTTCTGAAAGGAGGAAGGGGCTGTACTTGGAAGTTTTTTGTTCGGTCATTTTGCTGCCATGTTTCTGGCTGCAGAGAGGGGAACACCCATTCCTTTCTCTTCTAGAAGTGTCTGGATTCCCCGTGTGTGGGCAGGATTTCTGGTAAGTACAAAAAGTAAGCAGAACTACATTGTTGCAGGTCAAGAGTCAGTGACGCCTTGTCCGTGGAGCCCCACTGCTCCCTCCACCTGGGGTTCGTGTGACAGAGGGAGGGAAGGGACAGGAGAGGTGGTAACGCCAACTGTAGGAGACACCAGTGCTGTGTTCCCTTCTTGGTCTCCTCGGGCTGCTGTTACGCAATACCACACGCTGCATGGCTTAAACAACAGAAATTGCTTTTCTCACGGTTTACGGAGGCTGGGGGTACACGATCAAGGTGTCGGTGTATTTCATTTCTTCCAACGTCTCTCCTTGGCTTGCAGATGGCCGCCCTCTTGCTCTTGCTGGGTCCTCCTGCATTTGGGTGCACACACCCATCCCTGTGTCCCTGCCAAGCACAGCGGTCCTACTGGGTGAAGACCCGCCCTAATGGCCTCATTTTAGCTTTGTCACCGGTTTAGAGACCCTGGCTCCAAGTACATTCACATCTTCAGGTACTGGAGGTTACGGCTTCGGTGGAAGGATTGTGTGGAAACACTGCTCAGCCTGTAACAACTCGTGCTTGGTATTAAGAAATAGTGAGGAACATTTGAAAGTCCTGTGCAGAAAGCTGCCTCACTGGTTCCTACCCTCAAAGAGGAGAGTGGAGAGAATCAACAGTACTTGAGCCCCTGGCTTGGTCCTCACCAACCCATGGGGGGCAGACATAAGAGCCTCCATTTGACATGAGATGCAGAGAAGTTAATCTCCCCAAGAGTCAAATCACTAGAAAATGGCAAACCTGGTGTAAGATTCAAAAGTCATGTTTCTGTGGTATCATTGTCCTGGGAACGGCAAAGGGTGTAGGCACATCCTGTCCCCTCGGGTGTATGCATGATGGACTTGGGTCCATGCCAGAGGCCTTGGAATGAATCCTCAACACAGTGCCCTAAGCAGTTGCCACCAACCAGTCACCATTCACGTGTGGCGAGACCTGGGTTTCACTCTAGCCTTGTATCATGATTCTTTGCCTCTGCCCGAAGGCTTTCCACATACCCAAATGTGACAAGAGAGTGAACAAAGGGAGTGAGAAAAAGATTTCCTTAGTGAGAACAGTGTAAAGAACTAGCTAGTCTTGAGTAAATAAAGACGGGGTTATTTGGGGAAGGCCCTCTTTATAGAAAGCTCCTACCAAGAGTGACCGTGGCAGAGAGACCTTACTGTAGACGAAAGAGTTGAACAGATGCGTGGGCCGATTTAAAGTCCCCTTCTAGCATCAAGGCTTATTGGTAGGGATTCACCACACACCATCTTACCATGGAGCAGGTTTTAATAGATGGAGATGATGGGAGACAGGGGTTTTAACAAAGGCAGGTGTGGGAGGAGTGGGTAGAGATATAATGAAAGGTTTACCATACAGTAGGACTCTAGCAGGTGGAAGGTTAAGAAGTGTCAGGAATCATACAAAGTCTTGATGACTGCTGAAATCAAGGCTAATAAATTTTGGGTCTTTCCAAGCAGTAAAACAAGTAGTGATACTTATGGGATTTTTTTGAGGGACATTCTCAACAAATGGGGATGTGGGTTTTTGGCTCCGCTTAATGTCACGCTTTGGAGAGACTCTCTCTACAGAAGCAATGTGCCGTGTTTGAGGTGCCCTCTGGAATGATTCAACCATTGCCTTGGCTGTTTCAAATTTCAGGTCACGTCATGTTGTGTTAACTACAGCAATAAAAATATTACCTCATTAATCCACCACGAAATTGAATATCATAATTCCATTTTATCAGACTAGATAAACCACAGGCTCTAAGATAATTGAAAGTTGGTGCTATTTAGTCTCTTTTATAAAAGCTTAGAAGTGGTAGATTACTTTCTGCATAAAATGTGCCATAAGTAGTAGAATTTTTAATTTTAACTCTTTAATTTATGCAACATCTCTTTCCAAGCAGATGTCCATGGTCCGCAGTTTAGCGCTCATTCTTGGCCAGTCCCTTTTCCTCTCATTCCTGAACACTGGGCTCTTCCTGGTAACAAAGCTCAGAAGTCCGCCTTGTCATCGTCTCTCCGTATGTTCAGTAGCCTCTACTCTAAGCCGTGAACCTCGTTCCTCTCCTTGATTACCGCCCTGATAACTCGTCGATATCTGAACATGGCATCCCTCTGCCGAAGACTTTGTATCATGACTTTCTGGTCCACTTAGAATAAACTGTAAAAATCCTTGCTGATCTACAAGTCCCCGCACGTTTATCTTCTAGTTTCTGCTTCAGACCCCCTCGTCCTTCTCTTCTCAGCCATCTGGCCCCCCATGTGGTTACCCCTGTGCTGCATGCAGCCTCTTGCCTACTCTCTTCTGCCTGGAATATTCTTTTCCCGCTGTCCAAGTATTCTTCAGTTAAATGCCACTTTTTCAGAGATGCCTCTCCTGCCTGGCCCCACATCTCTTATAGCCCTTGGTGTTTTTGTTCTTGCATTGATCGAAACTGATGGGATTATTGAATATCTCCACTCCTCTGCATGAAGAGACCTGAAGGCAGGAATGTGTTGGTTTTGTCGACCCATAACAGGGTTCTGGGACAGTTCTGATGCCAGGCACTCCATGTTCGTGCAGTGTACGAGGTTGCCTACCGTACATTATCTTTCTTCTGAAAATCACCTTTGGCAGCAGAAAGGGCTTCATTTATGGACACTAAATTTCACCTCATCTGTTGTGCTTACTAGGAAGATGAATCTCTGATGAACTCCAATTAGTGTAATTATCCTGTTTCCAGGCAGTAACTTTAGTAGTAATTGTTCTAAAGCCCTGAGACATTACGAATAATTAGTACTAATGGCTTATGCCTTGTAAGCCTCCTCCCTAGGTAGGGTCTCCAAGGAAGAATGAAACTGTATTATTTGTGAGGAAAAAAACGCTGTTAACACTATGGAATCTTCTTGGAAATACACCACAGCGAGTGAAAGCTGGGGCTGATTACAGGTACATTCCTCATCCTTTCCTCCAAGTTACTGGATGGAATCATGGTTCGCACTGGATCAGTCAGGACTGAACAACTTAACCAATGCATTACGTAACGGCCTCTGTGAAGTTGGGCGTGTCAGGCCCCCCAGATGGTGTGAGGTTTTAAATCTTCACACCTTAGTTAATCATAATAAAGTAAAAGTGAATTCAGCCCTGATTCTGTGCTGGAACCACTTACTCTAACTTGTGCATTCCTCCAAGCTGGAAGCTTGCTTCATTCCTCGTTGGATGTCAGTTTCCAGCTCAGAACCTGTGGTCACGGGAAGGGCTGAATGCACAGAAGGGCACGTTTCCTTCGGCCATTTGGCATCAATCATTCTATGCAAATAAGGTGTATTTCATGTTATTTGTTTTGCCTTCAAGTCCAGGAACCAGCTGGTAATGAACCTTTAGCAGACATCAGAGTGTTTCCTTTAGGGGGTGGGGAGTACACAGTTAAGAAGGCATTTGTGATTTCCCCTTCCCCTCCTCATTTTCATGCTCTCCTTGATGGTCAGCGTTCAGCTGTCATTGCCTCCTCCCGGAGCACTGCGCTTTAGTTGAAACTTAAGATGATTAGAGCAATAAATACTGTCAAGTCTGAGATCTCTCACAGATCTGTGCCTAGTTTCCTAAAGCTGAGTCTTGTATTGATGGGATTCTTATTAAATAAAAAAAGTTGGTAGTTTTTTACATTGATATAAAATGAATTTTCAAATGAATCTTTATTTAAGAAATAATAATGCAGGGTTTCAGTGAACTTGTATCTGACAGTAACAATTTACTCCTCCTAAAATGTTTCTGGATATTGATCTTTCATTTGCAAAATTCTTCCTGTAACAGGTTTCTTTTTATGTATTAAAGGTATGGTTGTAGTTGAGATGATCACAGTCTTCCTTGCCTACATTTGTGAGCTGAGAATGGGGTGTGAGACCCTCTACATGATTTATACCCTACACACTTGTTACTGATACTATTAAATCAATATTTCATCTTTAAGTGGTCTCATTTTAAATGAATTCAGTTTACGGATTAGCCAGTGGCATTCTCTGCACCTGTAACCTCCTTCCCCTAATGCCCCTCAGCTCGGCACCCAGAAGGGCACTTCTGCATCCATCAAGAGGAGCTAGCCATCAGGAAAAGGGAGAGCACAGCTGAGGGTGGTCTCATCCGTAAGGTCAAGCCAGTTAGATTTAAATTGGGCAGTGGCATAGAAAGGGCGGTGGTCACTCTTTGCAGTTAATTTTTTATCTTAGGCACTATTTAGTCCCCCTGACTTCACATTTCCGTTTGGAACCCTTGGCCCCATTGTAGGTTAGGTGCTCAGAAGATGTCATTAGCTGGAGTGACATGGTGTCAGTGGTTGAGCAGGAATTCCTGACACAAACTGGCTGATGTGTATTTCCAAGCAGTTTCCTAGATGGTACTTCCATCCTTTATTTTTCCTTGATCCCGGTGATGTGACTTGCATTAAGGAAGCCCAAGCAGTATTGCTGTGGATGTTTAGATTTGGTCGTCTTCTAACTCCGGGGAATTCATGTGGGCCTCAGTCTTCGGCTTTCGTGGGCACATACTTCCCCTCCCTCTGTTTCTGCTTTGTAAACATGTTTTTGGGGGTCGATGCACGTGATGTACACTGACACATTTGCAGCCATAAGTAAAAAATATATATATAATGTATATACACATACATACATATATATATAATGTACACACACACACACACACACACACATATATAGTTAAAAGATACAAATACTGTTTTTGTGATGAATGTATCCTTTATTTAAAGATCAGTGTGGAGACCAAGCTCCTTAAAAGCCCTTCAAATAAGCAACCGATGTGGGATTCATCTGCTGTTAAAAAGGCAACATGGGAAAATACAAACCACATTAAACTATTGCAGAATTACTGTTTGTTTATTGAATGAGCTGGGAGATGCAAAGACCGGTTTCCTTCCTTTAAGGAGCTTAGAGCTGGGGAAGGCAAACAAGCGAACCAGTAATTACAGTGAGACGAGAGTGTTGGTCTCTAGATACATGGGATAGTCATTGCTACTATCTTTTCTCTGTTCTACCATGTGTCCATGGACCCACCTCTTTCACTAGACTAAGCCGTGTGAGATATTCCAAGTTCAGTTGGCAACTGTTGAGCTTTCTGTGAATATCACTTTTGAGTGTGTGGAATTCAGGATTGATTTTGTTTCATGTAAAGGTCTTAATTCTCCAAAGATAGAAAAGACATTTATGTATCTTACATTTCCATCAAAAACAAAGTACTTTAAGGATTAGAAATGGAAGGAAGAGCCTTCCAAAAAGTTAGTAATTAAAACACAGTAAGAATATACTTTGTGTCCTCACCCTGCAGTGCGTGAAGGACCGTTTGGGGCATGTTCCCAGCGGGCACTCTGTCCTGTCAGTCTAACTGCAGTGGCCGGGTAATCGGCTGGAGAGACTGAGGGAAGAATTAGTGTTCCTCCCTCCAGAAGATTCCAGGGAAAGCTCACAGCGGTGTGCGGGATCCTTCAAATCATTACTCCAGGGAAGCCGACTTCTTGAATCTAAGGTGTAAGTGGTGTTTGTCCTTTGTTCCAGAGAGCGATGTAACCCCTAGAAACACAAATTGGGGGTGCATGGAAACGACTCTGAAATTACACATCACGTACAATGCACAGGGGTATCTCTGTACAGAGAAAACGTGTAGAGCTTCTTCATGAATTGGGTAAGTTTGTGGTGCTAGGGAGGACAACAGATCATTTTTCCCTTAATATTTTGTTACAGGAATTCTACTTCCCTCCATGTATAGTCCCTTTTGCCCAAAAGTGCTGGTTTCTCTGGACTCCTAAATTGCAAAAAGTTTACAGAAGTAGCTGAGACTCTCGAATGTGATTTTTTTTTTTTTCCTTTTTAATCTCAACAAAGTTAGGGCAGGGTTGGAAGCCAGTCTCTTACCAAGCCTCTGGCCTTCATCTCCCCGTCTGATTGGTGCCACCTGCCATTTGTAATGGCTCCTTGACCAATGATTACTTCTCACAGGAACCCTGTCTGCTTCAGTGCGGTTTTCCTAGAACTTCAGGCAGTAGGTAGCCCAGAGTAATTCTCAATGTGAATCAGTGTATTAATCCTTGAGGTTATTCTGCCTTCCAGGGAGAAAAGCAAAAGTGACTTCTTATTACAGGTATTAAACCAGTGTATACATTGGTGGTGATCTTGGGCACATCATTCAGAGAGCTGATTTCCCGGCTGGTAAATAGAATATCAGGTGTTCCCTTTGTGTTAATGTTCTGTCCTAAATTGTTAAGTGGCTGCTGAATATATTCTGAAAATATGTCTTACGGGTTTAGCTTTCGTGTCACTGTTTAAAAAAAAAAACCACAAATATTTTAGTAATAGGAATTCAAGATTTATATGACGTCCTCATAGATTCTGGTATCTAGAGGCTGAGTAGTTCAAATATGATTGATTAATACACACCTCTCATTAGGTCGATATTTTTAAGAAAAAATTGTTAACAGGCAGTCTTGATATAAGTAGATCACAATTCTGTATATCCAGAAAGCTGGTGTGTTAATTGTGTAATTCCCCTGAAATTCTCAAAGGCTGGAATTTTTCTGTAGAACTTGAAAGCTTGTTCATGGAATCTCCCAGCACGTACTTCAGTAAACACCCAAGGATTCTTCAAGAAAGTGTTGAAACAAAGACTGAAGGGCTGATAGGGTTATCTGATTAGGGACATGAAGAACCTTCATTTGAGCTCCTCTGGAATGCTTTTCTGAAGTAAAAGACAGACTATGTAGTCCTTAACTTTAGTGACTTGGATAGTTTTCATTTTGGAGAAGGAACCTTGCAGACATTACAGGTGTGGACCCAGGGGAATGAGGATTCTGTCACCTGACTCTTGCTAGGTGTTCCCTGATGCTGCTTTCTCAAGTCAGGGTACTCATGTCCCCAAACCAGAGCGCAACACTGTGTGTAAAAGCTATATAGTTCTGTAAATGCTTATTTGGGGGGAATCTTGTCTTTTCAGCTTGGCACTCGATTGACACTTTATTTGGTTTTTGACTTGAAATATTTTGTGTGAATTTACTTACTCTGTTGTCTAGGAGCCTTTCTGTTTTCTCTTTATTGAAGTTGCCTTTTTTTTTTTTTAATTAAAAAGAACAGCCCTGGACACTTCCTTCTCCTTAAAATCTTAGCAGATTCATTTGGTTCTCGCCATTTCAACCTTCTTACACGGGAACAGTGGTCGCTGTTTTCAACCAACCCGGTTTACATAGCTGGCTTTCCGAGTTTTTATTGAAACCAAAATAAAACTTCAAAGAAACTGCAGAGGCTTGAGCCTTCTGTCTCTCCCTTTCAACTAACACCTACCAGTGTTTATCTTGCGAATAATTTGATGTTTATTTGCTGAAACGTGTAGTTAAGTGTTAATGGAGATGAATGTCAAGCTTCAGAACGGTGTGCCGAAACCTTTCATATTCTGTGTTGAGCATTTGATGATCTGGGGTCAGGGGTTTCTGCAGAACCCATGAAAGCGAGAAGGAGAAACGGTGGCTTGCCCCCGACGTGGTCTCCACTGAAGGGCTGGAGGGCGGCCACAGGCCTTTCTCGTTGGACTTGGGATCACCGTTTCCTTTTCATCCCCCGCTGTCTCTCTGACTGCCTCACGCCATCTCCGGTGTGTCACCGTGTTTTCTAGCACCAGGAACTATTCATAATGTCTGGTAAATACTGAAGTGTGACCTAAGCGGTATTGCTGTTGAAACATGACTCAATATGAATTGCATTTAAATATTGTTGTGACAGTGACTTTTCAAAGAATACGTGGAAATTTCTGTTTGAGTGTAAACTGTTAATCACCTGCCTTGTTCAAGTTTGGTAATCTTTGGTAAGTCTTTTAAGTCTCTTTCCGCCCCAGGGAGGAGTGTCCAGGTCTGATAAATGCCTAGGAAAGGAGGATTGCTTTGGTGCTTGCTTGTTTTACCCATATACGAAGCCAGTGGAGTTGGCTTTATCCAACAGAATATGTAAACGAGTTGACAGATAAAAACACTCATCACCTTCTTCCCTGGATAATCCATCAACACGTGACTAAATACTGCACATGGCCTTTAGCTCCTTCTAGAAGGAAATATGGCATATATGAAAAGTCCTCTCATTCCCTTTTTTTTTTTAATAATTTTTTTTAAGATTTTTCATTTATTTATTTGACAGAGATCACAATTAGGCGGAGAGGCAGGCAGAGAGTGATGAAGGGAGAGAGGAGGAAGCAGGCTTCCCACTCAGCAGAGAGCCCGATGCGGGGCTCAATCCCAGAACCCTGGGATCATGACCTGAGCCGAAGGCAGAGGCTTTAACCCACTGAGCCACCCAGGCGCCCCAGCTTTTTGGGTTTTTTTTCCCCTTGATAAACCATTTTTGAAGCCACCAAATTCAGAGTCTGAGTACATGGGTCATTGTTGGTACATGTGACAAAAGGCCGTGTATTTGGTGGTGATGGTTGACCTCACACTCGTCCTGGGGTGGAGGCCTCCGTGTCCCGAGGATGTGTTTAGATAGCCTGGGCTGTCGATACAAATTACAGCTTCCTCTGTCTCTCTTCCAAGGCCTGGCAAAGCAAGGCTGATTCTCATTAGGGCCCGTCTAGGATTTCAGATATGTGCGGCATATGTGCATCTCATAATGTCCTCTCACGCTTGAAAATCCAAGCTTCAATTAGTGAGGCAAAGCTCTTCTAGTCTGGATCCCCCTCCCCCCCCAGTCTGTGAATTTGTACTTACTCAAAGTCCCTTTTACCGCTGACTACCATGGTGGTGGCGGAGTCTTTGGAAATGTCACTCCTGCGGTGTGGTGGCGTGTGCCTTTCTTCTTTCAGTCTGTAGTCTGTAGTTGGAACTGTTAATAGAGATGTAATTTCAAAGACTACTAAATAAAAAGCCTGGATTATTGTGATTTCGACTCTAAGCTGACAGCATAAAACCATCATTACAGGGAAGACAAAAAAACTCTGCAGAGGGGCGCCTGGGTGGCTCAGTTGGTTAAGCAGCTGCCTTCGGCTTAGGTCATGATCCCAGGGTTCCTGGGATCGAGTCCCACATTGGGCTCCTTGCTCGGCAGGGAGCCTGCTTCTCTCGCTGCCTCTGCCTGCCTCTCTGCCTGCTTGTGTGTACTCTCTCTCTCTGGCAAATAAATAAAATCTTAAAACACACACACACACACACACACAAAACTCTGCAGAGATTCATTTTTTTTTCAATAGTATTTTACAACATTTTACAATCTCTTTTAATTGCAGTATAACAAAATAAAACCTTTTGGTCAACTGAATACAGGCTTGCCATGTGCCACACAGGCAGTGTTCCAAGCTTTACAAAGACTGACATTCTAAGGTAAAGTCACCTGATGGGAGGTAGGTGCTGTTATCCCTTTGCGCAGATGATGAAATTTTGACACAGAGAAGTAAGTAAGACTATACGTAGCCAGTGTGACTTAGCCCTTCTTGGCCCACACTCCATGCTAGTAACTTGTGGGCGCACTCCCAGTCAACAGGAAGGCTTACTTTGTTGCTTCTAATTTGGGTAACTTTTATTCTTCCTTAAGTGCTGTCCGTGATCCGGCGGTTGTTGGAAATGAACTAGATTCCTAAGCTCACATAGATCTGCCCCACAGCTGGAGCAGAGGCAGTGCCTGTGGCCATCCTTCTGCATGGGATTCCCTGAGGGCCCCCGGTGTCCCAGACAGCCCCTCCCCCGGTCCCTTGGCTTGGGGGCCAAGGGTGTGTCGTGGTCCATCCACCTGGACTTAAATCCTCCGGTCACACCTTACTTGTGTAAACGTTGGCTCAGGCCATTCATTGCCTCCAACCTTCTTACCTTTGGTTACTTCTGTGTCTAATTTGACATGAAAGAGGTCTAATTGGGGTTGAATTCTTAGCAAAGAGATGCTTACACTGTACACCGTGAACAGGGTTCAAGATTTCTAATTGGTATTTTAGGTTCTCAAATAGTAGAAGACAAGTTTCCATGTTATGGGAATCTGCATATTAAATATTTCCAGTATATACCTCCCTGAAGAATCTGTACCTTACATATTCCCAGGGTCTGGAGGACAGAATGGTAAGAGGAAAGGTTAGTCCAGCACTGTGTGTGTGGGTGTGTTTGTGTTTAACATTTAACACATGCCGGTATAATTGGCTTTATGCTTAGGAGTGAGCTGCTTTAACTTCCCACTGAATTTTGTATACTTGTTGCTATTTTTTTTTTGCCTTGTTCTGTGTGTACAGGTAAAAATTGTACTGACCCTTAAACATGAATAGAATGTAAGAGTGTTCTCCAGTATCAGGAAGACACAGTCTGGCTTAGTAATTTGTTATCTGTGACTGTCTGGGGACCTGTGTTGTAGTTAGTAACTCCTGTCAAGCTGGGGTCCAACATTGAATTCTGGGGGGGGGGTGTCACTTCAACCCCCATTTTAGGGAAGAGGGAACTCATGATAGAGGACTCTGAGTTAACCACGCATGCACTACTGTTGTATGTACTGTCACATCCTAAAGTGATGTTTTAACCAAAGTAGGACTTGATAGAGACATACTATTGAATATATATTTGCATTGATGTGCATTGAAGATATTATAATTACAGTTTTTTAAAAAGATAGTTAGATGACAGTGTTGAAATAAGGCATTTCCCCCTGTAGTGGCTATCAAATAAATTACATTAAATTGTTTTCTTATTTAACATTTACAGTATTAAAATTATCTTTAAATTAAAATGGAATTTTTAAGAAAACGATTTTTTTGCGCTCTTATTTTGACGATAGAGTGTATTTTATCATTGTCGATGCTATTTTTGTCTCCGTGGAGCTGTTCCATTAACACTGTTTGGTTTCACTATTATATTCAGACTGTTAATAGACATTGTATAAGTGCTAAGTGTAAATACCAAATACATATTTTGTGTATAAATCTATACAAATCTATAAATACCACTTTGCCTCTATGACTGATTTTATTTCTTCTGTAAACATGCTCATTAAATCAGCTGATTTAATATATGAAATTCTGAGATGAATGAGAAATAAATGGTATAATTTTATGGGCTTTTAGAAATTATTAGGCTCTGCATAGAAAGTTACATAATTCCTTTCCCTCCTCTAGGCAGACTGTCTCCTTAAATTAGGAAAATACAGAGAAATCTTGGCTGGGGTGAGAAAAGACAAAAAATAAAGGGATAAGGGAGGGAAGAAGAGACAAGGAGAGAAAGAAGGAATTGAGATCATAGGGAATAAATTCATGATGTGGGACAACTCAGCTGGCGTCAGGATGGATGGTTTGGAAGCATCAGGATTCAGAACGATGTGCGTGAGACACCTCAGCCTGTGTTTGCTTTCCTAGAGTCAGAACGTAAAACTGGGAAATGTAGTGAATTACTGATAAGTTGAATAGTATGGATGAAACGTGTAGATAGAGAAAAAAAAAGAAGTCTAGAAAGGGGTTAGATGTTTTCTAGAATTTTTCTAGAATTCTTGGAGATAGCTTCATTGTAGAGCCCCATCATACTCAGAAGGGTTTGAAGGATGGGACCCCTGGGTGGCTCATTCGGCTAAGGATCTGACTCTTGGTTTCGGCTCAGGTCATGATCTCAGGGTCCTGGGATGCAGCCACATATATTGAGTTCCACACTCAGTGAGGAGTCTGCTTGACATTCTCTCTCCCCCTCTCCTCCTGCCCCTCCACCTGCTTGTGCTTTCTTTCTCTCTCAACTAAATAAAATACATCTTAGGAAAAAAAAAAAAAGTATTTGGAAGAGGTCTTGCAGCCAGATAACACTGCCCCAACTTGTCCCCGCTTTGAGGATGGGCTTAGCTTCTTAGAGGACGGTCTGAGCTGAATCAATGAGTACAGAACCCTTCCCGTAAAAGACCTTTGGGAAAGGTAGAAATTCTAGATCACAGTGGCCACGACAACCCTGGAAATGAGGTTGAAAACTGAACCCCGTGAGGGCAGTGGGGAGCCAGTGCACCCGTATTTCATCGAAGTGAGAATACTAACAGAGCCGCACGGGGTTCCCCCAACCCCCAGCGCAGTGTTGTGACACGGCCAGGGGGAGAAAAACCCCAGCCAGCAGCTAAACTGCATGCAAGCTGGTGAACTTGAGGCGGATTTTTAGATTCAGAATGGGATTCTCTGGTGGTTCTTTCAACTATTGCTATTTAATTTGAATTCCGTTAAGCACAACTTACTCTTAGAGAAACGGTAGGATGCTTTGGGTCAACTCACATTTCTGTAACTAGACACGGGCGTGTGAAGCTGTTCGTAACTTACAGGAATGTGAAAGAGGGGTTTCATTCCCTAATTGCCTTTTTCCACAATTTACTTTACAAACTCTTCCATATGAGACTTTTATCCAAATGGCGTTTTGCTCCCTGCCCCTAAGTCTCTGGGGATCAGAACTCCAGCAACAACCATTGTGGAGAAGGACTAAGCGTCTATCAGTCATCCTGTCTCACCTTACAAAAGTCATTTCAGTTTCTGAGTGTTGGATTCTTACTTGGATTGAAGTTCTAAATGCAGATCTGAGAGGCCTTTGATCTGCAGCCCCATAGACTGAGAAGAGTTTCACAGGTGCCCTAAAGGATGTGGATTCTGACTTCCTGCATAGAACTAAGTTCTAGTGATGTTTTCGTTGGTGCAGGGGATTGAAAAACATAAATATTACTCTGTCGTCATTCAGCTGGGAGAAGTAGTTGAATACCAGACTGCCCACTGGATGGGTGTTCCATATACTCTGATCTCCCAAGTTGTAACTCTTATCTGGAGTGCTCCTTCAAAAGGGGGGCATGGTTGGGAGTCAACTTTGATGTGGCCTATAAAGTTCCCCACCCAGCACTTAAGCTGGCCTTTGATGGGATAACTCCTCAGTGAATTTTAAGGAATTGTACCTCTTCCAGTGTAAGACAGTGGCTGGAATTAAGTATGTGAGAACGGCTCGCCCAGTCCCCGGGCCCGTCATATGTCCCAGACTTGACTTAAAAGAATTGGTGGACTTTGTGTTACGAGAATCAGGGGACAAGTGTACGGGAGAGGATTTGGAAAGTATTTAGCATTTTTGTGATCTCTTCAACAGTGGCCCACTGTTTCCTGGGGGAAAAGGCATTAGTGGTCAGAGAAACCAGGAATCTCTGCGTCTGGGCCACCACGGGCTTTCTTGGCCATGGACTGGCCAGTACCCCAGGGTCATGAGTCTTACTTTGTCTTGTTCCTCAGTTACTTAGGACTTTGTTTCAGTTGAAACAGGTCTGAGATATCCCAGACCTGGGATAGTGAACAGATGGTTTCATGCTAGTCAATGTTCTGGTAAATATGGAGCACATGGCTGGCTTAGTTGGTAGAGCACGTGATCTTGATCTTGGGATCATGCGTTCAAGCCCCGCATTGGGTGTTGAGCTCACTGAAAAAAACAGGTATATGTGTAAAAATAAAAAATATTGTGGTAAATAAATTTTAGATGGTTACCTGTAGTGATCTTGTTGGAATTCTCTTCAGCTGTAAATGGCAACAGTCTCTCTCTGGCACACACTTCTATTTGGCCACTGTTTGTAAACTGTTGTGGTGGAAAGACCAAGTTCCTGTTTGATGTTTGTTACCTGGAGAAATTGACCAACAGGTGTGCCTATCAGCCTCCGTTGGGACCTTATTAATCTGCTGATCTGAAGTGAAAACAATCATGCCATACTTTCTTTTAAAAAAAGGTTATTTTGGGGGCACCTGGGTGGCTCAGTGGGTTAAAGCCTCTGCCTTCGGCTCGGGTCATGATCTCAGGGTCCTGGGATCAAGCCCCGTATTTGGCTCTCTGCTCCGAGGGGAGTCTGCTTCCCCCCTCTCTCTCCGCCTGCCTCTCTGCCTGCTTGTGATCTCTGTCAAATAAATAAATAAAATCTTTAAAAAAAAAAAAGTTATTTTTTAGCTCCTGGGTGGCTTAGTGGGTTAAAGCCTCTGCCTTCGGCTTGGATCATGATTTTAGGGTCCTGGGATTGAGCCCCGCATCAGGCTCTCTGCTCCGCGGGGAGCCTGCTTCCTCCTCTCTCTCTCTGCCTACTTGTGATCTCTGTCTGTCAGATAAATAAAATCTTAAAAAAAAAAAAAGTTATTTTTTATCATGTGCCGTTGCTCTGTGTGATGGATAAGGCAACCAAATTTTTAATTTCAGTGCATGTGTGGTGTTAATTCTAGGTTGACTGCGTTGTGTGCGTTTCAGTGGTGGCAGGGTGAGGGGGTCATTTCACCAGAATCACTTAAAAAGTGCCTCCAGCTCGAGTTGGACAGTACTCTGTGGGAATGGTGGTGTTTCATAATCATTGCCAGAAGGACAGCGCAGTGTGTCTTCTGTGGCGGAATCCGCTCATTGCGTACACCTGAGGATTTGTAAAACCGAGTTCAGACACTGAGCAAGTTCAGTCACTGAGGTGTTCTTGCAAACTCATGTTCCACTGTAGATGTGAGTTGCTTTCCACCCAGAGGATAGCGCGGAGCCCTAAAGCAAGCATGTGTATGGTTGCCCACATTAAACAAGAGGACCCTGGAAGACACCCTAACATCTGGATAAAAATACATGCCGCATCACGGCTGTGCTTTCGCAAAGCTCTTAAAGAGCTTTTTCATATTGTTGTTCCTTGATTACCTTTTTTCTAGTCTCATACGACCATTCCACAAATCTGAACATCTCTTAATTATGGAGCCCTTCTACCACATCATATTAAACTTTAAAACATTCACATCTCAAATTAAATTTATTTTGCAATAACGATAGATCTGTGTGTTGATTTGTAGAAGCTAGAGAGTATCACTATTACTGTAAACATTTGTCTTAGCCCTTCCAAACAGCTCTGGAGTCAGTGGCGTAAGAAGTAAATACTAATTTCACTCAGCTTTGAGGCTGGGATGGCGAGGACCAAGGCATCAACAGATTCGGGGTCTGGTAGGAGCTCTCTCCCTGGTTGATTGAGGACTGTGTTCTTGTGCTCAGCTCACGGGGTGGAGGGGGCAGGTGCTCTCTGGGGCCTATCTGGGAAGATCACTGATCTCCACAGATCTCATCCATCAGGGCTCCCCCCCACCCCATGACCTAACACCCACCTCCCAGAGGCCCTCCCTCCAAATACCATCACACTGGGAATTAGGTTTCAACATATGACCTTCTTGGGTGGGGGTGGGGGGTGGGGAAGCATTTAGCCTGTGGCCACACTTCAGGACTTACTCATTGAAGTCTGGAGGTCTTCTCTTTGTATTTTGGATGCCCTGCTTTATTTCTTAGAGATCTCAAAACTCTCAGATTTTACAGGACCCTTGAGAGCTGACTCCCTTGCCCTGTGCCTGTGGGGCCCCACGATGCAGAAGACTTCCCTGTTGCTGGCCTGGCCCCGCCTAACCTCTTGGGGGGGGGGTGGGGTTGGGTTTGACCTGTGCGAGCCAAGGTGTCAGATGTCAGCCTCGCAAAGCCTTGTTTTTCAGCCAGAAGAGAATTGGAAGGTAAGAAGCCGTCCGCTCTTCCTGCGTTTAGCTGCACGTCCAGAGTTCATCTCCTTGGGTTGCAAAGTTCAGGGTCTTCTGTTGGCTCCTGAGCTCTGCAGTGAGCAGAAGTCTAGGTAGATGTGATTCACTGACGTGGAATTTGCAAAGCCACATTTGTTACCAGAGGCTTCTTCAGTCCCCCTCTGCCGTGGTAAGGCAGTTCCAGCATCTTTTTTTTCAAGCCCTACTTAAAATCACTGGTGACACACATTTTTAAGCCTTTGGTGTAGACTCTCATGTTTTGTGTAAATGGCTCTTTTTTTCACATACTAACATTTCTGTATCTTTGCCTGCTTTGCATCTTGCTCTTTCATGAATTTTCTTAAAACTGACAACCAGATCTCTCTCTCTCTCTTTCTCTCTTTTTTTGGACCATCCCTAAGGCTTTTCATTTGAATGTGTTTTGAGGGTTCCATTTTGCTTTTATTTACTGCTAAGACTCTTGCTAGTGCTTTTTGGTCCATCCGTACAAAAATAGGCCAGTGTCAATTTGATGTTTGTTCCACTTGACTAAAATGTTACTTTATTCTTCATAACAACTGCATTTTATAGAAAATGTATTCTTCGATGAATGTGTCTATTTGGTGACATTAGCTGCATTGGCCTTACAGTAAGTATTAAAAATCAACCTAATTTTTGTTACTATTTATTTTGCATGGCGAGTAATACTCTATGTGGTGAATTCATTCAGATTTGGTATTTTCAGGTGATACCATGTTCTGACCACTATTTGTTGAGAAGTGTATGTGTTGGAAAGATGGTCATGGTGGGGAAGGAGCCCTGTGAATAATTTTATTGCCAAACGTGTTGAGATATTTTAACCTGAATTTTTGGTGCTTAAAGAGTGGTTTTGAGAAATTTAACTCTGGTAGAATTAGTTTTTTGTGTTTTTTTGTTTGTTTGTTTTTTGTTTTTTGTTTTTGGGCACAGAGCAGAAATTTTTAAATTATAATGGCTAAAATGACAGAGAAGTCTAATTCTCTTCTACATAAAATTCCAAAGATGGGCAGCGGGGTTGATGCGGCAGTTCAGTGGTGTTTTCAGGGTACCGGGCTCCTGTCTCTCAGCTTTCGTTCTCCATGTTGACTTCTGCCCTCATGGTTCAAAATGACTGCTGGAATGCTGAGGTCTCTTTTCTTCAGAAGTACCTATTAACACTTTAGATCGTATTTTGTTTGCCAGCACTTAGTATTGGAGTCATGAACCTATTTTAAGTAAAAGAAAGACACAGTCAGTTGGAAACCTCGGTGGTGCAGGTTGGTCCACAAAACCCCCATATTTCTGCCTGCACAGTGGGGCAGATGGTGGTTCTACTCTTGGATAGGGAACACAGGAAAAGGAGTAGGTTCAGGTACGTGGGAAAGGTGATGATGATAAGCTCACTTGGGGGAAATCTTGAGTTTGAGGTATCCAGGGATGTCCGTGTTGGGTCACTGGTATACCACAGCATGGCTGAGTTTGTGGCTCAGGAAAGAACAGTGGGTAAGCTATCGACACAAGATAGAAGAACCCCCAGCATCCCAGAAGGGTCTTGAGACTGTGCAAGTGGGTGAATCTCTCAGGAAAAGCAAGATAGGTGAAGTGATGAGCACCAAGGGTGATACCTCCGTGAACCTTTGAAGGAAGTTATGGACAGAAGAGAGAAGAAGAAGGTTGAAGCTTGAAGATGAGAAGGACCCGTCTGTGGAAAATCAGAGGGATGCTGTAGCTGTGTTTTTCTTTTTTACTTTTTTTTTTAGAGGGGTGGGAGGAGCAGAGGGAGAGGGATAGAAAGAATCTTAAGCAGACTCCACACCCAGCGTGGAGCCCAACTTGGGGCTCATTCTCACAACCCTGAGATCACGACCCTGTGCTGAAATCAAATGCTTAACCAACTGAGCCACCCAGGTGTCCCAATGGCTGTGGGTTTTTTTTTTTTTTTTTTTTAAGGTTCACTTTCACCATTGGACTCTTGTTTGATATCATGGAAGCAGCAAAAGACAAGCATTTTAACTTCAGAGAAGGTTAGGTATGATATAATTTAAAGGGCTCCACCGCAAGACCACGCCGTCTGCCCAAGAAGAGCACCGAAGTCTTTGTTGTCTCATTTAATTATTAATAGATCTTCTCTCAATAAAGCTTCCCTCACAGAAGGTATTCTTATCCCCATTTTATGCCTATGAAAACCAGGCTTACACAGGTTAGGCAGCCGTGTCTTTGCCTTGCCCAAGAAAGGGATGGAACTGAGGGGTTGGAAACCAAGCACCTTCGTTGGTTCTGGTCAGGATTTTGTGCTTCAGTCTCATGCATGCCTCCTGAGGGGTTCAATGACCTGTCAGGAGTGTTTGACCTGGAAAGTGCTGTGTTGGTAACTACAACCTAAGTTTCTTTGCTCTCAAGTGGTCAGAATACACAAAGTGATGAGAATTAAAAAAAAAAAAAAAAAGAAAGAAAAAAAAAAAGACAATGAAGACGATGACGATGACGGTTTTGTTTCCCAATCTTAAAACATTCCCATGTGACCATCTTCTTTGCTGATAATGTTTTTGCAAACCAAAAGGAGCGTGATTGATCTTGGCAGCACCTTTTCAGACTTGAATCGCACCCTCATCTGATAGTAGAACTGAGTCACTGGTCACTTGTGTTCGTCTTAGACGAGACAGGGGGTGCCTGGGTGGCTCAATCCATTAAGCGTCTGCCTTTGGCTCAGGTCATGATCTCGGGGCCCTGGGATCGAGCCCCGCATCTGGCTCCCTGCTTAGCAGGGATCTGCAGACTTTTCCTCAAAGGACCAGATAGCAAATGTTTTAGGCTCTGCCAGCCATGCAGTTTCTGTCAAAACTACTCAGGCCCGCTTGTGCAGGATGAAAACAGCTCAGTGTGTAAATGAATGGGCATGGCTGTGTTCTAATTAAATCTTATTTTCAGCAACAAGCAGGCGACCTAGTTTGCCGACCCCTGCTCTAGAAGAATGCTAACTTCTACAATTTCTGCTGTTAATCCTGCAACTAAAATCATTCGACAAAACCGTGGAAATAGTGAATTGCTTTTTCTTATTTCTAGAACTCAAAAAATATTTAGCTAGGTTTGTTTTTAAAATTGACTTTATCTCTGCAGTGATCTTTTGTAAGTGTGATGCCAGTAATTCTGGGAGAACAGATGCAAAGTAGGAATTTGGAGTCCCCGTCATATTCTCTGTTTTATTTTCTCCTGTGTACTCTGGACAGAATTCTGAGTTAGCAGGGTCCTTCCAAATCACTCAAAATAATCTGTATCTTTCAAGTCAACCCCTAAGTCACGTAGACACTTGATCACCCAGCTGAGACTTGAGTTGCTCTGATCACCATCAGTCTGCACCCCAGCAGCTGTAGTGATAAAGACTGGAGAAGGAGGCTTGGATACTCACTATTGGCAAATTTTCATCCTTTTGCTCCCCACCGATCAGAAGACCACTAGTGCATTCAGGAGGCGTCAAAGAACAGAAAAATTCTTCAACAGTAGTTCATCTGGTGTTTTTGGTTTGTGTTATGCAGATGTTCACACCTATCTTGGAAAAGCATTGTAAAGTGAATTCGCATATTGGTACTTTTACAATGTGTTCCAATTGCAGACCTTGGATTCGTACCGTTGTTGAGAGTTTTTAGTAATTTGAACTAGACTAGATTTTTAAGGGAAATAACTTTTTTCATAAAAGAACAACTAAGAGGACATTAGCATTTTGTATGCAGATAAGTGCTGATTATGAAGAATGAGCATAATTAATTTGTAAAGAATCATAAGCAGATTCTCTGTTCTTTTCAGCTGTTAGTTCTCATTTGTTTGTAATAGAGAAAGCAAATTTTTGCTAAAATAATGATAGTTCACCTTTTGGGTTCCTTTAAAAGTGCCCTGTCCCTTCCAGGCAGGCTGCATGCATTGCAATAATACAGGATGCCATCTTTTTTCTTTTTTTAAGATTTTATTTGTTTGTATTGGGAAAGAGAGGATGCGAGTGAGATGGGGGAAGAGCAGAGAGAGGGAGTCTCAAGCAGACTCCCTGCTGAGCTGGGAACCTGACACGGGGCTCGATCCCAGGACCCTGAGATCATGACCTGAGCTGAAATCAAGAGTCAAGAGTTGGGCTCTTACCCGACTGAGCCACCCAGGCGCCCCACAACAGGATGGCACCTTTAGCCCACATACCCTCTCATGGCCTTTGAGTGCAAGTAGCTGTGTGACTTTTGGCTCTCCTCCTGACTTAGAGGAAATAAAATATTTTCTCCTTGTGCAAAAAGGTCTCAAAGTTCGAGGGCCTAGAGGAGCTGGGAGGCTTGGGTTTGGGGAATCCTAAGAGTCTCTGATAATCACGCATGACAGTCAAGTCTAGCTAATTCTAAGTCAAAAGACTCCATTTTGCCGGGCTTAGAGAATGATTTGGATTTTAGCATGTCTACTTTCAGAGCTACGTTATGAGGGGAATAAAAGTGTGAGTAAGTAGAATGAAGTCATTCCGGTAAAAACTGCTCAGTGTGCAGTGAATTTGTACTCAAGCAAAGATAGTCAAGAACTCAGTGACAGTTTTGAAGAAGTACATTTATTTCTCAGATTTTAATTTGATGAAGAATTGCAAATCCCATACTTGGGTTGTCACAAAGTATGAGTCATGTGATCTAGGATAATGAATTTTTCCTGTACGTCATGCTTGGCACTGATTCCTAAGACATTTTAGGCTTACAGTAGATAAGAGGTCCGGTGTAAAGGTGGAGAGAAGAAATCTTAAAAGCACCAACTCTGCTGGATGTCTGTATTTCATAGGTACCAGCTTGGCCATCCTGTTTCAGTTGATGCTAAAAAAAATAAACAGTGTTCTGAGAACTGATGTTGGATGCTCCCTCTTTTATGGGTGGTGTGAGGTCACGTGAATTCACACTCTGCATCTTTTTTGGCCTTCCAGCTGACTAAAGGTATAGCTTTGATTTTCCTTTATTTTCCATGATGATTTATTCTCACCTTTTATTTATAGATTTAATATTTTGGACCCATTGTTCAAACATGTAAATAGTTCCAGACCTGCAAATTTTTTCTCTATTGGCATTTGTCGTATTGATGTCTTAGATGCCTCAGATTTTAAAGAAGTAACTCAGTCCCTTTGTTTTATAGAAGAACGTAGGTCCAGAGATGTGTGGGACGGGTGTCTAGTCACCAGGGGTAGAGGGTGCTGTCCTGACAAAGATTCTCTTTCCCTTTGATTCAACTTAATCTATTTTAGGTCTCCTGTTCATTACATTGTAAAACAATCTGCCCACTTAATACTGCAGTAAGTATGCTAGGATTTTCTCCATTAAAACCGACTCATGAGTTGCTTCCAAGAAAAGCTTCCAAGCTTTTCTTCTATATTCTCCTTAACATCTAAGAGTCCTAGGGAACCCGTGGTGTACTGTGCTTATCTAAGGCTGCCTCGTGTTTTGAAATCTCTTACCCCACACTGATGCCTAGTGTCAATCAGGAAATGTTGCAATTTGCAACCCACTACTCTGAATTGTGTTACAGGGTGGGAAGTTGTGGGAATGCAAGGTCCATGGCAGGAATGAGTAGTGGAAGTCTCCGTCTTTTTTCTGAGGCTGAGTTTTCTTAGCTTGGATCAGTCAGATAGATTTTGTCACGTTAAATACGTCTTCTCTGTCATTTCTGCCTTCTGTTTTAAATGGACTGTATGTTTGCCTTTGACTTGTTTACTAAGACAGTACACCTCTCCTCAAACACATCTGTCAAAACTTCAGGATTACTCAACACTCACTCTATCACCAGTGTATTCCATTTAGCAATGTCCTCCAGACCAGAGTAGGTTTGTAGACAGGGAACTTGAGATACCCCCACATAGGAGACAAGGCTTGAGTGCATAGGATGGGATCCTTCGTCTGTTTATCAGAAGGAAGCCGTACCTGTTTGAGTGAATCCTCAGGTGTCCGGGATCAGCATGACTTCCTGCCCTTGCCTTTAGCACCCCACGTTAGCTGCTCCCACCTTGTTCCACATCTCAGTGCACAAAAAATTTGAAAGGCATCCCTAGGAGAGCCCAGGAAGCCTCATTAGCAAATATGTGGGCCACTGCCTATGCATTTTCTACTCTAACTCTTGCAAAATAATTGACTTTTTATTTTAGTGTACTTGTTAAAATTGTTTGAAACCATGCTGTCAGAATCCAGCCCTCAGGATAGCATTTAACCTTTGACCACTTTAAGAGGCATTTTTTCCTGCAATGTGGGTTAGCGAGACCTCTGGGAGCTCGGAGTCAGCCTAGGACTGTGCCTGGATGTTTGTGGTGGTTCTGAAAGAAATGGGAAAGTGGATTTGAGTGCTCATCAATACAGTCATATTCAGTCCACACGTGATTATTGCACATTTGTACAAAGGTCTAAAATTACAGACCTAAGGGATACAATGATAGTCACTACTATCAAAAATGAAATAACCAAGCCTTGGTGAATTAAAAAAAAATGGCTTGATACAAGCAGCTAGTAGTGGCCATTGATGTGAGATTTTGGAGTCTGGGAGTGAACCGCGAAGAGAGAATTCTTGAGACATCTTCGGTGCATAAAAGGTGATTTTAATTAAAGCACGGAGACAGGCCCTGTGGGCAGAAAAAGTTGCACTGGCATTGTAAGGAGGGACTGATTATATGCTTGCATGTTGAGAGGGGATTAGGAATAGCATAGATCTCTAAGGAATTGGGAAGCAAAGTTTCTAGGACCTTGAGGGGTCATGTACTTAATGTCTGGTAAAACCTGAATCATGAGACCTTTAGATGTATGGAAGATGTGAGCTGTGTGTTTGGAGGGTGATTGATTGCTAACATGGATCTTGTGCCTGTGGGGAGGGAAATAAAGGAAGTTTCCAAAGGGATTTTCGTATGTTAAAGGAGACTTACAGGATCCTGGATATTGGGCTAATGTCAAGTTAAGGTTGCCTTTTGCCCTTTAGCAGAGTGCTGACACGGAGGCCATTGAGTTGCCGGAGGAAGGTCAGTCACTGTCTGCCTGTCCGAGCCTCATCAAGGGCCTGTAAATTAGAAGTTTCATGTTTTTCTGTATTTCACCTTGTCTTCACATCAGCCATCCTGAGATTCAAACCCAAGTTGAACACATGTTGTTTAAAGATTCAAGTTAACAAAATCATGCAGTTAATGGTGTTAGTTCCTTTTCCGAAGGGAGTGATCGGGGTGAGTTTGTTGTGGCTTGGACACCCCGGGAGGGGCTCTCCTGAGGCACCGAATAGGTGTTGGTTTTACGATAGCGTGTTGGGCTGGTATTTAGCATTTGGTCAGCAGGCGAGTCCCGACGTGCTCTTGGCGTGGCTTGGAATGCAGTGTCTTGTTCCCTAGTGGCCCCCGAATTCCAAGGAAACCGCTCATGAATTTGGGCAGTCTGTTTTCTTGACTGGCTTTTTTCTAAGCCTGTGGGGGGCGGGGGAATGCTCAGATTCGGGAAGGGTATCTGGTAATTCGTCTACTTTGTGTTTGAATAAATTATTTTATAGCAGTGATGGAAAATAAAATATTCTAGGAGAAAGGTTTATTGGTATTTCCATTTTAAAACTATGACTGAACTCCAAACAGGTGAAATGGGCAAAACAGAGTATTGTGCGTGGCCCTTGGCCACAACCTGTCAACCTACCTAAAGCAAGTAAGATGGAAATAAACGTAGTTAGGAAAACACTCTTTCCCAAAGTTCCTGTAAAGCACCTCTTGAGACATTTTGATTTTTTTTCTGGGACGTGTTCCCGTATATACTGGGCTCAACTTAGTCACTTGGTGTTTCTAGTTGGCCTTCAGTTTTTCTCAACACGAGGCATCTGTTCTTACCATTGTAAGTTTTTGCACTTTTAGTAACATTTACTTGCTCTTAAAAATCCACAGATTATATAATGAATATTTCAGGCTTTCACCTAGGATTTAAATGTTAAGGAAAGTGATTATTTGGATCGCAACTGAATCCATTTCCATTCGTTTGCCTGTTCTGAATGCAGTACTTTGATCCACCCGTGTTTTACTTAAACTTGAAATTCAAAGTTACCTATTCCCAGGACTGAGAGATGGTTTTAGGTATAAAAATGTAAAGATCTGATTGGGTTTCTCATGGATTCACGAACCAGGCAACTTCCCATGGGGCAAGTTGGGGGGGGTTCAAAGGAATTGTGCAAAATGAAGGCTTTTGTAGGAAAGAGGGTGGGCAAGGACGTTATTAGCAAAAGAAAAGGATTCAGGCAAGGTCACCTTCCCTTAGCTGGGGGGAGAGGACTGTCCTGTGGATTACTTCATCTTCCTTTTCAGCCTGAAGAGAGCCTTTGTGACAGATTACCTCATTGGTGCTGATCAGAAAATTCCTGGCTGATGGGGTAACCCCACATTTCTAGGCGAGGTTGAAACTGCAGTTAGCTTAGGTGTGCAGGCCTGGTTTGGGGACTTGGCCTAGCGTAAGTGACTCCCTTTGGGACCTGTGGTTTTCTTTCCAACAAGGTAAAAGAAGGTAAATGAAAATTTGCTGAACACCTACTATGTGTCATGAACCAAACTGTATTCTGTCCTGCAAATACTCCGTTTAATGCAACCTCCCCCACCCCCTTTTTTTAATCTTTCAAAGAGAAGGTTGAGTTTGCTGAGGCTAACTTCCTTGTCCAAGTTCACATAGCCGGATTTGGCCTGCTGACCCCATTGCCCACGGGCTTTCTCTTACAGAGTGTATGGGATTGGGGCTCAGGACTCGTGGGTGAGCCCTGAAAGTCCATTTGAAGTAAAAGAGGAAAACCTGTTTTCTGAGGACATAAAATGGATGCTTCTGAAAACAGTCCCCTCTCAGAGGGAGGGCTGCAGACTTGAACCACACCCGAAGCCTGAGTTCTGTGAGAAGGGAGTGTACGGAGCCCTCCGGCTACTGGAGTGTGTTCTTCCCAGCCTGTGGCAGAAGTTGCTGGAGCCACAAAGGACCCCCTGAGGCGCGGTGTAGGCCTAGGGGCTTCTCCACAATGGCTAAAACCCGCCCTTGGGCTGGAGCCTTGCCCTTCTCTGCGGGCTGCCCCCTCTGTGGCTGAATGGGTGGCATAGATGAGGGGGTGGGGGCAGTTGGCCGCCGGGGAGTTTCTGGGTGGGACGCTAAGTCCTGATTATCATGACATATTCATGATTCTGATAGCACTGAGAACTCCGATGGCTCAGGAGTCCATGAGACTTCCTTGGGGCTAATACCACCCTGTTTTCTGCACCCTTACCTCTAGGCTAGACTCTGCTAGGTAGGAGTCCTTAATCATGCTGGTCTTCGGGATTTTCGTGTTGCAGTTCATGCAGATGATGCAAAAGCCTTCAGTGACTCAGTGTCGGTGCAGACCCCGTCTGTCTGTGTTGCTCAGTGAGTGGCCCCTGAGCCACTGGCTTCAGGTTTACCAAGTCAATTTGTGAAAAAAATTGATGCTTAGGATCCATAAGGGTCTGGAGATAAAACACCTAGGGGACACAGACAGCTTGGGGTGTGTGTGTGTGGGGAATATACTGCCATTTGTGAGGAGGGGGGCTACATTAGAGGGCACATTACATGTCACACTATGTTGTTTAAACTCAACGTTACAGGGATGCCTGGGTGGTTCAATTGGTTAAGCATCCACCTTTGCCTCAATTCATGATCCCAGGATTCTGGGATCGAGCCCTGCATCAGGCTCCTGAGTGAGGGAGCCTGCTTCTCCCTCTGCTTGTGCGTGCTTTCTCTTTCTCTCTCTCTCTCTCTCTCGCAAATAGATAAATCAAATCGTAGAAATAAATTAACTCAGCATTGCAGTAGCCTCTTGAAAAGAGACCCAGAGAATCCCGTTCATCTGTGCATTAATACGTTCTTTCTTAATTCACCAAAGGTTTACTAAACTCTGATTTGTTTTGTGCTAAAGCCTCACATCAAGACAAAAAGCGAATTCTTTGTTGAAAAATCAAGGACGTGTATATAATATTTTAGAATGGTTTTCCTTGAAAATGATTAAAATACGAAATCGCCTCAGAATTGGAAATACTACATTCACTATTGGTGCCAGAACCAAAAGATGTATTAAAATGTCAATATGTGGCCATTTTAAGTGGCCATAAAAAGTGTGAACCAGCCCTTTGACTGGAGATGGAAATAGAACTGCGGTTACTCCCTGAGTAGGTGCACCTCCTCCTCCTTGGCTACCAGTCAGTCTTTGTCCGGCGGACTCCATTGAATGAGTCTCTTAATGGCTCCAAGCCCAGGATGGTCTGTCTAGTTCACCAGTAGGCTGCAAAAATATCTCAACTTCTGGAAGGGTTTTTTGTTTGTTTGTTTTTTCCCTGTGCTTTATTTAATTCTCTCTTGAGAGTCTTAAATTAGTCGCATCGATAGGACATATTAGTCTCCCAGGTCTGTGGATGGGAGGAGTGGCCCAGGAGTGATCTTAGTTTGCATTTCCTGAGTTGGTTGTGGGTTCACTTACCAGCTTTATTGATCCGAAAGAACAGGTGATTCCTATAAAGTCAAACCGTTAGCATGCTGGAAATAGGGCTTTTGAAAGGACTGCTCGTTAAGTGCACATAAATAATGGTATAAACGCACAGCAGACTCAGGAAGGTATTTAACTATTGACGAGAATGAATAATGCATGTTTTCTGATAGTGTCTGCTGCAAGTGGCAGGATGTTTTAAAGGAGAAAAAAAAGCCCTCTGCCTAAGGTCTGCATTTGGTCAACGTTATATTCAAAGACAGGCTTAACTGTCATCTGTTAACATTTATAGGGCCGTCATCAGTTTGATTTTATGGTTAAGCTTTGTAGAATCAATAGGAGGTATACTTTGAAAAAGTGGTTTCTCCAATATGCATATAGCAGCTCCATAGATAACCTGGTCAGTGTTATTGCAGTGGTTTGTCTCATCATCTCCTTGATGATGAGATGAGTGCTAGCTCCATAGAATTGGCCATCATGGATGATCTCTGGAACTTGGTGGTGTCTCATCTAATGGAACGGACATTTCAGTTACAATTCAGCGTACTTCTATCTACTGCTAAGTGAAAGCTGAGTTTATAGAACTGAATTTATACTCGTGGTTCTTTCCTTTTATGTTTGTAATTTGAAAATTGCATGTTTCGGTGTGTAGTCAGTCAGCAGTATTTATCGAGCACCCATCGTGAATTAACCTTAACACAAAGTCTTTGTTCTGGGGTTTTCAGATATATGTTGAATAAATTTAAAGACAGCCTTTGAGGTCAATGCTGAAGTAAGGCTGGTTCTGTTCTACTGGTAAAACTCCCTACGCAATACAACAGAATAGAAATCGGGTAAGCAGGTAATACAAAGAATAGAAATGAGGTAACCACAGACGCCGGATGGCTTATTAAAGACCCAAGACCAGATTGCATGATCAGGAAAGACTAAGTGTCCTGAAGGGGTTCTGAAGGATTGATGTCCTTTTTACATTTCCATGGAGAATCAGTGTCTAGAGACCCAACCGTGCATTCCCTTATCCCAAGCCCTTTTATAATGCAGCAAGCGTTGTTGCTTGACTTTTGCCCATCAAATCATTTCTTCGCAGTAAGACCTCCCCAGATTTAGAGGTCACTGTGTTTGTCCTTCAGCATTTTAGTTGATGAAATGTCTGTCCTTTTCCTCCTGGCACTTGAGAAATCCTAAATGTTGTTAAATGAAAGAAGCTAAGTGATAAGATAAATGACTAGACAAATACAGGCCTGAAATACTAGAAAAACAACTATTTCAGATGCTCATGATTTAACATTTACTGTAGAGAGATCTTACTGAGATCGTAGCGAATCTTTTTTCTGGAATAAATCACATTGACCGTATTCACTTGAAAGAAAGTGATGTGGATGTAGAGTCTGGGGCGCACCGTTGGACTTGGATTTGCCCTCACTCCTCTTTCTCTTCCTCCCCATCTGTCTAGTAAATAAACTTGGTTTTTTGACTAACTTTCTGACTCTTCCAGAACCTTGAACTATCAGTGATTTCTCCTCCTTGTTGCTACTTGAGCTTCTTTCTTTATTCTTGTTCTTTTCCCACCTCCCCATAGCTATTTGCAGTTCTTCCCAGTCCTTGTAAACTCCATCTTGACAAAATTGCAAATTCTTGACTTGACTTCTTCCTTCCTTGAGCAACACTCTCTCATGTTGACCATTGTGGATGGTCTATGGCTCCTGGGTCACTCCAGAGTTAGCAGCTGACGAGTCGTCACCAGATCAGATTGCACAGTTTCTGTCCTTATCTCTCTTAACCTTTTTGCAGCGGCACAGAGAATCTCCAGGCTGCTGCTTAAAGTCCTCTGTCCCTTTGCTTTCTGAGCCGTAGACTTACTTTTTCCTCCTTTCCCAGCTACTTTTAAGAGCTCATGTTCTACTTTCTGCCACCTAAATACCAACATTCTGTTAGACGACCTTATAGTTTTATATCCCACCCCCCAACCCCCCAGGTAGATACATCCTCCCCATCTCCTAAAGCTCCAGAGGGTTTTCTTAAAATCTCAAGTGCACCTTCCTGGTTTTCACATACATCCTTTCTACGTTGCCATCGTCATCTACAGATAGCGTAGCCATCTTTCAGGGCCATTTGTTGTGGTGGCTGATATCTCAGGTGAGGCAGCCTGCTTGGGTTCAATACCCGTGTCCAGGTGGGTCATTACATAACCGTCCCAGGTGAGCTGTTCACCTGCGCCCTGCCTTCCATTTCCTCAGGGTAAAGTGGAGGTAGTAATAATTCCCTCCTCCTAGGATTGATGGGGCAGCTATAATGAGTTCATATACATAGAAATTAAATAGTAAGAGTTCTAGGTAGAGTAAGTACTGCATGTGTAAGTACTTTCCATACTTCTACCATCTCAGACCCCATTTTCTCTATAAAATGTTCCTGATGCCCTGACTGGGACGAAAGACTATCTTTTGGGGGAAAACTGTTGTTTTTCACTCTCTTACAACACTTCACTTCCTCTCCTTTTAATTGTCTCTGTATGTCTTCTCTCTCCTGCAAGGCTAGAGGAGGCATTTTGTTGACTTGTCCCTGTGCATGGCTTCTTACACTTGTTTATACATCAAAAAACTTATTTTTTCCATTAAAGTCAAGTCTGTTTTTCTAGAATAATTTCTGAACATCTGAAGTTCTTGAGGCCACTCTGCATGTTGGATTTTTTTTTTTTTTTTTAAGATTTGATTTTTAAGCAATCTCTGCACCCAATGTGGGGCCAGAACTCACAAACCTGAGATCGAGTTGCATGCTCTACCTGCTGAGCCAGCCAGGTGCCCCCATCTGTTGGGTTTTTGGTGAGAGATCTCCAAAGAGAACTTGAGGATGCTTCTGTCTGTACTTCATGAAGGAGAATAATGGAGAGGTCACTTGTGGTTCATTTTCTTTTATAGCTGAGACCGTTCTGGTTTTGTAGGTCCAACTCTTCTTAATCAACTCTTTGGTGGGAAAATTGGGTTATAAAAAACTAAGAGTGTGTCTGTCCTTTATTCCAAATATTTCTTGCTCATTTTTATAATAACACTTCTCGGCGCTTTTTAGTATGATGGGAATAAATCATCTTAAATGTTGTAGAAACTTGGACGTAGGTTGACAATTCTTGCTACGGTTCCCTGTCCCCAAAGGACATTCCCATCACCTCCGTGGTGGTGATGTTACAGTTGCTGAATAGAGGCTTTGACTGAACCAGACACTAAGAACAATAATTTTAACAATGGATATTATCACCAGGCATTGATAAAGCCTCAGAGCAAATCAGCTGTGACCAAGCACGCTCTGGTAGGAATACCAAAGACACACATAGGCGCTATAGGGTCTTTATTTCAGTTTTTCTCTTTTAGAATAAACGTAACTATTTAAAAGAAAATGAACAGTCATTTGTTGATACTCGAAATTGTTGGACATAACCAAATAAATGCTCTCGTTCCTCTCTTCTTACTGAATAAAGCTTTTGAGTTTGTTACGGTTCTTCGTTCTTGGTAAATTCTTTCTTAAAAGGCCATTTCCCACCCCACCCCTCACCTCCCACCTTCCTCTAATCCTAGCATTTGCTTCAGCTGGATTTGGCCAATAACTTGGATTTTTTTTGTGTGTCTGGAGTCATTATAACCCAGTTGGTCTCGTGAAGAGTTCATCTGCGAATGCAATTCACAAGTCAGTTCTGACTTTATAGGTTCTTAAAAAAAAAAAAATCAATATTGGATTGCTTTGTTTGTCAACCTGTTGAAGCTTTGCAGCCCTGAATTCACAATTGCTTGTTCAAGGATACAGTTTGTATGCTCTGGCCATACATTTACCCTTGTCAGGAAACATCGATCCTTTCTCAGCATCCTTGTGAAGCAGACAAATTTTTCTTCTGATTGTAAAATGGAAACAAAATAAAAAAGAGACTGGTTTGTACTGGTCCCATCATGAAGCAGCAGTCAAACCCGGAATACCAGTCCCGTTTCTGACCTACTGTGGCATATTCATGTTGTTTTGCTGTATGGATAGAGTCATCTTCTTCATTGTAATCTGTTTGCAGTCATCCTTGGTGAAATGGTAAGTTAATCCAGACTTGATTTTCAAAATCAAAACTTGGCAGTGCATGGGACCTTTGTGTGATTCAAACTGTCCTACAGAGGAGGTGCCTGGGTATTAGAGAAGGAAGACATAAATAGAGTAGTGTGTGAAGTTGTAAATATCGTAACTTCAGGGTCATATGGGAGAAAATTTATATTAGCCATATTTTTTTATTTGGTTCTCTATATCAGTTAAGTATACCAATGATTTTCATTGTCCTAGAATTACGGTGGTGTTCACTGGCAGAGCAACAAAAGTGTGAAAATACGCTAAGAAGACATGGAATTGGGTGATATTGTGGAGCATGTAGAATTGTAGAAAGAATACAGTGCATGTAGTCCCCATGGTTTTGAGGTGGTTAATGCCTGGAAACTGTGTCATCATGCAAGGTTGCATTTTCTGAAGAGGGACAGTGCTGTAATCGGGGCTTGCATTTTTGTTCCAAAGACTTGCACAACACTAATGGATATAACCAACACTGCTACTGAAATAAAGATCCAAAGATCACAAGTGGTGATTCTCTGCATATCAAAACATCTAAAATTCAGTAAGTGGGCTAAGATAAATATTAACAGTTAAAACTACCAATAATTTTGCTTGCCACCAAGGTGCAGATAGATTGTTGAAAGCTGTTTGGACATGGTAGGCAATGAGCAAAACTGGGTGAAGGGGCGCGGGGGATACAGGCTTCCAGTTACTGGGTGGGTGAGTCTTGGGGATGAAAACTATAGCATTGGGAATATAGTCATTGGTATTGTTAATCATGTTGCGTGGCAGCAGATGGCAGCTACACGAGGGATGAGCACAGCTAATGTGTAGACTTGTCGAATCACTATGTTGTACACCAGAAACTAATGTACCGTTGTATATCAGCTATCAACTACAATGAAAAAAAGCATCTGGGAACTGTGAGGCATTAAAAAAAAGGTTTTTCAATTTAAAACTAAAAAAAAAAAAAAATCCAGCGAAATAGAGATGAAGTGTCCCCCACTATGTAGAGGAAGAAAGCAAAGCTTGGGAGAGAGGAATTCATCGGGTAACACAGCTACCCTGAAAACACGCAGTCCATTTCTTATCACTGAAGTCTGTTCTGATGGCAGTGGGACTGCGGGGGTGAGAAGAATGTTCTGGAAAAAATAAAAAGCAAGCAAGCTATTAGGATGACCCTGGTGTCCGGAGGGACTCTTCTGGGGTGGCTGGTGGGCATGTTACTTAGACTTGCCTCAAAGGACTGAAATGTTAAAGTCAGCCCTGACAATGCTATGGTTTCTTCTGTTTAGAACTCCTTTTGATCTAACATTTCTCTTTTTCTCTTTCACCTGCACCCAGCCAGACTGTTTAGGAAGTGTTTAATTTCAGGGACTACAGACAGGAAAACGTAAATGATAGCTCCCAGAAACCCAACGTTTCACTGGGAAGCCATAGGAACAGCTCCATCATGGCTAAAATAGTGATAGATGCTCTCCAGGTAAGGAGGGCTGTGCCTTCCTTTGTTTTAAAACACTGGCAGTTTTTCTTGACCGAAATCGAAGATGGTTGGGATGAAGCCATGTGTTTTTCCTTGGTAGCAGCCATAAAGGATTTGGGAACGTCAATTCTGGAAGAGGGAGAGCTGTCTTCTATCTGTGGAGGCTGTTGAACACTAAGTCACATCAGGGGTTCCGCTCACCACAGCAACTGGTGTCTGCCAGATTGTGCTCCTTTCTGAGCACCAGAGAACAGAGGAGCTATTTTAAGGGGCTTCCTGATTTAGAATGCCTTTGCTTTAGCTTCCGTGCATAATGGAGTCAAGGTATAAATCCTGTACAGCTGGGTGTTCTCATTCTTAGGTGCCCTGGAGGTGTCCTGCTAGGGAAGCTTGCAGGACAGAACATTTGGCTTTAGTTTCCAGAAGCTAAAAATGCAGAAAGAGATTGATTGGATCTGGTGAAGGAGTGGATTTTCAGAAAAAGCATTATATGGAAGCTGGAGAGACTTTATTCAAAATGAAAAATATTCTGTCTTGCCTGTCTCATTTGCTGTCGCTCTTGCTCTCTTTCATGTGAGGGTAATGAATCTTGGCCCTTACTGTGTTTAAAATCACCATGACCTCATGCTGATATTCCCAAAGCAGAGTTGGCATTTAATATCTATACCTGGCCTGAACTCTTCTCCGACTTACTCCAAAAAAAAAAATCTTCTAGAATGTTGCTTCCCGGTAGCTTTGTAAAAATGGTGGTAAGTCCTGGTTTTGTCTTATGTGACTTTTCCGTGACAATAAATGTAAAAATGAATTATCCCCTGATTAAAAAAAAAAAGCTATTCATGAGAGATGTCATAGATAAAACTGTTTAATGAAGTTCTGAGCCTGTAAGAGATTCTAGAAAAGATCTGGACCTTTACAAACAAATGGAATTTTTTTTACCCTTGGAAGAAATGTACCATATTTCTGTGCCCAGCTAAAGATAAAACAAAAATGGTTCTACCCAAAGTAAGTGGTATAATTGATTGGTGACCGTAGTGCTTATGTGTTAAGCTCTCCCGATTTCTCAAAGAAAGGAAAAGAGAAGGAGTCTTCAGAGAAAACCTTCAACGCTGGCAAAATACAGACCATTTGTTTTAGTACTGGACAATCTTAATACTTATTCTGTCTCGGGAATTAAACCCACGTTTTTCCATAAAATTCAAGATAGCCCCCCCCCCCCATGAGATCAGCCTAGGTTTAAGCAGAATTGCCCTGTATATTTTAAATACCTCTTGCCAGCTCTTGGGTATGAAGGAGTTTGTGGTTAGGAGCTTGAGAATTTTAGCACTTACTGAAGAAGAAGTGAATCTAATCACTGCTTAGATCATTTTTCTCACCCGTAGCAAGTGGGTGAAAACTGGTTTCTGGCAGACAAAATAGATTTTGTCAGGAGGCCACATATGACTAAGCGCTCAGTGTTAGTGTCCTGTGAAACAGTATAATCTTGCTTTAGAAGGAAGGCAAGTCCTCCATTTACGCTGAGCAGTGTTCCTGAAGGATTTGCAAACGCTGTTGGTATCTGCTAATTCTGGATGAGGCTGTGGGGATGATGGCAAGAAAATAATTTTATGTTTTACAAATGCTTTTTTAAAAAGATTTACTTATTTCAAAATGAGAGAGAGAGCAGGGAAAGGGGCAGAGCGTCTTAAATAGACTCTGCACTGAGCATGGAGCGCCATCTTATCACCCTGGGGCGCCATCTTATCACCCTGAGATCATGACCTGAGCAGAAACCAAGAGTGTGACCCTTAACCGACTGTGCCACCCAGGAGCCCTATAAATGCTTTTTATTTTTTATTTTTTTTAAGATTTTATTTATTTATTTGATAGACAGAGACTACAAGTAGTCAGAGAGGCAGGCAGTGAGAGAGAGAGAGAAGGAAGCAGGCTCCCTGCTGTGCAGAGAGCCCGATGTGGGGCTCGATCCCAGGACCCTGAGACGATGACCTGAGCCGAAGGCAGAGGCTTTAACCCACTGAGCCACCAGGTGCCCCTATAAATGCTTTTTATATACAGGAAACAGGTTCTTTAATTAGACTTAGATAACTACTGAATTTATATATATGTGATACGTTTAAGTAAGCTCTATACCCATCATGGGACTTTGAACTCATGACTCTAAGATCAAAAGGCACAAGCTCTACTGACTGAGTCAGCCACATGCCCCTGGATTTATATATTTGGATGGTTTTCACATGATACAGGATGGGATTAAGAAATTGTTTTAATTTGGCTTCTCAGGTTTGGTAATCATTTTATGTCACTGTCTTTCTATTTAAGTCACTGATCTTTTTTTTTTTTTTTTTTTTGAGTGTTACGTACATAAACTGTTCTAGCAAATTGGACCCAAGAACTCTTCCCACATGGTTTTTCTCAATATTTCTACACAACACTTGACTGAATGTCGTGTTAGCTTCAGGACCTTGTGATGAATCCTCTGTAGACTGACTTAAATTCTGTTGAAAAGATAATTTTCGAATATCTTTAGCATTGCATAAAAGGGAAGATGGCTAGCATTTGATCATTTTTAGAAAATGCTCCTTCTTAGAGTGTGGCATAGGGCAAATCTTGCCAAGCAGGACCACCAGTGGTTGGTAGATGACCCATCAAAAGTAGGTCAAGGGGAACAACAGAGTGTCTTCTGTAAATAAAACACTACAAAATAGTTCTGCATGAGCAAAGCCAAAGAAACATAATTTTTCTGACAGTTATGTCTTTATCTGACATGTTTTCAGTGTTAAGTTCCATTCCCACTCAATACTTAAGAGGTGAAACATTCTGAAAACATTTCCTAATGTAATTGAAGGGGCGCCTGGGTGGCTCAGTCAGTTAAGCCTCCAGCTCTTGATTTCGGCTCAGGTCATGACCTCAGTATTGTGGGGTTGACCCCTAAAATGGGCTCCCCTCTCAACAGGGAGTCCACTGGAGAGTCTCTCTCTTTCCAAAAGAAATTAATCTTTAAAATAATGGAATTGAAGACATCAGAAAATACTTTTTGATAAATACTTGGATTTATAAAAATAAAATTTTATTTCTAATTTTTAACAGGCTTCCCATAGGTTGAAATTACTGTGTATTTATCATATAGATATGTACAAGGAAATCCAATTATAGCAGTAAACCAACTGATTGTCGATTTAATCTTCAGGGTGCAAGATGGTGTAATTTTTGATGGTAATAATTAGCGGGCATATAGAACTTTATTGTCTTAGGCTGTTCCTGCTGCTCTAAGAGAGTACCATAGACTGTGGCTTCTAAACAACAGAAATTTATTTCTCATAGTTCTGGGAGTGGGGAGTCCAAGATCAGGAAGTAGCATGGTCAGGTTCTGGCGAAGACCCTTTTCTGAGTTGGAAAATGCCAACTTCTTGCTGTGTCCTTACCATTATGGAAGGGGCTAGGGAGATCTGTGGGGTCTCTTTTATAAAGGCACTACACTACTCCCATTCATGAAGGTACCACCCTCATGCCCTAAGCACCTCGCAAAGGTCCCACCTCCTAGCATCATCACCTTGGGCATTAGTTTTCAACTTAATGAATTTTAGGAGGATACAAACATTCAGACCAGAATATTGATCATAACACATTTTTCACACACGTAATATTTTGTTAGTGTCACAAGCATTCATAAAATACGTGCACACACACATATCCCCCACCCCCAAGAATGAACTTTAAATATCTTCATTTTACTGAGTAGGAAATTCGAGACCCAGAGGGGAAGGTGATTTGCTCAGAGTCTTAAACAAATTACTTACAGCTGGGATCAGCACTCATCATACTTGCCATTTTTAGCAAACTTCATATTGAGTACTAGGTGGTTTGTTTTTGACACGTCTTAAAAGATTCATAATGTATTTAATTTTTTTCTAAATGACATTTGGCCTTTGCCTTTCTGCCTTTATTTTCTCAAAATGAGAGACTGAATTTTAATTCAGGAGGCTATGCCGAACATAGGTTGGTTTGTTTCAAGGTAAGAAAATTTTAAGTGCATATCAGGAAAGTTTTGGATGAGCTGATCACATTAGAGCACACATTGCAAGAATTGTTGCTTAATGAATTCTGGATTGAATTCAGCTTGTACAGAGGTGATTTCGACCTCCGTGTATCCTGGCGGTTGTATCTACAAAATAAATACGATTTAGATGATTTTCAGTGGCTAAGGAACATCTTCCATGTTCCTTGACAGGCTTCCTAGAGCAAAAGTAAAAAAAGAATTAAAGAACTCTGTAGGGGAAAGCATCTCTATTAGAGTATGTTGATTACAACGTAACCTTTCAGATGATTTCTTGCCCTTAATCCCCCAAAGAAATTTTTCATGTTAAATTTAAGTGCTCAAGAGTCATTCATTTTTTTAGGTTTGCTATAGTGGTGATGTATAGGATCACAGTATGTATGTGTGTGTGTGTGTGTGTGTGTGTGTGTGTGTGTATATATATATATAAAATATGAAAAGAAAATATGGTACCCAACTTAATAGTTGCACATTAGCTTGAAAACAGGATTTTGTTTTATAAGAAAAAAGATACTTGGGGCTCCTGGGTGGCTCAGTTGGTTAAGCGTCTGCCTTCTGCTTAGGTCATGATCCCAAGGTCCTGGAATCTAGCCCTCTCTCTCTTGCTTCTTCTCCCTCTCCCCCTGCTCATGCTCTTGCTCTCTCGCTTGCTTGCTCTCTTAGATAAATAAAACCAGAAATGAGTGTGTAGGGGCGCCTGGGTGGCTCAGTCATTAAGCGTCTGCCTTCCGCTCAGGTTATGATCCCAGGGTCCTGGGATTAAGCCTCGCATCAGGCTCCCTGCTCAGTGGGAAGCCTGCTTCTCCACTCCCCGGCTCCCCCTGCTTGTGTTCCCACTCTCACTGTCTCTCTGTCAAATAAATAAGTAAAATCCTTACAACCCCCCCCCCCCGCCCAAAAAAAAGAAAAGAAAAGAAATGAGTGTGTAGTGTAAGCTAACAACAGGGCTGTGAGGTCAGTGTCAGGAGGTGGTAGGTGTGGATACGGGCTCTGAGTTCCCTGACCCAAGAGAACCCTTAGAGAATACGGCACCACTGGTCCCTCCTCTACTCTTTCATGGCCTCCCACTTCCTATGCCAGGTTTCTTTGATCAGTGCACAATGCCAGAGTGACCCTTTCTCTCTTCCCTTCACCAAAAAGCAGGACTTCAGTTTTTCTGAATATTTGTTTATATCCTAATAGAATTAATTAACTAGAAAAAGGTCTGGTTTTCTAAGAGTGGGGGAATAAGTACAGGACAGCTGTGGGACCTAAGTTAGGACCTTCAAAATATTAAAGTATTGGTACTTTATAAAAGAAAAAATTCCTCTGCAGAGAGTTGGAAAAAAGGGAAGGGGGAGGCATTTGACGGTGTTACTTCCCTCCTAAGAAACTGATGTTTAGCTTACTAGCTAAGATGTGGATCAGGCTTGTTGCCTTGTGCATATTTAGGCAGTAAATGAGTTTTAACTGTAGAATTTGGGTTCTGTCTTCATCCTCATGACTGAAATGGATTTTCCTTGTTTTTCTGGAACAAATGAGGTAGTGGGAAGATGAAATACTTCTTCTGTGGTCGCTCTAGTATCAGCTCAAATTTGGAGGATGAAGATTTGCTGGCTAGTCTCTAAGTAGACTAATTTACTATCGGCAGCATGATGACAGCATATAAATGCACGGGCTTCCTTTCCACGTACACCCAGTCAGCAGGAGCAAGCTTGGGATACACATAGAAAAAATCTTCATGATGACACTTAAAAATATTTTAAAATACTCTTTTAATTACAGCGCTTCTCAGACCTGATCATAGAGCTTGTGTGTTTCGAGCCCATGTTCTATACCATTCTCTTGGGATTTATGAGGATAGAACTACCTAAGAATTGCAAAATTAAATGATGGGGAAAGGAATTAACATTTATTGCAGGCCCATGAAATGTCAAACATTGTCCTGATGCCTCACATTAAATTCTTGTAAGGTTGACATGTTGTGCTGTACAGGAAATGAGAGGACAAAGAGGTTAAGTAGACCTGCCCATGGATTCAGGGCAGGTGACGCTGGGGAGATGGGATTCATAGCAACACATTATAGGAGTCAACCATGAGGCAACATGCAAATACTCCATGAAATAATTCTTGTCCAGCATTTTCCAGATTATACATGGCGAAGTTCTCTCTCTGTCGTCGTTGACTGTTCGTTATTTTCTATGCCAACATGAAGACCTAAGTCTGTAGTTTTGGTCCTTGTGGCATCAAATTCTCTTGTAATTTTAAAGGAGAGCTCTGGAGTTTGCTTTTCCTTTGACATGTTTTAACTACGAGATCAACTTAAGTGTTGGGTTATTATATCATCAACACACGGAGCTTAGTTCAGTCCATCAGCATGGGTCGCGTTTTAATGGCTAGTGAGTGTCCCAGATGTGGAGAAATGCAAAGGTAGTCTCAGCCTCCACTGTAGCTCAGCTTTAGGTTTAAGTGACTTCCAAGGTGGGGTTATTTGTTGCTGGGTTTTTGTTTTTTAACTGCCTTTTTTTTTTTTTTAACCTAGATGTTTGAACTTCAAACTTTCTATACCAGCTAATTTCCTTCAAAATTAGAAATAATAGATACGCGAGAAATTATTAAAATCTGTGCCCATTGCTCTCCTTATTTCTTACGGATACTGATACAAAGCTCCACTGACAGATGGGGTGAAAAGGTTAGGGGCAGAGAGTACCTGAAGTTCTGTGTTCATCATTCAGTTGGCGATGTCTTGAGTTCTGAGTCACGTCACATCTGTGTGCACCAACCTTGTGACCCAGGGTGGGTAACATTCCTGAGATGAGCTCTGTCCTGTTACCAGCTTGTTCATGATGTTCCCTTTGACCTCCTGGATGATGTCTTCTCACCTTAATTCTGTTGGATTTGATCTTTTCCTTATGGTACTGCCCCATGAACTCCGCTAGTTAGAATTTCCATATGGGTAAAATGAGCATGCTAATGGTAAATTTACTACCTTACGGTACCGTAGAGAAGATTAAATAAAATAATTTAGTAATGTGTTTAGGATTAGGATTGCGCTTGACACTCAGAAAACCATTAATAGATGTTAAATTGTAATTTTTAATTTACCCCTGCATGTAGGCAAGGTTTTCACCCATATTATCTTGGGAAAAACCAGACTACCCTGCTTTTCCAGGCTTCTTGTGGATTCTATAAGCCTGCCTCTGATAGCCCACTGCAGCTTACACAAGAAAATTAGCAAAAAGCAAGGGTGTTTATTAACTTCGTGTTTGAAAAACAAAGGAGGATAGAGACTTTCTTACTTACAACTTGATGATATACATTCGTTTCCTACCCAGAAATGAACCGCAGCTGGGCCTGAAGAAGAGAAAGTGTCCCTGACTGTGTTTCCGAAAACTACTTTTAGTAACATAGATTTTAGGTTTGTAAACCAACATGACTTTCAGCCTCTGGGGATGGGGCCGTATAGAATTTTGTGCTGTGCGTGTCAGAAAGAGGCACTCCTGTTACGTTCAGAATGCACACTGCGTGCACACTTTGTCTTCTATTCTGTAGTTTGTAAGTTGTTGTATGGGTTTCTACCACAGAATGGGAGAATATATAGAAGGAGCAGAGCTGTCAGGTTTTCTTGTTTCTTAGCTCTAACCTAATGTACCAGAAGATAATCTCAAAATGTCAGAGCTGAAATTACTTTTGACATTCCTGCACACTGGCTAATTAACTGAGTTATAAACTGTTTAAAACACTGGTCCAATTTATTTCTTTATATTTTCATTTTTGCTTTGTGATTGCTTATGAGATGAAAGTATATTTAATTGTATTTTACCGTATATATTTGCCCCCACTTCTGAGGGAAAAATAACCAAAAATTAAGTCAAATAGAACCCATTGGGTGTCTGAAGTGGATTATGACCAAAAACCATTCCTTTTTTTTTTTTTTAAAGAGATATGTAAGAGAAATTCTTTCAGAACATAGTAAGGGCCTTCCTTCAGACTTGGAACATTATTTTGGTCATCTTTCTGCTTACTGCTTTTTTTCTTCCTCCAACGTTAAAGGCATTCCAGACAGGAAATTCACATATGGGGTGGAAATTAGCAGATAGAGACAAATTTCGACTGAAGAATAGCGCCCTCCTACCTAACACCCAGCTTTTAAATAAGATAAATGTAGATTATTTCACTCTCATGAATCATGGTTCCAAGAAGTGTAAAGAATAACATTTTCTGTTCTAAATGGATGACTTTAAAAAAAAAAAAAAAAAGGTTACTGGTCAATAAGAACTTCATAACTCAACCCAGAGTCATCCTTCACGACAGAATCAGGTCGACTGTCACTTGTACTCCACTGGGCCTCAGGGCAAGGCTCGCTCTCTCTCCTGGTCTTTTCTTAATTGTGGGGACTAAAGAATATTGGCTTCGGATCTCTTCCATGCTTCATCAAGGAGAAGCAACAGATTTTCCTCTGAAGAGCAGTAGTTCCCGGGGGTTCCCACTGATACATGATCGCATCAGAATGCACTTGAAAATAAAAATACCATGCCTGTGTCGTTCTGGCAGTGGTTCTAGAATGAATTTATTATTTATAATTTTAGGGTTTATTATGTATTTGGGTTCATTTTTATACCAGAGGAGAAAAATTAAGGATTCAAATACAACTATAGTTTCAGATGTCAGAATCAAAGGCCTTTAAGAAATTGGGAAGTTCACCTGGAGTAAAAAAGTCTGTTAATGACCCTTTTATTAGTTTGAATTCTAATCAGGTAATTGACCATGAGGGACATTTTTACATTGCTAGAGAGTATCTTTTAAGCCAAAAACATCTAAAAAAGCAAAGAATACAAGTCTGACACAACTAACCAACTAAATATAGCTAGAGACACTAAGCTTTTCGCGTTTTGGGAGATTTTCTTTTAACTGGTCCTGCTTATACTAAGGAGATAGGCCAAATACTACTTGCCTTTGGTCTTTGAAGATATGTGCGCTTATATGAGCAGGCATATGAATAATGGAGTTTCAGAGGAGTTTGTAGTTTGAGACTATTTTCTAGAAATCTGTGATTGTGCTTTATCAACAGCTGTGCCATTTCTCGGGAACGTATTTTAAGATCGTGAAGCCTTTTTCCAGCTCTGCCATAGATCTAAAATGGCTGCTTCTGCCATTTTGCACATAAGTGCCCCATGCTTCGTAGCAAAGCACCTAAGAAACACGGCTCCACTTCCCCTTACCATGGACAAGCTGGGTATTTCATCACAGATTCTTTGATCTCCGTTTATTATGTCTTCACGTGGCTGCAGCCAGACGCTGTGTAATTGAGCTCTTTACTTTTTATGATGCACTTTTTAAGAATGTTTGATTGTGGCAAAAGACAGTTAACCCCAGCTTTGCCCTGGTCGCCATTTTTAAAGGGTCCCCTTCAGGAGCACGCTGAGCTCTTTACTTCGGAAGCAGTGGCCTCCTTCAATTTTCACGCATAGCAGCATCGCGGTCCGTTCTGGCCTCTGAAAACAAACGACGGCAGACTTGAGGGGTGTCTACGGAGAAGTCTCGTTCTCCCAGTTGTGCAGGCTGGGAAGCCGCAGGTGCAGGTGCAGGTGCAGGTGCAGGTGCAGGTGCAGGCGCAGGCAGACGAGGGCGCTGGGGCTGGTGGTGGGCGGGTCTCCGCCGGCCTCCCCGCCTCCCCGGGGGACGCGGGCCTTCCGCGGTGCCGTCCCTGGCCTCGCCGCCTTCCTGGCCCGGCCCCCTGGAGGAGGCTCCGCCCCCCAGCGCCGTCACCGTCGGGGGTGGGAGTCCGGCCCGGGAATGGGGGCGGGAGGTGGGGCGGGGGCGCCGATCCTGCCTCCCGAGCCCGCAGTAACCCGTGTCGTGTTGTGCCCCGTTGTGCTGTGTTGCAGAACCGCAAGATGGGAGGCAAGCTCAGCAAGAAGAAGAAGGGATACAACGTGAACGATGAGAAGGCCAAGGACAAAGACAAGAAGGCCGAAGGAGCCGGGACCGAAGAGGAGGGAACCCCGAAGGAGAACGAGGCCCAGGCGGCGGCCGAGACCGCGGAGGTGAAGGAGGCCAAGGAGGAGAAGCCCGACAAGGACGGCCCGGACGCGGCGGCCGGCAAGCCCGAAGACAAGGAAGGCGACAAAGACACGGCGGCCGCCGCCAAGGAAGACGCCCCGAAGGCGGAGCCCGAGCAGACGGAGGGGGCGGCCGAGGGCAAGGCCGAGCCCCCGAAGGCCGAGCCCGAGCCCGCGGCCGGCGACGCCCCGCAGGCTGCGGAGCCCGAGGCGCCCGCGGAGGCCAAGGCGGATGACAAGGGCCCGGAGGCCGGGGAACCCACAAAGACTGAGGCTCCCGCAGCTCCTGCCGCGCAGGAGACGAAAAGCGACGGGGCCCCGGCTTCAGACTCAAAACCCAGCAGCACCGAGGCTGCCCCGTCGTCCAAGGAGAGCCCGGCAGCCACGGAAGCGCCCAGTTCCACGGCCAAGGCCCCGGCCCCCGCAGCCCCCGCAGACGACGCCGCCGAGGCGCCCGCGGCCAGCGCCGAGCAAACCGTAGCGGTCAAAGAGTAACACGGACACCTCTGAGCCCGGTCCCGCTTCCGCCGCCTGTCTCTCTCTCTGTGTCCTCTCTCTGTCTCTCTCTCTCTCCTCTACTAACTCGTTTCAATCGGAAGTCATGATATGTATTGCCCAAGGAAATAAAAAAATAACTAAAAAGGATGCTGTCCCATCGAGGGAGGGAGGGAGGGGGTGGGGAGAATCCAAATAGTATTTTTGTGGGGAAATATCTAATATACCTTCAGTCCACGTTCCCAGTCAGTCCTGGATTTTGAAGATCAATGTCTGAAAGTACACATCTGCCGTACCGACTGCTGCCACACGCTCTCCGCCGCCAAGATCCGGATGTTCTTGTCTTCTGCAAGGGGGTTGGGAGTGATGCGATTGATTCTGCCCGCGGGGCCTATGCCAAGGCAATCAGATCTTTATGAGAGCAGTATTTTCTGTGTTTTCTTTTTAATTTACAGCTTTTCTTATTTTGATATTTTTTTAATGTTGTGGATGAATGCCAACTTTCAGACAGCCCACTTAGCCTGTCCACGTGTATCTTGATGCCAATACTCCATTCTTCCTCCCCAGGTATTTTTGGGAGTAACAAACATTCTCTCATCCTACTTAGCCTCCCTAGATTTCTCATGACGAGTTAATGCATGTCCGTGGTTGGGTGCACCTGTAGTTCTGTTTATTGGTCAGTGGAAATGAAAAAAAAAAAAAAAAAAAAAAAAAAGTCTGCGTTCATTGCAGTTCCGGTTTCTCTTCCATTCTGTGTCACAGACACCAACACACCACTCATTGGAAAATGGAAAAAAAATAAAAATAAAAAAAAAACAAAAAAAATGTACAATGGATGCATTGAAATTATATGTAATTGTATAAATGGTGCAACAGTAATAAAGTCAAACAATTAAAAAGTAATGAAGACTATTGGTTTTCTTTCACCACCCATCCTTTAATCCTCCATAATTACCTCGGTAGAGAACAGAATGCTCTGTTGGACCTGTTCCTAGTGGTACTTGGGTAGAAAGCAGTGCGCTCACATTTTCTCAAACATTCTCTGTTTCAACAATTAGCCAATGGATCGGTGTCAGTACACTACTTTGGAGAGGCCAAACCGAAAACTGACTATGGCTATGGATAGGCACCCTCTAAAAATGGATGTTATTAATTTACTTAGAACAAATATTTTGAATAAAACAAGAGACAGTAAGTGGAGTTGATCTTGAGGGTTGGAAAGAGAATTAGAAGATGTTGTAGAAATACCCTGTGTACGTGCGTTGTGAGACCACTGATGATGGTGATAGTTTATCCCTTATCATATTCCTGCAAAGCCTGGAAAGAGGACCCAAGGGCAGAACAGCACTGTGAAAACAAGCGTGGAACTGGACCTCGTGGTGGTCCTGTCCTGGTTTTGTCACTAATGACTTACGTGGCTTCTAACTCACTAACCTCCAGGCCTCCCTCTTTTACCTACAAGAGGGTGAAGGCTTTACGATTTCTAAAGAAAGACTCCTTTCACTTTGGAAATACTTAGTAGTTTGTGCGTATGCCTGGTGACAATTTTATAGCATGGATAGATGTTACATCCCTTCCATTCCTTGGTTTCTCCCCGGGAGCTTGCTCGGATTCCGTATATTCTGTAGTTGCGGAAGAGCATGGAGAACCTGGATAATTTTTATTGAGTGTGCGCATCAATTTGGAACATAAAAGAAGAAATTGTCTCTTCGATCTCTTGGTAGTCATTGGGTCTTTTCCAGTTGGATTCTAGAAACTACATCTCAGATGTAAAGCTCTTAAAAATGAATTCAACCCTAGCAATAAAAAGTTTTTTCATGATTCAATCAGATAAATGACAGATTTTGCTGGGGAGTGGGGTTGGGTGATAATCTGTAACAAATACAGTTTCACACTCTAACATAGAAAATTTTCTGGAGAACTTGGGAAGGGTCAGTACACTGGAATTAATTCCCAAAGAGAGATTAGGGATACAGTGAATGCAAATGAACCTGGTCCTGATCCTGTGGGTTCAAGAACTTGTCTCCAGTTAACCTGAGTGGTCTGTAGTGTATACCACACCTAAGATGTTGCCAGTGGGTCATGCTGGAAGAAGAAATGGTGAAACTGACTCCCGGGCAGATATGATGAGTGTTGGGAGTCAATTCATGTCTATTACTGCCTTGTGGCACTTCTGGTTCTTGTTTCTATAGTGAAATGAATTTGAATTCTTAATGCTTGAAAGCACAGCATACAAGAAATATGTAAACACCTTAAACACCAAGCACCTGTTTTAGGTAAGGAAAATGGCAGGGGAATGTCCAGGTGGTTCACAATGTGTCCTGGCTGATATAAAATAGCCTGGGGGCAGGTTGCTAGTGGTGGGGAGAAGAGAACAGATTCAGTGAACCCTGGAGGACATTTATATGGTTACTAATATTAAATGCTGTGCATTTCTTACCGATAAATGTGATTGGTGGAAGTGATACGTTACACATTCACTGTCTTTTCATTCCTTCCTTTGAGTTAAAAATTTCAGTGGGTTTTTTGGTGATTAGAACAGTCAAATCAGGGACGGCTGGCTGACTCAGTCGGAAGAGCATGTGACTCTTGATCTCAGGGTTGTGAGTTTGAGTCCCATGTTGGATGTAGAGATTACTTAAAAAATAAATCTTCAAATCAAATCAGCCTCCTGGGTTAAGAGTTATTACTATAAATCACTGTTTAGGGGTAAGTGAAACTAAAAAGATGTTTCCTCTGTTGACATACACTTCGATGTGTTGGGTAGCATATGGGAGAATTAAAACCTGAGCCAAGTATGCCTTTTTTCCCCCCTAACTCTATTTGAATTATGTTCAAACAATTAAAGTCATAAATGTGGTCACCAAAATATTTAAGTCAGACTTTTAACCTAACTGTGGTTCATGTCGTTCAATTCTACCATGCTTAGGCAAACTTAAGATGTAGTCTGAAATCATATATTCAGCAGAAGAGGTTGTGTGTGTGGGAGTAATTGGCTCAGCCAGGAAGGGAACAATTGGGCAATCCATGTTAATTTTGGATTAACCCAGATTATACCCGCCTCGTGAATAATCCAAGCTGAAGAGGCACGCAGGCAGTGCTTAACAGGCAAGTCAGCCCTGTTCGGAACTCACCATCTGTTTGGCCCACGAACTCACATGAGTACAACCACTATGAAGAATTGAGGGTTCCAGGGTCAAATACTCGTTGGGGACCTAATGTGTGTATTGTAAGGAGGACACAGGAATCGAAACAAATGTGTCCGAGGTTACCAGCTTTGTCTCTCCATCTTGAAGATCCTGTCTAGGGGCTGACACAGCCCCTGCCTGGTGGAAATGGACCCAAATCCCAAGAGCTGGGGAGCACCCGGCATTCCAGGGTGGGCCTTCCTGGCCTCAACCAAGACCATCTTCAGCCTGGCCCTGTTGATTGAGGCAGAGGTCACAAATGGCCATGATTCAAGAACAAAATTCACCATTCTTGGAGAATCTTCAGTGGGGTCAAGACCCAAGGTCTAGTGTACAGTAAGAAATTGGTGGCCAGTTCTGGTGCTGACAAGATCTAGACATTCTTCAGCTCCCCGAGTTGGGTAAATTGGTAAGTGCCAGCAGCTACGCAAAGTTCGTTTTCATTAGGCATCCTGAATCCACAATTTTTATTCAATGAAACATGGTGTATTGAAACATGCTATCTTCATTGAAACATACACACAACATACCACTTAATGTCTGCTATCAAGTGTTGGTGCTGGGACACCCATCTTAGGTTGCTACTTTATAGACAGAAGGCTGTGATACACAGCCAATCTCAGTCAAGTTTCATCTTTGGGGACAAGACCTACTGTTCATAAAATGTACTATTTTGGTGATCAACTCCTTGTCCCAAAATCGATGAAATTGATCTTCATTCTTTTGATCATTATTTTTAACTAATTTCTTCAATATTGAATGTTGGATGCTCAGAAGGTAATATTAAGAACAGGCCAAATAACACTATCACTATAGTTGTGAGATTAATCAAGTAAGTTTTTATATGCATCCTCATAAAGGAGGCAAAATTTGCCTCATTTTAGCTCACACTGCTTTGGGTCTGCCAAGTAGTTAATATTTTAAACATTTAGTTTAGAGACTGCAATTTTTTAATTTGTTAAATTTAATTTAATTTTAAATTTATTTTTACCATTTTGTTTTATTTTTATTATTATTATTTTTATTCTCTCTGCTACTGGAAAAGTGAAAGGGCAATGCAGGGAGTTTTTCATGAAGATACATGTCTTTGGTTTAAAAAAAAAAAAAAAGCTCTACCTTATCCTGAGCCTATACATTTCATGCCTTTTTTTTTTTTAAGATTTTATTTATTTATTTGATACAGAAAGAGAGAGAAAGAGTGCATGAGAGAGCATAAGCAGGGGGAGCTGCAGAGGGAGAGGGAGAAGCAGGCTCCGTAATAAGAAGGGAGCCCAAAGTGGGGCTCGATTCCAGGGCCCCAGGATCATGACCCGAGCCAAAGGCAGACGCTTAACCGACTGAGCCACCCAGCCCCCCCCCCCCGCCGTTTAATGCCTTTTTAATGATAGAAATTTTATTAATGTATGAAATCTTGAAGTCCCATAAACCACTGTTTTGGAACATTTCTCTGAGTCTTTCTCAGTCTTCATTTTATTGAGAGCAATTTTCTTTATGAAACTGTATTCTTCTATCCACATACAGACTTAAGGAAAAAGAGTGAATATCTTCTTGGAAAAGAACTGTGATCTTTAAAAAGAATACTCTGAGGGTAACTGTGCACACCGAAATGAAAAATCAAATAACAATATCATATATCTCTATCTCATGTACACTTGACCTTCATATTTTTTAAGGTCCAAATATAACATGTGTTCCTCATTTTTTTTCCTTTGAGGGTGGTTTTATGTTTCTCCTGAGTTTCTCTCTGAGTCCAGAAAGTTCACTTTTAATATCACTCATTTATAAATTAATTGGCCTCATATAAAGTATCCATTTCTTTTGTGTTAGCTCCCCCAGGCCAGTGTGTTAAATTGTCAAATGACAAAATGATGAAGCAATGTGCGCCGATTTGGAATCATTTAGAGAGTGTGCATTTTTGTTTTCTTCACATCTGTTCTTGCTTAGAGAGCTTAAGAGAGGGTAGGAGAAAAGGAGGCCTCAAGAAAAATGCTGTTTTGGGGACTTCTCATCTTAAATATGATTTTACATCTATTTCTGGATTCTGGGGCAGAGTTTCAGATAATGAAAGCAAAGCCTGATAGGCTACAGGCTTCCCTGAAGCCGTGGGTGGAGAAACATAAACTAAAACTTCAAAAAAGAAATCTATTTCTTAAAATTTACATTCTGATAAATTAAAAAAAAAAGTATGTTGAAGACTGAGTTCCAATCACTAGTAAGAAAGGCTTATACTGGCAACCTCACTATCTTTTGGCTTTTTAAGCTATGAATGTATTGAAGTAGAAAATATCTTGGAAGAGGCACCAAAGACTTGCCTCATAATAGAATAAATTAATTCTTAATGTCGCTTGGATTGTAGTTAAGGGCCCCACAACCAGAAAACCAGGCCCATCGTGTTGTTACTTAAAGGAAAAGTACACATTTTTTTTTTCTACCTTGAGGTAGATACATGCCCTTGTAATAAAATTTTGTTAACAAAAAGAATGGGAGAGAAAAATGAAAAAAACAAAAACAAAAACAAAATTAAAAAAAAAAAACAAAACCAAAAAAAAAACCCCAAACAAACCTTCTAGCTCCTAAAAAAGTGCAATTATTAATGCCAGGGAAAGACCACATTTCAGTACTTTCCTGACAGAAACAGCCCTGTTTTGAGATTGGCCCGTGAAAAAAAGGGGATGACGTGTCTGATGACAATGGTCTTTTCCGCAGGGTCGGGGCATTTGATCTGACACGTGAACCCCGGTAAGGGGACTGACGGAAGGCCCTCGAGCAGCGGTGACCAGCGTTCACCCTCCTGTTTCAGCTCAGACATCTAAGAATAGAGCTGCCTCTCAGCCGGAACCACCCACTGCAGGGCACCCAAGTCTGACTAGTATGCAAATTCCCTGGAGGGTTCTTTTTCTCTCTTTCCTTTTTTTTTTTTAGCCGCGTATAATGGAGACTATATTTTGCTGGCTACCTATTCAGTTGCCTTTTCTTGCAGGAGCTGACATTGCCTTGACATTCAGAGCGAATTCTACCTTTTTCAAAATAAAACACACACACACACACACACACACACACGCACACACACGCACACACACGCACACACACGCACGTAAAAGCAACAAAACCCAAAATATCACAATTTGGAGACCTGCTGATGAGAATACAGCAAAAAGAGGTGCTTACATTTCTGGTGCTAGTCAGGCCCTCATTATAACTTTTTGTCTTTCGTTTCCTCTCCTCCTTACTGTTTCCTCTGCATTTTGTCTTTCCCGGCAAGTTTTCTCCTTTTTTCCGGTCCGCTAATTGCATTCCAAAGTGATCCTGTCCGCCCGCCTGCCGCCCCTCTCCCGCTCCTGCCCTCTCCTCCTTTCCTCCCTTACTTCCTTCCCTTGACACAAACGCTTGCGCTGGGCCAGAACTCTAGAAATGACATACATCCTAAATGTGGAGTAGTTGTTGTTGTTATTGTTGAAGTGTAGTTGACACACATAGTTGCATTAGTTTCAGGTGTTTCACAAGGTGATTGAAGTCTTTATGCTCGGCTGGGCTCACCCAAGAGTGTTGCCGCCCTGTGTCACTGCACAGGGAGAGTATAATATACAGGGTATTCCCTTTGCTGTACCTTTTATTCCTGTGACTTTTTCCATTCCCAAACCGGAAGCCTGTGTCTCTTACTCCCCTTTAGAACCCCCCTGCACCTTCCTTTAAATGTGTACTTCTTAAATACACTTCAAGTGTACTGTTCTTTTTGACTTTGCATAACCCTTACTTACTCATTTGCTCAGAGGTTTACTTGGAACTTACCTGTCCTTTACTCATCTCTCTTCCCTTGCCCCCACTCCCCGGTTTATCTGTAGCAGGGAGATTAGGAGGATCTATTCAGGATACAAGGTAATTTGAAATACTTTTTGATGTAGGATGCTTATTAAAAGAGCATCTTTAGGGGCACCTGGGTGGCTCAGTGGGTTAAAGCCTCTGTCTTCGGCTCAGGTCGTGTTCCCAGGGTCCTGAGATCGAGTCCTGCATCGGGCTCTCTGCTCAGCAGGGAGCCTGCTTCCTCCTCTCTCTCTGCCTGCTTCTCTGCCTACTTGTGATCTGTCTGTCAAATAAATAAATAAAATTAAAAAAAAAAAAAAGAGCATCTTGAATGTTCCACCACAAGATGCTCTGTTCCAGAAGGTAGGGGAGTGGTTCCTAGAGCCATACAAACTGGTTACATAAAGTCTTCTTGCATGTTGAAATAAAAACTTTCCAGGCTCCTAGGCATATCTCTGATTCAGTAGTTCTTGCGGAAGGTGGAGGGATAGGAAGAGTTTTGTGGAGCCCTTCTTTGGGGATTCACCTTTTTTTTTTTTTTTTTTAAGATTTTTAAAAAAAGTGTATTTGTTTGACACAGAGAGAGAGAGAGAGAGAGAGAGAGAGAGAGAGAGCACAAGCAAGGGGAGCAAGCAGGCAGAGAGAGAGGAAGAAGCAGGCTTCCCAATGAACAGGGAGCCCAGTGCAGGCTTCATCCCAGGACCCTGGGATCAGAACCAGAGCCCAGACAGACGCTTAACTGACTGAGCCACCTAGGCACCCTGGAGATTCACTTTGATAGTGTAACTTGCATAAGATTGCAAAGACACGGGGTTAAAATCTGGGTTTTGTGGCTTTCACTCTCACCTTAAGTAAATTCCTTAACATCCTGAGGCTTAGTTACCTCCTTAGAGGAAAAGGGAATAACAACCATAATAGAGTTGGTGTGAATGTTTTCAGTGGGACCTAGGGGTGACCTGCTCACGACATATACTCCATGAACCACAGCAGAGGTTTCAGTTCCTTAGAAAGGCTAGGATCATAAGCTCTGGCCTGACTGTCTACTGAAATTACACAGGAAAACGTAATGGGAAGACATTTCTTCATGTTTCTTTAGAAATGCAAAGGCAATACCCATGGAATCGAGACCCAAGTTATCCTAGAGAAGAGAGCCTTGTTTGTAGGAAAATGATAAAACACATATATGATGTATGGAAACCATTTGGGAGGGACGTCAGGATTCAAGATGGTTTTCCTGAGAATATTCAAATTACATCACCAAGATAGCTAAGGTGTGAATCAAGGAGAGAGAACAAATTGCCTCGGCGTATGGCAGATGAAGTCATTGGAGTCCCAACTCTATACCCAGGCTCCGTGACCTGGGAACAGATTTAACTTTTTGGAGCCTCACAATGCTCATCCGAGAAGTAGAGAATATTCCTGTCTCAGGGGCTGGTGGTGAGAAATGAAGGTGGTGTTTAGCACAGTGCCTGTACATAAATGCTCATTAAATGGATGTCCTACCATGATGTACATTTCCTTCTGGAATGAGTGACAGTGAAGATTGGGGCAGTTTCTTCCTTCCCCTCACCATGATTTTTGTGATCAATTTCTCTTTTAAAGCAAAATAATATTTAATGGGTTAAGTCTGGCATGGTCTTTACTCATTCTGTGTATGTCACATGACATGTGCCCAGTGGCTTCAATTAAGGCAGGGACGTGGAAGGGGGTATTCCAAGTAGAGCGTTGAGGGTAAAAAGGAGTTCGCTGGCTATGACGCTGTGGTTCCAGGGCATGTAGTGGCAGAGGTTCATAGGTGGGGAGGAAAGCAAGCTAAGCTGGAGTAAGGAAGCAGAAGGCATTGTGGGCATGAGGGAGTCAGAGCAAGAGGGAGCCCATGATAGCGGACAATTGGGTGTTGGCTGATGACTGGAGATGAGAGATGGAGATTAAGTTCTATCATTCCCTTTGAGGACGGTGAATTCCATCCCTAATGGCCATTGGTTTTGTTTAGTAGGACCCGGTGTGAGGTCTTTCCAAGCAGTGGGTAGGGAGGTGATTAATTCTGCTCCTGAATTGATCTGGGTGGTGACTTCTTGGAAGCAGATGCTGCCCAAATGAGTAGAAAGGGGGAAGCCCTCAATTTTCTCTAAGATGTCCACTACCTTGCCTCAGGAGACCTTGCAGTCCGGGCCTCAAATAAAGCCCAGGCGGATGAACCTGCTTCGCACATGGGCCAAGCACGCTCTTCTCATCACCTGAAATCTCTCTGAAGGCTTCCGGTGGCTTTGTGCTTCTGGACGCTCCCTCTCTCACAAACTGCATTGAGAAGATGCTGGCTGACCCCCTGGTTTGCAGCCTATCTCTGAGACTTTATAGGCTCAGGGACCTTGGCAAGTTACTTAACCTCTTACTGCTTCGTCCTCCTTATCTGTAAAATGGGGATAATAATAATATCACTTACCCAAGCTCAGATCACATAATGGATCTAAAGTACAGGACCTGGAAGCTAGTGAGGGACCAGAGAAAATATACTGCCTTGTCTCTTCCTGTTTCTTCAGATGTCCCCAGAACTCCAGGCTTACTGGACTTCTTCCAGTTCACCTGTTAGCACTGCTCTGCCCTTGAATCTGCCGGGACTTCGTATCCTTCATAATCCCCAGGTCTGTGTGTTTCTTGCCTTCACCACCCCCTACCACCGAGTGTCTGTAGATTTCTCCTCATTCTGACTCAAGAAGACTGGACCTCGCAACTCATGAGGCCCCTTTGTACCAGCCAACATCAAATTCCATGAGATTGACTCACGGGCATGTGATTCTTCGCCCACTAGGCTGAGTGACTCGAGGGTGAGGGCATTCCTTCTCATTTCCTTGTCTCTAGTACTTTGAACGTTGCCTCACACTTAGTAAGCATTTTAAGAATATTTGATGAGATGTAAATGATTCATATAAAAGACCTCTATGTCCTCTCCCAGACTTATTTGCCTTTTAAAATGAGATAAAAAAAATTTAAGTAAAAACGATTCCCAATTGTTTAGTTTCAGATAAGTGGTCAGGCAGAGGGGAAATAGTTATTTGGGGACGAGTGGGGTGACTTTGGGTAGCAGGGCAGTATTATCAGTGAAGATCATCCTAGAACCACTGAAACTGTGTCATGCCTGGCCATTTTTGACTCTCTCAATTAATAGGGCCAGTCGTGTTTTCGGTAGCAACATAATCCGTTATCTTGTTAATGAATTTCAAATGTAAATCGTATTTGGAAAAGAAGGAATGTGATGCTTGTCCTAATTCAAATATTATAAATGAAAAACATCTGTGGCTCCCAGACTGAAGCCAAGCAGTATTATTTCATGGAGATGTTGAATGAAATGGCATCACTGAGCTTCATATGTCTGAATAGATTCCAGTGGATCTCCAATAGTATTCACATGGGGTTGGGCAGTCATTGAATAGAGGTCCTTACAGCCATCTTGCTGAAAGTACTGTTATTCAATTTAAATTTGGATAAAACAAATGCAATAAGCAAGGCCTTTATTTTGCTTAATATTCTTTGGACAAAGTAACATTTACTGTTGGGTTCTTCATGAGTTCTTAGAAATTCGACAACTATTTCAGAGTCTGATTTTCAGTCTTTTTCTGAAGGTCCCACAGGAGGTTCAATGGACTGCTCTCACCTGATTAGAAGAGCTGGTATTTTCTTACCTAGTTCTCTCAAAGTCGTTCTGATGACCAACTAATAGTTATTTATTCAATAATTATCCTTAATTTTCTTTAGCTTTTTTAAAACAAGGAAGTCAGGGTTTTCATACCAAGTCTACAACCAATCCTTTAAAGTTCTTAAATATCTAGAGAGTAAGTTTATTCTGGGAAAGTCCCTATGGTAAAGTAACATAAATGTTATCCTCTCTCTATATGTTATGCACAGTGATTTGGTAAACTTCCAGTGGAAATACACATGATTCTCTTATAGATTTTCTTTTCTGAATCATGGTTATTTTTTTTCCTAATGGGAAAAAAAAAGTGTTCGTGATTTCCGTCAATTATAGCATCCACTAACACGCTAAACCTACACATGTACCTATATCTTCATTATATTTCAGTAATTAGAGGGCACCTGGCTGGCTCAGTGGCTTAAGCCACTGCCTTTGGCTCAGGTCATGATCCCAGGGTGTTGGGATCGAGCCCCGCGTCGGGCTGTCTGCTGAGTGGGGAGCCTGCTTCCCTCTCTCTCTCTCTGCCTGCCTCTCTGTCTACTTGTGATCTCTGTCTGTCAAATAAATAAAGAAAATCTTTGTATTTCAGTAATTAGAAAAAAGTCCTCACTAGTCTTCATTTACAGAGGTCATACAAAAGGATGTTTCACCTATGTTGCACTTTAAAAAACTACTGTTAATATGTTAAAGCTTGTTCAATGATCACATTTTTGATACAATGAAAACAGTATGTATAAAATTGTAAAGTACATGGATTATTCTAATTAACAAAACACTCACGTTGGTATTTCTCCATGTAAACTGGCATCTGGTTTTAAGGAGAAATTCTGGCTAGTCATGCTACTTAGCTTGATCAATATTGTCTTATAATCTCTGTCTTCAACCAAACAGCTGGATCTGTCAGTGATCTATAACTTTGATGAAATCTTAGTTACCTTTTTTGAAGGCCACCATCTTGTTGGCTGCCCAACCCTCTATATTCCGTAGTTCAGATTCACTCATATGAGGTCCTCCTGATGCTCAAATAAAATTTTTCCAATTTTTTCTATTTCCCTATTCTCTGAAGCAAGAGCAAATTCATAGTTATGAGAGATTTCATACCAGTTACAAACCACCCCAACTTTCCAAAGCAAGAAGAGGCCCAAAATACTGCTGATGATCCAGATGGTTCTGTTGAGTGGAGCCTAAAAGTATTTTGAATTTTGGCTTCATTTGTATTTCTTAGACTATGACTCCGCACTGTTCCTTGAGACTGATTGGGTTTGCAGAAGACTTAGAAGAGAGTGCTGTGTGATCTCTGAGGACTTGTGAAGCCCAAGGTCTTCAGGTCAGAGTTGCATATAGGACAGATGCCCGCCTGAAAACGGACAGGGCCCAGAAATGAGCCTGCCAACGGGGAACTAATGAGGAAGGAACTGATAACCCACCTGACCATTCAGTCAGCAGACAAAGTAGAAAATCAAAGATCTTTGTGATTTATGTAGTGAAACACCCAGCCATCTATGCATCTACCATTAATGCTTAAGCTTTTAACTTTTCCCCAGGCCTCCCAGGGCTTTTCCTGAACATGTGGGAACATGTGTACTCCTGCTGTGTGCACCGTTCCTTATCCTACTGCTGTTTCTGATAATAGGTGTGCTGAATATAAGGGAATTTTCACCAGTTTGAAATGGTAGAGGTGAAGGATAGAAACAAGAAGTTTCTTATCATATTTACCTTTCCAGTTAACAAGTATATTTAAAGATAAGTCATAGCAACTATGATGGAGAGTTTTCTGCCTTAGAAAACCATTCTAACTTGCCATAAATAGGAGCTACTAGAAGATGGAAGGCACATGAATTCTAGACTGATAGTGTGGGCTGCTGCCGGCTTGGGATGAGAGGCGCACTGGCTCAATAAAGATCCGTAAGTGTTAGTTAGAATGGGACAAAGACCTAGCAACCAAGCTGAGACTCTAAGCTGCCTTTAGTCTGGATTGAAGAACACTGAGGAGGCAACAACTATGAAATCCCCTTTTATTTCCTGTTGGGTCCCAGAAGCCCTAACACCATCTTGCCAGTCTCCAGGGCAGACATCACACTGCACGGGAAACAATGACCCAACTGTAAACAACGAACTGTGTCTGTGCTCAACGGACACCGTCTAGGGTTGTGCTATTTTGAACATCATCTCTGTTCATGAAGCGGCCAATGCCATCAGTTGAAAGGTGAAAGATGAATCCAATCACACACCGTCCTCTTTTAAATAGCATCAAAGAACTCCTTTAACTGGCTTTGTCATTAACTTACTGCTCCTTGACCCAGAAATAATGATCAAGAAGGAACACACCACTCACTTTGTCTCCATACAGACTCTGCTCTTGAGATGCCCTTGAGATGTCTTCTCTAGAGTTTGCCAGGAGCCGCCTCCAGCCCACTCTTCAAATTATCTAGTCTTGCAGTTTCAAGGCCATAACTTCTTCACTTGACCTCATCTCTCTTCCATTTCCCTCTGTACTTGTCCATCTGTGCTGTAAGGGTTAAAATTAAGGACCAGTATTATGTGTTGCCTCCACATCTAGGGGAAACTGGGAGTGTCTTGAAGGGCCAAACAGTGCGTTTCCCCCCAGCTCTCTGCTCCCTGGGCGGGGTGCCCTAGCCGGTCCTTATCATAGAGATGTGCACTGGTCCTGCTTATCTCTGAGTGGCAGGCGTCCATTCCCCGCAAGTCCCTGGAGTTATTCAAACAAGCTCATCACAACTTCTTGGGAGGGGAGAGCCACCTCACCCCCTTGTTACTACAGAGCCAGGCTCCCACAACCTCTGCCTGTTCACTCTGCTCCCAAGTGCCACCCCTGTGTGCCCTGCAGGTGGTGTCCTCCTTTCCCAGGCTGTGCATATGTGTGATAAGAAACCGCTGTTGCTGTCATCTGGTCCGTGTTGAGCATCATGTGTTTGGCCCCCTACATAACTCTTGGGTGGGGATTCCTTCCTTACCTGGGGGTGAGGAGGTGGTGATTGAAACATCACCTATGACCTGCTACTGCTGCAGCAGCAACCCATCATCCCCCCCACCATGCCCTTGGGTGCAGAATAATTGGGATGGAAGAAATCAAGTTGAAGTCACATTTACATTAAGCTGTCAGTATATGGCCATTTCCACACATTTTCTGGGGATGCAGTTTTACTCAGTGTAATCAGTGGGTGGGAGAGATATTTTTGGGAAGTGGACATCCTTAAATCCACTGAAAGGAGGACTGTCGTCTTTGCCTGATGGTAAGACCTGTCCTAAATACTCAGCTCATGTGTTATATAGCAGAGGAGGGAAGTTTGCCTGAGTGTAAAATATCAAGTCATGGACATAAGACCAGAAGTGTTTTTAAGAAAAGAACAACATGTATACCATATTTTAATACTCCAAAGTCCTTACTAAAATCCATATCACCAGGTGGAAAGAAAAGATTTATTTCTCTTGCTCATGAAAGTAGATGGTATGGGGGTAAATAACAGACTCAAGGGGTTCACTTGGTGGTTTACAAGTGCAGTTCTGATTCTAAATGCTGATTATCCTGGCTGAGTTACTTACCCTTGACCTCATCTGTAAAATGGGAATGAGAATAGCATCTACCCTAGGAGGTTCCAGTGGGGATGAATGGAGTTAATAGTGCCAGGTCCTTGGTAAGTGCTGCTTACATTTTTGTACCCCCCCCTTTTTTTTTACTACATAGAAATCTCAATCTCAAATCGATGTTTGACAGCATCCACATGTTTTTATATTACTGACTTTCTGTGGATTTATGGCTATTGTCTTAGTTTAAATCTGCCTTAAAGCCTCACTTGTTCTTGATTGAATTGTCGTTTTATTTGAAAGTAATTTTTTCTCCTGTCTGAATTACTGCAAGGGCGAAGACATGAGCACTGGGCATAAACGTGGTTGGTGCATTCTCTGCAAGCAGGTGACTCAATGAATACAAAGTCAGGAATACATTCTGACTTGATAATCTGGACTTCTCCACAGTAATGACGAACTTATTTCTGCATTCATATCTGTGCTCAAGATGGCTAGATTTCTCAAAATGTCTGACTTTCAGAATAAGAAAAAATGGTACTTAATTATTGCCTTGAGGAATTGTTCCTTGGCCATCATAAGTCATACTCAATTTTCACTAGAAAAAAATCATACTTTAAAACAAAAGGCGATTTTTCATGTTGGAAATGTGGCTGGAGTTCCATGCCCTGTTTGTCTAGTTAATCAGACCTCTAAAAGGGCAACATTCCTGGAGAAGTACTAATGTGGTTTGGGAGGGGCCATTATTTATAGATAATGAGTTCAGATATGGGCGAGGTTGATATGTTACATTTATTAGAGATAGAAAAAGAAAAGAAAAATTGGCTGGAAACATTGCAGATTCAGACTTGAACTTTAGATTGATTTAGTATGTGGGCAAACAGGTGACAATGGGGAGCTGCATGTCTCCATACATATGTCTGCAGGTGTATAGGTGCTTTTAAGTTGGTGGGAAGGGAACAGGCTGAAGGAATGGGCAATAATTGTAAGACATCAGCGATCACGTGAAAGGGTTGATTGACATCAGTGCAGCAGAGGACGAGTGATGTTGCTACCATCACTTTCCCCTCTCCTGAGACCATAAAGCACAAGAATTATTGCTATATTAATGGTAATTTCTGGAACTACCAGTTTACATTTTTTTCCATAAAACCAGAGGAGAACAGAGAATGGGAATAAGACTGGACCTCCCGAAGTTGTTTTTATGATAAGTTTTCTAGCTGTTGATAAAAATATATTTATCTTGGATCACTCATAAACTGGGGGAAACATCCTTGATAAGCAGAAATCTGGAATTAAAATCACAGTCAAAAACTGAAGATGCTTATGCACATTTCTAGCAGTAAAAATTCACTTTTTGTTTTAAAGAAATACCTTCTTTTCTTTTAACCAATAAAATATTGCAAGTGTGTTTTGTGCAAACCAAATGGTATAATTTGTGGATGCATTAGTGCTATCACAGCCCTCTTTTCCAGAGCAGGGTCAGGTTATGGAAACTCATGAAATGTGGACCTAGAAAGAAGCCAAAGAAAACCATGAGCAGAAATCAAGGAGAATTCCTGTTATGAACCCCAATAGGTATTGCTCTCCAGAAGTTCTCAGTTCCTCGCTTAGACAATAGTCTGTCCATAAGGGGGTGAATGAGAAAGATGGTCAACAGACTATGCAGTAATGGTTATGTGTAGAGAGAGGGGACAGAGAAGCCATAAAAGTAGACAAGAAGTATCATAGCCTGAGTCCATCGAAGATGAGGCAGATGGTGCCATGGTGTTGGGAACTCCTTTTCTTTTCCCATTTAAAATATAAGCTTAGTTATCATCACAAGAAAAAAAAAAACAACAACCCACAACCATGGTGACAGATATTAACTAGACTTACAGTGGCGATCATTTCACAATGTATACAAATATTGGATCATTATGTTGTACACCTGGAACTAATATAATGTTGCATGTCAATTATCCCCCCAATGAAAAGAATTATAGTGAAGTGATAAAGGCAGAAGAATTAAGAGTGCCTGTAAGGAATCTTTGCCAATGTTTCTCAAGAACACTTGAAAGCATCATACACCACACTGCACAATAAAATATCCAGTGTGCACGAAGACAACCAAAGCACAAAGAAAAGCTTAAATTATGCTCCATGCCTTTCATGGGTCAGTTTCTTTTCATGGTACGTACCAGATACTTGTTCTCCTTGGATACGCTGTTATAAGGAGTGCCTACCTCTCCTCTTTTGTTTCTTCTTCTCTCTACAGATGTCAGGGCAAAGCTCCAACCGGTCTTTGACATTAAGCAGAACAGGCTGGTGTCACATTAATTGTAAATTCATGTGCTTATACGGTGTATGCATATGGTATACAGAACTGTTGACTCTCATCCTCACTCGCCTCCCATCATAGCTGCTCTGTCCTTCCCCTTTCCTTGCTTTGTCCTCTAGCTTGGAGATTACAAACTCAGGAGTGGTAAACCCTGAGGTTGCAAACTCAGGGGCCCATGGAGCCATGTAGGGTTGAGTGGGGACTGTGGCAAATTGTTCTGTGGCTGGTGGCTCCTCAGCTCCCATAGGTGGTTGCTATAAGTGGATGCAGGCTTAGAGTTTCCAGAATTTTTCTCAAAAGAAGCCCTTGTTTTGGATTTTTATGGGAGATGTCTGAATTTTTATATGTCAGTTAATGTAACATGTAAAAGTGTGTGGGGCAATTTTAAGTTTGTGGGGCAAATCTCATCCATAGATATGAGTCTCTCATGTCAGCCTTATCCATTTTTGAAATTCACTGCATCTCTGAGTCTCCCCTATGCCTGACCTGCATCTAATAAGATATGTGTTAAGGACAAGAATGTATATTAAAACACCACTTCAAGCTAGAGTACAATAGTAATGTTGCATAATAATATATAGCATAAGGTAATAACAATAGTATGTCAAAATAATATAAGCCTAGGGGCGCCTTGGTGGCTCAGGGGGTTAAAAGCCTCTGCCTTAGGCTCAGATCATGATCCCAGGGTCCTGGGATCGAGCCCCGCATCAGGCTTCCTGCTCAGTGGGGAGCCTGCTTCCTCCTCTCTCTCTGCCTGCCTCTCTGCCTACTTGTGATCTCTGTCAAATAAATAAATAAAATCTTTAAAAAAAATAATGTAAGCCTAGACAGCAATATATTTCCTAAATGGGTTATGTATACTCTTCTGTTATAAATGGCATATCAGGGGAAAGGAAATATATATAATTTATTCTTAAAACCCTGAGTTCATAATAGAACAAAAGAAAGCTCTAGTTAATATTCTTCAGTGGTCGCAACCTCTCTAATCTATTATGATGTGGCCTGGGGCAAGTTTAGGATACTAGGAATAGAATTTGGATTAAATAAAATATAATTATGATTATGTCTATAGTACAACAAACACACTTTCATCAAATCATGGAAATAGGAAAGTCAGAATGGATTGTATCAGTCATGAGGAACTTACTGATACTTTTGTTTATTCTATCAACAGCTTTTTTTTTTAAATATTTTAGTTATTTATTAGAGAGAGACAGAGACTAAGAGGAGGAAAGGAGTGCAGGGAGAGGGAGAAGGGGTTTCCCCACTGAGTGGGGATCCTGACACCAGGCTCGATCCCAGGACCCTGAGATCAGGACCTGAGCCAAAGTCAGATGCTTAACCGGCTGAGCCACCCAGGTGCCCTGCTATCAATAGTTTCTGTTGGTAAATATGAATCTACCAGTCTCTTACATGAACCTCCTTGCCAAGTTCTTGCCTTTGATAAACACTGGAATAGTCACATAGTCACCTTGCTACTAATAATGTCCTTTAACCCCTCTGATATATCCTTCAAAATCCCCAAATTTAGCCTTGGATAATGCAATTCTCAGGCTGATACTGTTTTGGGATCTTTAATCAGCTTTAATTTGCCTTCGTGGCATAAGCATCCTGCCAAATCTAGTTCAACTAACAGAATGAGGGGAGAGGAGGAAACCCAAACACCTCACTCCTTAGATGTTAACCCCCATATGAAGACTCTCATCACTCCCATGACCATGGTCATTGGAGAGTCCCACTGCATGGTACTTAGCCAGTGTCACCCCCAGGGAAGCCCTTGCTCACTGCGAACAAAGTTTCATGACATGTCCTTGGACCCCTCTCAGCCTCAAATCTTCAAATCTACACCAGCCTTGCAACTCTGAGTATTTCAAAGAACCCATCATTGCTCTGTCTCAAATTTGCTGAGATCTTAGCTGAGCAGCCCATTGGTCACTTGATCCACTGCCTTGTTGTCCCCACTGGCACTTAAATACCAAGATCCAGCCTTTGAGACCCCCACTTCTATGGCCCCCACCTCTGCAGCTCCCAGGTTGCTGCTGAAAGCTGTTGTACATTTACTTTTCTCTGCTTAGTTTTAAAACCTGAAGCTGTTTGTTTGCAGCTACATCTTCTTGCCCAGAAGCCCTCTTTTTTTGTGTTATTACTCTATGGATCTACTTGGAGTCAGCTGCTTCCTGGAAGAACACACTCTTTTTGGGATCCTCCCCTACAGAAGTTCTACGTAGAAAGCTTCTCATCATGGAGACAAAGCCCAGACTCTTACAGACAGCTGCTCCCAGAGGACTACTGAGCCCTATTCCCTGGGTTGGAGGGTGGGGCTGAAGAATGACGGTGTATTCCAGCCAGGCGTAGCTGAGACAATACAAACGTTCCTCCCTTGGTTGAGATATCCTTACTCCTGGGGACATCTGAGACAGCACAAACTTTCCTCCCTTGGTTGAGATGTCCTCACCCCTGGGGACATCTGAGACAACACAAACTTTCCTCTCTTGGTTGAGATGTCCTCACTCCTGGGGACATCTGAGACAGCACAAACATTCCTCCCTTGGTTGAGATGTCCTCACCCCTGGGGACATGGGTCAATACTGTACAGACTAACATGCATCACACTGATTTGACACTTCACAGTAGGTCTTGGAAATCAGACCTTATCAGGGCACGTCAAACTGTCTCATGCTTTTAGCGAATACCTGGTATAATTTAATTGTTCTCCTCTTGATGAAGTTCCAAACTTTTTGGTCATGACACTCCTGCAGGAGCATAAATGAAAATGACTCTTTCTTAAAACATTATTGGTCTTTTTTTCCCCTCCAGAATAACCTTTTCAATACTTGCAAGTAAGGGACTGAAATACTTCTGATAGTTTTGGCAATACTCTTAACTACTTGTTCCTTGAGTTCTTGAGGTCTAGGAAGGGAAATTTATTGAACTTCTCTGCTCCTGCCATCAGCAGGAATTGAGCCTCTACTCATTTATGTATTTATTCAGCATCACAACACCAAATGCCAGGCACCAGAGATACAAATCCTTGCTCTTGAAGACCTTCTGGTTAGAAGGTGGAAATTGCAGCAGCCCAGACTCAGTGTATCAGAGACCTTGTGTTTGTCTGCATTGTAGAGTTCACTGAGTCAATGGCAAGAAGTTTTCAAGGTTGGAAAATACTTTTCTTGTAGAAAAATTTTGCTTATAATGGTATTTATTTTGTTTGGAGTTTGGCCTACACTCTGGTGATAACTCAGTTGGGTCACTGGGCTCTGAGAGAGTGAAGGCCTCTTGTGTTTCTTTTTCAACATTTGTGGAGAATTTTTGGAAAGCTTCCTGCCTGTAATCTGATACAATGAGAAGGTGGATGGACAACTACACAGTGGCTAAAAGCAGAATTTGATTCTGTAAGTGAAGGAGCCTGATGTGCAAATAGAGGAACAGGATCTTGTTTCTTGTGAAGAGAACTGTTTTGTTTGCTTACGGAAGACACGTCTTTCTTAAAACTGTCACTTCCTTGAGGACATCAAATTAGCCTTGGCTAGGAACAGCAAATGGCAGGTAGTCTAGTTGTTAAAGATCTTTCATCAACGTGATTAATATTGTAATGCGTGAAGGAATCCTTAGTTGAAATTTTAAAAAAGAAGGCATAATCGATGTTAGAAATCAAAATGTGGTCTCAACTAAGCAGTGACTTGTACAACTTATAACCATTTTGACTGAATTGACTGGATTCAGTAAGCACAAAGACAGGATAGGTCTTGCAAGCTTTCGTGAGGTACGTAGGGTCAGATAAAATAAACTGAACATTCTTTGAAGTCACCTAACAAGTCCCAGAAAAACTAGGTATATCTCTGCTCTCCTAAATTCTAGCTCAGTACAAATCCAAAATCCTAACGCTTCAAAGGATCATTAAGTGATTATTCGAGCAGATATTTGGCTCTAGATAAAAATGAAGTTTTTATTGTCACAATTCATGGAAATGGTGTTGACTTTGGGTGGCAAACAAGCTGGGATCAGATCTGCTTGATATTGCTTCAGGCAATGATGTCAGCAGTTGCGTGTTGAATAAATAAATGAGAGATTTAGTGAATGCCAAGTCACACAAGCGGAAACACAACCATCTCTCTCCATTTGCTTTTCACCGTGAAGTTTGTGTGTAACTTCAGGGCAAAACCCAGAGCAGGTCCACTGGCCAATCTGGAGACTAGTGAATATTTTATAGGATGGCAGATAAACTACATGAATGCTGAAAAAAATTCCAGCCAATTTTTCTAGTCACTGGGAAGTGTCTGAGGTGAATGAAGAGTGGTTGGGGCAGGCTTGAAATCTTGATTCTCCACCTGGGTCTCCTCCCCATTCACCCCTGCCCAGATTCGGTTCCCTATTCAACCCTGCACGGACTGAAACAATTCTCTATGAAGTCTGCATTCAACTGTGTGATGTTTAGCATTGTGCTTTTTAAATTATTATTATTGATCATAACTGCTATTTACTGAGGACTTCTTCCGTGCCAGGCACTCATTTAGGGGGTTAACCTATATTTGGTCTTTTATCGCTGTGAAGTCATTTTAAACAATTTTCAAAGTTTTGAATATGACCTTTTAACAGATTTAGGAATAGATTAAGAAGGAGGATTACAAAGAATAAATTTGCAAACAGATCCTCAAACATTTGTACACAAATTCTCATAGACACATCAGTCATGATTGTCAAAGGTGGGAACAGCCCAATGGTGATCTATGAATGAACCCATCAACCGTGGTTTTATACAAAAATGGGACATTTTTCAGGCCTCAAAGGAATAGAGTGCTAGGATAAATACTGCTACAATGTGGAGGAACTTTGAAAACATTATGCTGAGGGAAAGAAGCCGGAAATAAAAGGTTTACATATAGTATGATTCCATTTATATGAAATACACAGTATAGAAACATTTGTGGAAACCAACAGCGGATTGGTGGTTACCAGGGGCTGCTGGAAATGGAGAGTGACCATTACCAGGTATGGGAGTTCCTTTTGGGGAGATTGCGGTAGCGATGGAGGTGTTGGTGGCACCACTTGGAGGAGGTACTAAATACCGCTCAGGTGTACCTGTGTAACAGCTCATTCTATGTTATGTGAATTTCGTCTCAGTAATAGTAATTTAGGACCAAACCAAAAGGATCTAATTTTCTATAACTCTGTGTTCACTCTTTTTCATTTCCAACTTGAAGCACTTCTGAAAAGCACCATGGAAAGGAGCAAGTAGTTGGGTTGGTCTCACTTCCTTCAGGTCTTGGTTCAGAGGTGACCCTTTATTAGAAAGTCCCTTCCAGCCCATTGGTAACAATGCCCGACTCACCATTTGTTTTCATGGCACTTTTCACCAGCTGACATATTTATTTGTTAATTTTTCTGCTTCACCTCCCAAGTAAATATAATCTCTCTAAAAGCAAGAGATTTATTTTTAGTCACCGTTGTACCTAAGACAGTGCCTGGTAGGGGCAGGAGTCCAATAGGTATTTGGTGAATGAACGAACACGGTATCAAGTCCTGATTTTCTTCACCATTAATCATCATGGGAACCATAAGAGAGTAACATCCGTGGGGGAAGAGTGGGTGTCATTTATCTTTTACTTCCACATCTAGGTGGATGCCTCGAGCTGAGACGATGCTTACTGAATAGTGTTGGGACTAAACTAAAGACAGTCCAATTGGCAAGATGAGACATAGGTAAACATGAAGTTAAGTGACGATGCGGAGAAATCGTATGATATTACAGTGGTGGAAAGAGTCATCTGGGAGTCATTAGATTTGGCTTCTGATTCTGGCTCTTTTCCTCCTCTCAAGAGAGGATTTCAATCTGTCTAGGCTTCAAGTTTCTCACTACAAAATTTAGAAGGTGGGACCGGATGGACATTCTGACCCATCCTAAGCTTTAATTATAGTGCACCTACGTGTAGCAAAGGAAAAGAATGGGATGCATTTAACTAAATGGAAAATATCCCTAGATGGGAAAGGTATCTGGTTAGCTTCCCTCCCCCACAACCTGATCAGGTCTAAAGCATAAGAAGTCTGAAGAAAATCTCTTCCAAATGTGAAATTTTGTTGCTTAGTATAATTTTGTGAAATGTGGGCATGAATGAGTTCTACGATATATTCTAAACCTTTGAGACAATAACCTTTATTTGGAAAAGCGGTGAGTTTATGCAGTTTGACTTACTAATGTAAACTCGGGAATATAATATTGCATTTAAAAAAAAATTCTCAAGTTTGGTAGGATCTTAAATGAATCTTTAAGCCTCCCGAGCAGCGAAAGATCTGATTGCAATGATTTCCAATTGGCATACTAAAGTTCCCCCCAAATTTCTCTTGCTTTAGCAATATGAGAGGTATTTGCAAGCTCTAGATAAATACAAATGCAGAACTGAAGCCCAAGCAAAAATTCTGTTCTCTCTGCCTAGGGCAGTTGACTTCAAACAATAATAGCAATATCATGCAAGCAAGAATCGGGGTTCAGCTGACGCCTTGAAGAAACTAGTTGGCTTCAAGACACTTAACATGCTGAATTCTTTGAGATTCAACAGTAGGGACCTGGCAGGTCTCTCCCTCTCTCTCTCTCTTTGGAGGGGCGGAAGGGGCAGAGGGAGAAGGGGAGAGGGAATCTCAAGCCAGTTCCCTGCTGAGGGCAGAGCCTGAGGCAGGGCTGGATCTCACAACCCTGAGATCATGACCTGAGTTGAAACCAAGAGTGGGGCACTTAGCTGACTGAGCAACCCAGGTGCTCCTTGGCAGGTCTCTCTTACTTGGACTTTTAGTACAAGAGCAGAGAAGGGAGCTACCACAGACAAGAAGCAAAACCCAACACTCCTTCAGAGGCAAATCCTCCACTAGGGGCAGCACAATAGAGACATTTATGAAAGGCAGGATAAAAATCCATTTAACGATTTTTCCTCCCGAGCACTGTGAAAAAGAAATAATCTTGCCAAATGAAAGTAATTTAAATTCAATTCAACAAACATTTATCGAGCACATACTCTGGGACACATACTGTCTTGCAGAGAAAACAAAAATGGGGTTGAATTTTTAAAAAATCTAAAGGTCGCTGTATAAATGTGACCAATAAATGACTAATTTCTTACTCTTAATTCTTTCTCCTTTTAGGGGACATTTCTGCCGCATTGTCACATAGAATGTAATTTCCTTTCCTTTCCCTGTATTCCTTGAAATATGCATGATTATTTTTCACCATACTTTAATTTTGTCTTATATTTTGTTTCATACTATTTACAATTGTATATCTATTGTACCATATATTATATATAATTATGTATATAACTTTAAATATACATATAAATTTTTCCCTCTCGCCAGGACTAAGAATTTCTTCCTACTCCGTCCCCTCCCTCACCTGCATGGACTCTGCCTGAATGTTTGATCTGGTTCTTTACTTTGATCAAATAAGCAGAACTGGGTTATAATTCTTGCAGCGATTATTCCATTGTGCAAATTAGGTAAATTCTCCAGGTCTCACTTCCTTTTCACGAAATTTATAGGCAATAAAATATGGAAAAATAACCTCTTGGATTTATTGCTGGAAACCTTGGTGGAGCTGAGCTCATAGATGTCAGGAAGAAGGATGGCGATAGGGCACAGATGGCTGATAGGTGGCCCCCTATTAAGTTGACCCTGTATTAGCATAAAGTAAATGTTTATTTAGTTGCACAGACTTGCAGGATGTCACGGAAAGATTGTGATAGAGGTCTTAGATTAATGATAAGATCGGAGATGGGCTAAGATGAAATATTTAACTAAGAAGTATTTTGCATCTTACCAAGTAAGATGATAAAGATACCAGCTTGCTGGGTTGAATGTACCCCAACCACCGACTGGCCGATTAATCCTGAAGAATCTACCACATCCATTGGGACGTTGACAGAGACGATGCCTGCTACTAGAAATTGAATTAGAGACCGGGTCACACCTGTAAGGAGGAGGTTAATAGCCAGTGTTAATATCCAGTTAATATCCAGTGTTTTGTCATCTCTGTGACTTCTGAAACGAACCTGCCAGAAGCCGCACTGAGGGATCCTGGAGCGGTAAACAGTGTCACCCAAGTGACACTGCGCAGAAATCAGGATGGTTTCGAAATTGCTAGACAATTCCCTCAATCCTCCCCAAAGCAGGACATAACCATCTTCTTCAAATCTTGTTTGTCCTACTCATGTTCTGTGAGAAGCTTGTAGGTTGAAAGACGAGAGACTTGCTCCCAAAGAGCAGTTGCTGTTCAGCGGACGTGAAGGATCAGATACTAAAAGGTGACTAGCAACCCTGGAAGTTGGCGTTGGCATTGGAAGGCAGTGCACACACTGGTGGGAAACAGAGCTGGGGGAGTCCCTCAGGGAAGGCGTCAGGTTACCTCTGAGGGAAACCAGTTCCCAGGAGAACTTTAAAACCAGCTCACCTGGGGGATTTGGTTGCTTGTGTAGCTTTTACCTATAGAGTTTGTGCCACCTCATATTAGATGAGGTATTTTCAACACCTCCAGGTGATTTTGATGACATTCGAATTTGGAAATCAATGTTCTAAGTCAAAAGTCTGCAAACTGTGGTCCACGCACGGGCCAGATTTGGTGTGCTGCCAAATACCGTATGGCTGGTGAGCAAAGAATGGTCTTTTAAAACTTTTAAATGGTTAGAAAATGTGAGTACTATTTTGTGACATGTAGACATTATCTAAAATTCAAGTTCTCCAAGTGAGAAATGCATATAGTCAGGCTCACCCCAGTCCTTTGGGATCACAAACTCCAGAGCAGGCCCAAGGATCTGTGTTTGCACTCATGGGTGCCTTGTCCTGTGGTGTGTTTGATTAAAAGCTCATGAGTGTCATCTGTACAAAAGGCATCCTGCAAATGCTTCTGTGCTAATGCAAATGCATGTGGAAGGAAGTGCTATTCATTTAAATTTATACAATGCAAGCAGTTCTTTTTTTTTTTTTTTTTAAGAGAGGGGGACGGGCAGGGCAAAAGAAAAAATCTTAAGCCGGCTCCATGTCCAGCGTGGAGTCCAGTGGACAACTCGATCTCACAACCCTTGACCTGAGCCGAAATCAACAGTTGGATGCTTCTTAACTGACTGAGCCACCCAGGTGCCCCAGTGCAAGCTGCTTATAAGGAAGTCTTTCCTTGGGCCGAGGAAACAGATCTATCTGGTTCAAACAATATGAGATACTGGAAGTGCAATTACTTTTTTTCCCAATATCCCAGGCATTCCAGTCCGGGGTCACCCCCATATATAAGGCAACCAACAAGCCAAAAATCCCTTTAAAATAAGTTGGTGTTTTGAGTCTAATTATACATTAGAACTTTGAGCTGTTTTTGTTTCCATTAATTGGTATAGAAGCCAATAGATGAAAGGCCGAGTGAATGAAACCTTTTATCGTTTAGAAAACAGATCCACTCCCAAGAGAATGAACAGGAAACCAAGAATGGAAAGACCAAAGAATGACACTTGGCTTTTACATTTTTTAGCCAATTCTTCCTTGCAGGTGACTTATAATCCCATTGTCACCAGGAGCATTTGTAGAATTAAATGTGTTTGTGTTAAGTTATTTGTAAGTCAAAGATAAAGGAATGTGACTCTTGGGACAGTTAATGTCCCTGGTACTAGTGTAGTTTTGTTTTAAATGCAGCAGTAGGGTCTAAAAGCAATGTCCTAGGAAGGTGGGGCTGGACAGAGGGAGGACCCGAAGGTGTTCAGGTATGCTCCTGGGGGAGGTGTGTGGGAAGGGAGGAGGGTGGAGAGTGGGAATGCTCACAATCACATTTCCCAGAGAGTTTTGTGATTATTGTAAACAATCAAGGAGATTCCTTGGCAATCATTTTGAATTGAGGGAGGGGTCAAGTGAAGGGAGTACCGTATCTGGCCAAGTACAGTTTAGTTTTATTTACATGGTTATGCCAGAGGAGATTACAGCTTGCATGATCCCAAGTTACAGTTCTTCCACTCACCATTGTTTTGCTGGACTAGGTGAGGCCCCGTACTTCCTGTCATTCCCGATCTCCTTTTTTTCCCACAAACATTTATGAAACACCTATGATGTGTAAAATGCTACACACTTGGAAGTGTGTCAAGTTTATCATTTGTGTAAGTCATTTGTAAGAGCTGACATTTCTCAAAGACCTTGGATTTTATTTATTTATTTGTTTGTTTATTTTAGAGATTTTATTTATTTATTTGATAGAGAGACAGACACATCGCGAGAGGGAACACAAGCAGGGGGAGTGGGAGAGGGAGAGGCAGGCTTCCCACTGAGCAGGGAGCCTGATGCGGGGCTTGATCCTAGGACCCTAGGATCATGATCCTGAGCTGAAGGCAGACGTTTTATAACTGAGCCACCCAGGCGCCCCTCAAAGACCTTGGGTTTTAGTCTGAATTTGTTTAAAAACATTGTCAAGTTGTTAGATTTGAAAATATTTGCTGTACAAAATAATTGGATAAATTAATATTTTGGCTGAATTCACAAAGTGATGTAGTGTTTTTGGTACTTTCCCCCAGATATGGTCAGCATACCCTCAGCCTCAGCACCACCAGGGCACCATCCCAGACCTATTGAATCAGAATCGGGGGTGGGGGGGGGTTGAGGGGGTGGAGGAAGCCCTCCAGGTAATTCTGAGGAGCCCTGATCTAAGTGAAATTATGAGAGTATGTACTACTGATTTGTTCTAATTAGTAGTTTGAAATTTCAAGAATGAGAAAAAAGTATGGTGGATTCAGCAAATGGGCAAAAAAGGTCAAAATTTTATTTTTCATGAAATTGAAAATATTGCCGTATGATAATCATTTATATAGTCAGGTGGTATGGAGGGGGTTGTGAAGAGTTGGGGGGGGAAAGCATTGAGAAAGGCATTTGATACTTTTTTCCCTTGAAAAGGGCTTTGAATTGAGTTTCTATGTTAATTAAAGTTATCTGGGCCATTTAATTTGAATAGTTGGCTCATAACCAATAATTGCATAGGAGAGATTTTTCTCTTTTAATAAAATTGGAATCTAGAACATACTGAAGTAAATAAACTTACACTTCTGGTTCTTATAAACTAATGCTTCAAGATGATCCGTGAAAAAAAGAATATTTTGTTTTTGTTTGTTTGTTTTTTGTTTCCAAATGCATCCTGGACTGTTACTTCTATAATACAAAATTACAATAAACCACTAGAAAAATGAGATGAAAAAGATGCACAAAATGCAAGCACCAGATTTTATTGCTACTGTCAACAGACACTGAATTACTCTAACAAATGATATTCCCAAATGCTGACTCTCCCTTTCTGAACCAAGCTCATTGTGGACTGGCAACAAACAGATCACCGTGGGCACCAGTCTTCAGGCCACACTTGAAGAAGCCTGGTTAAACCATGTCTCTACTGAAAACACCAGTAAAGCAATGGCAGTAAAAGACCGGGTGAGTCAACCTTAACAAAATAAGCAGCAGAGGTTCTGATGACTTGGCTAGGATCTCAGTTGGACCCTTATCCTTGTGCCTCCATGTTCTTACCTAGAAAGTGGGGATCATAATATTTACCTCACAGGATGGTGGAGGGAACTTTTTAGTGGTTGAGGATGTATTCAAGGGGTTGCTTTAAGTGAAAGATCACAGAATTTAAACTTTAGATGTAGTGAGAAGAGGACAACATGGAGAAGGAGGACATTGAAAAATGGTAGGATCCATGGATGGTAAATCTTGCTAGTGTTAATTAAGTTACTACTACAGGGAGAAGGAGGGACACACACACACACACACACACACACACACACACGGTTGTTATGGACTGCAGGTTTGTGTCCCCCCCCACCCCAAATCCATCTGTCGAAGTCCTGAACCAAATGTGGCTGTATTCGGAGATGGGGCTTTTAGGAGATAATCAGGATTCAGTGAGTTCGTGAAGGTGGGGATCTCGTGATGGGATTAGTGCTTTTATAAGCAGAGACTCGTGTAAACACAAAGCAGGAAGGCAGCTGTCTGCAAGCCAGGAAGAGAGCTGTCACCAGAACCAAGCCATGCTGGTGCCTTATCTTAGACTTCCAGTGTCCAGAACTGTGAGAAATAAATCCACATGGTTTAAACCCCCAGTCTATGGTGTTTTGTTATGGCAGCCCTAGCCAACTAAGACAGTGGTGCTCATGAGTGAGATCCTCGGAATTAGGATTTCCGGTTGGATTGGAGTTAAGAATAGTGACAAGATCCTTTGACTTATGGGCCAGGGAGTGGTTGGATGAGAGGGTAGCATAGGCTCTCTTTAATCCCAATTTGTAATGCTTGAGACTAAACTCAAAGTTTACAGAGTGACGCGTAGTCAAGTTCTTTTTATGGTCTCTGTGATGCACCATGAGGAAGTTAGAAGTGGTGCCTAAGTTCTTGTCCATCTTCATGTACTTTTTAGTTTAGACCCAAAGAGGTTGCTGTCACTTCTATGTCAATTCATTCAAGAATATTTAAGTGCTCATGAAAGTGCCAGGCACGGTTCTTGACATGTAGGATACCGATATGCTAGGTTAGTCTGTTTGCACAGCTATGAGGAAGTGCCCTAGACTAGGTAGCTTGTAAATAACAATTACTTTTCATAGTCCCGGAGGCTGAAAGTCTGGGACCACGGTGCTGGCACGGTCTGGGTCTGGTCAGTTCCTCTCTTGGCTTGCGGATTGCTTTCAGCTTACAGACCTCGGTACTGACTTCTCCCTATGAGGACATAGGTGGAAGGGGACGGAGAGCCCTCTGGGGGTCCTTTGATAAGGGTACTAATCCCCCCTTGTGAGGGCTCCACCTTGTGACCTTATCACTTCTCGACAGCCCTGCCTCCTAGTACCACCACACTGGGGATGAGGTTTCAACATATGAATTTTGGGGAGACAAACATTCAGCCTGTAACACACTTTCATCTGTTTTCCTTGCCCTAAAGAAGCTTGATGAAGTCCCAAAAGTTCATTTTCACTTTTGTTTCCTTTGCCTTTGGAGACATATCTTGAAAGAAGTTGCTGTGGCTGATGTCAAAGAGGTTACTGCCTATGCTCTCCTCTAGGATTTTGATAGATTCCTGCCTCACATTGAGGTCTTTTATCCATTTTGAATTTATCTTTGTGTACGGTGTAAGAGAATGGTCAAGTTTCATTCTTCTACACATAGCTGTCCAATTTTCCCGGCACCATTTATTGAAGAGACTGTCTTTTTTCCACTGGATATTTTTTCCTGCTTTGTCAAAGATTATTTGACCATACAGTTGTGGGTCCATATCTGGGCTCTCTACTCTGTTCCACTGGTCTATGTGTCTGTTTTTGTGCCAGCACCATGCTGTCTTGGTGATCACAGCTTTGTAGTAAAGCTTGAAATCAGGTAATGTGATGCTCCCAGTTTTGTTTTTCTTTTTCAACATTTCCTTAGCAATTCAGGGTCTCTTCTGGTTCCACACAAATTTTGGGATTGTTTGTTCCAGCTCTTTGAAAAATGCCAGTGGAATTTTGATCAGGATGGCATCGAAAGTATGGATTGCTCTAGGCAGTATAGACATTTTGACAATGTTTATTCTTCCGATCCAAGAGCATGGAATGGTCTTCCAACTTTGTGTCTTCTTCAATTTCTTTCATGAGTGTTCTGTAGTTCCTCGAGTACAGATCCTTTACCTCTTTGGTTAGGTTTATTCCCAGGTATCTTATGGTTCTTGTGCTATAGTAAATGGAATCAATTCTCTAATTTCCCTTTCTGTGTTTTCATTGTTAGTGTATAAGAAAGCAACTGATTTCTGTACATTGATTATACATCCTGCTGCATTCCTGAATTGCTGTATGAGTTCTAGTAGTTTAGGGGTAGAGTCTTTTGGGTTTTCCATATAAAGTATCACGTCATCTGCGAAAAGGGAGAGTTTGACTTCTTCTTTGCCAATTTGAATACCTTTTATTTCTTTCTGTTGCCTGATTGCTGTTGCTAGGACTTCTAGTACTATGTTGAACAAGAGTGGTGAGAGTGGGCATCCTTGTCATGTTCCTGATCTCAAAGGGAAGGCTGTCAGCTTTTCTCCATTGAGAATGATATTGGCTGTGGGTTTTTCATAGATAGATTTTATGAAGTTGAGGAATGTTCCCTCTATCCCTATACTTTGAAGCGTTTTATCAGGAACAGATGTTGTATCTTGTCAAATGCTTTTTCTGCATCAGTTGAGAGGACCATGTGGTTCTTCTCTCTTCTCTTATTGATTTGTTCTATCACATTGATTGATTTGCGAATGTTGAACCACCCTTGCATCCCATGGATAAATCCCACCTGGTCATGGTGGATAATCTTTTTAATGTGCTGTTAGATCCTATTAGTTAGGATCTTGTTGAGAATCTTGGCATCCATATTCATCAGGGATATTGGTCTGAAATTCTCCTTTTTGATGGGGTCTTTGCCTGGTTTGGGGATCAGGGTAATGCTGGCTTCATAAAAAGAGTCTGGAAGTTTTCCTTCTGTTTCTATTTTTTGAAACAGCTTCAGGAGAATAGGTGTTATTTCTTCTTTGAAAGTTTGGTAGAATTCTCCAGGGAATCTGTCAGGTCCTGGGCTCGTGTTTTTTGGGAGGTTTTTGATCACTGCTTCAATCTTGTTACTAGATATTGGTCTATTCATGTTGTTGGTTTCTTCCTGATTCAGCTTTGGAAGTTTATAGGCGTCCAGGAATGCATCCATTTCATCTAGGTTTCTTAACTTATTTGCATATAACTATTGATAATAATTTCTGATGATTGTTTCTATTTCCTTGGTGTTAGCTGTGATCTCTTCCTTTTCACTCATTATTTTATTAATTTAGGTCCTCTCTCTTTTCTTTTGGATTAGTTTGGCCAATGGTTTATCGATCTTATTGATTCTTGCAAATATTCTAGGGGTATAGCAGCATGGTGGGTGGTGGTAAGGGGAGGAGAGATAATAAATAATATGTAGGTGTGTTAGAGGTGGTGGTGCTGAGAATTAAGGGAGGAGGTCTGGGGGTAGGTGTGCCAGAGTGGGCCGGGTTAATGTGCTATGTTAATAGCTGACTGGGGTAAGAGCCTTTTCAGAGGAGGTATCCGAACAGATTTGAAGGAAGTGAAGGAGTTAGTCCTTTAGGTGTCTGAAGGTAGAACTTGCCAAGTAGGGATGATATTGTTATTATTATGTTCATTTTCTGCCTCTGAATTTGTATATAAGATTTATATAGGCTTCCCCTACATGATGTCAAGGTGGCTATTGCTGGCTTATCCTGGCCAGGGCGGGCACCTCTTTTTTCCCTTCTCCTTGTTCACCTTGTTTCTAAACTGTGGTTTTCTGTGGAGGGTCTTGGCAGCTTTGCCATCACCTGGGACTTGTGAGAAGTGCAAATGGTCAGGCTCATCCCAGTCCTTTGGGACCAGAACTCTGGCCTGGGCCCCGAGGATCTGTGTTTGAACTCCTCCTCCAGGGGATTTTGATGATGGCCAAGTTTGAAAATCAGTGCTCTGACTCAGAAGATGGCAAACTCCTGGCATTTTATGGCTGGTCAGCAAAGAGGGTCTTGTTTTTTTTTTTTTTAAGATTTTATTTATTTATTTATTTGACAGACAGAGATCACAAGTAGGCAGAGAGGCAGGCAGAGAGAGAGGGGGAAGCAGGCTCCCCGCTGAGCAGAGAGCCCGATGTGGGGCTCGATCCCAGGACCCTGAGATCATGACCTGAGCCGAAGGCAGAGGCTTAACCCACTGAGCCACCCAGGCGCCCCGGGTCTTGTTTTTTTTTTTTTAAAGATTTTATTTATTTATTTGACGGACAGAGATCACAAGTAGGCAGAGAGGCAGGCAGGGTGGGGAGGGGGGAGCAGGCTCCCCGCTGAGCAGAGAGCCCGATGCGGGGCTTGATGCCAGGACCCTAGGGTCATGACTTGAGTTGAAGGCAGAGGCTTTAACCCACTGAGCCACCCAGGCGCCCAGAGGGGTTTTTATATTTTCAAAAGGCTAAGAAATGGGATTACAATTCTGTGACATGGAAAAATGATCTCAAGGTCAAGTTGTGGTGCCTGTCAATAAATACAGTTTTATTCTAACATGGCCGTGGCCCTTCCTTTACAGATCGACTCTGGCTGCTTTCATGCCACGAGTAGTTGTGACATAGACCAGTGCTCCAGAGAGCCTGTAGACTTACTCTGTGGCCCCTCGAAGCAAGGGTGTATGAGCCCCTGCTCTAAATCCTTTGTTCCTTTATCTCCTGCGTCCATCTCTACAGCCCTCTCCTCCCCACCTCTGAGGACTGGCGTGTGTGCTGGTGGGGGATATTTGTCCCTGTCGCTAACCATCTCCTACCTGGGCTGGAGCTCAGTGTCAAAGAGGATGCTACTCTTCATTTCAGCACACTGCTGTGCAGGGAAGCAAAGCAACCTTGCTTTCCATATGCAAACTACATTTACCCATTTCTGCTCCGGGAGAACATTGCTTCCATATACTTTGCATTCACAGTTTTGGGTTCAAGGGTGAGGGTGCATATTTTGGTAGCATTTGATTACGGATCTGGTTTTAGCGGCACAGGCTGTAGGGCAGGGCACAGCCTGCTACCCCGAGTTCTGTCTAGAATGCCTTGGCACGCACGTGGTGCAGATGATCGCAAATTGTGGAAATGAAGACTTGCGGTTTAGGAACGTGGCAGTTGTGACTCTAGATGAGATTCTATGTCTGCCAAGTTGAGACTTTCACTTCCTGAAATATTTCTTGAGTGGCAGAGACGTGCGAGCTGCAAACAGGGAGTATGAATGCCAGGGTGGTGGATGCCTGTGCAAAACGAGATGGTTCTCTTTCTTCCCTCTGCCCAGCCACCGGCGGCTTCTTTCTGAGGCTACGAGCTTATTTGCTTCATGCTTGCGTAATAACCTCTGAAACCAAAATTAATCTTTAAAGCTCTTACTAATGTGGTGCCGAAGCGGGGGGGGGGGGGTGAACGGATGACTTACGTGAACGACTTGTAACACGAAGAGGAATATTTCCCTTTGGTTTAAATTTTGCATTCATTTAATCATGGGAGCGTCTGAGCACGATAGCGTCACTTTCTTTACGTCTCCCCGGGGAGATGGCAGTGACCGCTCAATTCCTCCCGGGGCTCTGTTCTTCTTGTACTTAAAAATGTGGTCTGCAGCATCGCCTCACTGTTCGGTTCTCAGAGGGCCGGCTGGGCTTTGATTCGGGCTGGTGAGGGGAAGGGTGCGTGTGTATGCACACGTGCCTTCTGGTGGGGCGGGGAAGACTGGCTGAGTTCTAGACTCGGAGATAAAGCATGAAGGAGGAGCATCATGGACATTTCAGATGGCTGCGAGAATGGAAGGAGGTCGACATGATGATGATCATGGTTGACATTAGTAACAGTTTTATCTTAGACAACCTAGTTCTGTTTCCCCGCAAAGAGCAGCTTTTCATAAGCACCGACTGGGAAGGTAGGAAACTGCTGTCTGGGAAGAGAACAGGACAGCATCAGGGAAAAAGAAGAAGGGAAAGCATGGGGAGTTTTGGAAAGACCTCCAAGAAGGAGGTCTTTGTTCTATTTAGACAGATTACTTTTCCTTACAACTTTTACTATGAAAAATTTCAAGATACAGAGGAGGTAAAAGAAGTTTGACAAATACCTGTCCACCCACCCAACGAGATTCAAGAAACTGTTAACATCTCCTTATCTCTGCTTTGTGCACTCATCTGCTCATCCATCCGTCCACCCATCCCGTGCCTGTGTCCCTCTCTCCACGTCTTTATCCGTCCCATTCCATCAATCCATTCATCCATTGATCTATTTTTCCACTTGTCTCTCTTTTGAAAACATTTCATTTTTTAAAATTTTTTTTCAAGATTTTATTTATTTATTAGAGAGAGTGTGCATGAGCTGGGGGAGGGGCAGAGGGAGAAGCAGACTTGCTGCTGAGTAGGGAGTCCCACATGGGACTTGATCCCAGGACCCCAAGATCATGACCCGAGCCGAAGGCAGACAGTTAACTCATTGAGCCACCCAGGCACCCCTTTTTAAAACCTTTTAAAAATAAGTCACAGATATCATGAGCCTTGATTCATAAACTAGCATGCATCTCTTCAATATAAGGACATTCCCCAGCGTATCCTTATTATACTTCAAATCATTAATGGTAATTCCTTGATATTGTTAAATATTCATGTTTATTGAGTTTTTATTTAAATTGTTACACTTTTCACTTTGAAAAGTTGCTTTCCTTTTAAATTTTGCCTCTTCCCCACTCACATTTTGAAGTTTTTTTTTAAGACATGTCCTTGGGGCACCTGGGTGGTTCAGTGGATTAAGTGTCTGATCTCGGCTTTGGGTTATGGTCTCGGGGTCCTGCTCAGTGGGGTGTCTGCTTGTCCATCTGCCCCTCTCCCTGCTCATACTCTGTCTCTCAAATAAATACATAAAATCTTAAAAAAAGAGAATGTCCTCTAAAAACTGTTAGTGCAGTTATTATTTATATTTTATCTACTAATTCCAGTATGTAAAATTTTGTATGTCTGTTTCAGCTGTTTGTTATTTTTGCTGATTCTCTTAAGGTGCCTGCTCCCTTTGTGTTTCCTAAATTTTGAATGAGAACTTCCCATTTTCCTTGGAAATTTATTAGTGGAAATTCTTTGAGATTTGGTTTGAACTTGAGTTCCTCCAGGGAGTATATATTTTGCTTCTACTTGCAACAAAACTGAGACTGCGGCATTCCTGTTCTCTGCTGAGATATTTCTGATCACATGGGCAGTGGGTAAATTTGGTCTGAAAACCCAAGTAGGGGCCACATGTAATTACAAAATCTTAAAGGAGATTTCTGTTTCATTCATGTGACATGAACTTTGGGATAGGTATATGATTTTTGTTTTGTTTTATTTTGGCTTTGGTTTCCTTTCATGTGTGATGTTATTTCTTGGTTCCCTTTGGGTGATAGCTTTAGGTAAAAGGTCTCCTATTAGATTTTAGATTGAACAACCTTAAACTTTACTGTATCCTCAGAGTTTAGCACAAAACCCTAAGAATGCAGCTGCTTTGGGATTGACTTGCTTTTCAGAGTTTCTGGGTTTCCCTGGATTATCATATTGCCAGAAAGAGCTATTGCCTAAATCCTTCCTTAAGATTAGAGGATAGAATATTCAAGAAAGAACATGGCTGACTTTCCTGTAGGGAAAGACAGTTTCAAGGTTTAAGCTTAATTTCTTGTCTTGAAATAGTCTAGAAAAATGGTGATATACACCCTTGCGTGCCAAGATTTTCTATTTTATTGTAATCAAAAACATGACATAAACATTGACTTCATCTGACTATAAAGCAAATGTTCAATTTTCTTGCAGCAGTAGAGGTTATAAATTGTCTAAAAGGGGATACTTTGTGCCTTCCAAACCAGGGAGACTACATAATGACCTGATTAATAACCAGAAGATGAAGTTTCTGCTTTTGATCTTTAGAGCAAGAAAAGGTTTCTTTAGATCCACAAAGAGCTGATTCCGTAAGGGAAATGAAAAATGAAGGTGACTTTTGTGGTTGTAATCTTTAGGATGGACTCTATAGGAAACCACAAGTCTGGCATCTATGCTGACTCAAATGAATGAAGCCAAAGTCTACAATTTGACTGAGTGACCATCACCATTAACAAATCTGAAAATACAAAGATGTTATAAAGTAAAAGAATAGATCTGGTAGACAATTTTATCTTAACATTTTGAATTTTCCTACCAGATAGTGTAGAAAACATTATCTTTTTTTTTCAGTTTGATTTGCAAATAAAATTCAAACCTTTGAGTTTCTATGTATGCAAGGAAGAAAATGTAATATTAGGGCAGACTTCCTGTTACATATCCTCCAGAGTTAATTCCATGGGAAAAGTAGGATACATGGATGGGCAATTAGCTTTCTTATTTTGAAGACTAGGGGTTATTGCGTCTTTTTTTTTTTTTTTTGTCAGTTGGCTATAGCCTCCATCCATCCAGGAAAAGAGCATGTAGATATCAAGCTCCAGAAAGTAACGTTGTCCTGTTTCTCCCAGAATGGCTGAAAACAATCATAAACCACAACACACTCAAGTTCAAATCACTGGATAAGGATTTGATGGGTCTTTTAATTCTTACTTGGGTCCTCTTCACAAAATTCCTCTCATACGGATGGAAAGGAAGTTCCCCTTTCTGAAATAAGACGATTTTATTTGCTATTTTAAAAGAACTGATGACAAGTCCTTCAGTACGTTGCTTCTTTAAGAGTTCTATTAAGGAGCAATGAAACAGGACGGGAGAGGCACCTACTTTTTGGATTACAAATGATGGAGCAGCTCCTAGTCTTGGACCTGTTCCAGCATCTGAGGCCATACATACAGCCCAGAGGAGCCCAGTGGAGCATTAGCTTGTACATTATTTTTGTGCACTTTCGTTGAACTTGCCCTCTGGCCTGGTGTTGGAGAGTTTTTGGCACCAAGTTTTACAAACTCCTCTATCACTGTCAACCATGTAGACATTCTTCACTTTCTCTTTTTGTTGCCATTACCTTGGTCTGGACCCTCCATCCCAGCCTGCACTGGGCTTTGCGTTGTTCGAATTTTAACCAGTTAGAATACTGCCTCTCACCTCTCCCCACCCCTGTCCGCCCTCTGTGTGGCAGTCGGTTAATTCTTCCAAAAGCCGCACAGTTGAGAGTCCCTGTGCTCCAAAACATTTAATGGCTTCCATGGTGGCTCCATAGAAAAAGTGCAGACATCGAAATTTTGCTTTAGGGTCCTTTAGGATCTGGCCCTAAATTCCTTGTCCAACTTTATCTGCCTCTTACAACCAGTTAGAACCCTCTGTCTTGGTTATATTCATTTACTGTTAGCTCGCTGCAGTATCTCATTGTAAACATCCAAGTCAACAGAAATCATTATTTTTGTAACGTGAAACCACAGAGAATGATGTTAAGGATAAACACCCATGGATGTAGCAAACTGAAAGATTTAAAAGATGTTTTAACTCCAGATATACCTGGCACAGTCTTTCTTTTTAACTCTTTGGTGGCCATAGAGTGATATGAACGAATCCGTCTTACCTAGAAACAAAACTTCACATAATATAGGAAGCTTCCTCTTCAGATAAATTCTTTCTTCAATGTTTCTTTCTCTGTCCTCTTCTTTTGCACTTTCCTCTTTGACATTTATTATCAACACTGTGGGCAGGCCCACGTTCCTGAATATTTGCCATCCTCAGAACAGCTGGGTTTATTTTGATGGATGTTCCATTATTCACTGTGCAAACACAGCATCACTTTGGATGTGCTTTTCCAATTGATGAATATTCTGAGGGCTTATTATGCATGGGTGGTCTTGTCCATAACAAAATCCCTTGTCGATTTTGGCAGATTTCTACATTCACATGTTTGTTGCTCTGGAACTCATTTTGTTCACTAATTCTAACCTCTAGATCCCTTTATTCTCGAAAACCTTGTGATAAAATCAATACTTTTGAATTAAAATATTACCTATTTACGTATTTTAGTCTCCTTTCAGTTTTACTTTTGGGGTGTATTGTATGCTCTGCATAATACGTTATGGCATTAGTTCATTTTATGATTATAAAGAAATGCATGCATATATATTGAGGATGAGCACATAGTTTTCTCATGAGAGGGGTGTATGATATTATGATATTAAAAATTTGGAGGCCATCTTTTTTAAACCATCGATTTGACATTTACTGTGTTTTGCAACATGTAATAATAATGTTTTTAAAAACAGCTTTATTAGGTATAATTCATATTCCATAAAATTCACTCATTCTGAATGTACAATCAAATGACTTTTAGCAAATTCACAGAGTTGTGCGACGATCAGCACAATCCAATTTTGGAACATTTTTATTATGCCAAAAGATCCCGTGTGCTTATTTGCAGTCCCTCTCTCTTCCTATCCCCAACCCCAGGCAACCAGTGATCTTCCTTTCTCTATAGATTTGTCTTTTCTAGACTTTGTGTATAAATGGAATCATCCAATATGTGACTTTTTTCACTTAGTATATGCTTCTGAGGTTCATCCATGTTGTAGTAGATATTAAAACTTCACATTGCAGAACGGTAATGCACCATACGGGTAGTCTACACTTCATTTATCTGTTTACCAGTTAATGGCCATTTGGATTGTTTCCACTATTTTGGTTATTATGAACAATGCTGCTATGGACATTCACATGGGTGTGTTTGTTTTTATTTCTCTTGACAAGAAAATTTCCTAAGAGCGAGTTGCTGGGTCATATAGTAACTCCATGCTTAACTTCTTAAGAAACTGCCAAACTGTTTTCCAAGATGGCTGTACCATGTCACATCCTACCAGTTTTTCTACATCCTCCTCTTTAACACCTGTTACTGTCTTTTCGATTATAGCTGTTCCAGTGGGTGTGGCTAGTATTTCATTGTGGTTTTCATTTGCTTTTCCCTAATAGCAAGACTCTTCTCCATGTATACCTTCATTGGTGAAGTATTTATTCAAATTGTTTGATGATTATCTTTTTATAACTTTTCCAAAACAGGAATCCTTCATCGGGATAGGAATTATACGTTATACTTCTTTGAGCCCCAAATACTTGCCTGGTACATGATAGGGTCATTCATATATTGGTGTCCCGAATGCCCAAAATGATGATGACAATTTCATATATTAAATGTAAAAGGAGTTTTGTATTTTATCTCATTGGTTCACAAACCCAAATGCCTACAGTCGCCATGCTGATAACATAAATGTGTAACCTGGGGTCACTTTAGGAAAATAAGGAGTAGTGGAGAGGGCAAGCTGCCCTTTATAAAGACATCTATGTTCAATAAAAATAATCACTGTGCAGGTGAAGGAAGTCCATTTATCACTAGATTTGAGCCCCCCCCCCCCCCCCCGCCCTCCGCCCCAGGAGATGCACGCCAGGTCCTCCACCATTGAGCCTAATTCTGGAGAAGTCATCAAACTACTCAGGGTGTGTTTCCGTCTATGATGCTATGAGGGTCTTCTCTGAGAGATTACGCAATCTTCCATTGTCTTCTTTTCTCCGGCTTTCCACATCCATTTTGCTGCAACCAAAGGGATCTTCCCGCATGCAGCCGTGCTGATGATGCTGGCACACTTAGAGCCCCTTCCAGACCCCTCATTACTCTTTAGGTCAGCTTGGAATGCTCCAGTGCAACCCAAGAGGGGAACAGATGGGAGCCTCTTTCCCTGGTGCCAGCACCCAGCTCCCTTTCTCACCACTAGCTCTTTGCCCTGTCTTTTCATTGTCCTGTAAGATCTCCTGGACTCCACTTCCCCCTTCAGCGGATAACTCCCACTGATCCCTCTCAGCTCACTTCAGTGCAGCCCCTCTAAAGCCTTTCATAGGACCCCATTTCACTCTTGTCAGAGCACAATGCATATTTTATTGTAATTTCCTTTTTTCTTTTCAATTTCTCTGTTCCTCAAGGACAAGGGTTATGCGGAACGTATTTACTGCTGTATTCTCAGTGATCAGAGCTTTGATTGCATAGAAGAACCCCCAAAGATCTCACAGCATGCCAAGTGAGTTGATGTATAAGGGGGTCTATAACATCACCTTGGGGAAGGACATCTTGGTGAAGAGTCAGTAAGCCTGAGTAGCAAGGATGTGATAAAATCCCCATACACCTGCCCACAAAGTTGATATCTGATTTTCACTCATAATTCTCCTCTGAGTTTGAAGCTTGGAGTCCATGTAGAATTTTGCTTAGCTTCAGGGTTACTGCAGGTGCTCAGTGAAATTGTATCTGGAGCCTGAGGATAAGAAATTGGATGGTGTGGTTCCAAGCTGGGGAGCCACCCCATGTGATCCGACAGGGCTGTTCTCTCTGGTTCATGCCTGTGCCCTTTAGTTACCCAGAACCTTCTTCCAACAGAGTCCTGGAGGGATTCTAAGTCATGTAATATACCAGTTTCTCTGATATGCAAAGTGATGGTTACCTTACTAATTCATGGACTTAGTCCTCAAGGAAACTCAGGGCTGTTGGAGATCCCTAGGTGCCAAAAATATGACTTCATCTCATTTCGAAGGGCTGAGGTCATCTGCAAACTTGTAGGGCTATATGAATTGGCTTAACTTTCACTTGGAAAAGGAAGTTATGCCTCAGGCTGAAACTTTTCAAGTGACTTTTTAAAACTTGACTTTGGATGATTCCTGACATTGACATGCTATCTTGATGACTTGTCCTTAGGCTCCAAGCTTTGAGTGCCCCTGGAAATGAGAACTGAAGAGAGAATGTCTTTCCTCACACCCATCTTCCCTCTTTCTTGGGCAGGATTTGGTCTCTTTTGTGGAGCTTGCCAGGTTGAGTTTCCAAAGTCTAGGATAAGTGAAACTCTGCCTATGATGTTGCTCTTTCAAATCACCTCCTGTGGGGCTATTGGCAATACCACAAAGGACATGATAAGTGGAGGAAGTTCTTCCCTATGGTGTTAGGATTTCCTCGATCTTTGAACCCTAGAGTTAAAAAAAAAAAAAGGGCTCCTGGTTGTCTCAGTGGGTTAAAGCCTCTGCCTTCGGCTCGGGTCATGATCCCAGCGTCCTGGGATCGAGGCCCACATCGGGCTCTCTGCTCGGCGGGGAGCCTGCTTCCCTTCCTCCCTCTCTCCCTGCCTCTGCCTACTTGTAATCTCTGTCTGTCAAATAAATAAATAAAATCCTAAAAGAAAAAAAAAAACAGTCAGTGTGAGTAAAAGGGCTTCTGATTCCTCAGTCTTACTAATTAGCATGGGTTTAATGTAATAATATTTTAACACTTCATTTATTTGGCATAGTTGTGGAATGAGAGCCTTCCTATTAAGTGGGTTATTAAGGAATCTTACCCTGATAAGTATTAAAACATACACTTAATTACCTTTACAACTACAGAAACATACTTCTCTACCTTATTTACCATTTTGTAAAAACCACAATGGAATGCCATACTGATTACTTAGGCAAAGCATTAAAAAACGCAGATATTGCACATGATTTAATGCATTTATGTGGCCAGGGCTTCTGTGTTGTAGTTCATCCTTCACTAAAGAGGCCCAGGCAACTGGGCCTTTTTTTTCTTCCTAAATTCTGGGGGGGGGGGTCTTTTTTTTTTTTTTTTAAGAGTTTTTCAGTCTCATTCATGTTGTTAGGTTGTGACCTCTCACTTCTTTCTGCTAATATTAGATCTCTTATAGCTATCCACTCTCCACACCCCTATCAAATCTGTGCCTTCAAATCTTACAATGGACTGAACAAGTAGACCACTGAGCTGGTTAATCTTATATAAGAGTGATTAGGCGCAGAGATACTCTCCTAGGAGTCAAAGAGAGGGAATCTACTAAATGGAATATGTTATATCTGAGTTGGTTAGTTTTTAAAATTCTAGGCCTTTTTTCTTTTATAGGCAGTATCTCCATGGAAATGATGTGTTCTTTCATTACATCTGAGTGCTCAAAGTAAGGAATACAATTCTAGAATGAATTCAACATTCTGTTGCTTTCTAGCTGTGAAGCTGATGACGGAGAGACAGAGAGAGAAGAGAAACATCCCAGAGGTTCATCACAAATCAGTTTTCATCTTTTAGAAATCTCATTTTTTGCCTCACCCAGAGGTGATCAGACTGTAAAATAAATTGCACTGACAGTATTAGTTTCTTCCTGTTGCTATAACAAATCAGTGCAAACTTAGTGCCTTAAAAAATATAGATAACTCTTTATTAATTTACAGTTGGGAGGCCAAAAGTCCAAAATCAGTCTCGCTGGGGTGAAGTCAAGGTATCTGCAAGACTAGCTCTTCCTAGAGCCTCTTGGGGGGAATCTATTCTCTTGTCTTTTTTAGCTTCCAGAGTCTGCCTACATTCCTTGGCTCATGGCTCCTTCCTCCATCTCCAAAACGAGCCTTGCAGTACCTTCAGTCCTCTCTGACCACGTGACCTCTGCTTGCATCATTCCATCTCAGTCTCTGAGTCTGGGCATCTGGGCTCCCTCTTGTAAAACCATCGTGATTGCCTCAACCCCACCAGATAATCCAGGATAATCTCCCCATTTCAAGGTCCTTACCTTAACCACACCCACAAAATCTCTTTTGCCGGGTCAGGGGACAGATTCACAGGTTCTGGGATTAGGCGAGGGGTGTTTTTGGTGAGAGGAAGGGAACATTATTGAGTCGACCACACTAATTAAACTCACATTGGCTTCTTCAAAAACTAGAATGGTGACTTAGAATTTGGAATTTTGATATATCTAGTAGGATAACTGGAATTACCTATTACTTCAGACACCCTCTTTCTGTCAGGGCACTGGCCAAGGGAGGAGACCCAATAATGGGAACTTGCTTGGTGAGTGTAGAATTATACCTCAGTCATGGCCAACAAACTATAGAAGCTTGGTAAATTGTCTTTGTACGCTGTGACTACTTCTACCCAGCTAGGCAGTACTGGCTGTTAGAATTTTTTTTTTTTTTTTTAATCGTTCTTGAGTTTTGGTATCCTGACAAACTCAGTCTCATTGGTTCTTCTTTCACTAGTTCTCATGGAGTCTATAACTTGCTGCTATAATTATGGTTTCTAGTGCACAAAAAAATGTGACAAAACTGTGTTAAATTAACTTTAATCTCCACCCTACAGGCAGTTAAAATGCATTAGTCAGAATCCACATTTTGGGGTGAATACTTAGCCTGTGAAATATCATAACAAGGAACCAACTCTTCCTTTTTACGTACTTGTTCAAGTCTCTGAGAAAGAGGAGGCAGGAAGTAACTCTTCATTGGTGCTATGAGTTGTTTTCAAGGTTAAGTGAATCCTTGGCTGGGTCTCAGTGCCTTTAGGGGATAAGGCATAGGACCCAGCAAGCCAAGGGGGCTGCCATGGTTAGTGCAGAGCTCAAAGGCTAGAGCCATCTTAGTTCTGTACCCTTCTGCTTCAGGGAGGATGAAGACGTCTCACCAGGACCTGGATGGGACTGTCTGCACAATACCGTTGTACTGGCCCGAGAGTGAAACTTTCATGTAAGATGCCTGTCAGAGGGCCCGAGAGCAGGTCGGGGACTTTCCTAAGCTATAAGAATAGGTCTCCGGACTGTTCGGCACCTGCTTGCTAGTAAATCTTGCTACATTGGTCAGAAATTGGACGAAGTCTTGCTTTCTTTGTAATCTACCATCTGATATTGCATCTCTGTGTGCAGAAGGTTGGGGTAGCAGGTCTTGGTGTCCCAACATCAGTGAGCATCAGCATCACACAGAGAGCTGGTGAAAATGAAGGTGACTGAGCCCCAACCCCTGAGTCCCCAAGGCAGTAAGTCTTGGGGCGGGGGTTGAGAATGTGCGTGCTCCCAGGGTCCCAGCTGCTGTTGCTGCTGCTGGTTGAGGTCTGCTCTTCGAGAGCCACTTGCTATGACTTAAACCAGCAAAAGCTCATGTTTTGCTCACACCACGTGTCTCCCATGGGTCTGTTGGAGGCTTTGCTTTGCAGCAGGCCTGATCTCACTTTACAATCCAGGCTGATGGAGCACCACTGCTTGTGGTACGTATGTGAAAAAGTCTTGGCAGGTATCATGCTGGTGATTAAAAGACTTCCAGCAGCTCTCAAGCTAGAGCTGGTCACATGACTCGACCCACCAAGGGATACCACAAAGCACGATTCTACCTTGTGGCCCGGAGGGCGTTATTTGAAAGTTGGTAAAATAGCACTGATGATTATCACAGGTATGACCCAGCTCTAGCTGAGAGAGCCTGGTAACAGCTGAGCAGTCAAACTGATTTTAATCGGTTCACAGTGCTTGGGATGATCTAGCTGAGGCCATCATGGCTCAGTTTATCTTGATTACTGTTTCATCCTTTCAAATAGAATTGGAAATCGTACTAGCCTCATCAGTGCTGGACCTACACAGCATATCTAACTCGGTTCCTCTTAGGTATGTGGTTGATCCATTTCACCCCCATACTCCCTTTTTTATTCTTAGGTTCTGTTGCAGACATGGTACTTTCTGCCTTTCTCTTACATTTTAAATATAGACTTGGTCTTGGAGGCTTGCAGCCCTGATGTGCTGTCTACAACCATGTAAGAACAAAGTCTGCGAATTTGGTTATCAGCAGTTTTCTGTCCTTCCTTCCTTCCTTCCTTCTGCAGCTTTGCAGTCAGTTAAACCATCTCTGAAATTGCAATGGCATAATGCATAATTTAATCATAAACAAATATTGGCTCAGAAATTAGTTCTCAAAACCTCTTTCTGAGTCACCACTTCAACAAAAATTCCTGCCCAACACTGTCCTCTTTCTGATTCTTAGTTTCTTTTGAAGCAGCCAAAGACAGTTGTTACATCTTCACCAAAGGACACTCCATAAGGGAAAATGACTGGGTGAGGACTGCTTGTTTTCTGTTCTGTGGTTCAATCACTTCAGCTCATCAGGGAAATAAAACTGTCAGCACAACATCTCTGGGCACAGAGGACATGGGTAGGGTATGGGATTCAAAGGATTGCCTTAGGCTAAAGCCACTGAGAAAGCTTTAATTAACTGGGACAGCCAGGGGCAGGTGCTGTAGAAAGGAACATGATCATTATTAATGTTAATTTTTTATGTGAATATTGGGGAACTCCTGGATGCGTTGCTTCATAATTAATTTTCTTATAAGTTATGAATGTGCTAGGCTATCCCCTAAAGGAGGGCTGGAGAGAGCGACTCATTTAATTCAGTTTAACTTTTAGAAGCTCTTCTTGGAGTCAAGTATTTATGACTATAGTTGAGTTTCCCTTTCTTGTGTGGCTTTCTAGAGCCTAGCATAGCTTTGCTTTAAGGTGGGAATGGTTAATGACTGCTACTAGGCTTTTCCAGAATGGTTTAAGTTCCTTGGGCACATTTTTAGGCTTCAGGCTAAAGCAAGATGAACGGAACTTGCCATTGAGTTGGAGTTTGAATCAGCTATGGCAGGAAATACACAGGCATTTGTCAAGCAAAGAAAATTTTTTTTTTTTTTAAGTTGAGGTTATCCTGATAATTGGTTTTGGTTACATCAGAGTGTTTTGCCTTATGTAAAATATTGAATATATTCTAATATTTTATTTTCTTTAAAGTCGAATTTGTTTGCCTTCCTATTGTTAACACTGATATTTTTATTGTTCCTTACCACAAATCTTTAAATGGGAACAGGTAGGGCAAGCTACTTGTGTTTGCCCCATGGCTTAGAAACCTGGCTGATAAGACCATTTTTAGTTGAACCAGATTTTCAGGTAGGACAGAACTGCTAGAATTCAACAGAAGCCCTGGGCAAGGCTGAAGTCAACCCTGGGGGTGAATGGGATTGGGGGAGAGCTCAGTGGTGCAGAGAAACAAGTGTTCTTTAGAGCACATGACTCCTTTTGTAAAATGAGGACAGTTAGAGAGATACAGGATATCATAGGATATTAAGGTTAACTGGTATAATATGCAAATAGCAGCATGAAGAGTAAGTACTCGGCAGGTAGTAAACCCTGAGTAGAAGTTGACTTTTATTTATCTCTCTCTTCCCTATTCCTTCTCGCACAAATAAATAAGTAAATAATCAAGCAACAGGGGTACACTGCTGTCTTGCCTTCAGTGGTAAGACATTATGGGGCCCACAAAGAAACATGAGTCTTCTCTGGAAGGATTCAAAGCCATTGACAAGATGAATCATAGGGGATGACTTAGAAAATGTAGGAAGAAAGAAATTCTCGTCAGCTTTCAAATAAGTATCGTACAGAATGTGCATCAGAGAAATCCGGGAGGGGAAGAAGTGACTCTGGAGTCAAGTGGTCTGGAAGGATCCCATCGTTTGGATGGGTCCAAAATCATGCTGGTGGAGGTGAAGGAGAGGAGGGGTGTTGGAGTACTAGGTAGGGAAGGGCAGTAAGATTTCAAGCACAGAGACAAGAAAGTGTCAAGAGACAAGAAAGAGACAAGAGCAGCATATAACTTAGTTTTTTGCAGGAAAGTACTCTACTGGCGAGTATTTAGTGAGAAAAAGGTGTGTTAGAGTCCTTTTAGGGTGGACCCTTGCTGATGTAAGTATGTTTTTGCTAGAACCACTTTGCAAACAAGATTGAAAATATGACCACTAACATTTTAGTTGGGAGTGCACATATTTGATGCTTTACTGTGTTCAGAATACTGTCATTAATATGATCCACTCATAAATAGAATCAACACAGTGTAAGTCCACAGGCGTATGGTAAGTTCTCCAGAGAACCCTTTCATACCATCTCTCACTGGTTTTTAAATAACATTCTAGGCTAACCAGATATTATACAGTATTTATCTGATATCATATAATAGTTATCCTTTGTGATAAATTGCTCATTCTTGGCACTGGCTGTATTTGGCCCATGGGATGTACTTATTGATCTGGCAATAGAAAATATTCAGTCTTGGATCAATATATAAGTACTTACATCATATTACATTTAATTACCTATCAAAATGTATCTACTGTTGTCATAGCTTATCACTTTTTGGGGGCTGCTGATGCTAAAATAGTATTGAACAACTTGAATAATTCATATGTTCTTTACTTTGTCACTTTTATTGAACTCTTCAAAGTACTTCAGATAATTTTCACCTGTAGTGTAGAATTATTTTGTGTAATTTAATGGTTATAAAAAGCATTTAGAGCAGCATCTGTAGTCCCAGTGGCAAGGTTAATGCTTTTGTAGGATTAAAATATTTTCTTCATAAAGTAACCAACTAAGCTTGCAGCTAAGAGACATGTGCTTGATGATAAATATTTCTTCTTTTTATACTTTGTGCATGTGTACGTGGGACCATCATCAAGAATTAGAGTAAAAGAGGATGGAAGGAAGGAGGAGTATAATCCAGTGAAACTGTATTTGGATAGTTCAGATGTCCTGGATGTATAGGAGGTTTTATTTTTTTTTTTTCATTTTGTCAACATTTTATTAAAAAAATTTTTAAACATATAGGAAATTTGAAATAATTTTAAAAAAGATCTTTCTTTCTTTCTTTCTTCCCTTCTTTCTTTCTTTCACAGACAGAGAGCACAAACAGGGGGAGTGGCAGACAGAGGGAGAGGGAGAAGCAAGCTCCCCAATTAGCAGAGAGCCCAATGTGGGCTCACTCCCAGGACCCAGGGATCATGACCTGAGCTGAAGGCAGGCACTTAACCATCTGAGACATCCAGGTGCCCCAATTTGAAATAATTTTAAGCATCTATACATCCACCACCTAAATTGTACCATTAACATGGTATGTGCTTATTTTATCAGATGTTTATCCATCCCTCTACCTGCGTGTGTACAGAATTTAATTCTAACTATGTAGGGGATGACCAAGTCAACACTCTACAGAGCTCTAGTTGTTTAGCTTTATGCTCACCGTGTTCCCATTGCATTCCAAGCAAGACCAATGGGACAGATTAGAAGAGTCAGTTCATTTGATCAAAAAATCCTTCTTGAGCATGTTCCCAGCATGATTCTGTGGAGCTGTGTAGGCTCAGCTATGTAACAATCATCTGGGGAGCTTGTTAACTTGATTTTCTCCTAGACTTCATTCCCCAAAATTCTTCGTCAATAAATCCAACATGAAGACTTGAAATCTGCATTTCTTCTGAGAAGTCTTTCAAAAGGTGTCAAAAATGATTTTAACACGTGGTTGGATTTGGAAACCATTGAGCAAAGAACTATATCTTACAGTCTTTGGAGAAGGCAAGACATTTTTGGGGGAAAAGTCAGTAATTCAATATGTAACCAAACATTAAATTCCATGGTTTACATTCTAAATACTAGAGACTTTCAGGGAATGGAAAGACCAGTGTGTGCTAGAAGATTGGTCATCATTTCATGGATGACAAGAGGCTTGAGAGAATGAGAGGGTAGTACTGAGGAGATAGGGAGTTAATAGGTTTGGGAGGTGACATGCTAGAGAGGCAGAAAATGTAAATTCCTGAGGAACTTTCAAAGAACAGTCTTGAAGGTCTATAGCCCCTCTTTTTTTTTTTTTTTAAAGATTTTATTTATTTATTTGACAAAGAGTGAGAGAGATCACAAGTAGGCAGAGAGGCAGGCAGAGAGAGAGAGGAGGAAGCAGGCTCCCTGCCGAGCAGAAAGCCTGATGTGGGGCTCAATCCCAGGTCCTTGGGATCATGACCTGAGCTGAAGGCAGAGGCTTTAACCCACTGAGCCACTCAGGCGCCCCTATAGCCCCTCTTTTACCAGTGAAGACACACTGATTTTAAAACACACCAGGGTATTTAGAATCCTTCCCCTGGCAAATTATAGACATTGAATTTATCCATACCTTAGGAGGAAAGGGGAATTTTCTGGAAGGCTTTAAAAGCTGCAGGAAGGCAGGGGTATGGACACCAATGGATGCAAAGCACAAATCCCACTGGGGCTCTCTCTTGTCACTTCTCATTTCAGTTACCCTCTGTACTGGCCTCATTCATTCAGACCGGCTTCTCCCATATGGTGACCAATCCCCTTCTATCCTTTCCTTCGTCCAACTCTCATCATTAACCCTCAGGCATGGACACTGGGGCAGACACAGGGGTGAGTGCCAAAATTACAAAAACAAAAATAAAAAGCAGAGTCTCTGCTAAGGACATGGCAGGGGGAGGAGGGTTGGGGAGCTCTTTGGTAGGCCTGAGACTGCCCATTTATAGATGCGGGCTGTGAGCAATTCTGTCCCATAGGAGAGGACAGTGAGGGCAGGGGTGAGTCTGTAGCCTGTGTGAGGCGGGCCATGCATCATTTCCATGCTATTTCAAAATTCTGTTCCCTTTCCTTCCCTCTGTTTTGTGGAGTCTACTCAGTTCTGTCTAGGCCGCCTCTTTAGGGTGCCAGTTGCTCGCCTCCGAAGCTCTTCTAGGCTGTTCTCTGAGTAGCACCCGGCTTGCTAAAAGGCGCTGGATCTCGAACAAGTCATAATAGTTTCTGACAGGCTCTTTCTTTTGAAGGAAAAATGTGAGAAAGCAAAGGGGATAAAAATGTCTTTGTTTTCACCGAAGCATAGTCAGAATGAATAATTAAGAAATTGATACGGAATTCAGCAGCATTATCTGAGCTGTTAGTCAAAGGAAGGTGGATGAGGGTGTGGGTGTGTTTGTGTTTCCAGATGACAGGTGGAAGTTCCTGAGTCTGTTTCTGTTCATGGCTCCATGCAATGGTGGGATGAGGACAAAGCTCTCTCCTGAGTAAGAGCTATCTTTCCAAAATGACACACTTAGAACAGGTAAATGGCTACCCCATTGTATGGTTTCAGGAAAGAGACAGGGTTCGAAGTCCAAAATAACCCCCTTAACCCCATGTTCAATATCAAAATGCTTTTGTCAGAGAGCCCAAATACTTTCTTCTACCTTTAAAAAAAGAGACAGACAAAAATATTTCTGGAAGAGTTAGGACACTGATGCAAATTCATGTTAAAATGTTCATAAATCTTATCAAATGCTTTCCTGAATTTTTTTGTTGGGTGAGGCGTGTGCACGTGCATGTTTGCGTCTGTGTGTGTTAATTAGTTGTGGGACCTCGAATTCTGCCTAATACACAGTTTTTGCCTAGAGCTGATTATGATATTAAGTTTTCATTCTACTTCACACCAGATGCAACGCATGCTTTTGAATGGGAATTCTGTCTGAACAATAATAACATAGAGTCAGACACTGGAGGGTCTCAGAATATTTGTGGCTTTGACTATTTTAACAATTTGTTTGGTATTAGCGTTCTGCGAGGCTAGTTCTCTCAAAACTTAATTCTTTTTAATGAGCACAGATGAGTTAACTTTTTTCTCTCAGAATTCTTGTTGAACAGCAGAGAAAAGTTCAACACTCCTTTCCCAATGTGATATCTTTCACTAGAGTGTTATCTCCTTCAAATGACAACGTTTGGATGCAGTTCAAATCAGATAAGGCCTGTTATTTATTTAAGGCCCTTTAAGAACATGGCCGATTAGAGACTTGAATAATAGGCACATCGCTGAGGTTTCCTAGAAAGGGCTCCGTCATGGGGTTTGGGAGCTCCCATTACAAAGCATGGCGGGTTGCCTGTTTCTAAAGGAATGTTTATTTTTGGAAATCTATGATTCTCTTGTTAGCTTCACACTCCTTTGCTTATAGGTGTTTCAAAGAAATTTGAGCTCTTGACTGGCCATTTTTTTTTTTTTTTTCTTAAGATTTTACTTATTTGGGGCGCCTGGGTGGCTCAGTGGGTTAATGCCTCTGCCTTCGGCTCAGGTCATGATCCCGGGGTCCTGGGATCGAGCCCCACGTCAGGCTCTCTGCTCTCAGGGAGCCTGCTTCCTCCTCTCTCTGCCTGCCTCTCTGCCTACTTGTGATCTCTGTCTGTCAAATAAATAAATAAAATCTTTTTAAAAAAAAGATTTTATTTATTTATTTGACAAAGAGAGAGAGACAGCCAGAGAGGGAATACAAGCAGGGGGAGTGGGAAAGGGAAAGCAGACCCCCCGCTGAGCAGGGAGCCCAATGTGGGGCTCCATCCCAGGACGCTGGGATCATGACTGAGCTGAGGACAGCTGCTTAACCTATTGAGCTACCCAGGTTCTCCTTGTCAGGCTACTTCTGTGAAGTCACCTACTCTTTTTTCCCTCACAGATTGCTTGCAAGAAAGAATTATAATTAAAAAATTTTTTTTAAGAATTTATTTATTTATTTGACACAGAGAGAGAGCACAAGCAGGGGGAGTAGCAGGCAGAGGGAGAGGGAGAAGCAGGCTCCCCACTGAGCAGGGATCCTGAATCAGGGCTCAATTCCAGGACCCTGGGATCATGACCTGAGCCGAAGGCAGTCGCTTAACTGACTGAGCCATCCAGGAGCCCCTAAAAATAGGTTTAATGAAACTATACTCTGCACGATTCAACTAACGTCAAATCAAGAGTTCACCAAATTTCTATTAATGAATTACTTTGTCAGTTTATTCAGTATACATTTATTGAGGGCTTACTGTGCGTCGACCACCACTGTCAGATGTGATAGATAAGTTCTCTACTCTTGTTTGACGATACACAAATAGGCAAATTCCTATGAGCGCACACACATACCCCTTGAGAATTACCTCAAGGTGAAGGGCTGAGTAGTGACCATGCCAGCATCTTTCTTCAGGGTGCTGAAGATAGTCCCTTTGGAGAGGGACCACTTAGTCGAGGTGCGTATGACCAGACGGAGTCAGCTTGTAAAGACCTAGGGAAGAACATTCAAGGCGGAGAGAAGAATTGACTCAAAAAGGTTCCAAGATGGGCATGGGCTTGGCGTGTTGGAGGAAGAGAAAGCAGGTCTGTGTGGCAAAAGCTTATACAGGGAAGTTCAGAGAAGTGGGCAGGGTCCAGATCTCCAGATCATGGACAGTTATGTCAGTCAGGGGAAGAAATTTAGGTTCTAAGTGCAATGAAAACCCATTGGAGAGTTTTAAGCAGCGGTATGGCATGATCTAATTTAATTTTTCTGTAGAAAATGGATTATAGGAAACAAGAATGGAAGTCAGGAAATCAATTATGAGGGAAGCATAGTCATCTAAGCCAGTGGCTTCCTTGCAGAGTGCTAGACCAGAGAGGGTATGGGGTGATCTCTTAGGCTGGAGAAAGAAAATATTAGGGGTGTGTGCGTATGTACATGTGTGTGTGTGTGTGTGTACATACATATGTATGTATATGTGTGCATTACATATGTGGACACATTACAGTGTTTTCTTTAAAACTTTCTATTTCCATATTATATAATGCATAATATATAAATACCACCATACGTATATTATTCAGAAATAAATCAACATGCATAATGGGTGTGGATGTGTTCAAAAATATTTTCTTGGTACAGGTATGATCCAAAAGTTTGGAAGTCACTGATCTAAGTGTCAGGCGATAAGACTTACATTTGGTGGTGTAGTGGAAATGGAGAGCAGTAGATGCCTTTGGGATAAGGTTTGACGGTAAAAGTAACAAGACCTAGGATGCCTGGTGGCTTAGTTGGTTGAGTGTCTGGCTCTTGATTTTGGCTCAGGTCATGATCTCAGGCTTGTGAGATCGAGTCCCACGTCAGGCTCTGTGCTCGGCATTGAGTCTGCTTGAGATTCTCTCTCTCCCTCTCCTCCCCCTTGCCCAGCCCCCACTGCCTCGTACCCTGCTCCTGCTTTCTCTCTCTCTCTCAATATCTAAAAGAAACGAAACGAAACAAAACAAAAACCCAAAAAACAAAATAAAACAAACAAAAAACCCCCCAAAACAAAGCACACAAGACCGGTAGAACAGGGTTGTGCTGCAGTGTGGGGCCAATTATGGCTCAAGACACAGCCCTGTGTTCAGGGAGCCTCGTAGTGCTGTATTTTCTTGACTGGGGACTGGGCATGCAAAATTTTTCAAGTTTTTGTTTACGTGCCACTTTCACACACAATATGGCTCCCACTTCCTTAAGACAAAATAAATGTCTCTTCATTTCAGAGCCATTTGTGCACAACACTGGGGTCACCATTAGCTTTATAATCTCTGGAGTTGTGCGGCGGCAGGACAAACAGTTCAGAGTTACACACTGAAAAGATGCTGTGTAGGGGTGTGTGTGTGTGTGTGTGTGTGTGTGTGTGCGCGCGCGCTGGTGTGTGTGAGTGCACACGTGCACGTGTGAGCACGCACGTATCTTTAAGAGTCTTTTCTCATAGAGGGAATTGGTTTAGGTCTGTTCTCCTGCCTGCCTCCCAGATGAGGGTCTTTACTTGAGACTGTAGAAACCAGGGGATATTTTAAGACTAATCAACCACTTCACCGCTGAGAGCTCAGGTCTCTCGGAGGAGAAGCAGACTTGCAGTGGGGGCTGGAGCCGAGAACTGAGGCTTTCACTGATTTTTACCGAGGATGCTTATAAAAGACTGAGACCCCGGGGTGGGGGGATGCCCACATGTCATCTGTTTTTGCGTTTTGTCAGGCTCGATGGAACATGTAATACCTGTTCTCCTCTCATTCCGACCCCCAAATAACCCACCCACCTGAAAGGCATTTGTGAACTATGTTAATCTTATTGACAAATTTGTCCCCAGAAGATATTTGTCCTTTCCTGCGTCCGTGCTTATCCCTGCATTCGGAGAAACTTGCCCTCACACTGACCTGCACCTGGCTTTCCCTCGCTCTGCCGTCGTTACCACACAAGCTGTTTCCTTCTTTACCCACACGGCGTGCCGGGTGCTCTCACATTATCGTCTGGGCAAAGCAGATCCCTCAGTGAGATGGAATCCATACACCACCTCCTACAAAGATGAATCTCTTTATGTTGTTGTAAGGAGTTTGCAATCATTGTTACATGCTACCAGTCATGTTGTTACTACGATAAAATGAATTCCGAATGACTGACCAGCAGAGGAACTGTTGGAATACAATCTGTATTTACATTAGAGACTGTCTTTTTCTTTTTTCTTTTTTTTTTTCTTTAAAGATTTTACTTATTTATCTGACAGAGAAAGAGAGAGCACAAGCAGGCAGAGAAGCAGGCAGAGAGAGGAGGAAGCAGGCTCCCCGCTGAACGGAGAGCCCGACGCGGGGCTCGATCCCAGCAGCCTGGGATTATGACCTGAGCCAAAGACAGAGGCTTTAACCCACTGAGCCACCCAGGCGCCCCTGTCTTTTTCTTTTAATGAGGGAATGTCGTCTTCAGCGAGTTACTGAAAACACAGTGTACTCTCTTTATCCTGGGGTGAAGAACACAAAAGATTTCCTAAGAAACAGGAAAATTATCTTTTATAATATTACAATGTTTGAGTTTCTCATGGAAAACAAAGCACTGGGTGAGCTGTTAAAATAGGTTTTGTTATTCCAAAAAGGAGACTTACATTATAGTAAGCGAGAACCATTTTTAAAGAAGATTTTATTTATTTATTTGACAGACAGAGATCACAAGAAGGCAGAGAGGCAGGCAGGGGTGGGTGGGGGCGGTCAGGCTCCCCGCGGGACAGAGAGCCCGATGTGGGGCTCAATCCCAGGACCCTGAGATCATGACCTGAGCCGAAGGCAGAGGCTTTAACCCACTGAGACACCCAGGCGCCCCAAGCTAGAACCATTTTTAAGAGAGGCACAGAACCATCCATTAGTTTTTAGTAAAAAGCACGAGAAAAACTACTCCAACATTTCATGGCTGTTGTTTGTCTTGGGAGGAAACTGAGGCTCGGATTCTGGGTTTGGTCTGGAATATTGGGAAAGCAGCAGAGACAAAACCTCTGCACTCCAGCAACTGAAAAATCAGCCTGGGAAAATTGAATATATATGCACAAAATGACTGAAATGCTTGATGGTTAGAAGCCAAGCAGAAAAATGCATCACTTGCCCTGACAAACCGTTTGTGTGTAGCCCGATTATAAGAACCACAGCTGTATGTCAGCATGAGAGTTTGAGTTAAAAAACAAAAGCACAGGTTGGAAATGTAAAATCTTCAGGTAGAGGGAGGCCACTTCTCAGGCTCTCTACCTGCCTCATGCATTCTGCATACTCTTATAATACCTGAAGAATTCCCCACCTATATCAGTTTTCTTTTGCTGCTATTAAAAAATTACCACAGGGGCGCCTGGGTGGCTCAGGTGGTTAAGTGTCCGACTCTTGATTTTGGCTCAGGTCATGATCTCAGGGTTGTGAGATCGAGTCCTGGGACGGGCTCTGTGCACAGTGCGGAGTCTGTTTAAGATTCTCTCCCTCTGCCCTCTGCCCATTCAGGAGCTCTCTCTCTCTCTCTCTCTCTCAAAACAAAAACAGAAACAAAAACAAAAACAAAAACAAAAACAAAAAACCCTCCAAACTCAGAGGCTTAAAATACACAAATCTATTAACTTCTAGTTCTGGAGATGGGAAACCCAAGTTCAGTCTGAGGTGAAATCAAGGTAGAGCAAGCGTGCGTTCCTTCTCGTCTCTAGAACCCATTTCCTTGCCTTTTTTAACTTCTAGAAGCCACCTGTGTTCTTAGCTGGAAGCATCATCCTCTAACTTGAAAACCGGAGGCATAGAATCTCCAAATCTTTCTCTCTGTCCTCTGCTGCTTTTGTCACATCTCCTTCTTTCTTGCTCTGACCCTCAAGCCTTCCTCTCTTATAGAGGCTTCTGATTAGATAAGGCCCACCCAGACAGTCCGGGAGAATTTTCCTATCTCAAGATCTTAGTCATATTTGCAAAGTCCCTTCTGCCACAGCAGGGGACACGTTCTCCGGTTCTGGAGATGAGAGTATGGACATCTTTGAGAGCCACCACTCTTTATACCACATCGGCTTTCTGTTCAGAAGCTGGACTTTTATCCAAAAGCTCACTTTCTATGGTGAGAAGAATGAAGCATGTACCTCAGGGGACAAATTAAAGGGAGCACCAAAACAAACAAAAAATTCAATAACCAAAATAATATTTTAATGAAATATTTTTAAAAATTAAAATTTCAAAAATCGATACCAAAGTTTTAAATATAGACTTTTAATTTTTCCTTTGGCTCCAAAATGGCCCCACATGACAGTATCCTTTGCTTAATTAGCAAAAACAGGCAATCCAGGCTACATGAATGAGAGGCGCTGGTGTGGAACTTGGATTTAGAAAGAATAACCAAAGGAAGCCAGGGTCTGGCAGGTGTTTTTCTTGCTGGCGTGGTTGGGCAGCTGGTGACTGAGGGAGCAGGGGTAGAAAGTGTGCCTGGCCTCAGAGGTGGGAGCTGCAGGGCGGGGGCCATGGCTTTGGGAAAATGCTAGTAGCCTTTGGGCCACGGGTGGTGTAATTTAAATTATGTGACTCAGCCGAAGATTCTGGAAGCTATCTATTATTCTTGGTTAAATCCCTTTTCTACTGAAAAAGCCAATTTGCTGTTGTTAGTGACTCAGAATGCTGAATAATGTGATGTATCACAATAAGGACTGTCTGATTTGGTTGGGACAGCCAAGTCAGACTCACAGCCAAGCACCCATGTTTAAAGAGCAGCGTGGCAGTGACTTCACCAAGGAAATACAGCATGGACACCTCACCTCCACACCCGAGCCTAATAATCCCCAGAATCTAAAAATAAAATCGTTACCACTCTGTTCCTTAGCTGGATATTTCCCCAGTTCTAAATTAGTAGCTTATTCAGGATTTTATTAGTAATAAAATGATAATGACTTTTTCTTTGCTTACTGGATAACAGATCAGTTCCTGTTGGAATCATATGCAAGATGCTGGAACGTCCTTTCTGATGTGAGCCTCCTCTCTCTCTCTCTCTCTCTGCATTTTAAACAGAGGTAGGATTATGACTCCAGATTTCTAGGCCTTATCTTCCACTTCCTAACTTAGCTCGTCTTTCTTTGGTGGGTCAAAGATGGTACTGTGGCAGTTTACTTCAACATCTTCAAGAGGCTACCTGGCTTGTGTAGCTACATTTTCTTTCTAGATTCTTTCTTTGTTAAAAGATTTCTTGTCTCTTGTCCAAATCTATTTAGTTGAACTGACCATGTATTAGAATCAACTGTACATTCAGAAAATAATTCCTTTCATCTGACCAGAGACTGAAGGGTTCTGGTTTCAAGTGGTGAAGTAGAAGGACCCAGAACTCACCTTCTCCCACAGACACGCTGAATCATTTGCTACAGTCAGAATCATTTCCTCGGAGGGGACAAACACAGGAAGAGAATCATTACTGATATCACATCATAACTCTGTGTCTCGTGGAAAATAACAGATAAAAAATATAAGCAAGGGGCGCCTGGGTAGCTCAGTGGGTTAAAGCCTCTGCCTTCGGCTCAGGTCATGATCCCAGGGTCCTGGGATCGAGCCCCACATCGGGCTTTCTGCTCAGCAGGGAGCTTGCTTCCCTCCTCTCTCTCTGCCTGCCTCTCTGCCTACTTGTGATCTCTGTCTGTCAAATAAATAAATAAATCTTTAAAAAAAAATAAGCAAATGTGGAGATTACTAATCAAGGTACTTGAGGTGAAGTGAGCCATCAGCTACTTTTCGGAAAGTTTGGATGACATGCTGCGACGTTTTGGCAAGCTTTAGAGCAGTGAACATTAGCGGAGAACAGCCGTCGGGCTCTGGCTGTCAGTGGCTCTGTCTCTAGGAGAGTGAAATCGTGGTTCTCACGTGCAAAATCAGGGGCCCCCTAGCACTCCTTCCAGGCTGACTTTTTCACTCCATTATTTCTCCCCAGTGCTTGAACCCCGAAATCACTATAGTTTAGGGTGGTTTATGACGGTTTGACAAATAGGAAAATAGAATCTATGACTTGTGCCCATCTGTGGAAAATATCCTTTCTTTGACCTCTTTTGAGGGACACTGACTAGTTTGTTTATGGGGTACTGACACTGCCATCTGTATTACCAAAGATAAAAGAAAAACACTATATGGCTTGCCTTCTAGGAGCTTAAGTTTTAATTGGAGAGTGGAAGTTTTTATATTTTATTTAAAATTTTTTTAAATTTTTATTTATTTCTTTGAGAGAGACAGAGAGAAAGAGAGAAAGTGAGTGGTGGGAGGGGCAGGGGGAGGGGGAGAAGCAGACTCCAGGTGGACCAGGAAGCCCAACAAGGGGGTTGATCTCAGGACCCTGAGATCATGATCGAGCCCAAGGGCAGACATTTAACCAACCGACCTACCCAGGTGCCCCTGGAAGTTTTTATTTAAGAAAAAAATACGGAGTAAGATATGAGAATGTATGGAATCAAGTGCAAACTGTTGGGGTACCAACTAAGAACTACATAATTTAAAGGTTTAGACATTTATTTAGATAAATGGCGGTCAGAGGGGGCCATCTGAGAGGGCTTTCTTGCAAATGATTATGGTGTAGACTTCTTCCCCCTTTCCATGGGAGAAACTTCAAAATTGAGAATGTGAACTAATGAATATGATCTGAATTAAATTCATATTTAATTGAGATTATGAATTAAAGAAGGCTGGAACTGTTAGCATAAGAAGCAGGAGGTTATCAGCTTGGACTGATCTGAGAAAATAAAAACCACGTAAGACAGTTCCAGCACATAGGATTTAATATGGGGAACTAGATTGTCAAATTATTGGAAAGGCTGGAAGAGTCTAAGAGGGAAGGGTGTTTCTGGAGATAAAGGGCCCTAGGGGGGCTGCTGTCAGTCCGGCAGCCCCAAGCCCATCCACCCCAAGCTGCCTGCCACGGTCTCTTGCTTCCACCTGGCCCAGGTGTCCTGGGGGGACCACAGGTGCTGGTAGCTGCTCCTCCCGGAGGAGGTCATGTTCCTCCTCTTGTTCTTCCTCCCTCTAACCTCCTGTGAAACCTCCTTTGGCAGGACCTACCCTGGAAACCTGCTGGTAGAGGAATCTGTGCAATGCAGTTTCCAGCCTTCTAGCTCCTGCTCGAAACCACCAGACACTCTCTGGCTGCAACGAGTGGGGGGACGGGGGAGGAGCACGAGGCCAGGACCATTTTCGAGAGGTTTCTCCAGTGGTGGCTGAAGTCTCATGTTCCTGACAATGCTTTTTTTCTTTTCTTTTCTTTTTTTTTTTTTTTCTCTTCTCACTCACCCAGTCTCCCTTTGGGTTTGGTTTTTTCCCGTCATGTTCTGTCATAATAACATTGCATGCATGTTTTATAGGACTTAGTTTTGCCTCCCTAACTGAATTTTCAAAGATTGGGAGGACAGCTTTATTGATTAACAAAGAATTTGTTGTGGAGGGAACAAAATTCTCTTTGCAGGGCCGGTGACGGAGCAGTGCATTAGACATTTATAATTTGTTTTTAAGGAGTGAGAGTCTAGCAGGGGAACCTGAGAATAAAGAAATAAATGCCTGCTTCCTATTACTTGGTGACAAATGCTGTGAAGAAAAACAAAGTAGAGGACGGTGATGGAGATAGGCAGTGTGGATGGGAGAGGCTATTTAAAAAAATATATTTATTTATTGGAGAGAACGCGAGAGACAGAGAAAGAGAGAGAGAGAGAGAGAGTGTACAAGTTGGGTGAGGGGCAGAGAGAGAAGTAGACTCCCCATTGAGCAGGGAGCCTGAAGGGGGCTCCATCCCAGGACCCCAGGACCATAACCTGAGCTGAAGGCAGACGCTTCACCCACGGAGCCACCCAGGCGCCCCGTGGGAGGAGGCTGTGTTATACTGGTGGCCAGGGATAGATTTTCTGATAAGGGGACCTGTGAGATATGAGAGAGGGAGCCAGGAGCACATCCCCAGGGAGGGAACTTTCCAGGCAGGACACAGCAAACACAGAATTGAGACAGGAGCTAGCAGGACATGTTAGAGGAAGGGCAAAGGGTCCAGGGAATGGGGGAAGAGAGAGTGCTGGAAGGTGGCAAGAAATGTGGTCAGCATGGGAAGGGGAAAGGGAAAAGAAAGACATAGATCTTTCGTTTTCCTCCTAGAGTTTCTTTCAAGATAACATGTTTAACTCCTGTCTTCAAACCCAACACCCACCTCCCCAAACATGCGCTTTTCCCCTTTGGTCGTTTCTTTTTCTTTTTTCCTCTCTCTGATGTGAGTCAGTAGCACCATTTACTTTCCCTTTATTAAATTGCAAGGACCACTTTCCAGAATGAGGTAGATAGATCGGCTTTTCCTGCAGGCAGGTTGCCTTAGCAACAGGGCAGATCTCACCCATTTCAGCGAAACCTTATCAGGAAAGCGGCCTCATACGAGACTAATGTGGCACATCATTAAACGCTGGCTCTGCTTTTCCAACGTTCCTTAACCAGGGCACTTCTCACCTTGCTAATGAGGTGCGTGCAGATTGCTAAATTTCTTCACAGGAGCAGACACCAGGAGAGCCCGGTAATAGAACGCTCCTTAGCAGTCACCGTAGACGACCCCAAGTTCCCATATCGCTATGGCTTCCTCGGTCCACCACAGCACGTTCTGGTCCCCCGCGGACAGACGCGTGCGGTTTCCGTGTTGAACACTTGGCATCTACTTAGACTTCCCGGTATCCGTCACCCGGAAGCCTCACGCAGTAACCAGGCCGTGTCTAGAAGCAGGAAGGCTGTACCCAGTCTTGCCAACTGCAGTCTACGAATGGACAGGTACGTGGGTCCCTGAAGGGGCAAAGAAAGCAAAAGCAAAAAAAAAAAAAAAAACCCCAAACCCCCAAAACCACAAAACCCCATACCTCTCAAACCTTTCACTTAATGCCACTGAGGTACATTATATAATTTATGGCAAGAAACAAGTATACAAACTAAGACTTTTTTGTTACAATAAATTATATTTCTTGTTTCAAATATTTATGAGAAATCTAACGAAGAAGGTTTGTATTAGTTCAGAGAGACAATACATATTTACACACACACACACACACACACATGTGTACCTAGATACATCTGTCTATGTCTCTATGTCTCTATCTATCTCTGTATCTATCTATGTATCTATCATCCATATTTGTCATCATCTACTTCTATCTATTGATCGATTGGTTGATTCACCTATGGGAATAGGCTCCCATGAGTGTGGGGGCTGGCAATACCGAAATTGGTAGGGTAGATTCATAGGCTGGAAATTCAGGTAAGAGTTGATGTTTTATTTTATTTATTTATTTATTTTTATAAAGATTTTATTTATTTATTTGACAGACAGAGATCACAAGTAGGCAGAGAGGCAGGCAGAGAGAGAGTGGGAAGCAAGCTCCCTGCTGAGCAGAGAGCCCGATGTGGGGCTCGATCCCAGGACCCCGGTATCATGACCCAAGCTGAAGGCAGAGGCTTAACCCACTGAGCCACCCAGGTGCCCAAGAGTTGATATTTTAGTCTTGAGTCTGAATTCTGCAGGACATCAGGCCAGAAGCAGGCAGGTTTTCTATGTTACAGTTTTAGGAGAATTCTTTCTTCTGACGAAATCTCGGTCTTTGCTCTTAAGGCCTCCACCTGATTCGATGTGGCCTATTACTTTATGGAGAGTAAACCTCTTTGCTCAAAGTATATTGATGTAAATGTTAATCACATCCATAAATACCTTCATGGCAACACCGAGACTGGTGTTTGACCAAACAACCGGGTCCTGGAGCCTACCCACATTGACGCACAAGATGAACCATCACAGGGCTCGAAACAAGACATTTGATTTTGATAGCTCTGTTTTCTAAGGGCAATTTCACTTTTAAAAATGTGAGGGAGTAAAAGGAAGTGAGACTAGGATGTAGACGAAATATGGGAGCTAGAATAAAAGTGATTCTAATAATCTTAGCAACTTCCTTATCCTTCTTTTAATTTCCTTAATTATAGAACTTTTATATGGCAAAACCATTACAGATGCATATTCAGTAAGCTGATGAATCAGAATTTGCTTTATAATTATTTTATATGGTACCATCAAGTTAAAAAATAATCTTGTACTTTGACAACAGAAAACTACTACATATCCTGGATAAAATTAAAATCTGTGTAATTTGAGGCTTTTTCAGCTCAGATAATTAATGCCTTTCATTAATGTGGTATGGTCTGATTAAAACAAGTAATAATTGGCTTTGACAATAAAAGTGTAGAAAGGACTAATATCAATGAATTAACTCATGTGGGGTTTCAACACTATAGGGATATCTCTCTCTATAGCTGTGTGGCTAGAGCTTAGATGTATTTATGCAATATTTTATGATGGTCAGTTTCCATCATTAGATGATCTTCTCCTGCAAAGCAGGACCCGTGACTTCCATGTCTTGGTAACATTTTCCTCCATCCAATGCAGTCTCTGCTGATACTGGACCACTAATGATATTGCGAACCCGGAAGTATTGCCATATTGAGAAGGTTAGTTTCATGTCCAGGCTAGGGGACCCACTTATTTAATCAAATACTGCTATGAAACTATCTTGTAGATGTGGTTGATATCCACAATCAACTGACTTTAAGGGGATTGCCCTTGATAATAGGGATGGTTCTCTGTCAATTAGTTGAAGGCCTTAAGAGCAAAAACTGAGTTTTCTGAGATGAAGAAGAAATTATGCCTCAAGACTGTAACATAAAAATCCTGTCTGAGTTTCCAGCCTGCCACCTGCTCTATGGATTTCAGACTTGCCAGCCTCTACAATCATATAAGCCAATTCCTTGAAATAAATCTCTCAAAACCCTCATATATAGTGAATACATACACATATAGATATATTTATATACACATACATATATATTTGTAGATATATATACCCTACTGGTTCATTTTCTCTGGAGAACCCTGAATGATACCCATACTAATATTGTTTTTGTTTGATTCATTCATGTGCATTGTTGAACTTGGAATGTATCTGTTAAAATTTAGTGTCTAAATGACATTGCTTAATCTAAGGGAAATAAGTCATTTAGGCCATGATGTTGTGGACCTATTTGTACAGACCAAGCAGCTATTTTCCTGGGGGTGGCTAATGACTTGCAAAACCTTTTGCAAGTTGGATTGAATGTAGGGTTTATTAAACTGGACTGTATGATCTTACAAATCTAATTTGTTGGGCTGTGGGACTCAACGTTGAAAGTATTAACTGCTAAATATTCCTTAGAGTGGAGTATCTAGTAAAATAAACAGACTGATATAATGGCAGTGCCTCAAATCATGTCCGATTGCAAAGTACATGGATCCCTCTGCAAATGGGGGCATCCATGAACAGGAGGGTTGAGGAAATTTGTTGTGTCAGATGGATGACATGCAAAGGTTGTGGTCAGTATCCCTGCATGAAACTTCAGTGCCTTAAAAAAGGATGCCAGAATCTGAGCCCGGTTTAAAAACAAATATCAGCCAAGGGATGTGGCTTTGTTTTCTGAAAAAGGACACTAAGATAGAGACTGGCAGGGATGCTCAAGGTATGGACTAACGAGGAGCCTTCCCCAAATCGCCATCAATAGCTCTGTTTGAGAAGCTTCTGGGTTTAGATCCATTCTCAGTACGATTCTAGAAATGCAGACACTAATACACAGTCTTCAGAAGCTCAGCTTGAAGCCAAATTGTGATAGAGGACAAAAAACTGTTTTTTTTCTCTCTTTCTGTTCCTTCCTTCCTTCCTTCCTTCCTTCCTTCCTCCCTCCCTCCTTCCCTTCCTTCCTTCAGATTTTATTTATTTATTTGAAAGAGAGAGAGAGACAGCACTGGTGGGGGGTTGGAGGAGAAGGAGAAGCAGGCACCCTGCTGAGCAGGGAGCCCAATGTGGGGCTCAATCCCAGGACTCTGGTATCATGACCCAAGCCAAAGGCAGATGCTTAAATAACTGAGCCACCCAGGCTCCTCACTGGCAAGGGTTTCTTAGAAGAGAATTTTCTGCGTGTGTGTTGAAACATGTGGTTTTACAAATTATCGTGAGTGCCACCAAACCCACAATTTTATTACTCATAAAATGTTCTTCTGCTTTCTCGAGTGAACCAATGAGATCTGGGAAGTCTGACATGGGTTTATTTATTAGAATTTGGGCAAGCCAGGTCAAGCAAGTCCCGGCTCAGAGGGGATGGTTTTGGGTGATTGGAATCAAACATAGCATGGGGGTCCCTTTCTGTTCTTTCGTCAAGTCTGGCGACTTTTCACCTGCTCTCTTTCTGCAGTGCTCCTGCTGAAGTTACCCCTCCAGTACCTTGCTTCCTGACTTACCACCCTGTGACCAGTTTTTCTTCCTCTATTCTGCTGATTCTTCTTCTCCCCCTCTAGCTTGCTCAAGTGCTTTCTTCCTTACAGAAGTGGTTTAAAGTCCCTAAATGGGGGCGTCTGGGTGGCTCAGTCATTCAACGTCTGCTTTCAGCATTGCTGTTCGAAAACTCTGAAATTATATCCCTTTGATTGGTCTCCAGAGCTCTTACGTCATTTTTCAAGCATTCTTATTTCTCCAGCAGAATGCCTTCACTCACATTAGAATGGTCCTGTGGTCACAGGGACAAAGCCTGCTGCTTCTTATCTGGCTGTCTTTTTCTTCATCTTTATCTGTGCCTGTTAGCAAGGATGGTTTCAGTTTCGTGGTCCTCTCTCAGTGCTTGGAAGCCCCGCAAGCATCACTTCCTTTAGCTCCTGTTACTTCTCATCTGCTTGGCACACCCTTCTTGTTTCCTTTCTAGTGCTGGGCGTCATGGTATGCCCTGGACACATAGCAATCAAAGAATGTAGTCTACCTCCTCACGAAAACAAGGGTCCAAAAGGCCATCTCCGATGACTACACAAACCTGGAAACAGGACAACACATTTCCTTGTAGTCACAAAGAAAGCCCTCCACAAAGTGTTAGTAAGTAATGGTAGATGTTAACCAAAGATTTCCAGGGAGATAGCAGGAGAGGATATCAATGACACAGCCAGTAATCATAATACATCTTGGTAAAGACTGAAACCAATATCATTTCCTGTCTCTGTGTTAAACAATTCTGGGACCCAGCACCTTTTCCTGTCCTTGTGTTACCTGGAGTTAGGAACACTTTCTTCTCTGTATGTGAAACAACACTGATGACCAATCAACAAAAATAAAAAACAAAACACAATGACTGAAATCTTCCCTACTCACTCCAGAAAACACTTGTCCAGAAGACAAGATTGCAAGTCATCCAGTAGCCCCCTCTCCAGGGTTCTCTTTGAGATCTCACCTCACTGTCCCCATCAAGCCACAGCTCAGATGGAACAAGCTCTGGCCTATTTCCACCAGTTCCCCACCTTGCCAGACCTGTCTGAAGACGACCTGGCTCTCAAACACCATATGTAGGTTTTCTCAATTTCCCCATTTTGAGACACTACTAATCTCTGTCAAGTACTGTCATTATAGAAAGTCAATAAGTTAAGCTTTGCTGAGCAACAAGTTTTTCTGTGCCTTTTTGGGACATGGAGATGTTTTTCTCTCTCTCTGAAAGTCCACCGTCTTCCAGGCTTCTAATCCTTCATCATGTGGCTTCTCAGTGAGCCTCTAGCCCACCTTCCTCTTTCTACGGCGAGGAAATTTAGGTCAGCCTGATAGGCCTTTGGAGCACCAGCCATCAGGTAGACTAACCTAAGAATTGACCTGACCAAGTGGGTTTCTCTCTGTGGAAATTAAATGATTATCGTCATAACAGTAAATAGCATAACCCTACCTTGAGTCTGGTTGGTGTGGAAACCTCTGTGGAGTTTTTATTTGTTTTTTTCATTTCTTTCCTTTCAACCTATCTCACCAGGCTGAAACAGCTGCCCAGCAGCTGCTCAAGAAATAGTTTGAAAGTGTACAATCAGCACAGGACAGGAAGAAACATTCACAACTCTGACTCTGCCATATGTCCTCTCTTCTAAGGAGAGTTTGTTTTTTGTGTGGCTATAGATTACATGAGAATTACCTTCCTCTCCAATCAATTTCTCCCAGCACCATGGTGTGTCAACTTCTCTGATTTCCTAAAGAAAAAGAAAAAAAGAAAGAGAGAAGACAATGAAATCCAGAAATTCTTTGGGATTAACCAGTGTTTCTGTGAATCTTTGGGAAACATGGTGGAATTTTTTAGGACACAAGTGTGCTTTTAAAAGTTCCCTATAAATATAATTTTTAATGACTAAATAACATTCCATTATGGTCACATTCAGTAATTTTCTTTACTACTTCCTTGTTCATGGACGTTTAGGTTGTTTACAATGTTTTAAGATTTTGAACATTTTAAGAACAAATCCTTGTCTGCATCCCATATTGTTTCCTTTCAGGGTAAATTTCCGGTTGTGGAATGACTGGACAAAGCTATGGCTATTTCAAAGTCTCTGGCTAGACATTGTCCATGGGTCTCCCTTTGGAAATGTGAGATGTCCCTTGTGAGAAGTTTTAATGCATGGCGGAGAAAACATATGTGGAGTTAGTCATGGACGCTGGATGCTGACCGTGTTTATATGGAAACCGAACTTTTGAATATGTCATTACCTTTGCTTTTAAACAACAAGCCGACCCAGTGGATGGCAGTCAGGGTCTGTGTGTTTAGGGAGAAACATTTACCATTTTAAATGCAAGATCTGGGAAATGCCATGCTTCCCTATTTCCCGCCAGAGCTACAGGCTTCCTGGGGAACGTGGAGGCCAAGGTGCTGAGACCGTTTCTGGTCTCAGATGAGGCATTCATTCCAACTTGGGAGCGTCATCCTCCCCCGGAATTACCTTCTGTGTGTTCTTTTTTACTAGAACACATTGTACTTTTGAAAAGCCAGACCCTCTTTTCTCTTCTTCCCGTAGGCTGTGTTGAGAGCGGTGCATTTTGATAAATTGTCTAACCAAGCAGAGCAATTAGTGCCCAAGGAGACAGGAGGCTGACTGCCTTGCCGAATGAATGGTTTTCATGGGAACAGCGGTGATCACACTGGACTCAGCAAGGAAACTTGCCAGTGACCTTGTTCGGTGCTGGCCCTCCTGTCTGGTTTTCTAGAACTTGTTTATATTGCTGATGCTGTAATGAACAGCCCTTTTCAGGGGGCAAATCCTTGAGATCGTTTTAGTCCCAACATGAGTCCCTGTGCCAGTCAGATGCTGGCGGAGTGATTGCTGTTCTCTGGGAAATTAGCTCAGAAATTGGTAAGGCCCTGGTCTTTTACCTCCTGTGTGAGGCTTACTTCCAACCACTCCGTCTTCAGATATTCATCAACTGGCCAAGCGGGTCAGATCCTGTTTTGGGGGCTGGGGACAGAATGATGGATGAGACAGACAAGGTCCCATTTCTCATGGAGCTTATATTCTAATGGGTATAGTCAGACAATAAACAGATAAATAAATACAAAATGTGTCAGATGCTGATAAGGAATGCAGAGAATTAGAATAGTCTGCTGCGATGGTGAATTTCTCTTCCTGTTTGGATGATCCAGGAAGGCATATCTGAGCTAAATTCTGCATAATAGCTCAGACTGGCCTGTTTAGGAGAAGGTTGGAACATGTCAGGCCAAGGAAGAAATAAGTATAAATCCCCAAGGCACGCAAAAGTTTGGTGGATTTAACAAACAAAACCAGAAGGAAGGCCACATGGAAAGGAGTTAATGAGTAAGGGGACGTGGTATGTGATAAGGTTTGATATTTTGTCAGGAGCCAGATCACAGGAGGCCTTGAAAGCCAGAGTGAGGTGACAGGGTTTTTTGTTTGTTTTTTTAAATTCTAAGTACGATAGGGAGTCAATGGAGAATTTTAAGCAAGGAATGACATATTGTGATTTATGTTCTTAAAAACCCACTCTGCTGGGTGAGTGTTAACCGTCTTTTAGGAACAACAGAGGAAGCCACAAGGCTACTCAGGAACCCATTGCGCAGGGGATCCAGGAGGGAGACGAGAATGGATTGAGCTAGAAAGGCAGCCGTGAAGATGGAGAGTAGTGGCGGAATTGGGACAGGCACTTGCACATTTTTTCTAACGGCCAATTCTCCAGTACCAACTGGGTATCCAACAATTCAGTTCAAATCTACCCAGAGTTAGTACAGATCCTACAGGTTAGAGACCCAGTTCTACAAGACTGCCCTACTTCAGACACAAGCAGTTTGTGGGGTCTCTAGGTTCCCTCACTTTTGCCTGGCTGACTACAACCTTGGGGGTGTCCATGACACATCCTCTGCTTTGGTAATTTGTTAGAAGGACCAGGGAAGTGTTATACTTACTATCAGAGTTATTATAAAGTATACAGCAGACAGCAAGTTGGAGAAGTACATAATGTGAGGTCTGGAAGAGTCTGAAGTATGGGAGCCTCTGTCCCTATGGAGTCAGGACTCACCACCTTCCTGGCATATGTCCCCCAACCAGAAGCTTCCTGAGCCTCACTGTTGCAGGGTTTTTATTTATCCAGGTTTCATTGCATAGGAATGATTGATTAGATCATTGACTGTCGGTGACTGAAGTCAGTCTCCAGCTCTGCTCCTTTCCCTGGAGGTGGTGAAAGTTCTTACCCTCTAATCAATGCTTGGTACCTTCAGGGACCAGTCTCCATCTTGAACTATCTAGAGGCCCTGTCAAGAGTCATCTCATCAGTGTCAACCCAAGTATGGTTGAAAGAGGCTCATTAGGAATATCAAAAAACACTCCTATTCCTCAGGAGATCCAAGGGTTTTAGGAACTCTACCAGATCAGATTTTTATCTACAAGATCAGGTATTTATTTTTTATTATACCCCAGAACTGGAGGCAGATTTTATAGACTTGGATGTAGGGAAGGGAGAAAAGAAAGTCTGGGGGTATTAGCTAGGGTTCCCTAGAGAAGCAGAACTAATATCTATCTATCTATCTATTTGTCTGTCTATCTATCTATCTATCACCTATCTAAAAAGAAATGGCTCATGCAATTATGGAGGCTGGAAAGTCCAAAATCTACAATATGGGTTGGCTGACTTAGGACCCAGTGGAGCCAATACTGCAGTGCCAGTGCAAAGATAGTCTACTGGAGCATTTTGTTTGTTAGTTTGTTTGTTTGGAGAGACCACTCTTTTATCCATCCAGGCCTTCAACTGATTGGATGAGGCCGACCCATGTTATAAAGGTCAATCTACTTTACCCAAATTTCCTCAGTGTTAATGTTAATCTTGTCCAAAGACACTCTGCAAGTTGACCCATAAAATTAACCATCACAGTGGGTGACTACAAAAGTTTTCTTGCTTATGTATCACCAAATTGTACTGGTGTCTCGGCTTATTCAGTAACGATGTAGACATGTGACACAATTTGAATTTTATGATTTCCAAAACTTGTTTGGATCACTCTGCAAGATTTCATTTGCACTCTAGAACTTAGTGGGAAGAGGAAGAGAGTTAGAATGACTAGTTGATATATTTTAAAATAACAAATTGACTAGAAATCTCTTGCCCACTGTATAAAGAAAGAATGAAGACTGTACACACGTGTTGTATCGGCAAACTCCTGCAGCGCAATGAACCTGTTTCAGTTCCAGGAGTCATGGAGCAGCTTCCTTACCAGTATGCAATTTTAGGTTAACAGATGGAACGTGAACAAAGGTTTGCAGCAGGATGGAGTAGCCCCCCTGCTGGGTCCAGCACCAGTGAACTGTCTCCTGATGAAAGGAGGTCTTCACATGTTGAGGGTGGGAAGGATAGAGCATTGTCCTAGGGCACAAACCATGCTCACCAAGTGAAGACTGTAGGGTCTGCAGAAGGTGGGTCACTCAGCTCCCCTAGGACTTCTAGGACTCAAGCAAATCCTCTTGTAGACTTTCTTCCTGCTCATGGGGTCCCTTATATCCTCGCTTTCATGATATCCCCAAATCATTTCTTTTCTTTAGGATCCCCCATTTCCCTAGCCTAAAGTTGTTTTCTGGTCTTTGGAAAGAAATCATTTCTTTTTCAGGCACATTCCTGCAGGAATTTCCTTTCCTTCTGCACTGCCCTTAGCATAAGTTCTGAAGTACCTTGGCTTCAATTTGGAACTCGGGCTTTGGGAAGCCGAAAGTTCTGGGCTTTTGAACTCATGCAAACAGAACTGTTTGAAAAGGAGTGGGGTGCAGGAAGGTGTCAAGAGTTTTGGAAAGGGAAGGGAAAAAAACGCTGGAGGGAAAGACAAAAATCATTTAATATCTCCAAAGTGTTAGCCTGACTAATAAGGATCACTACTTCCATCAATATTTTTCTTTTAGGTAATCCACAAAAGTCTGCTTTCCCATCAATTTCCAGAAAGATAGCTCTTTAACTCTTTCAGTCAATTTTTAGTAAGTAATATTTTTTTCACAATGAGTTGAAAGGCTATCCAGACATCTGGGAAGGCCATAAAAATGAATGAAATAATTTACGGACACAGAGAAGCCATTAAAAAGAAGTATAAACAATAACCTCCATTTACAAATTTCCCTCTACCATTGGCCACCCTGTCCTCCTTATAGACTTCTCTTGGAGGCTTCATCTCATTTTTATGTTGTTCTCGGTCCTTGCCTGGGAGTGGATGGTCTCCAAAGTGGAATGTGTACACGGGGCTGGGTGCGGAGAAGCCAGATGATCTATTTGGGTGTAGAAATATGAGGCTTTATACATAAAAAAAAATATCTTGTCCTTTACATTATTCTATTTTTTTTGATGTTATGATATTAACACCATGATGACATATATAATATAGAAGTAATCACAGTTGCACAATAAAAATATTTAGACCTATTGTGCTGGAAATCTGACAGGTCTACATTTTCTTTTCTAAGCCTGATTTTCTAAGTTATTGGTCTTTAAAGCTGAGGTTGTTTGTAAAAAGTGCTGATTCCTGTTGGTCTCTCCATCCCCAGTTATGTTTCAGTTGGTCTTAGGCGGGGCCCAAGAATCTGAATTTTAAGAAGGTTTCCAAATGGTGCTCGAACAGATGTTTGGAAAAGACCTCAAAGTTTTAATTTCTAATTGCTCATGGCATTTCTTTGTAAAACATGGGACAATTACCTGCTGATTTTGACTGAGGCCACTTATTCCAGACTAGGACCCTTCAGGTAGGTCTTCTAGATTGAAGCGGTGGCTGACCATGTGTTTTCAGCCCTTGTCCTAGATTCTAGGAGAGGAGAGGGACTGTTGAAGATAGTTTACTGTCATCTTCAATTCTTGGCTCTACGTGTCCTTCCATGGCTCCCTGTGTTGTGAATGAGCAGTCACATCTCTACATTTGTCCCCTCTAATTCTGAACAATGCCTCCAATGGCCTGCTTTTCCTGTCCCAAAGAGTGGTCCTGTATGTGTGACAGACACCTTTGACATGAGCACCTTAATACTAATATGGAGGTGTGCTTTTGCAACCCTGGCCAAGGGGCATGCCCATGAGTGAACTAAATGTGACCTTTTAAATATCACTTCTCTTAAGGTCTTGCCTTGTGGAACGGAATGCTGGGGAAATGTCATTTCCCCTGGTAAACAGCCTCACTAGTACAATTTACTCTATTTCCACCACTGGGGCGGGGGGGTGGGTGTGTGGGGGGGATGTTTGTTTTAACTGTAAATTATTTCCTATTTCCACAGAGCCTAGTGAAGGAAACACAAGACGGAGAGGTGAAGGAGTGTCAGCTGTGCCACGGATAAGGAATAAATTCACCGTAGCGATAGTCAGGCTGGGGCATGCAGACCTTGTACAGCAGAAGCCGACTCTCTAAGGGTAGAGTGGAATCCTGGAGAGTTTTTGAATGGATTCAGATTTGGGACCCTCAACTTCCATATATTACCTTTCTTGGGACGTGATCAGCCTCAGAGCACACCTTGAAGGTGCTCAGTGGCTCCCCTTCCCACCTCTGCTCTCAATCTCCTTTCTGCTGCTTAGAAAGCACAGCATCGTTATGCAAGCTTGGTCACGGTGAAAGCCCTTTGGGAAGGCCAGACGGACTGGACAACTCAAAACCCCATACTGGTGTCAGAGAAGTCTCTTTCAATCAAGACTCGAAAACCTCGCCTTGCCCTCTTACTGAAAAGGAAAAAAAAAAGTATTTCCCAAACAATTTTACTTGTATTGCTTATTGATTACCAAAACTTATGCATGCTATGTTGTCTTGATCATTTGTGCACTAATAAATAACATTATTGGTTCCTGAAACCTCTGCCCCTCCCAATTTTAACCTAAGTGACTTAAATATTACCTAAATTTAAAATTAACTACTTATGTTTGATCACTTATGATTGAGTGATCAATCAACAACATTCAAAGGGAAAAAATATATCACCTAATGGTAAATTATGTGGGAAAAGAAAATATGGTTTCAAAGAGAAAGGAAGTCTTTTCAATTTGTGACTTTTACAAAAGAGCTTATGTTTTAAGAATGGATGACAGTCGAGAGCACTTAACTCTGCTGTTTAAATTAACAGTTTAGTTTTGGGGTGCCTGGCTGGCTTAGTGGGTTGAGTGTCTGCCTCTAGCTAGCTGAAGGAAGAAGCACTTGTTCTGAGCGTGAGGAAGGCGGACATGGCATGGCTGACATGTGACATGTTGAGGGGCCGAGGGGGCAGCCTCTACCCCAAGCATCAGGTTACACCCTTACTACGGCAGATTTTTATGTGAATCAAGAAGCGGACTTACTCTTTTACAAATAATTTTTTTAAATTAAATTTTGCTTGTAGGAAAGGCCCCTGCTGATTGGTAGTTCTCCCCAAGATGCTCATCTGTAACCATTCTCACAGCAGGTGATTTTCTCAAGACATAGAGAGCTTCACTGTTTTTACCCTCTTCTTTCTGTTCCACTGAGAAGAAGAAAACCTACTGAGTGTCAGCCGTGACTCGTGTATATTCTTCCCTGTAAGTCAGCCGAAACCCTCGTCAGGAGCTTTCTGGATCCCAGGAGCCTCATGGCTGTCTCATCATCCATCCATCTGAATTGTAGAATACAAGGGACCTTGGTTACTGAATGGGGATTTATGGGAGGATGCAGCGGGGCAGGTGCAGGGCTGAAGAACACACAGGACGGTCCCAGACCCACACTTTTTGTCTCAGAGAGAGCTGGCTCATATAGCCAGCTAACGGTGCCCCAGACATTTGCTCCTGCCTGTTCACCTTTTACACCTTGCAACAGTCCTGCCCTCTGTTCCTCCCCAATCTCCCCCTTTATTCTGAATCATTCTCTGTGCCAAGGACTCACAACAGAATGTTAGGATTAAAAATGAAGTAGTTAACAGCATAGCTTCCTTATTGTTCTGGGACTTTAGAAATAAAAACCTTTTCTGAGGTCTCAGATTAAAAATCTTATCTTAGGGGCGCCTGGGTGGCTCAGTGGGTTAAGCCTCTGCCTTCGGCTCAGGTCATGATCCCAGGGTCCTGGCATCGAGCCCCGCATCGGGCTCTCTGCTCAGCGGGGAGCCTGCTTCCCTCTCTCTCTCTGCCAGCCTCTCAGGCTACGTGTGATCTTTCTCACTCTCTGTTAAGTAAATAAATGAAAGCTTCAAAAAAAAATTAAAAAAAAAATCTTATCTTAGCTTTTTCTTTTTAATGAAAAAAAATTTGCACCTGGTGTTGTATTTTTTGGTTGAGAGCACAAACATCTAATATGCAGTTTAGATTAACTATGTTACATAATATAACATACTTATACTATTTGTTTACCTCTTGTTTCCTATAGACAAAATCGTAACTAAATATATAATACAGATTCTATTCTCTCTGATCATAGTAATCCATTTTTAGAGATTTTATTTATTTATTTATAATAAATAAATATAATAATATATATTGTATATACTTATATAATATATATTATATTATTTTATATTATTGTTATTTATTATTTATTTATTATTTATTTATTATTCACAGAGTGAGCAAGGAGAAGGGACAGAAGGAGAGGGAGAGAATCCCAAGAAGACTTGCGCTGAGCACAGAGCCTCACAGGGGACTCAGTCTCACAATCCTGAGATCATGACCTGAGCTGAAGTCGAGAGTCTAATGCTTAACCAACTAAGCCACCATAATAATTGATTTTGAGAAGCTTGATGAATCTTGTCACCTTGAACCATAGGCATTTCCGGTAAGCAGTAGGTTGAACTTGATATAATTTAGAAATGGGCTATCCAATCAGTCTGCAGCTGCAATCCCTAATTCCCAGCTCCCTAAGGAAAGGAAGGCAGCCTGACATGGGGAGCGCTAGCCTCAGAAAAGGTTTTGTTATGGACAGTAAGAGATGCAAAATCTGTGGCAAAGTCTCTTTGTTGTCAACTTTCCAGTTCCTCTCCTTTTTCCGTTCTTATTTCTTTTATGTTTTCTAGACTTCGGAATGGATCTGACAATCTTTTCTTCTTTTCTTTTCTTTTCTTTTTTTTTTTAAACATTAGACCACATGAATGCTAATCAAAAACCAGAGATTCCTGAATTCAGGAAATGTAACTTAATTTGTTTTTCTCTAATAGAATTTAATTCCTATTACAAGCCTTCATTCTACCAGGCAGCAAAACCTTGTTTATTTAGGAACCCCCTTTAACCACTTCCCACATTCTGTGGGGGGTCCAGCCTCATTTCCAAGGATCTTTCAGAGCATGACTCCTCCTAGTAGGAGTGAGAGGGGGTCTGGCTGTCCTCAGCAATCCACACCACCCTCTGCTGGGGATACTCATTCCTACCTGTGTTCTGGTCATTAGTTCATTCCTGTTATACTTGTTCTGGGTCCTCTGGCTCTCATTCTGCATCCCTGCCAAGCACGGCGGAAAGATCCACTCCTTCATTCAGCTGGCCTCCTACTCCTGCCTGTGTTACCCCTGTTTTTCTGATCCTCCCTCACCAGGGTGACACAGCAGCCAGTCAATTCTGGGGTCCTCTTCTTTCCCAGGACCCATGTAAACCCTTCTATGGCCAAGCCTGTGTGCCCTGGGATAAGAATGAGAACAGGGAAGACCTCCCTTCGTCAGGCACCCACCAACTTCCCATTCTTCTGCTCCCTCTGAGTCTTTCTCTCTCCTCCTTCTTGCCTGAGCAAATTTCATCTTAGGGACAGAAAAAGAAGGCCTCTGTCTGAGTACTGCTTTGAAAACTGAGGCTATCATATCGGCCTGCCTCCAGCCCTTCTGTCCTTTATCTTGTCATCCAGTTTTATTTTTCTCCACAGTGTTTTCATGTGCTGGTCCTTTAGAAAACATTTGTTTGTTGACTTTTCCCCAGTAGAATATAAAGGTCTATGAAAATAAAGACTATTTTCAGCACATAGGACAGTGGCTCGCAGATGGTGCGCAATAAAAATTTGTTGAAAAAATACTGGATGAATAAATGAATGAAGTTGATCCTTGTTCTTTTGAGATATTTTTTCTTGAGGCAGTAAAAATAGAGTTCCATTGCCTGAGCTGGAGGTGGTGTGGGGGTGGTGTGAGGGAGGGCTATCAGGCCACAGATCCCAGAGAAAAACAAAACGAAACCTCAAAGTTGGATAATATCTCAAAATGTTGTCTCATTATAAATATATACATACACACACACGAAATGACAGCCCTACTACTTAGGTTCTTATGAGGATGGAGTTGGTGTTTTCCTCAAGGTGGGAGAGTCTCCATGGTTCCTTTCTGGTAGGTAGATTTCATTTCCTGGTCTGCTTGCCAGAAAGTACTTGGCAGATACTTGGAATGTAGCACAGTCATTCATCTTGGGAGAACTCAGTAGAGATTTTTGCTCCCAGTCATATTCATGTGTTCTAGCCCGAGTCACTGTTTACATTCCTTTTGCAAACTCTTGATACAGCGGGGTTGCAAAATCACTGCGGAATGCAATAAAATATAAAAATGAAGACTCGAGTGGGAAATGGATTTGAAGTTCATGGTGGTGTTTTTTTTTTTTCCCCAGCAAATATATTAGCAGGGAAAACACATGCATAGATAGATTTATTTTTCCAGAAATAATATTTGTTCTAAATGACTTTATTCTAAATAGAACTGTAGTTCTTTTTTTTTTTTTTTTCTTTTGCTAACTCTGCAGTGAGTATCAAGGAACATAATATTTTGAAAAGACTTACTGATTCATTCATGTATCTTCAGTTGAGATAAAAAGACATCAAAGGTATACATTGGGGAAAACCAGCGAGAATCCCTGAGGTCATAAGTCTTAGTGGAAACTCTCCTGGGTTAGAGAGGAAAAAGATTTGGTGTTCTCTTTGAGAGTAAGCTTTCTCGTAGATTATAAGCAGCACCAAGATTAAAGATTTTAAATCATATGTTTATTCTTAACACTAAATGATGACTTTTCACATCACAAATTACTGTCTTTGCAGTCATTTAAAAAAATACAGGCAATAATGGATCCATGAATCACAAGTTAGATATTGGGGGTTGAAAATGTAGCTTGTTTTTTGCAGATTCTAGGCGTGTTTGGAGACCTATTTCTAAGAAAAACTGTGTGCTTTCCACATAATTCAAGTTTTAATCAAGTCTCTCCTTTCTGGTAACTCCTGGTTCAGATGTTCCTCATTTTCTGCCATCCTGCTCCCTGGAGAAGTGACTTAAACTAGATCATCTTTTAAATGTACTGAAAGCACCGGCTGCAATAAATCACGAAAGGCGATCTCTTCTCCACACTGAATCACTACCTCTAATGTAGCTGACTTCTACATTTGAATTCCCTGAGGCATGACTTAAAGCTTGGCCCTCTGCCAGACGGCCATTAGGAAATTTGTGCAGGTGACTCCAATATACTCAGTGTAATTGCCCCCGGGCTTGCATCTGGTCCCCACAAAAGGACAAGACACATTTGTGTGTCATTTTATGGACAAAGAAGACATACTATGGGAATTTTATTACAACATCCACTTTATGTTACCTGTTACTGTTTATGTGCACATAAGAAAAATAATAATGTAGGCCTAATCAAACTGGAGAGGAAAATACATTCCTACCTTTTTTGTATTTTTCCCATTATAGAGAAATCTCAAATAAGGGATCATTTGGTCATGTGTCCACACTTCAACTAGACATCATATACTTGAAGATCGTATTTGTTGCCTCCTTTCTACGTTTGCTGCGAAATAGGGCAATTTGCCAATGAGGTCTTCTAGGAGCTCGTGGAAGTTCTCTGTGCTTTGATTTTTGTTTTATGATTCTGTGGCTCATAAAAGAATGCAGACTTGCCCAAAAGTTCAGTTCACTGTAGGAGCTGAGCAGCCGGTATTACTCGTAGTACCTGGGGACTCTTGTTCTCCGTTCTCCTGGAATTTGAGATGCAAGATTTTCCAGTGAGAGTTAACCTCTGAAATCAGCGGCGTGGGATTCAAATGCTTTTTATACAAGGAATTCTTTAAAAAGACAAAGCAGTTTAGGACTCTCTAAGCTAGTGCAAGCGGTCTTTCATTGGAGAGGTTGAGCCCATTTGGAAGCTTGGGTGGAAGGAGAGTCATGAGCAGACAATGCTTCCCATCCAAGCACTACCTAGGGAAATTGAGTCTTAGCCAAGAAACCTCAAGGACTAAGGACCCCCAAGTGATACCACTGCCCCCATTCTAGAGGCGGAAGCCCAAATAACATTACCTTTCCTATTAACCTTTATTGTCTGTGTTCTGATTCCAAATTCACTAGGGTCACTTGCTGAAGACTGTTCTTTCTCTTATATACTTGTTTGCCTGGCATTTCTCAGTGTAGCAGTCAATGGACATCGCCATACATCAACAGAATGTTGTTCCCCTTGCATACTTGGTTGCTTGTGGATACGCCCCTGAAAGACATCGGGTCGCACGTCCAGCTTCTTTATTCGTTCGGTCAACAAGTATTCATCGCACACTCACTACGGGGTAATGCCAGCCTGCAAGTCCTCTTGGGACACGGCAGGGGATGCCTCAGTGGCTCGATGTCAGTTTCTGCTTGGAACTATCCGCAAGCCCTTCCCTCGCTCCCTACCATGTTGGATTCTTTCTCAATGTTCCATGTGGCACCATTGGGGCCAGATGCTCATTCAAGCTTTGAAAGGCTTTGATAATTTTCATTCATTTCCTGGGTGGCAAGATAAGGGGCAAAATGGAGACGTGTTTTGCAGGTGAAGCTTTTGAAAACCTTGAAATGCAAATCGTTCTCTATTGTCACTTTCAGGGCTGTACCTTCTGGGATGGGTGGCTGATGGGTTTCCAGAAAGGCTCCTTAGCACACAGCAGGTTTTGGTGAATGGTATAAAATCTCGGGGCCGTTTTGGAGCTGGAAGGAGCCTGAGTGATTATCTGGTATAGCACTTCAGTTTATGAAAGGAAACAGGCTCAGAGGTTAAGGCACTTGGCCTAAAACTTGGTGCAGATTCTGCAAAAACAATTTTATTTGCTTCTGTGATGTGGGGCAAGTTTTTTGTAGTTTCTAGGAGCGTGCTCTCTTGATCATGGGTACTTCTAACACTGATTGTGATACTCCTTTAATTATTAAGATGTAGACCAGGCAAACTCAACTTTACTCAAATTTCACCAGAAAGTCCATAATATAATTTTAAAGAAGCAGAGAATGTTTTAGGATGCCATTGGTCTAGTCCTGATGAAACCTACAAATCAATGGGGCAGCCACCTGCAGGAAGGCCTGCCTCTGTTGTTTCTGTGACCCCGTGTCTCTGGTTGTTTGATAGGATCAGGTTGTTATTCGCTGTGACTTGTGTTACTCACCTTGTTGCAGTCCAGTCGTCACCTCTGAGAGCCTCCGAGAGATAGTGCTGGTAGACAGGCTTCTCAGATGGCCCACAAGGGATCACCACCTCCTGGTCTCATGGCCTTGTGTCATTCTCTTCCCTCGAGCCTGGGCTGTGCCTTGTGATCTGCTCCTAACCAACACACATGGCAAAAGTGAGAAGATGCCACTTCTGAGGTTATCTCACCGAGGATTTTGACTTCCGTGTTGCTAGAAACCCTCTTTATTGCCTTCTTGGCTTGAACGCATTGACGAAGCAAGCTGCCATGATGGGAAGGCCAGCATGACAAGGAAGCGAGGATGGCCTCCAGTGAAGAGCACTGAGGAACTGAGACCCTACCTTCAACTGCCTGGAAGGAACCAAATCCTGGCAGCGATCACGTGGGCTCAGAAGCAGATTTGTTTTTTCCATTGGAGCCATAAGGTGGCCACAGCTCAGTGTATGCCTTGATAGCAGCCCATGAGAGACCGTGAGATGAGGGGATGCAGTGAAGCCTTGCCTGGATCCCTGGCTCACAGAGGCTATGAGGCAATAACTGTGTGTTGTTTTAAGTTGGTACATTTTGGGGATAATTAGTTTACAGCAATGGATAACCAATATGATAGCAAAAGGGGTAAGACAAGCTCCTAAACATATGCTTATTTTAAATGCATTGCTGATCACGGGAATTTTTGCATTATGCATGACCTTAACTTGGCAACTGCAACACAAAGAGCATTTTGAATGAAAATGCGTTCAGACAGGAACGTGCAAAACTCCTCTGCTTCTTTTAAATCCACAGGGACAAGGAAGCTGCATTTGTGACTTAACATAAAATTTGAATTGCACCAGACTTTTCAGATTCGGGCAATTGTGAAACGTGGAAAGAAGAGGAAATAACACATGCCATCACGGTATTCATAATTACACAAATCATAATAGCAACTATTTACTGAGCCCTTGACACGTGCAAGTAATGTGTTAAGTGACTGTGAACCACATTTATGGAATTCTTTTACCAGCTCTGAAGTAGAGGAAGGTTATCCCAACTTTTCATTTGAGGAAAGGGATGTTTTGATGTTTTCCAATGAGTAATTTGCAGGAGTAATGACATTGGAACCCATTGTGTCTTGCTGGAAAGCCTGTGTTTGTTCACAGTCATCAAGCTTAAAAAATTACCTAGTGACATCCATTCCTCTCCTCTGCTTTGTTCAGCCAGTGGTAGCCGGTCATTAGCAATGCTACTTTGTTTTGTAAAACACAAAAACTAAACAAACAAACAAGCAAACAAACAACCTCCCAAAAAACAAAACCCAAACTTCCTGACTCTAAAAGCCACTATTTTCCCAAGAGCATGTTTGTAACAAATCATATTCTGTCTTGTGATTTTTTTTTTATGCTTGTCCTGTCAGTTTTTATCATTGTCTGACCTTTTATCCCCCAAGTATTTGTTCTAGTCAAAAATAACTTCCTTGAGGACAGGAATACTCTTTTACACCTCGGTGTCCCTGGCCATGTCTGTTACCGGACTGAGCAAATAGTGAACGTCCAGGAAATCTCTGTTGATGGATTTAAGTTACTCCGAACTACATACAGTGGTCATCTGAGAGACCATTTCTCTCTGGGATGGACTATCAGCTTTGCAGAAGGGGCCAAGGTTGTCAGGAAAGAGACTTGGCTTGAGTTATGCTGAGAATTAGAAGTTACCACAAGATCAGCTGGATGAATCATCTTAGGGGCAGCCTTACCCTGGGCCCCTCCTGAGAGATTTGGCAGGTAAACTGGGGTAACCAACCATTCTAGTTTCTCCAGGACTGAGGAGTTTCCCAGCACCGTCAGTGCTAAGATCAGGAAAATCCTAGAGAAACTGGGAAGAGTTGGTCATTACAGCAGGGATATTGTTCTGGTCAGAATATTTGTATACCACGGACCCCCCCAACTCATCTGTTAAAGCCCTAATCCCCAGTGTGATTAGATTTGGAACAAGGAATTAATCCAGGTTAAATGAGGTCTTAAGAGCTCATACACCAGGCTGATGAATGTGTTGGCCTGATGGGCCTGATCCAGTAAGATAGCGTTCTTTTAAGAGGAGATACCAGAGCTTGCTTGCTTCCTCTCTCTCTCTCTCTACCATGGGAGGACACAATGAAAAGGAAGCCATTAGTAAACCAGGAAGAAGACTCTCACCAGAACCCGACCAGGCTAACATCTGACCCAGGACTTCCAGCTTCTAGAACTGTGAGAAATAAATCTCTGTTGGTTAAGTCCTGTCCCCAGTCTATGCTATTCTGTTACGGCAGCCCAGGCAGCCTAACACACATGTGGATTTGGTGGCAAAAGGTGCTGTTTTCACTACAGTCACTTTTTTATGAATTTAAATTCAACCAACCAACCAACCAACCGACCAACCGGTCAACCAAATTCTATGTATCTTAGAAGTATACAGGACCCTATTATTTCATAAGTAGTATATGTTTCTTACCAGAAATGTGAGCTAGATTTACATAGTTAGTGTAAGGGTGGAAGATCTAACAGTATTTTGAAGGCCATTATCATCAATATTTATCTGTGATGTGCAGACAGACCCCCTGGGTCTTTTCCATGTTACAGATCTTCTTTGAAGTCCTGGAGAGTTTTGCTCACTGAGCAGCTGGATGGGGTGCACAGAGGAATAAAACCAGGGAATTAGCATGCTCTACAGGTTAAGGAGAACCAAATCAAAAGCTCACACACCAGGCTATTTAATTTATTGGCTTGATGGGTAGAAAGATACCTGCTGGGCGAGGGTGGGTTTGAAGAATCAGATGGAGAGCAATACAAATAAGTATAATTCACACTATTATTTCTTGGCTGCGTTCACACATGGATGGAAAGTTTTTCCTACCTCAAAGCTGGCATACATCTTTTGCCACTTTTTCTGAGCTAGTACCCTGGCAGCTGAAAGTTGGTGGAGAAAATCACACAATTGAGAGCTTGACTAATTTTTTACTTTCAAGCTATTTTAAACTTCCGGTTGGCAATGCCTGGTAGTTCTACTGTGTTGCTTTAGGAGGTGATCTTTCCTATTCACTGAGGTTCATCATTCCTACCTTCCTCTCGATCTCAAACATCCCAGCTCCTCCTTCAGCAGACGACCCTGTCTCATTCTTCATAGAGATTTAAAAAAGGGTGTCATTGGGCCTAACCCAGGAACAAGTCACTGCCAATGATAACGATACACTTTGACCTACACCATATCTTCTTCTCCTGCTCAGCTACGATGAAAGAAATGTTCCTCTTCCTCCAGAACCAATTGGTTCATTTGAGTTCAGTATGCTTGTTTGTTCTCTGTAGGCACCTTCTGAATTGGTCCCCAAAGACTCCCATCTCCGGGTACTCACAGTCTTGTGCAGTCTTCTCACTGGGTTTAGCAACTTGCCTCGATTGAGCAGAATAAGGCAAAAGTGATGGGTTGTCTCTTCCAAGATTATAAGACTGGGTTATAAAAGGCTGTGACTTCTGTCTTGGCCCCATTCCTTTCACTTGCTCTCTGTGATGACGCAGGCATGCAAATGTTGTTGGTGGGACCCTGTCTCTCCATGTCTGGACCCCATTTACATCATTCTGAGGTGAGTTCTTTACTTGTGGAGACAGCGATGTTGACTAGCACCCCCCAGTTTCCATTGTCTTTATATACAGAGGAACAGACAATATAGTTTGCAGAATGTAAAGACATGTTTTGTCTCTGAATTAAAACGTTCCCTCGCATTTGATAAATACCAAGTTAGAAATCTTACTATGCTTTTTTCTATAATCAGCTATTGCTTATATATGACTTTCTCCTCCACACTTTGTTCTCAGTTCGAGTTTTTCAACTTTATTCCAGTTCAATACATTAACCTGATTGACATAAGAAATTGATTCAATATTTCTTTGGGAGAGAGAAAGATAGGATTATTTTAGAAGAAGATGCAGCATTTTCTTGATGACCTAAAATAACATATACCCGACAGAAGAACAGGAGGAAAGAGTTGGTGCTCCAGGAAGCTGTCTACACTCTAGTCACTTTCTGCTTGACTAGACTTTGTAGGCAGCCCGACTCTGGGTGAACGTGGCATTGTGCAACCCAAAGTTGAAGTAGTTTAAAATTTTGCCCATTAAAAAAGAAAAGAGCTTCCTAAATAAATCAGAGGTGTTTCTCAGGTGCTAGGTCCACAAATGTTTTTCTGATCTGTCCAGGGGCGTGGGCCCATAACAGGTGCCATGAGCTTCATCACAAAACAGCATGTGAGTATTGGTTTATGTGAGATCCTGAATGCAAATGAAGAAATCAGAGGATGGTAGAGAGTCAGCTCTATCTAGGCAGAAAAGTCCTCTGGTGTTGTCCCCCCCCGGATCTCTAGCAGGTATACGGCATATAAGAAGCCCTTAATGGATATGTATTAACTAACTTGAGTAACGAGGTTGTAGGTAGCACAACTAGACATTGAGACAAAAGTTAAAAAAAGAAAAGCTACCTGAACAACTAGCTGCTTGTTGAATTTAATACTCGCACCCTGAAAAGACTCAGTAAGTGTTCTATTGTATAATCAACTGATTTTCAATTAACTTGTAATAACTACCTTAATAATTCTAGAGCAGTAATTTGAATCTGAAAAATCGTCTAGCATTTTCCTTTGTAGCCTGTTCTGGGGAAATGAGTCACAAATATTAATTACTGAGTGGGGATTCATTTTTTTTTCTTTCTTTTTTTTAATGCAGTGGTAAACATGCTGCACTAATATTAAATAATTATTGAGTTTTTGATAATTTAGAAGTTATTAATAATTGTTGGGCCAAGGGAAGATTTTATTCAGCTGTGCAAGCACATGGCAAAAGAAAACTAGCTTAAGTTGTTGAATTTCTGCTTCTACTAGAAATCTGTTTAAAAATGAAACTGGAGAACATGTAATTACCCCAATGGAATGATTACGGGACATCGAAAAACTGGTTGCCCTAGGTGGTTAACTGCATGATTAAGGAACGATAATGGCATGGAGAACACGAACCTTGTCCAGTAGTGATCTCAATTTGCATTTTGGTTCAGCAAAGCACAGAGGTTAGCTAAATACCAAAGAGCAGTGAACTGCCTACGATTTGCATCTTTACATGGTGATTAAGAATTCAAGAAAATAGAATATAATATTTATAACACTATATGGACCAAATATCCCTTCAACTTCCTATACTTGCGAGGGTAGAAAGTCAGAAAGGGCCATATTCTTCACTTATGCAACTGATAACCATTAATTTTCTAAGAATTTTCCAGTGATTGCTTGCTTTAAAATGTAAAATGGTGCCAGAAGCTTCAGCATGTGTTAGTCACACTGTAATTTTGGTTATTTCTTTCTAAACTTTTTTTCCAATGCACATTTTTTCCCAATGCATATTTTTTAGAATAGTTACAATCATGTTGTTCTTCAAATTCACCCTCACTCTTTAAAACCTAGTTGTTATAAATGTTACTGGCGTCCATAATAGCAAGAAATCTGGAAATGAAGTATATTTTCATCATAGTCAATGGACACATGGCACTCTTAAATGTACTGGTTATGAAAATGATAGCATTTAGCTGACAATCCCCAGATAATTGACTACCTGGACTCTATCCACTTTTTTTTTTTTTTTTAAATTTTCGTTGTTACAAATGAGACAAATGTTGTAATGCATTTTTCCCCCCATGATTTTGAACTTTTTCTTGGGAAAAAAATTCTACAAGGGAAATTAGTGGGTGAAAATTTATAAACCTCGGGGTGCCTGAGTGGCTCTGTTGGTTAAGCATCTGTCTTCGGCTCAGGTCGTGATCTTAGGATCCTGGGATTGAGCCCTGTGATGAGCTCCCTGCTCAGCAGCAAGTCTGCTTCTCCCCCTCCATCTGTGATTGCTCTCACTCTCTCTCAAATAAATAAATAAATAAAATCTTTTTTAAAAAAGAAAATTTATATATAGCCTCTATTTAATAGCTTTGGAAGCAAATATTATTTGGAACCTAGTTGTTTTCAAGGTAATTAGCTTAGAAATAAAAGGGCAATTTATTAGATGCAAACGATTGCATATACAGAACAGCAGGAAGGAAAGAGAAGTGCTTTTGGCTGGCTGGAACCAGGGACTTACATGTCCTTGGGGTTTTCTCTGACTCTGGGATTTAGCTGTCAGCCTCATCTCATGCAGTTAGTGGTTGGCTTTTATTTTTTCTCCCAGGGGTAACACAGCCTCCCCAAACTTCTGTGTTTCCACCAGTAAGAAGGGACTGGATTTAATTCCAACAGGGAGGGTTCTGGAAAACTGCCTTCATCCCAGCCTGGCTTGGGCAGGTGGCTGCCATCGAGCCATCCATACTGGTTAAGTGGGCAAGACCTAGTAACTCAGGCAAGGTTTCAGAGACCCAACTTTTTTTTTTATTAGGTCCATTTCTAGAGAATGCAGAACTTAGGTGAGCCAGGAGCCTTTGTTATTTACACCCATATATATGATAAACATGCCTTGTCAGTTAGCAGTCCTATAAACACTATATAAATGTACTAGTTTGACGACATCTTCACCAGGATGGGCTATTGACATCATCATCATCATCATCATCATCATTATTTTAAAATATTTCCATTCTGGTTCAGGAAGGTGGACCTAACATACATGTTTGTAAGTCCTCATTCCCCCAGTTCCACTGGAATAACATTAAATAAATACAATAGCAGTAAATCCATAAGAACTCTGAAGGAAATAAAGAGCCCTAAGTTGGTCGGTGACTTTGATACATTTATGGAAGACACAAAGATCATTCTGATGGATGAGAGCGAGCAGAGGATGGTACAGTCCTGAATACGTGCAGAGAAGGCCACGGTGGGGGTAAGAATTGTTCTTACTGATACGGCCCAGAGAGGCTTCCTGCCTAGAGTCTATAATATGAAGAAGAAAGGGGAAAGCAAAGCTACTGCAGAGACATTGTAGTGAAGGGGGAGATGCCAGGGGCCTTCGACCACCCCTGCTCAGTGCAATTCCACCCTTTGGTGGGTAGCTTGACTACACGACCTTAGCAGGTGGTGCCCAGACAAAACCAGAATAAGATCGTTCTCCAAAAAACTGGTGGAGGATGTTCAGCGGGCACTCCGAGTTGAAAGCTGATATGCAAGACTGAAGCTTTCCTCATGTTGACATGTTTCTTTCAGCTATTCATGATTTATGGCTGAATAACAAAGAACCTAAGAACTTAGTGGCTTAAAACAACATTTTACTTTTTCTCAGGAATATGTGGGTTGGAGGGCACCGTTGGGTGTTTTCCTCCTTGCTGTGGTATTGTCTGGGTTACTCATTTAATGACAGTCTGTTGGGAGTGAAGAATCCGAGATGGATTCCCTCACGTATCTGGTGATTCAACTCAAGTGCTTGCAATGTCTGGGGGCTCTCTGGAACTCTCTCTTGTTACACCCCCTCTCATCATTCGATAGTCTAACCCAAGATTCTTTATGAAGGCAGCTATGATGGATTCTATCATGGTAGCTGTACAGGAGACGCAAGGTCCCTTAAATCACACAGCGTCACTTTGACCCTATTCCGTTAGTCAAAGCAAGTCACAAGGCTAGGCCAGGTTGAAGGAGAGGAAAAAGAGGCCATTTGATAGGAGGAATGGCAGGATCCTGTGTGAATATTAATTTTATGTGTCAACTTGATTGAGTCAAGGGATACCAGACATTTGGCCAAACACTACTCTAGGTATTTTTGTGAGGGTGTTTCTGAATAAGATTAACATTTGAATTGGTCAACTGAGTAAAACAGGTTGCCCTCCTTAATGTAGGTGGGTCTCATCTAATCAGTTGAAGGCCTCAAGAGAACAAAACAGATGAATGAAAGGGAACTCTTTCTTCCTGACTATTGAGCTGGATTGGTCTTTTCTGGCCTTTGGACTCAGACTGAAATATCAGCTTGTCCTGAGTCTTGAGCCTCCTGGATTTTGGATTGGAAGAGATAGCTTTTGCTTTCCTGCTGCTCAAGACTTTGGACTTGGACCAGAACTACACATCAGCTTTTCTGGGTTTCTGGCTTGCCAACTGCAGATCTTGGGGCTTTACAACCTCCAAACTGTGTGCGCTAATTTCTTATAATAAATTCACTCACCCCCTCTCCCCCTGCTCGCTCTCTCTCTCTCTCACACACACACATACACACATATACACACACACTGTTTGTTCTGTTTCTGTGGAGAACTCTGACTAATCCAGCATTCATGGACATGGAACGTAGAGATTGTTGGTGACCATTTTTGTGGATATTCTACCACAAAGATGGTGAGTGGTCGTGCTTGCACTCTAAAGAGGACTTTTCCATTGCTACTTCTTGGCCATGTGCACTGAGCATAGATTCAGCCCTGCCCATTAGGGGAGAAGACTGATGGGGAAGCAGAACTACATAGTCTCATATTGTCAGGCTATATTTTTATTTATAATGAGGAAACAAAAGATCTGAGACATTTAAGGAAAATCGCCAACATGAAAGAAAAGAGTCAAGAAGAAAATACAATGATTAATTTTGGAGGAAAAAGAGATACTTCAGTGAATGAAATAGAACTTTATAATGATTACGATTAGTGGTTATCAGTTTTCTAACACTTCTATAGCAAATTATCACAAACTTAGTGGCTTACAATGGCACAAATTAATTATCACACAGATCTGGAATTCAGAAGTCTGGAATGGTTCTCAAAGGGCTAAAATAAAGGTATTGTCAGGGTCCACTCTTTTCTGGAAGTTCTAGGATAGAATCTGTTTTCTTGCTTTTCCAGCTTCTAGAGGCTGTCCACATCCCTTGGTTCATGGCCCTTTCTTCTACCTTCGAAGCCAGTAATAGCCAGTTGAGCCTTTACCATACTATGATCTGTTTTTGACTGTCCTACCTCCTCCTTCCTTATTTAAGGACTTTTGTGATGGCATTGGGCTCACCTGGATAATTCAGGATATTCTTCCTAAAGTCAGCTGACTAGTAACATTAATTTCACCTGCAACAGTAATTCCCTCTTGCCAAGTAACCTAAAATATTCACTAATTGTGAGGATTAGGACATGGACATCTTTGGGTGGGTGAGAAGCATCATTCTGCTTACCAGAGAACTAGCAAATTATGAGAAGAAACATAATTTGATGAAAATAGGAAGTAGACTTTTTTTTTTTTGGAAGCATTTATATGTGGACAGAATCTCAAACATTTTAGGGGCTCAATATACAACTATTTGTTGGATGTTTGGAAGGTGGAGATAGAAGGCAGTGTTACTGGACCCTGTGAAGTTTTCTGGTTTTGGTAACATGGATAAATATTTTAAAGTCTGTGTAGAAGTATTTCTGGAGCCATCATGTGAGCGAAGGGCTATGAAACAAGATCCTGCATTCAAATATTTGCTTACAAAATGATAATTTACAACGAGAAATGCTGAAGATACCCCAGGGAATTGAAGTAGGTGAGTGATACTGATTAGGAAGGAGACGGAACATCTAGAGCCGTAACTTGCCTTATTTGTAGTCTGGGGCAGAAGGGTCTCAGTTACCTATATTAACTAGTGTTGGTGAGGGCATAGAAGAGGGTTCTCTTTCTACTTTATTAATAGGTGTGGATGAAGGGCTGGGTTGAAGGAAGCAAGTTCAAGGTCCCAAATAGGCAACTGGACTGTATGTTACATGGTGCAGACAATAGGGTAGACTATCTACAGGGGCTTTTTTTTTTTTTTTTTTTTTTCCTCTATGTTGCTTCAACGTAAAAGCTATTTTCTCCTCTGGTCTGAGCAGGATGCTATGTTAGTTGTTGACACAGTGACTTTGCAGAGGATGTCTGCTTTATTTTTTTTTTTTTAAATTCCATGAACTTTGAGATAAGTTATTTTTATGTAGTGTCCTTTATATATGTGTAAACAAAATGTTCTACTGAATCTAAACAACCAGAGCTTTAAATTTTGAGTCACTGTGAGAAAACTGACTACCAGACATTCAAGGGAAAAATCCATGCAAACTCTAATTCAGATTCCTTCTCCCAAAGTTGATAAGTCATTTGATAAGATTCTTTCGGGATCTGAGGCAGAAAACCACACTTAGAAATGCACTAGAACGGTTTTTGTTTGGTTCAGAATGAATAACGTTGATATGTGATAGACGATACCTTTTTGAAATAATTCAAGAAAAAGAGCTTCAGTTTCATGAGCAAGGAGTTGCAGTATATTTTGTGTCATGAAAAATCCTATATGGCATGGTCAAGGGCCCTTTACCATTCTGGGACACAAAGAAACTTTTAAGTCTTGATAAGGTAAACAAATGACAGCATCCCGTGACTTTCTGCTCAAGTTTGAAGGACTGCATTTCAGGACATGTATTATATAGAGAGTTTTAAATATGGTTTTATATTAGGCTTTGTGAATATTGGAGGAAATAAGGCTTGACGTTCTGCTTCATAATGATGCATATCAGTACTTTTATATTTTTGTAGCCAACTTTTTATTTTGGAATAATTTGGGGTTTACAGAGAAGTTACAAAGATAGATAGTATAGTCTCATATACTCTTCCTCCAACTTCGACTTCCCCTTCTATTGTCTCACACTGCTGTAGCGCATTTGTTAAACTCAGTAAGCCGCATTGCTACGTTCCTATTAACTAAATTCCGGTCTATTTTGAAATTCTTCTAGTCTTTCCCTAATGTCCCCTTTCTGCTCCAGGATCTCGGCCAGGACACCCTGTTGTAGTCTAGTTGTCGTGTCTCCTTTGTGTCCTCTGTCCTGTGATGGGTTTCTCAATCTTCTCTTGTCTTTCATTAACTTGACAGTTATTTTATAGAATGTTCCTCTATTGGGGTTTCTCTGATGTTTCTCTCATGATTAGACTAGGTTGTAGACTTGGGGGCAGAAAACCACAGAGAGGAAATGCCCTTCTCCTCACAAAGTAATAGAGTTACATGGTGCCCACGTGATTTGTCATTGGGGATGTTAACTTGATCATTTGGCTTATCAGGTTTCTACTCTGCAAAGTTACTATTTTCTGCTTTCTTTGGAAATGAGTCACTAAGTTCAGCCCGCACTTGGCAGAGTGAAAGGATTAAGCTCCGCCCCCTGGAGGAGAGTATATTTACATATATTCTTTGGAATTTGAAATCTATTTTTTAATTAATTTTTTAATTTTTTTTATAAACAGAGAATGTATTATTAGCCCCAGAGGTACAGGTCTGTGAATTGCCAAGTTTACACACTTCACAGCACTCACCGTAGCACATGGAATTTGAAATCTATTTGAAAATGTATTTCATTTAAGGATTTTGCCCTTGGTGGACCTGTATGTTGTATGTGTGAAGAAAGGGAATCCTATACATAAATGCTTCCTAATTTGTCTCTATCCTGAGTGAAGAGTGTGTTTCCGATGCTATGCTGACACTCTAAGATCTTTTGTCTAAAACGTCCAACCATATTGACCTATGCAGGATTATGGCGGAGGTGAATATAGGGAGATTTGCGTGTACTTTTTGGGTGTGTTTTCATCTTTAGATGAAATGATGCTGAATTCTAAATATGAAATATAATAAACTCATTGATTTTTAGATCAAAGCTTGGGTATGGCACAGTCCACATGGGTGCACGTAAGTCTCAGTTCAACCGTGTCTCTGCATGCTCCGTGGCTGGCTGACATATCAGTCTCTAGCAGGATTTGCATCACCGCCCCCTCTCTGGGACCTTAGCATCTGTCCCTAAAGCAGATGTTAAGGATTGATTTCTATCCTTCCAAAATTCATCTATTGAAGCCCTAACCCCCAGAACATCAGTATGTGATCTCATTCGGAAACAGTCTTTACAGGTTTGTAATTTGTAAGTTGGGATCATGAGGGTTAGCCCTAATCTTATATGTCTGGTGTCCCTATTGAAAAAATGGGGCAAGTTGGTCACACAGACACAAGCACAGAGAGAATGTCATGTGAAGAATAAGGTAGAGATTGGGCAATGCTTCTACCAGCACCAACACCAAAGACTGCCAGCAAATACCAGAAGTGAGGCAAGAGGTATATAACAGATTCTTTCTCACAGCTTTAGAGGAACCAACCCCACCAAGACCTTGATTTTGAAATCTCAATTGGCAGACCTGTGAGACCGTATATTTCCATTGTTTTAAGCTACCCAGTTAGTGATGCTTTGTTACGGTACCCCTAGCAAGCCAGTAGAATAGATTATTGAACAACCAACCCAGCTTGTGTGGCTCAGAGCCTGGTTGGTTAGAAAGCTTTGTCTTGGTCACGGACTCCAGAAAGAATCTGAAACTTCTCCTTTACTATAAACCCTTCGCAATTAGACACTGGTACTAACTGTTCATTTAAGATTGTTTCGTAGTGTGGATCCTATTGACCTAATTCTGATGATATAGAAGGAAGGTTTTGTTTGCCTCCCAAAATCTTCAGAGCTTCCCATCTACTGGTCCTGTTGTGATGATAAACCAATGTCAGTTTTGGTTGTCAAATTCCTGCCCACTTCATAATGGTTGAACCAGTAGCTGAAGCATTCAGCTCTGCCTTCTGGTCTGGTTAGAGGGGAGGTCAGCGGCATTTTTTTTTTTTTTTTTCCTTTTCTGGCAAAACAACATTACCTTTCCAGGTAGTGTGAAATGTGGTTGTTTATTTAGCAATTGAGTTGAAAGGGGTTTGTGCATTTTGCCCATGAGTCAAGCTCCTGCCTTTCCCTGTCTCAGCCTCAGGCGGCATTAACCGGCTCCGTGGACTGCTCACAGCCCCAGGAGGGTGAGGGTGTGGATAATTCCATACAGCTGTACCTGGCCCCTAGCAGGCTGTGGCAAATGTTTCTCAACTCATTCAGGGACCAGAATGTGTTCATTTTCCATGAAAGAATTACTTAAGTGATGGCCTGGGGGGTGGAGAAAAGAGGCGGTAGGTGGTTATAGTCATTAAAGTCATTTGAAATTTAACTCCTAGAAAGGCATTATCCTATACTAGTCCTTTTCCAGAATATTCATTCAGTTAATTTCTTAGGCATGCCTGATGATAATCTAGGGAAACAGAACTATCATTATATCTATTTAGCATTTAAAGGAACTAAAATGTGGAAATGAACTAACAACTCATAGGTGTACCCCACCCCCACCCCCAATTTAAAGCTTAATTCCAATGTAATTGAAACTAACATTTCCCTAAGAAGGTATCTTGGGCATTTGAACAAGCCAGTGAAAACTTGGCACTTTTGTCTATTTTCAACACACTGTTGTCAAACGCAGCTTGGGTCACTTGAGGGTTGTGGAAGGTGAAGCGGGCCCTGTGATGTTCCTCCTTCAAAGGAAGACATAGGGATGGGGTGGGAAGGAGAAGATGGCATTCCCTAACCAGGGAGTAGAACACAGTCCGGTCGAAGTGAGAGACCATTGGAGGAGGGACTCTGTGTACATCACTGTTTGATCGAGGTTGCTGGTTAGGGGCCCAGATGCAACTTTCAGGATTGTGTCACCTACGTTTGGCAGAATTCATTTTTCCTATTCCATATTAGGCTTTGCGTTTTAGGGCAAAAATTCTGATTCATCCCCAAGCATGCCTATTCCGTCTCTTTCAGCAGTTAGTGTATTTTTAAGGAAAGAGACTCTGGGTCTGATTTATCTAACTGCCAAGTCCTTATCTCTTCTTTGGAAAGGACTGCGGTCTGGATCATCTGGAGGGCAATTTGGGGGCAATCTCCTATTCTCACGATGACACCAAACCTTACATCGGGAGGAGAGGAGAGCATTTCCAACAGCAAAATGAGCTAGGATAAATTAGAAAAAAGTACCAAGTACCTCAGTGAAGCGAGATTGTCACTTACCTGGGCAGAACCAAACAGCATGTTCTGAGACCAGCTCAAAAGCTGAACGAACAAAAGGACAGGGGAAGAAGCTTAGAAAAGAGAGCCCAAGTAGACTAAAATAAAACAACGCAAAATAACCTCAGATAAGGGAGGTATAGCCTGGTGGAGAGGTGCAGGGGTAGCGATTGACCCACAGTGGACGTGACCATTTTTGGAGGTCGTCAGTGGCAGGCCGTCAGTGGCGGGCCACAATGGGGGCCAAGAGCAGTTGCCAGGTCTGGGTGGAAGGAAACCGGAACCATTTTGCTGTGTAGAAACTCACCCGCCTACACATCTTGGCCCATTGGGAGTGGATTATGTTATAGCAGTATAAAACACACTCCTAATTATGATCTTTAGCTACCAGGAAAGTTTGAATCGTGCTTGCATGCTTGCATATTTTACTAAGAAACAGAAGTTTGGAATAAGTGAAATGTTTAAAAGTTTGCTAAAAGGGTTAAATTAGGGGATCTGTGACTGTGTTATACAGAGCCACTGATTCCTGGAGATGCTGGCAAATTGATGTGGAAATTGTACCTTACTATTGAGATAAAAGAATTGGAAATTAAATTTCAAAGAAAAAGAACTCATGGCCTTGAAATCATCATCAACTCAGTGGGGGCAATTTGTGAGACAAACATTACAGAACAAAAGGAACAATAATGAAGATGTCTTAAAACACACACACACCCCCCCCACCCCCCCCCACACATACACATTGTGCTCACTTTTACATACACACACTCACACACACTCTCAGACACATTCACACACACACATTTCTTCTTCCCCCTCCCCTGCCTTTTTACAGAAAGGACTGTATTTGTTACTCTTCCCGTTTCAGGATTTCTAAGTATGAAATCTACTCAGAAGGTGGAAGAACGAGTAGGAGAAAAGTCGGTTTGTGTCACGTAATGACAACTCTTCGTAGAACGGAGGTTCTGAGAAACCTGCTTTATCTGATGCGCCTCATCACGTCACTCATCCCATTCTCCCTCCCTCCCCCCCTCTCAAATCAGCTTAAACCTTTTTAGGGCTTTCTGTGCTCAGGTCTTATTGACAAGCACACCCTCCATCCCCACGGGGCGGTGCGTGTCTGTGGTGAGCGGCCACGGTAGCGAGGGGGAAGTCAGTGAGTCAGAGCCTGTTACCTCATAGCCCTGACCAGTACAAGGACGGTCCCCCTACCTGTTGACTAACTAAATGGGCACCACCAAAACCTCATTAGAACGGGAAGTCCAGGATCTGGAGTTCACCATCTTCTCATCTCTGGTCCCATTGGACAGAGAGATTGCTGAGTCCTCAGGGACGGTTTTGAAGGAGCAAGAGAAACTGCAGAAGATCAAGGCCATTGCGATGGGGCTGGATGGAGATCACCTTGGAGGCCCCCGGAGCACACACTTGGCTTCCCTCACTCTTAAAATACAGGCTTATAAACACATGCCTGGGATGCCCAAACCTTGAAGGAACAGGTAAACATTTAGACAGTGGACAGATAAAGTCTCTAGAGTGATAATTCCTTGAGCTTGGAGGGAGCTCTGTGTTTGGCTCTCTGACATTGTGTTTATTTGTGTATGTGAGGGTTTTACAAGTGAATCCCAGCGTGGAAAGATAATAGGCCATCCGTGTGGCACTGGCTGCCGACTGGGGGCATCTTGTGGGCTAATGGATTCTTTTAGTGGGAATTCCTTTGCAAATTTTAAAACAAGTTGTGGAAGCAGCCAAGTGACGTTTTCTCTTTCTCTCTGTCTTTTTTCTCAAAGAGTTAAAAATAGCCAAATTTAGAGCTCATTTTGAAAGCACTTTCCCACCTCGTCTTAGGGGTTGAGAGTAAAGGAAATTGAGTGTCACCTGAGCTGGATCTTTGGATGTGGGTGAGAGCAAAAGCCAAGCCCTGGGTTATTTTAACTGAGCAAGACAGAGAAGCAGAGCTAGAAATTCCAGGTTGGAAAGGGCCCACAGGGTCGTTTGTTGTAAGGTTCCTTCCATTGTTCTGGAGGAATCCGAGACCCCTGGTGCCAATGATCTAGGTTTCTTGAATCCGAGCCATCTGTCGCAGGTGTTGAGAGCCTCAGGGCAGAGGAGTATGAGGCCACGTGGGCTCTGGCCGCAGTGCCAGTGGGGGAAATTTTGGAGAAGCAGGGTGGGTAAGCGGTCAGAAGTGGCTTTGGAGGAGTCAATGTCATAGTCATGGAGGTGTGGAGCGATTCTTCCCAGGTCCCAAAGTGGGACCACTTTGAGTCAGAAGTAGGAGAAATGTATTGCGGTGCCTGCAGTGAATGCTCAGCTGAGCAGACCTGCCCTGGTTTTATCATTACTCACCAGACCACCCAAGAACCTGCCAGAATTGTTGGAAAAGACCCAAAAGGTCATCCTGTGCTACTAGTTTTTTCACTCTTGGTCTCAGAGCTCTGGGGTGTGCCTGGAGGAGGAAAGGGAAGGCCGAATCTTCATCTTGCCTTTACCAAAGCTGTTATGTTTTAGACTTTCTGTATTAGAATTCTTACTAAGATTTCCTTTGGGAAAAAGAAGGGCATTCTGTCCATTAGCGAAATGTTTGAAATATTACTCATCTAATCTCTTCTCATTTTACAAATGAGGAAACTGAGACCCAGAGGGTTAATTGACTAACCTGGGATTCCATAGTTAATGGCCCAGATTGAGTTACAACTCTTATCTTTGGCCACTGGTGTACTAGTGGTGATTGTAAAAGGGGATCGGCTACACAGAGGTCTCCACATGTTATGTGTATTACCTATAATTCTCTCTTTTTTTAAAGATTTTATTTATTTATTTGACAGAGAGATCACAAGTAGGCAGAGAGGCAGGCAGAGAGAGAGAGGAGGAAGCAGGCTCCCTGCTGAGCAGAGAGCCTGATGCGGGGCTCGATCCCAGGACCCTGAGGTCATGACCCGAGCCGAAGGCAGAGGCTTTAACCCACTGAGTCACCCAGGCACCCCTATAATTCTCTTTTAAAGTACTAATGCTCACATGGCAGGAATCACCCATATTTGGGTGTAATATCTATTTAATAACAGTGGTGTTGTTACATGTGGGTTGGATGATATTGATAAATTCTTTTTTTCTTATATTGTTATCATATGATCATTCTGAAGACCTGTTTTGCTTCTTGTATGGGAATGAAACCAAGATCGAATTTCTTGTTTTAAATAATTTGATTGACAGCTAAAACTTTAACCAACTGGTGAGCAGAACCCCCTTTGAAACAGAAATAATTATGTTTGTTGGCATGTAAAGTTTATAGGAATGTTTACTTCCTTCCATTTTCTCCTTCTGCCTTTCAGTTTGAAAGCTTCTTCTTCTTTTTTTTTTTTTTTAAAGATTTTATTTATTTATTTGACAAACAGAGATCGCAAGTAGGCAGAGAGGCAGGCAGAGAGAGAGGAGGAAGCAGGCTCCCTGCCAAGCAGATAGCCCGATGTGGGACTCGATCCCAGGACCCTGGAATCATGACCTGAGCCAAAGGCAGAGGCTTTAACCCACTGAGCCACTCAGATGCCCCTGAAAGCTTATTCTTGTTTGATCAACTTTATTCAACTTCTAAATGTTGTCTGTCACCACTGTGCAGTAACAATACAGCGATTATCTACAGTAAGAGAATACAATGTAATCTTTATCCAGAGGAAAATAATACCTAAAGCCGTTGGCAGACCAATATAAAGCTATTGTAGGAAAAATGTAAACATGGAGCTAGTGCTATTTTCTAGTTTCTCTAGTTTTTCTAGTGTCAGTTCTCAACATTTTATGGAATGCATCCTCAAGGCTTGAACTAGTGACTGTCTTCCTAACATTCTCCTAGGTGTTACAATTACATATGGAAGCAAATCGAGCTCCCTGTCTTAGGAATGGTATGCAAGAGTTATACAAAGATGTTCTAGGAACCAGGAGGGAGAGCAAATAAACTAGGTTGGGCAGGTGGGACACGAAAAGGCTTTTCACAGGAATACTTCAAGATCAGTTTTGGGGGACTGAGCAGGAGTAAACTAAAGGAGAAAAAGCAGGGCAGAAGGTAGACCACCTAAGAAGCTTGATACCACATTGGAAACACAAGTCTTCTGCCATGTCTGCAAAGAAAAAAGCCAATTTGTGTGTGCTAAGAAGGATGAAAGATAGGCAGGTGGTTGATGGATTGCAGAGGGCTCTATGAGCCAAGATGAGAGCTGAAACAAGGTTTTAAAATTTAGGGCTGAATAGTGAAGAAGTTTAATCCTAGAGGTAGAAACAGAAGGCAAATTAAAGTTAAATATTTGGGAGTAAAGACAAAACCCTGTGGTTGCATTGAAATGGGGTGGCCAAGTTGGGTTTAGAGAGAAGAATCTTTGCAGTATAAGAGATCAGTGGTATTAAGTGTTCAATACAGATATGCGTTCAATCATCTATCGTAAGACATGGATGTCATACGCAGTGTTTTTGGGAATAGAGGTAGAAAAGAAGAACTGGCAGCTAGAAATCCAAATTCTCAACCAGTAACAGGAGACGGGAGGGTGATGGAAGAGCTTGGTAAAGCTCAACCATTTTTATTTCCAGGTGGGGGAGAGTGTGGTTTGGAGGAGAAGAGGAAAGGTAGCAGGGGGACTCTTTTTCTCCTAAATTCTATGTACATGAAAGTGGAGTGGGAGGCCCCGTTTTCTCCTCTCAGTTGAGTTATGTCAAAATTTAAGGAAAGAGACTCTATGAAATTTCCCTATAATGATCCTGAAAATATCAGGTAGTAGCTACTCAGTACATGGTTACTAAACATTGCATAAAGAACTATGACTGTTCTCTGGAGAAACAGATCCCGGTGACTCCATATCTTTTGGCACTTTTCCTGGGCTACTGAGATATTTGCAATGGTCCTTTACATGTTAATATCTCCAATCCTAGCAGTGAAAGTTTATTTCCATCAATTTGCCTTCAAGTAAACTGTATAAGTTGCATTTCATGATTTCATTGATATTCCCTCCTTTACCAATATTTACTAAGCACTATTGTGTGTTATATGCAGGAGGTATAAAGGGAACAAATTAGAAAGTTTTCCCTCTCCTCATGGAGCTTATATTCCAGTGGGTGTGGAGTGTTACTAAGATTATTTTAATAAGTAAGATTATTTTAATGCTTAACTTATATTTTCCTTTAAAAACCAACAAAAATGAGTCCCTCATTATAACAACATTATAATATGTTATCTTAAAAGACAAATGTGTAGTATTGTAAATAAATCCATTTCTATGAGTGATCATTAATCATTAATCACTATCAACCATTGCTTAATCTAGCCTGTGTTTAATTTTTGTTCTTGAATCTTAGAATGTGGTAGATATTTTAGAAGTGTAGTCATTGATCCCTAAGCTATATGGCATTCATCATTGAATTACTTTGTCTAGTTGTTGAGTTTTCTTTTCATATATTTCTTTGATGTTTAATGCACCAAACAATTTGTCTTTACCCATCTTTCTGTTTTCTCTTTTTGGGTCTCATATTTCTTTACAAATGGTCTTTAGTCACTACTTAGGCTAATCTCTGTGTACCTCTGTGACTCCTGGCAGAGGTGTATAATTTTTCTCTTTTGTAAAAAGAAGAGAATTTTACTCATTCCAAGAAGAAATTGAGCTTATTAGCTATTTACCTTTTTGATAATTTGTATTAATTTCCCTCATAGCAACAGTCTGAGTTGGATTGAGAAAACAGTTCAGGTTACACCCCAAATTGCTTTTGTAAAGGGTTGTACATTTCCTGTAGGAAATATTAAAAGTAACAATGGAAACATTTAACGAGTTTTAAAAATAAAGCTAAAAGTGGCTTTAATTGCAGGTATAGTAAAACTCCAGTGATTGTTACAAATTCTGTGAAGACCTACATGACTAAAATTGTGATTATTACATTTATAGTTTTATTATTTTTAAGCACATGTACAACGTCTAAGGAACACTTAAGAGTAATTTTTTATTAGCAAATTAATTTTTAAAGTAATCTTAAAATATCTCATTCTTTTTGTTTCCTTGAGAAGGGTAGAAAGCTCCCTTTGATCCTCTCTACTTTGTTCCACTGAGCTGCAGAAAGGGCACAAGGATCCCAATTATTTTGTGTGACTGTATGTGTCCATGCGTAGATAGATCATAAATCAATATAATTACATAAATTAACACTGTTACATTATATTTATGACAAGATATATCCTTGATGCACAATATTATTGGAGTATCAAGCGATTGAATCATTACTCTCCTTCCTTGAAAAGTTCTTGAGGATTGACAAATGATTACCCTCTCTGTGAAGGTAACCACGTGGGAGAGTGATGTGTTCTTTTCAATGAGATATTTGAATTCCTCTCGCTCTCCTCGAGAAAAGATTTTGTTTTCCCATGAAAAGGTTACGTGCAAGAGGAGAGCCCCCTGGTTTTGTCCCTTCTGTCTTCCTGGCCTGAAGGTGGTTATATGGGAAAATGATAGTTGGATTTGTGGTAGCCATCTTTACTGGGGGCGTGAGACAAAAAGCCCAAGGACAAAGGGCCATACTATTTAGGATGCTGGAAGATAGAGATGAGATCAGAAGGATAGAAAGAAGGAAAGGAAAAAGAAATGAATCTATACCTCTGAGGACATCACCGTGTTATCTTGCCACATTTGGAACTACTCACTTCTGGTTTCCTCATCTGTGAGGTAATCACTCAAGCTCCTATTGGCAAGTGAATTCTAACTGATACATTTTAACATTTTTCTGACTCATTCTCAACCTCACATTGGATTAGTAAGTAAGAGCAGATATTTAAACCTAGGTTTTTATATCCAAAGCCCTGTGTTTTTCTGGCCTTGCCGTCTTTCCACATGGTTATAATTTGGGAAATAAATACACATAGTATGAAGTAATAACATACGTTACCCATTATGAAGACTTGCCTACTCTTACTTAAAGCCTTATTTCTCTCATTATGCTCTAGACTACCCTACTCATGGCTTGTCTAAACAGTTCATTTCCCTATATTACCCTCTGTTTCCCTTGTCATTGTGTGTTTGTTTACCTCATTGCAACGTCAGGCAAGTTCTTGATCATCAAATTATATTTCCTGATCTTTATAAGAGGACAATTTATATTACCCGTTTGCAGATTCCAGTCTTGTTGAGTGGGAAGGACCTCATGGGGGGCGCTCAATTTATTACCAACATTCTAATTTTTCCCCCAACATTCTAATTTTTGCTTACTGATGGTTGTTATACAGGTGTTTAAATCTTTCTGTGCATTGTAAACATTTAATAATGACTACTAATAAGAAAACAGATCAGTTTATAAAGTTTGTAAAAATAGCACAGTTGAAAAATTGGCTTGTGAATATTCACATGGGAGAGAAGATGGATATTAAGAAAACCACAACTGTCAATGTCTGTGTCCCTTTAGCTCACTTTGGTTCTCTAAGAAAAAAAACATTTTGATATAAAAGTAAAGTACACATGAAAAACTGCAGTTGAATCATGACTTATTTTTGTAGTATATATGGTGTGTAGAGAAATTACATTTGGAATAAAGGCCCATAAGGACACATGACATTTTCAGCTACCTTTGTCAAGAAATGGGTGTACTTAACATTTTTATTCAATTTTTAGTGGTGACAGCCTGGTCCATCATTTTCTTTCGTTGATTTGCCTTTTTCTAGAGATCAAGTTTTAAAAATCTATATGTAGATATTTGGTATGTATGTAATTGAAATCTAATTATACCATTATTTATGTATTCAGAGAAACCAGAGATTCTGCAGTTAGAACATATAACTAAAACGGGGAACTACGTTTAGTCCCTTACGAATGTGGCATTAAGACAAATGAGAAGGCCCTCTGAATACACTATAAAACTGGGTTATAAAGGGAGCAGAGTAGAGACTGGCATAGATATTCATTAAGGGCAAAATGACTCCTGAGCTAGTTTAGAATCAATTCTCTGAGTTAATTAGCTGTACCAATTTATTTATTTAATATATATATTTAAAGACTTTATTTGTCAGAGAGACAGAGAGCACAAGCAGAGGGAGTGGCAGGCAGAGGCAGAAGCAGGCTCCTCGCTGAGCAAGGAGCCTGATGCAGGACTCCATCCCAGGACTCTGGGATCGTGACCTGAGCCGAAGGCAGATGCTTAACCGACTGAGCCACCCGAAGTCCCTGCACCAATATATTTAAAGAAAGTGTGTCGAATGCGTGGATTGAGAAAGCATCAAAGCAGGAAAAGGAGAGATCCAGAGGAGACCTTTGTGTGATTCAACCAAGACTTGTCTGAGAGAGATGATGTTCTGAACCACCGTATGTCCCAAGGCAGGCATATTATTGGTGTTGTTTTTATTCTTCATCTCTGACATATACTGGCTGTCTCAGGGTCAGGTGCTGCACACCCTTACATATTCTGTCACTTAATCCTCATAAAAGCTCAGGGATGTGGGTGCTACTATTATCCTTATTTTACGGATGAGGATATTAAGGCTGGGGAGGGTCAAATGGTTTAGGTTCGTACCGCTGGTGAGCCGCAGTGTTAGGATTTGAACTTTGTCTAGAGCACTTGTTCATGTAACCACCATTCGGCGAACTTAGGAGGACAAAGGGGAATTCTCTGCTCAGGTCTGCAAAGAGCAATAGGAGGGTTAGGAGTTTGAGACTTGCCTCACAGGTGTGAGAATTAAAGCAATACTTCAAGGTCTCTTGAATCTTGGTTTGATGTATTTCCAGCACAGCAGGTTGATTCTTCTCCATAAGGAAATCATTAAAGACTAGGCTGGTGAAGACGAGGCCACCCTCAGCACTGGAGGACGGTACTCTTTGGAAGGAAGTAAATATGCCTGGATATATAAAAATGTTTATGTGTATATAACGTGTAAGCGTCAACCCTCCCCATTTGTGGATTCTGTGTTTGGGAATTTGCTTACTTGCTAAAACTTATTTGTAATCTCCAAATCAATACTCTGGGCACTTTTGTGGCCATTCGCAGATGCGCAGAGAGTAGCAGAACATCGAATCACCTGATCCCCATGTTCCCAGGGAACTTGACCAATGTGACCCTATGCTTCTTTCAGCTTTCGTAAGGTAAACAAGTATCCTTTTCTCAACATATTTAATGCCACATTTTTCACACCTCTGTGCTTTTGGTTGGTGATTTTATTACTTGGAATGGTCCCCGAAGCCACTGCTAACATCCTTACTAAATGCAAGGAGGCTGCAATGTGCCTTATGGAGAAAATGCGTGTGTTAGATATATTTGTTCAGTCACGAGTTACAGTGCTGTTGGCTGTGAGTTTAACGTTATTGAATCAACAGCATGGATTAACTAAGGTATCTTTCAATAGAAACCAGGTTATGTATTGATCAGTTGATGAAAATGTTGTGACCAGATGCTTGGAGAAACTTAATGTTCTATTTCCTCCAGGAGCAGGGGTTCAGTATTTGCTAATTAATGTTTGTGGTGACTTTATAGAATATAAAAACGATGAATCATGAGAATCGATTGCGTGTGTGTGTGTGTGTGTGTGTATCACAGTGAGATAGATATATAGATAGATAAATGTATATATCTAGATAGGTACCCATAGATATCAATGTATATCTATCTACACGAATATAAATGTATAAAGATATGAGAAGCTATCAATGTAATAAACCCTCAAATAACATGCCAGCTGTCATTATCTAGGTATCTGACTAGAACTACTCTGCAACCCACAATCACTCCTGGGAAAGATGATGATGAGTTTTCTGGCTCTAAGTCACACTTCTCCACAGTGGAAGGGGCAGTAATAAACAAAGAAACCCCTTACTCTCATGGAACTTATAGTATGATAGAAGTTACAAGACCTTAGTTCGCACTATATGTACAACATCTAACTTATGGAACCTCATACCCAGAAAGGACTCAAAGGTTTTCCAATTCCCTAAAAATCTTAAGGAAAAAGTGGAGGTTTGGTGAAGAAAGAGCAAAGTTCAAATTTCAATAACTAATAGACTAAAGTAGACAAGCAAATGAGTCCTGGGTAGGGAATTTTTGCAATGACTTGTCCTTGTTCTGAAACTTAGTATTCTATGAACAGGTGTCTTGAGCTCTACATGAACAGTGAGAATCCTGTCTAATGTAGGAAATGAATACATGTTCTAGCTTTGAGGTCAATGAGTATGATATTCCTATTTCTTTCCTAGGTTAAGGAAGCAGATTGGTTCTGATGCAGTGCCAACAGAATACATGATCTGATTGTCCCAGTTGTCCTCTGCCAAAAAAAGCAGAATGGGCTTTCCAGAGTTCATTACGGAGTATTGAACATATTTAGTGTTAGAGTGCCTTAGAAACAAGCCACCCTTCAAAGCTTTCTAGGTAATTTGAATCAGGTTGCTGAACTTTGAAAAAATCTTGCAGCCAAGTTTAGAGGGTCAAGGTGCTTGGAAAACATATGTACTCTAGGCTATTTCAAAAATGCATCTACTTTGGAAAACAGTGTGGATATTCCTTAAGAATTTAAAAATAGAACTACCCTAGGACCCTGTGATTGCACTCTTGGGTATTTACCCCAAAGATACAGATGCAGTGAAAAGAAGGGCCATATGTACCCCAATGCTCATAGCAACAATGTCCACATTCACCAAACTGTGGAAAGCCAAGATGCCCTTCAACAAACAAATGGATAAAGAAGATATGGTCCATATATACAATGGAGTATTATGCCGCCATCAGAAAGATAAATACCCAACTTTTGTATCAACACGGATGGGACCGGAGGAGATTATGTTGAGTGAAATAAGTCAAGCAGAGAGAGTCAAGTATCATATGGTTTCACTTACTTGTGGAGCATAAGGAATAAACACGGAGGACTTGGGGAGATGGAGAAGAGAAGTTGGTTGGGGGAAATTGGAGGGGGAGACGAACCATGAGAGACCGTGGACTCTGAGAAACAAACAGGGTTTTGGAGGGGAGGAGGGTGGGGGGATAGGTGACCCTGGTGGTGGGTATTAAGGAGGGCACGTATTACATGGAGCACTGGGTATTGTACATAAATAATGAATTTTGAAACACTGAAAAAATGAAATAAAAAAGAAAAAAAGAAAAAAAAAAAGGAAACAAAATGCAACACTCCAGCCAATATGAGCCGTGCATGGAGCAATGCGGACAGGAATAATACGAGGGTAGATTTTAACTGAAAGGAGGGGATGGGAAGGAATGGTACCATGAGCATTTGCAAGACAGGGCAAGGATAAGTTCAGTTTGACTCAATAAAATATGCATAGTTAGGGGAAATTCTACGAGGTGGGATCATTTCTTGTCATTTAAGTGAGACCTGGAATGATCCACTGGAGATCAAAGCCATACATCAGCCTCTGCTAGAATTGTGCCCAAATAACTCCAGTCCTGGAACTCCTCTGGGCAGTCCACCTGGACGGTCAAACCATACCACCTAGGTATCTGGGGTCTGGATGAAAGATTTGGAAGAATCAGGACCCTGCTCCCTTCATATAAGGGGCTGAGAGGTATGAGAGAAAGCCTGTTCAAATGAAATCGGATCTCATATAGAAACTGACTCAACTCTTTCTAAAGCCCCCTTTTATCCCTAAAATACAATAATTGTGTGAAAGAAATACGATATTCTTATTTCATAACAAGAGTCATTTTCTCAGCCACAAAATTAAAAAGCACTACCAGCATGCCTACACCATATACCGTGCCTGCTATTTCTTCCCTGAGATACAGAATTGCTCCCTTTCATGTGGGGAAACTTTATTCTAGAGCTAACCAAATCACAAGGTAGAAGATGGCTGTGTGGGGCCATGAGGGACGTTGCTCAGCAATCCCTTCGAGCAGATCTTCTGCAGGAGGGAGGGGGGTGAGCAGGCCTGGCACCAGTTCATTCCTGCAGAAGGTAGGTGGCCTTTAGTGGGTAAGCTCTGCTCTGGAGCTCACTGTCAACTTGGGTAAAATGTTCTCAGAGCTCGCTGCAGGCTGAGGCTCCTCCGACCAACTCCTGCATCTTTCAGCGATGGGAGAACCACAGCTCAGCCGGAAGACTGTCCCAGACATCCCGGATCCCTCCCCCCTTCTCTTTATCCTTCAGACGTATCTTCCCCTCCCCCCACCAGAATCTCTCCAATGGATGGTGTGCCCTCTTTGTGTCTGCTTCTTGGAGATCATGGACAGAGACTCGTGAAACAAAGGATTTTTTTTAGTCAATATGAGCACAGAGAGAGGAAGGGAACAATGCGTGTATTTCGGACCCTGGTCACCAGGTGCCCTCTTGGACTGAGGGTCGTCATAGAGCTGATAGAATGAAGTCCAGTAAGACGGGACACAGACTGGCCTCCTTTCTGGGACAGTGCCCACAAGGAGCAGATGACCCACCTCATGTGGACTGGGGGCCAAGGACCCTGGCTTCATCTCGGAACACTAGCTGATGTGGGGTGAGAAGAAACAGACAGAGAGTCACATAAACAACCTGCAGCCAGCCGCCCGTTTCTCAGAGAGAGAGAGGAGAGAAGACAGCTTTGTGGAGAAAGGCCAAGGTTGTACACGCAGTGGCATGCTGAGTTTCCTTCGTGACTTTTCCATTCAGGATTCAGAGTATATTTCTGGGACCTTCCCTTTCTCTCAGGGCTGCCCTAAGTGTTCATTTGTCCAGCAGCCCCTGGCTGGAAAATGATAGGGACATTTGCCTGGTTTCACACCTCTTGTGTAGGTCGATCAGAACTTCAGGCATTTCCCTTAGTTTGTAGCTGGACAAGATTCAATTTCGAAAAGTAAAAGCGGCAGAGAGATCGTGGATATTTCCGAAATATAAGGCACAGTGACATTATCAGGTTTCTAACCTGTTGCCTGGAAATCTAGGAAATAATAATAAAATCATACAGAGTTTTCTGCCCTAGGAACTAGAGACACACTTGGGGGAGGAGGAGAAGTCTTCCTTCCTTGCCCCCACACTAGCCCACTTTTCTCTTAACAAGGAAAGGATGGTTACCTACATGGTTCAGAGCGAGGGTCTGCAGAGGCAAACATTCATGAGTTACCTTTCCTCAGAAAGGGGAAATACTTTCATAATTCAGGAAGGAACACCTAGATAGGAGTTCCATTTCCAGAACACCGCATTGTCCAAAAAAAAAAAAAAAAAAAAAAGGGCACAAAGAATCTGATCATAAAAAAGCATATCTGAAATCAGGGTCACCTTTAGTATTCTGGCTAGCCATTTTTGCAACACTGGCTCTTTCAAAAGAAAACTGTTTTCATAAATATTTCCTTTGAAAGCTCTTGCTTATGTTGAAGAATCGAGAGAGCACTTTTTGTAGAACTAGAAGCTCAGATATTCTCTGCTTCATTCAGAGTTTGATTACTAGGTATGTTTATAGTTAAAAAAGGCATATAACCCAAGACAAACTTTATATCAAAGCTAGATAATCTATAAAAGAAATAAGTTATCATAATATGCCTCATAATTTATCCAGGATTTGGTAAACATATTCTTTTTTTTTTTTTTGCTTCCTTGAAACATTAGCTACCAGAGTATGAGATATATTTTTTAATTAAAAAGTTATTTAGAGGAAAAAAATAAGTCCCCCAATTTCTTTTTTACTTCCTTCCTGAACTCTAAACAACAAACTTTATTAAAGGAAAAATAAGGCATATGATGGGCAAGCAAGGAAGGACAACTATTTGGGAGTCCATAGCAAATATAGCAGGTTCATTGTTCAAGTGAAGGGAGTATGATTGTCTGGCAGCTGTTTGTAGTTCTCACAAAAGACCTTTTTCTCTGTATTCATGGCTGCTAGGATTAAAAGGGAGGTCTAAAATTTTCTGCTTTTAATTTCTTTGCCAACCATCGGTAGCTGGTGGAAAAAAAAAAAAAAAAAGAAAAGAAAAGAAAACAGAATCACCAGGGTTGGCCCTCATTTTACCCCGTTACTCTATCTGCAAATTGCATGGAAGCCAGACAAACGGACAGCCAGCTGCAGCCACATAGGTCCAGGGTCCCAGGGTATCCGGGTGCAAAGCAGCCAGCATGGCAGGGCCCGGAAGCCAGCTCGTTCTGCCTCTGCACACCTCCAGCATGGCTCTCTCTGGGCCAGCATCTCTTGTGCCCACCAGTGAGGACCCGAATGTTTTGTCCCAAACCAGGCATGTTAATAGACTCTGGCTCTCTGCAGCTGGCTGGGAACCTGTCCACCATGGTTAACTTCCAACACGAGCCCTGTTCAGCAGCCCCTCTGTGGAGAGGCTGCCTCAGCCGTCGGAGAGGGGCAGGTCCTGCCACGGACGCTTCCCTACCCTCAAGGGAGGTGATGTCCTTTACCAAAAGGGCTTGGGAAACCGTAAGTTCCTTTCTGGAGGAATACTCCTGTAAGTGAATAAAGAAGACCACCTTTACAAAACAGGTACCAACAACAGGTACCTTGTCTTTACAGCTCAGGACATTTTATTATTCCCCTGTTATTAGTTAAGTGACCACAGAGCTCTCTTAATTGCTTATTCTATTGGTTCTCAAAGTGTGGTCTCTGAACCAGCAGCATCAGCACCACCTGGGAACTTACTGGAAATGCAGATTCTCCAGCTGCACCGAACACCTGCTGAATGGGAGACTGGAGGCCGGGCCCAGAAATCTGTATGCAGCAGGACCTCATGTGAGTTTGCTGCGTGCTCAAGTGTGAGGACTGCTGTTTTATGCCTTCTGTTCATGTTTCTGTAGTAGTACTGGCTATTTTCAAATTTGTGTTGTCAAAATTCATGTTTTCAAATTCATGTCTCTAAACTGTTCCCTCCTTCAAGTGGTTCATGGGGCCCTATGTTATATCTCTTATGTCATGAGCTTTAAAAACTTCAAAAAGGCAGACCTCTTTACCTGTAGCTTACATCTCTGGCTTCAAGTCATACCCACATGCCCTAATTCTTGTCTTTATTCACAGAAGTCTTTAGATTCTATCCAGGTTGATTACTTGATGGAAATTTACATTTCTTTGGCTCATAAGATCTAGAAATGTATTTTCCTTTAGTTTCTTTTCTTTTCTTTTTTTTTTTAAGATTTTATTTATTCATTTCATGGAGAGAGAGAGAGCACACACAAATATAGGGAGCAGGAGAGGGAGAAGCCCCACATTGAGCCCCACATCAGGCTCCCTGCTCGATCCCAGGACACTAAGATCATGACCTGAGCTGGAGGCAGATGCTTAATGAACTGAGCCACCCAGGTGCCCCTTCCTTCAGTTTCTTAAGACCATTGAACTTGATGAATCTCAAGATATCTAAAAGTATATCTTCTATTAAATTATAAGATCTTTTAAATCTTGATGTCATTCTGCATTCTTTTATAATACTAAAACTTCACAAGTTTGATGGATATTTCAAATGATATCCAGTTGAATTTTGAGCCTCTCACTTGTCTTTGTCTGACTTGGTGTCACAATCTATGAGACCATTCCAGCAACATGAACACATACACAAGAATTCATGCACAACTGCACATTTTTTAAGTTCACAGGCTTTAGGGGCCTACTTTCCATTTTGTCTTCCCAGAAAGTCTGACTTTGGGTTGGAGTAGAAAGACAGGGGTTGAAACTTCTTTTATTCCTTTGGGGATTTTCTTGGAGCATTAGATCAATATGAAGGACTACTCGTCAGAAAAAGGAAATTCTTAACATTCACAATGAATTGTATCGGTAAGGGTTTCTAAATTGGAGACTGTTTGAAAACTTATAGAGCTTGAAAAGAAAATTCTACCTTCCATATCCATGTAATCTTTCATTCAACATTCATTAATCAGATATTTACTGAGTCCCTACTCTGGGTCAGGCATGGCTCCATATGATTGGAAATATATGAGTAAGCCCAATGAACGAAGACAATAATACATAAGTAATTTATATAGTATTTCAGAAGTGACTAAATGCTATGGAAACAGTAGAGTAGGATAGGGGAAGAGAAGAGAAAGCTGTGGTTATGATTTTGAATAGGGTGGTCTGGGAAGTTCTCATTGAAACCAGGTAATTTGAACAAAGTGTTGAAGGAGATGAGGGTTTTAGCTCTGCAGGTAAAAAGGAGGGGAGGCTTCTAGATAGACAGTGAAGTTAGAACAAAAGTGTAGTCAAGGGCATCCATTGTGCTGGATCAAAGGAATGAAGGGAGAACTCTAACTGGGGTCAAGTCAAGTAGGTCCTGGTGGCCATTTACAAGGGCTTTGACTTTTCCTTGGTGGGGACTAAGGATATTGGCCAGGATATTGCAGGATATTGGCCAGAGGAGTAACATGACCTGACATGTTTTCAAAAAGGGTCATGTGTTTTTTGTTTTTTTTTAAAAATATTTTATTTGTTCATTTGACAGACAGAGATCACAAGTAGGTGAAGAGGGGGCAGAGAGAGAGAGGGGGATGCAGGCTCTCCGCTGAGCAGAGAGCCCGATGCGGGGCTCGATCCCAGGACCCTGGGATCATGACCTGAGCTGAAGGCAGAGGCTTTAACCCACTGAGCCACCCAGGCGCCCCGGTCATGTGTTTTGAATACAATTTGAAGGAGGCTATATCAGGTCCATGAAGAGTCTGTATTCCAGGTGAGAGATAATGGCCTGGGCTGGTGTTTGTAGCAACGGATGTGGTGAGCAATGGTTAGGTATCAGATGGTCTTTGAAGGTAGGTTCTAGAGTATTTTTGTTGCATTAGATGTGGGATATAGTATGTTTTATTTATAAAAAAAATTTTTGTTTGATGGGTTTATTATTATATGCTATTTATATATTATTGCACTATTATTATTGAAGAAATTTCTAGAATTGATTCAGTATGTTCACCCTTTCTAATAAAAAGATTCATGTTTCAGTGTGTGTTATTAATTTGTTAGGGCTGCCATAACGAATACCACAAATAGGGTGCACTAAATGACAGAAATTAATTTTCCCGCATTTCTAGACGCTAGAAGCCTGATATCAGGATGTTAGCAGGGCAGCTCTTTCTGAGGCCTCTCTCCTTCCCTTGTTCTCTGTGTTTCACAAGGTCTTTCCTCCACATGTGCCTGTGTATTAATCGCCTCTTTTAAGGACACTAGTCCGATTGGATTTGAACCCAGCCTTATGACCCCATCTCACCTTTAAAAAAAAAAAAAGTATTTATTTATTTGAGAGAGAGAAAGACAGAGCTAGAGTAAGAGCACGTGGTGGGGGGAGGCAGAAGGAGAGGGAGAATCAGAATCCCAAGCAGATTCCCAGCTGAGTGTGGAGTCCAGTATCCCAGGATCATGACCTGAGCCAAATCTAAGAGTCAGACGCTCAACCACCTGAACCACTCAGGCGTCCCCACCTTGCTTTTTTAAAGGCTCTGTCCAAACACAGTCACATTCTGAGGTACTAGGTGTTAGGGCTTCAACCCTATGACTTTTGCGGGGACACATTTCAGCCCCTAACAGTGTGTGTTGTACATTTTACTCACTCACATAATGTCATTTTAGTCATGGTTGTGTACGGCACACAGCCTTTGTGATATGCAACCTAGAAACATCCGACAAAACAGATTCCTATTTCAGAGTGAGATCATTTAAAATAAATGGAGTTCATTCTTAGCAGCCCTTGGAAGCATCTCAGTCTTGGATTGTCATGACTCAATTTAAACAGAAGCAAGATACTTTTCATTTGTACCTGCTATTCGAGATACAGCTACCGCTAGGAAGAATATTGAGTTAGAGGTAATTTTTAAGCATTTTTTTTTTATAAGAAAGGTACCTGCTTATTATTTTAAAAGACTCAGCTGTTACAGAAATATCACCTCTGGAAGGGAAGAATCTCCTGTAATCTTGCTCAACAGTTTGTCCAATGACTTAGATGCTACAAGGATGAGGCCGCTGCTGAAGTGTCCTACCTGCCACACGTCGGAACCCCGGAGGTTCAGTCATGGGGCTACTGTTGGGATTGTTCTGACCACCCACAGACTGTGATCTGTTTGGACTTGGGCCGTGATTTGTTGGCCAAGTTGATGGTTTCTGAGTGCCCGGCATGGGTGCCCCATCTCTACCTAGGTAGGGGTCGGGGGTTGGAGGGGGCATTCGAGGGGGGGACAATGACATGGGAAACTCAGAAAAGTTCTATTCTACTGGGGTGGGGGAGGGAGGCAGCATAGTGAGGCTTGATTGCTGCTAGCTCTCCTCTGACCCCACAGCCTCCCGCCTCCCTGCTCTTGACAGGGAGAATTTGATGCCCTTCAAAATATAGAGTATATTGATCTGTTTTCTAGGCAACAGACACCAAAGCCCTGTCAGCTAATGTGACTTCAGAAGGTTAAATATGGTTTTGGAGTGAATTACCATCTGCCCATAGATGTTTTATGGGTGGTTTGAAATGCAGATACAGGGAAGGAAGGAGCTCAGGGTGGGTTTTTATGTGTACATATGCATCTCTCCAGGCATAAGTTATGTCCTTTGTGTTCTATTTGGCTCTGCAGTACTCTGTGTCTTCATTAGACAATGTCATCCCTAGAAAATTAGTAAAAATAGGAGGAAAACAGAGAATATCAAAGATAAGGAAACAGTTCTCTTTCATTTTCTGAATTATATATGTATTAATCAGTAAGATTATCATTCTCCCACTGTACCTCTCTGGTGGGGAGAGAGAGAGAGAGAGAGAAAGTATGACTGCTTCAGTAGTAGAATGCCGAATTTAAACTTGGGATAAAAACACCAAGAATTTGGCAATATGTTACTAAGTGACAGATTTAGAAAGTTCTTTGTCATTTGATCTGGCTTTCTCCTCCTCTTGCCTTTTATACAGTGTGGGCAGTAAAAACAGCTCTGTTGGTTTTCATCTTGAGTCTGGTTTTGCTCTTTTGTCTTTTATGTGATGGCAAGCTTAGTATTGCTTGAATTTATAGAAAGTACCTTAGGGGAACACTTGCAGTCTCTCTTTGGCATATTTTCTTGATTTTTGTTTAATAAAATTTGTGTGAATATGAACGGATTTATAAGAAAGTGGAATTCTGCTAAACATTTCAACCTCAGAAAACCTGGGTTTGGATCTTAAAAGTAGTCTCTTCTAGGCATGTGAACAATTCTCATGTTCTATCTCCTCTCTCAGCTCACAATTTTTATATGTGGAAAGTGTTGGTGATCACATGGCCTGAATTTTCAGTGTTGTTTGGAGTGTTATGGTGGAGAATAATGTGTGAAATAGTGCTTCGCAATCTCGAAAACTCACCAAAGGTTGGTGATTAATACTGAAAAATTTCCACATTCATTTGAATACTACGATTCAGATAATTTTTTTTGAGAAAAGTTTTCAAATTAAGTTTATAGCTCTCCTTAGCAAAAACAATGAGCATGGAAATGATGGGATGGTCCATTTTTTGGAAATAGACTATTAGCCCTGGAGACAAACTAAAAAGGGAGGGGAAATTTTTCTAGAGAAGCATGTGGGTAGTAGCTACCTAAGAGATCTGTCTTCAGTTTTTCAGGCTGTTATAATTGATTTATGTCCATTTTACTGTGTGGGTGAAGTTTGTGTGCAAATGTGATATTAGCACATAATTATATGACAAAAGTGTGAATTATGTAGGTAATTAAAGTTTGGGAGATGGAAAGGTAATGTTGACCCAGAGGCACCATTTTGTAGGATCAAGTTCCATTATGTTTCTCAGAATTAAGTAAGTGTAGCACCCCATTCCTTCCCAGCCCCACTATAAAAGTAGTGTGGGGCTACTTAGTTTAAGAAATTTTCTTTTCTTCTGGCTTTCACTGTGGGGTACAAAATGAAAAATGAAGCAGTACTTGTGCAGATGGACATACCTAGCAGTGTATGATTTGCCACCTGATGCAGTAGAAAGCTCTGTTGATTTTTCTCTGGGCTCTCTGTCTTTTAAGATGTGGTGGCAAGAGTATTTGCTCACATTTTGTCCAGTTCTGAGGATATTATGGATTCTCAACAATTACTAAACTATCCATGACAGTGTGAATAGATCCTGCAAATTATTTACTTCCCGAATGAACATTCAGCTTTTTTTCAGATCCAGGTGTTGGGGAGGAAGAACTTATTCTGCTTTTCAAGGTCCTTCTAGCTGAACTAAGAATCAGATAGCCATAAGACAGAGTCCACACAGGGAAATCCACAGAGACATGGAAATTCCTGAGAGAAGATGTTTGAAAAACAAACATTGCCCTATCATGTAGATAAGTTTCTTAGGTAGAGGGGAGTCTCTGCTGTTAATAGCTCTCTTCCAGATACAAGCAGGCAGTTGGCGGGGGGTGGGAGAGTGGAGGTAAAGAGTTTTTCCTGAATCCACTGGGGTTTGATTGCTTTTAATTAAAAATAATGTTCATGCCAAGATGGACAATCTTGGGTGGCCTGCCCTTGGCCCCAACCTAGGGGAACAGAGTACTCTAAAAATCAGGGGAGTGAAGATGTATATTTATTTTGTGGATGAATGACATTAATTGCTGATGCTGTAAGTAGAACCAAATCCAGAAGTCATTTTTTCCCTCTAGATGAAACTAATTTATTTAATGTTTTGAAGTGTCTCTGAGTTCAAAAAAGTCTTTAAATACACAGCTTTCTTGTTATAACCATGCTTCACCATTTACTAGCAGTGACACTTGGGGAAGGTTGCTTAGTCTCTCTGCCCTCACTTTCCTCATCCACAAAATGAGAGGAGGACTGTCATAAGGTTTTCATAAACTATTACTTTTAAACCTCACTAAATGTCAGCTATTATTTAAAGATTTCAGAAAAAATGATTGAAGCAAGGAAATCTCCTCATATACTGAAGTTCTTGGAAAGGCAAAATGGCAACACTATAGTGAAAGTCTTCTGTGTGGCGTCTGTGGCATGGCATTTGGCACAGTTATTACTATGTTAATAGAATTGTCAGAACAATGGATACTGTGCTAGGTGAACCCAGGCTTCATTTTCACTGCATCACAGACTTCACGGTTATTTAAAGGGGTACGATGAAATGCAACAGTGGAAAATAGTACTCGTTTGTAACAATTAGCCTTGAAATTCTACGCATGTTGTGCAAGATAGGCAATCCTTCTTAGCCAATTCATTTTCCAGACATAACCTCTGCCTTTGTGTTTCCATTACATACATATACATATATATGCCTACGTATATGTATATGTTTGTATATGTATATGTACACACACACACACACACACACACACAACACCTGGCAGATGACCGTGCCTTGGTGGTCTCTACCCAATGGATGGACCATTCCTGGTGATGCCCCACTCCCTCCTAACAGATGCACTTCTTTTTTCTATTTTTGCTTGTCCTCTCTTCCACTGACAGTCTCCTTGTACCATACTCTTTATTTTCTTTAACATTTTTCTTCTCTCTGTCGTATCTGAAGTTTGCCAAAAGAAGTTCCATCATCTGTCAGGTTTTCACTACCAGTGTAGTGATAGACAGAGATTAGTAAGCCTTTAGGAGAGTGTGCTTTACTAAATGAAGGAAAGATAACATTACTTGACTTTTCCAAATGTTTGATCTGTTGCATATATCTTTTGTTTGAATTAATTGTAGTTTCCAGTAATGGCTGAGATTAGAGTTCCATGGCAAAGTCGAACTTATTTACTTCTGTAATTCTTTCTGTCAGCATAGTAATACAGTTAGTGAAGTCTGACTTAGGCGAAGGACTCCAGAAGAAAGTAAGTAGCAGTGGGTTATGTACTGTTGCTCTGGGGTTACACATTTCTCTTCACCCTTTAGGAAAATGAGTGGAGATAACTGGAATAATTATGACAAAGCAAAGAAGGGGAGAACTTGTTTTAAAACAACGAAGTCAACATCAGAAGAATCCACATATAGGTTAGCATTTTTAGCCTATGAGTGAGGCATGGACATTCTGCATTTAACTGACTTCTCATACTACGGACCAGTGGACTCAATGCCCAAGGAATATGTTGTCTGTGTAGGTACAAAAGGACTGGAGAGACAAGGAGACTGTTGCCAAAGAGCAGGGAAATAGGATTCAATCAGACTCAAAGACAGATTGACTTTTCCTCCAAGTTATGCTTTAATAATGAGTAAAAAACGTTGCAACTCCCTAGACATTGCCAGGGAAACCTTTTTCATGATGATCGTACTTTCTACTCCTCTGCTTGCAGTAAGGTTACATTGTACACTTCATTCTCTCGTTAGATTGGCATTTTGTCCTGTATATGCTATTTCTTCAAATTGTACAACTGCAAAGCCATTTTCTCCCCTTCTTTCTTCTTTGGTCAAAGGCGATTTATGTGGCCTTGAGACATCACACTTTTGGGCGGAGGTCAGGGGCCTCCGATGTCAGCCTCACACTTCAGCTGGCATTTCTGCCTCTTATAGAACCAAGATTTTTGTTTCAGACAAATTCTTCAATTGTCATTTTCCTATTTCCCATAACTCTAAAAAAGAAATGGATATCAGTCAAGCTATTAGAAAAACTCAGAGTCATGGTTATGATGTTATCCTTTGTGATGCACATTTATAGGACTGGGGCGTAATGATTACCTCCACTCCACGTCTGGCTTCAAGGCCACCCAGAGTGTGTGGGACCCTGGATAAGTCATTTTTGGGGGGTTGGATCCTTTGTTTATATAATCTTTTTCATACGTTGCTAAATTCAAGAATACATTTGAGGCATAGTGATTTATTGTTAAAGATTAAGAATGATACCGAGAAAAGATACCAATGTATTTGCTTGTTGTCCAATTGGAGAACTTGATAGTTTATGGTATCCAGGCATTGTTTCTCTCGGTTTAGGTGCAGGAATCATCTCTTCATAGTTTTTGTTGTCAAATGTGCTGTTGTCGAGTAATTTCATATCTCCCACTGTGAGAAAAAGGTAACAATGCTGTTATTATTCTAGTCCTGTAGCTCGTCAGAACCTGTCTGAGTTGAAACAATACAGCTCTTCTCGACTCTGAAGTGCCCTCATGCCATTTGGTTCATGCTGGTTACATCATTATTCATGACGCCGCAACATCCATCTTGCTGTCTGTGAGTCGCTTCCGATGGCTTTCAACCGTTGTTCCTGTTCTTTGAAGATGACCACAAATGCACACAGTGTGCAGGAAAACATGAACGATAATTTATTTTATGGGCATGTTAAATTTATCATTTGGAATTTTATGGCATAAATATAGAACAACACATTTTCCAACTGTGTCTCCTCTTGAACTCGTTAGGCTATAATCACAGCATTCCTAAAATGTGCCCTTTTTCACTGTTGATTGCATCCCTGGTTTCTACCCACCATCCCCAGTGAGGAGGGTGGAGGGAGGAATCAAGAACAGTGATTCTATTCATGTAAGGAATCCCTGACCCTCCTTGGACTCGGTTTAATCTGGGAGAGCACAAAATCATCACAACTGGAGGCAAGAGAGGAAGTAAACGGAAGGGCCCACTGATGCCGCAGAGCAAGAGCGTAGAAAGCCATTACACGTGTGTATTACATGTTGTGCTGAGCCTGCAGGGGGATGAGGTGTCAGTGATGGGAGAGGGGGATGGGCAGGGTCAATGACACCTGCTATTTGAGGTGTTGTAGACCAGGGGCAGCACCCCTGTGGGAGCATGCGGTAACCAAAGATGCAGGAGAACACATGTAGCTCAAACTCAAGGGTGTGCTGTGGGCTGTAGAGACCCCAGGGTCCTGAACTCTTCCTGCGTCCAAGTGAGTGCAAATCATCAATATCAGAGTGTCCACACCATTGCAGTAGCCCAGTCTCACACCACCCCATGGAGACAATACTGTGCCTGTCAGCAGAACTGACCATCTCACCAGGCAGCTTTTCTGGAACTGGAGCCCAGCCCTGGGGCTGCAGGGTGACCCAGCCCCAGGAAGACTCCACAGGCACAAGTTTGGGAGTTCTTCAGGGCATTGGGCAACCCCTCCCCAACCCCAGCACAAGGTAGAGGGTTGGAGGGAACACAAAAGGGTACAAATGGAGACCGGTTACATGTTGACTCCCACCCAAGCTCAGGAACATGTCTCGATAACAGTATCAGCTCTAACGAGGCCCAGGTACCAGAGATGGAGAATGGGGAGGGAGTCTTAGAACATTTCATGGAAGGCATAGGGAAGTTTGTGTCCCCGAAGGCACGGGGACCCAGGCAGAAAGGAGTGAAAAGAGTGAAACCGAGGACTGGTATAGCAGAGATGAGGCGAAGTGAGAACTGTACTTGCAGGTCTGAGTCCAGAGAAGGGATGTCATGAGTTCACCAAAGACTTGGGTTAATATATACGAAACAAAACAACAACAATAAAAAGAGCTCTTAAAGTGAAGCCCCCCCTCACCTCCCCAATTCTGCACTGGAGGGAAAAAATGCTATATAAAGACCATACTTAGGTCAACCGACCAAATTAGTTTATAGTTGGTAGAGTATATAAAATTGTTGTCTCAGTCTAAATTTACGAGGCTGATAACTATACAATAGTCCCATGAGAGAATATTCCTTTACTTAGCAAGCATACTCTGAAATACTTAGGGGTAAAGAATCACGTCTAGAAAAAAATGTATCTGTCCATCTGTCTGTCCATCCATCTATCTATCTTAGTTTGGGCTGCTTTAACACATTACCACAAACTGGGCGGCTTCAACAGCCAAGATATATTTCTCCTAGTTTTGGAGGCAAGAAATTGAGATGAGTGTGCCGTCATGGATGGGTTCTTGGTGAGTTCTCTCTTCCTGTTTGTAGACGGCCTTCTTCTCACTTCTTGTTATCCCAATAACATATGCTGGACGGTCAGTTTTCCCCTTATATTTTCCACGTGGAGGGGCTGTGTTGGCTGACACTGGACACAACGACCTTTGCTTTGTTAATTTTGGGTAACGTCGCCCCTCTTGTCCATCTAGGGGTGGATGTATTGTCAGTGGGGCTCCACACACACACACAAGACAACCAAATTTTACTGGTGGATCTTTTCCAGGTTGCTAGCTTGGTGCTTTTCAAAATGCGCTGAGTGGCTGTTTGGAACTTGTCTCTGCTGACTCCACTGGGCTCAGTTTCAAATCTCTCCTAATCCACTAATGAACCTTTATTAAAGTGAGAGAGAGGTTGAATCAGTCTTTGGACACATTATTAAAATAAAGTTGGGGCAGTGAAAAGATCAAAAGGGAACACTTGGTCTCTCCCTTCCACTCCCTATTCAGTCTCTTTAAAGCTGATTTTTTTTTTTTTTTTGTGAGAAATGTCAATATTAGTTGGTTAATTTCAAGTAGTCTTTAATTTTGTTTTGTTTTCTTTTTAAAGGCAGCTGTATGAAGAGTCTCTCGTTCTGCAGGCCCCCCCCCCCCCGCCTTTTTCTCTTTTGTGACTTAAAGTTCAGGTTAAGCGGGTCAGGTCAAATGCCCATGAGGATTTAAATGATTAAGGAGGCAATGAAATACCAACCCTTTAGAATTTGCGGATCAAACCGTAATTATGAAGCACCATGATGGTTATTACTGGCGCCCCCCCCACCTCTGCCACCCACTCTCTGCTCTCTGTGTCTAGAACACCCTGAGTCTAGGTGGCTTGTGCTTAAGAGCAATGGCAGCATCGTGTACCTTTTCAAAAATGCCCACTCATCCTTAAAGTCACAGGTTGAGGAAGAGATGGCTTTCTGATACGCAGTTGCACTTCTGATACCAGCCAGTCTGTATTCTGAAATTGCTCTGGTTTTCTGCTGCCGTTGTTCACCGTTTCTGCTGGGTACCCACTCACTCAAGCACTGAGCCGACAACTTTCGATGGACCCAGAGGACATACCGATGAACGTTTCGAAATTCCTGGTCCCCAAGGAACTTGTATTCCACCAAATAATTCATTTCAGTAAGGGGAAGCCATAATAATTTTAACCACTAAATTAAAAGAGAGGACCTTAGTTGAGTACAATATTGTGCTTTGTATTTGTTTTTGTCGGTTCCCATTTCTTTTTAACATCTTAATTGGGGAAACAATGGTCATTACACAGATCTATTCTCAAGTTTCCCCATGGATGTTTGCTTTCTCCTCTTCTCTTTCTCTGTCCATATAGATAGATCTAATACATAGGTAGACAAATACATGGAAATAGATAGATACAGATGTAGATATTTTATCTGTGTTTATCTATATACAGACTTATTTCTTTTGGATGAGCTGTATTGTTCATTTGTGAGAATTGCTAATTAAACCAGTAAGTTTTCTAATCATAACTTCAAATTATGTAGCATTTAATACTTTTTAGAGTGCTTTTATAAAACATTATCTCATGTGATTAGTGATTATCTTCAAATGAGAAAATAGTGGCTCGGAATAATTACTTGTTTAAGGTCAGAAACTTAGGTAAGATATCAGTTATCTGTCTAGGATCAGAAAGCTGGTTAGTGACGACATGACGTATGAAGAAAGTGTTAATTGTCTTTCTGTTTTACTCCTCTGTCCTATAAAGAGTTGTTGAGTCTTTCTGCATACTAAGCACTATTTTTGATGTAGGCATTCAGCACTGAGCAAGAGGAGAAACCTCTTGGTTTTGTATAGAGCTTATATCTGTTGAGGGAGATGAAGAAGTTGTATTCTATAAAATGTAAGAAGGTGATAAGGAAGGTGTAGGAAAAAGCAAAGTTGGACATGAGGGGATAAGGAGTTTGGGAAGTCCTATTTTCTAAGTTTAGATAAGATGGTCAGAAAGGCCTCACTGCGAAGGTGTTATTTGGCCATAGACTTGCAGGAGGTCAGAGAACAAGTCACAGCACCATCTGGGGGAATAGCAGGAAAATAAAAAGTGCAAAGACGCAGAGGAGCAAGGAGCCCCATGTGACTGGAACAGAGTGAGAAAGGGGTCTTTTGGGGGCAAGATCTGAAATGACCAGTGTTAGGATGGGAGGGGTCAGGTGAAGGCATAGCCTCACCAGACGGTGGATGACCCTGGTGACTACCATAAGGATTTTGGCTTTTTCTCTGTGTGATATCGAGATCCATTGGGTGGTTTGAGCAGAGACATAAAAATGCTTTGTTATTCATCTCATTTTAAAAAAAGATTATTGTGGGAGATGTCTTGAGAAAAAACAGTAGGAGAGCATGGATAGGCACAGAGGATCTTAAGTTTTAAGAATTTGTGAACTAGGCATACGTCCAATGAACAGTGGACTTCTGGTCTCAAGTTCTAATTCTAGTTCAGACTCTTTCTTCCACTGTTTGGTGGGACAGCGGGGCTTTGGAGAATCACTTAAGGTTTTACTAGAAAGGGAAAAAAACTGAACAGTTGGTATGTGTTTGAGCCAATTTCCTCTTTGTCCTTATGATTTGTGGACTGCTAAGATCTTCTAGTTTAATTTCTGTTTCTTTTTCCAATGCCAAAGTGTGTGCCTCTGCTTGCCCCCGTCTCTATCCTCATCATGTTTTTACTGTCATTCTGACCTCCCTTCCCACCCTTCCTTGGATCATGAAGAAGACAAGAGGCAAGGGACAATATTCTTGCTAGGTCTTGAGTTGTTCTGAAGTTCTAGGTTGCAACCCATAGCCTATGCCTTTCTTACTGCATGTAGAGGGATTCTAAAAGTCAGTAAAGGCAATTCAAGCAACCTACCGAACCACTGAACAATTTAATGTTCCAGAATTTCCAGTACATGGTAAAGGATAGACCACTGTGTGTGCAGTTCTGGGACTGGGGTACGTATGCTGTAAGCGAATATGCATCAGCTCTGTTTTGGTTTCACTTCACTTTAGTTGTTTGATTTTGGTGTCTGTAAACCTGTGTGCACATTTTTATGAGCCTTAGGACTGTTGACGAGCAAGCTTGCTTGAACTTTAAAATATACTTCCAGTTTCAGAAAAGCCACAAATTATTTACCACATAGGCAAGGAAACAGAGGTCATTGAGCTCATTTCTTATATAGTTTTAAATTTCCTTTCTGAGTCCTGACATCTCCCAGCAGCCAGAGTGATGTGGTCTTTAGGCAGATTCAGTCAAGGGCAGAAAGGGTAAGTAAGATGTGCTGAAAGTTGCTAATTGTTACGCCGCTCCATGAACTTGCTTTTGTGCTATAATGACAGGAATCAAAGCTGGAAGAGTAGAAGGTACATATAAGCTCCTTACTTTATTGTGCTTGTAAAATGGTAAGCAGGAAATGCCGAAAAAAACCTCTATCGTGTGAGAAGTCAAATTATTTAAGACATGAGGAGTAAGTATTAATCTAAAACAATGGAAAGAGCCATCCTTAACAACCTTAAGATTAGAGAGCAGTAAAGTCAATCTTTCAAACACGAAGTGGTGTCAGTTTCTCCCAAGATATTTCCAGAATGACAAGATCTACCTAGCAAATACTTACATTCGGCAAAAAAGGACTTAGTCATGAGGGAAGAGTGACTCTGTAAAACAGATAACAGAATAAGTAATCACTTTAGATCAAAGGAAGAAGATAAAAAGAAAGAGGGAAAGTTAACTCTTATGTGTCTAGCTTACAAAGAAAATGACTCAACTCAGTGAAGTGGGGAGGTGGGCATAGCTGGTTTGAAAATTACGAATTTCTTACTGGATGGCAAAAGTTTTCTTATATAGGTTTCCTTATGATAGCTGGGTCAGGAGTCTATCTGAAGGGGCTAGAAGACAAGGTCACCTTATTAGATTGCAAGACCCTTTCATTTCCGAATTTTGTCTCTTCTTTTTCCTCCAAGGGGCCAGGGAAGGGGAAATACTGGGTGCTGACGGATGGTTTACCTCGGAGATCTCATGTTATGGAGGAAATAGTGCGCAGACTCAGAGCAGAGGACTCTTCTGGGGGACCTCCAAGCTGTGAACTGAAAGCTTAGAGCTGAGACACCAGATGTTTTCATGACATCAGCAGGGTTTAATTTAATCAAAGGATAGGGCCTAGAAGGAAATTCAGGGACTGATGGTAGGGAACGGAATCCCAACTGAGCTCGGTTATCATTTCAGAGGCAGAGAAAGGAATGCTTCCGGAAGCTTTGCTCTGAGGATATTATGAGTTTTTAAAATTCCTTCATGTTTATGGTTTTAATTATTCCTGTTTCCCAAAGTGATTAGCAGAAACAATACAGGAGGAAATGGATGTGTGTACGGAAGGGAAGAAAAAAGCTAGGAGACTAGATCCCATTTCACAGCTAGGCTTGTGGTTGGGGGGTGGGGTGGGTGGTGTAATGTGAGAAAGGGAGAGGGGCTGGTGGTTTCCGAGAGGAGGGTCAGGGAGAGGAGACCAGGCTTGGGCTGTGAGAAAGAACTCAATGGGAACCCAGCCTGATTCCATTCCGATCTGCAACGCTTCCAACGAAATCCAGAAGCGGACAGCTAGAATGAGTGTTGTTCTCTAAAGAGAAGGAAAAAGGAGTAGAAATGGAATTGAAGACGTTGGACTGTCGGAAACAATTTACACTGTGGAGGTTCAGGGTACGAATGAGTTCATTTTCATATCCATGCACGATCTAGGTAAAGTTCACTTCACACCTGTGATGATCTCTGGAAAGAGTTTGGAAGAATGCCCGCACCTGCTAAGGGCTCAATAAACGTTGGCTCTTTACCTCTGACTCCTCCTACAATTTGTGTCTGATTCCCATAATTCCCGAGTCGTGAACAACCTCAGCCAAGCTTTCTAAAGCAAATGCATGAGAGAAGAGTTAAGACTTAATATTCCTAATTCTTCTTCTTTGGAATTACTTTCTCAATGTTTCAATGAACTCATATTGATCAGGCCTGGAGATTCTTCTTGAAATTGGTTTTATCTTGATTATAGGACAATTTGAAACAAACGGTTTCTGTTATTTTTGAAAAGCAGCTAAAAGCTTCAAACAGTAAACACGTTTATGTGCCTCTCACTTGGTCTTGAAGTTATGGGAGTTAATTTCCCTTTAAAATAAACAGTATTAAAAAATAATGGATAGCACATTCCATTTGGGTTTTAAATTGAGAGTGTGGCACAGTGACTATCCAGCCTGTCAGAATCAGGGCAAATCCTCCGTCTTCAGTGGTCTGATTGTGATGTGCCTGGTTACGGTTCTCTTTGCATCTGTTGTATTTGGGATTAGCTGAGATTCTTGAATATGAGGGGTGCTCTCTTTAAGAACTTTGGAAAATTCTGGACCATGTTTTCCTTATATACTGATTCTGTCCTGTTCTTCTTCTTCTTCTTTTTTTTCCCCTTTGTCTTTTTCTCCTCCTCATTTCACTTCCTCCTCCTTCTTCTTTGTCTTCAGTTAATTCTAATAATAAGGATGCAGGGTGTTGCACTATGACCTGCATGTGATTGACAATGTGTATTATTTTTTTCTCTTGTGGCTTAGTCAAATATTTTATACTGATCTGTCTTTGGGACCATTTAATGAATCTTCTGCTATACTGTTAAACTCAACCAATGGGGTCTTAATTTCAGATATCGTATATTTTGGTCTTAGAACTTTTTTTTTTACGGTTTCTAATCTTTGATGAAATTTCACATCCTTTTGTCACTTTGTCCATATTTTCTTCCAATTTTTTAAGCTTATTGATCATTTAATCAAAATCTTTGGATGCCAGCTGGAATATCCATTTTTTTTGTATCTGCTTTTATTGTTTATAACACGTAGTTAGTGCTCACCTTTTCCTACCTCTTTTCATGTTATTAATTTGTTATTATATGCCAAATACTATGTACGAAGCAAGAGTCAAAGCTCTATGTGATGCTCCTTCTACCAGACAGGGCTCTGCTTTCTCCTGTGAGGCCCCTAAGGTGCGGAGCTGGTCATCTCAATCTGCAGGAACTGAACTGGATCCGGACCATAGAAGATTAAGTTCCAGTTTAGTTTCAGTTTAGTCATTGAGTTCTGTCTTTTTTTCCTTGGGTGTGTCTCTCCTACACTTTTGACGGAGAACCCTAAAAGACTGCTTCAGCAACTTACCACATGCTATCGTATTTCCAAATTTGGTGAACATCCCGGGGAGACTGCTCATGATTCCGAGCTAGGCTCTCCCAGTTACTGTGGGATTACTGGAGCTCTTAGCTTAACCTCCAGAAGCTTCTTACCCTGGAGTTCAGCCTCAGAATTCAACAATGGTATGGTGGGGGAACTCGGCTGAGCATTGAGGGAAATGGTGGTCCTTTGTATGAATGCCAACAACCTGGCTGGTTTCTGTTGGCCTCCTCTGCTCCTTCTGCACAGATCAGGTCAGATCTTCGGACGGTGCTCAGAATCAGCAGGTGCCCCAGGGAAGAAAACCACCTGTGGAAGAGCTCCCCTCAATAAGGCTCTCTGCTGTGGGGAGTTTTAATTCATTTAATTCAGTTTGCTTCCACAATTCTCTGATCTTTTCAGAAGTGATTTTTGAAGTCAGTTTACGTTCTGCCGTTGGTCTAGCAAGAATGTGTTCTGCTGCACCAACCGCGTTTGGTTCCGTATAACTGGAAGTCCCCTAGAGGTCAACTTTTAAAAAAGTTTGCGGCAGCTATGTCCTTCCTACCTAAGAGCCTACAAAGAGTTCTTCACTTATTTTTCCAGGAGCATCAGGTAAGACTGTCACAAAGAAGAGGGTGAACGTATGTGTCAAACAGAGTTTGAAAATTAAATTTGCATGTCAAAGTTCAAGTGGAATTATATTTCCTAGCAAGCTACCATCCTGTCATACACAGTAACAAAGACTGTACTGCAATAGGCAAATCGATCCCTCAATTTTTTTTTTCCAATATGGGAAATATTTGTTAAGGTGATTGCTGTATGGGGAAATATCGCAAATTTGAAAATGAATTTTGGAAGTCATAATAGGACCTTAAAGATCTTGGCAGGGGGCCTACCCACATGAAAGGCTTGGCTCTCCTTTTTTCTCTACTTGGGGTAGAGGAAGTACAGGTGTGCTGAGAGATATCTGGCCGCCCATGGAGCCTCCCCCGCCAGCATCAGGGCAAAAGGTGATATTACCCTCAGTGCAAACCTGGGAGTGTTGGATCTGAGATTACCCTCCAAGTCAGGGGATAGGCATCTAAGGAGGTGGCCTTAATTATCCTTAAGAATGGTGGCTGTGTTTGTGACTTCATTAGACCCTTGGGTATGTCCTGAATAAATATTCCTGTTGGAATTAAATTGCTGGAATTCTTCACTTTGGCTCATTCTCATTTTCTGTCTGGTTTTTCTCCTGCTATGATATCCCAGCCCTGCTGTATCAATTTCCCTGATCCCATGGCAGGATCTTGGCATTTCAAGACACTTGCCAAACTTTATATGACTTGATCCATACAATGAACTTTTGCAGCTACCCATTGCCTAAGTTCCACTTGATAGGCAAGGAAGCCATAGGTTGAGAAGTCAAGCACAATTATTTATAACAGAGACAGGACTTAAAACTGGGTTCTTTTGCTTCTTCTTTTTTCTTTAAGCATATCATGTGAATAGATCCTAACTCTGAGATGACAGATGGCACCAGAGCAAGAGAACTTCTTTACATCTGGTATATAGTTGAAAAATGAAGATTCCACACAAATAAATATGGAAGGCATTTTTACCCTCTCCCCTCACTTCCTTTCTGGGGCCTGGCACTCCACAAGCTTACAGAACAGAAACAGGACTTATATAACTTAACTCAAAGCAGACAAAGATAGAGAAACTGTCAGCATCCCATAGCATGAGGCGAAATGCGGAAATGCAGGTTGGCTGATGGTCTGGGAGGTGGTGGGAGCTTGAGCCACCCTGGTGGGGAGCATGTTCTGTCCCGTCTCCTGTCTCAACTTCGGTCACGCACTGGCTACCTTTCTCCCCAAATATCAGCAATTCTGTAGGATCCAAGCAAATATTTTTGCAACTCGTTTTTTTCTGTCCTGAAATAGTAATCTTTGATCATGTCAACTCTACACATGCGTGCTTTGAAACTACAACGCTCTGAATCTAACCTACTGGATAGTTCAGCACAGTCGTGACTGACATAAATGCCCGTAGCTATGTGATTACCCTGGGTACCAGGCCATGAATGCAGGTGTCATTAAGGGTATTGTATTGGTGACTTAACACTAGTGTTTTACCCTACTTAGAGCAGTCCTGGGGCCAGATCACATGTCTCCAGGTCCACCTTTCAATCTTTTCCCTGTATCTGGCCTCTGAGTTCCCTTTCTCCCTTGGGAACTCAAGTTATATATTTTAAAAACACACTGAGCTATGTTTTAAACATGACTTTCACCAAGGAATTTTCCTTATTGGAAAGTTTTCCCTGTTGCTGGAAACAGAACCTGCCAGTTTGAGATGAAGGAAGTACAGAGATTTCATAAAGGATGAAAGCTAAGCATGCAATGGTTTTCCCATAAGTAAGCATTTCAAAATGTATGTGTAGAAAGGCAATAAAGGAAAAACACAAATCAAGTTATTTAAAACCATTATTTTCAGGGCCAAGAAAGAAATGATGAGAATAAAGTTTTAAAAAAACATTATAAGTCCTTTGGTGGTGTTTTTAGTCAGACTCATTTAGAGATGATTGGATATTGTTATTTTTAATTTGATTTTTTTTAGAACAAAAATTTACCAAAATAGTAAGTTTTGCCATTTCTTTTCCCACAACTTTAAAAAGTAAACCGTGAGAGTTGGGTCAGCATAATCTTTCTTTTTTGGACTCCTTTGCTTGCAAATATACCACCATTAAATTACATTGTATTCCTTCCTCTTTTGCCTCCCTGTGGGAGAGGTTTAATATAAATAAGTCCAAAGCTTGGTTTTCTTCACGTCTGTTGCTCTAAGTAAATAGTAAGGAATCAGATGCCGGAGTCTGTTGATTTGATTTTATACAAGTGGATCTTGTTAGAACATTTCTTTACACCTGGGATATGGGGAGATTTATTTGAACCTTCTTTGCCAAGAGAACCATAGAGGTATTTACATTTCTACAGTTTGTTGTAGTTTCAGAGATTTTGTTTGAATTTCGCCAAAGTGACTGAATTAAAAAGTACTTAATTGACTGATTTAAAACAACAACAATAACAACTCATTTTAAATCATTCAGGTGTTTGGCCTGTACCAGTCCATACTTTCATAGGACTGTATGTTTCAATTTTTTGGTTCTATTACTTGAAAACATGTAGACCCAACTATTTCTGATAATCATATAGGCCTTTGAACTCCAGTTGGCCTATGTGGAAAATTGGATACAAATCTATCATGGCTGCTTTCAAAGAGAGCACTGTGTATCGATGGAGGGTTCTTCAAACCACTTGAGGGGTGGGGCTGAGATCCCAAAGGAATAGACTAAATTGTTTCTAGGAGAAGGGAGGAGGTGTCCTTTGACTTGCAGGGGTTCTGAGTAGGCCACACCACTTTAGGCCTAGAGCTCAGGGCAATGGTCATGCTACTGAGTAGCCTGCAAGTCATCCCTATTTTCTGCCCTCTCCGACCTCACCTGGTTACACCCCATGCAATTCTCAGCCCCTCCTCCAAACAAAAGTTGAAGACAGCTTTACCTTGCAAAGGTGTGTCCCAGTATATGGTTGTCCAGGGTTGCTCACATATTTTGGCAGAGTCCCGGTCAACGGAAGGAGTAATGAAGAAACATGTGGCTATGGTGACTTCTGTCATTTATTTCTTCTTGGGCACTGGTATGAGTTGATTTTTTCTTTTTCTTATAGTTTGCAAAATACTTGAACCCTCCTTTTCTCCCCCTTCTTTCTTTCTTTTTCTTTCTGACCACCACCGCCAATTAAAGGGAGGTATCTACTGAAAATGCTGTGAACAGTGATTTATAGCGTGTTGCTGGGTGTAGGGCTAGCCCCCTGGAGGAGTCAGGGATTGGGTGAGAGATGTATTTGGAAGATAGAGAAATAACCCTCTTCTATCTTCCCAGTCTAAAGAAACAATTCTGTAGACACATAGCGCGAATGAGAAGGAAGTATTTGCATTTTACCATCTTTGAGCTCTGATTACTAATGTCTCTGTCTTTAAAGGATTCTGCTTTTTACGAGAAGAGTAGAATCTCCCCCCTCTCTCCTGTGTTGCGCAGCCTCTGATTGCAAATTTATTCTTGGCATCCTTGAATAGCAAAGGCCCTTTGACTGTATTTCCCGCCACATATTCTCTTGTCCCCGCCGCTTCTTTTTACACTTTCTGCTATAGAAGCAGTGAGCCTCTTGGCAGGGCATCTCTCTCAGCCAATAAAAAGCCAAAAGAGAGTGGAAAGCTTTCTACTCTACAAATCAGGAAGAGATTGTTTTAAAGGTATCGTATTTTTCAAAAAGTGGCTGCAGTTAGTTTTGTTGTTCGGCTGCAAAGAACACCCCAAATATTCTTTTGGATTCAACATTGCTTGCATGGCACAGATATCGATTTACTAGAAGAAAACTTTGTGTATGCGCATGCATGTGTGTTACTCTATACATATTTCTTGAGTACTTTCTATGTGCCAAGGCATAAGGCTAGATGACATGCGGTTGAGAGTAACAGTCATGCTCTCTGCCCTCTACTAATTTACAATGTGGATAAAACAGACCTCCCATGTTTGAATTCACAGTGACATAATTACAATATGATAATTATTGTATTTAAGGGTAAACAAAGAAAAGTACACAGGACTCATAAGATGGTTTAACAGGGGGATTTCGTATAGCTAGAAGTCAGGATAATGCTTCCTAAGAAAGTGATATTTAACGTGGAATCTTAAGGATGAGTAGATACAGAGTTCTGGAATATGAAGACCAGGAACTGGGAGTAGAAATGAGGGGAGGGAGTTGGCACTGATTGTACTGTTGGGAGAGTGTGGATAGTTGAGGAGGCAGATGCAGATAAAGTGCAAAGGTTATTGGGTGGTAGGTCTTGATACAGGAAGAAACAGAGAGGGTACCGCAACAAGGCAGTTGGCAAGAGAAGAGTTTAAAGGTTGGGTGTGTGTGTGTGTGATTGTAGAATTAAGTGGAACATAGTTTTTAATGATGACCAAATTCTTGGTGTGACTCGGAAGTTGGCACTTGAGGTGGAGCGATGGAAAGGATCATTGGACATCCAGTTAATGGACTACTGGCCAAGGTGTTGACGATGCATCCACGTAATACTGGAGATGCCTAGCATGATGGCAGGCTTGAAATGAAAAGAACACTAAGTTGGTACTAAGTTCTTTAATGAGTGACCAGATGGCTAAGCAATGACCACAGAAAGAAGAGGATGCTATAACTGGCTCCTCAAAGGAGCAGCTTACAGAAGAGAGAGCAGCTATTTGTCTGGAAGGGGCATTGATTAGTCAGAAAGATACTGTATCAGTTCCACTCTGACCTTGAGGTTTGAGAGAAAACACAGTTCCTAATACCCAACTAAGAGAAGAAGCAGGATCCTTAGGGGAAAGTGACTGTCAGTGAAGTAAAGTGTGTGTGTGTGTGTGTGTGTGTGTGAGAGAGAGAGAGAGAGAGAGCGAGCTTCAAGATAATTATGGGTTAGAATCATGTAGAGTAAGGTAAGAATAGGGCTCCTTAAAACACACCCTCAGCCATTCCTCCAAACTTTGAATTTCTTTTGTAACATTCCTCCCAAATTGCGGCCAAGTACCTGCTTACAAACTTCCAGCAACAGGTAAATTACTATCTTCTAATGCAGGATGTTTCACTTTGGGTGGGTCTATTGAAAAAATGATTCTGCATCTGCACTTTCCAGGTAAATGTGTGGAAAAAAGTGCTAAGGGGTGTGCAATGAGCGTGGATAGACTGAACAGTTATTTTATCAAAGTGTTTCAGAATGAGAATTTGTTTATGTAATGCTTGTGTGATTTAAAATAAAAAAACAAAATTTATATTTTAAAAAGTGCATCAAAACCTGAAAAATAAATTTAAAAACACTTTATGACAAGTTCTATAGATTGAAATGTGTCCCCTTAAAATTTATAGGGTGAAGCCCTGACCCGCGATGTGATCATATTTGGAGATAGAGACTCTAGAGAGTAATTAAAGTTAAATGAGGTACTAGGGTGGGGCCCTGATCTTATAGGATTAGTGTCTTTATAAGATGAGACACTAGAATGTTCTTTCAATCTCTAGCTCCCTTTCTCCCTACATTCTGAAGGCAGAGCAAGAAGGCAGCAGTCTGTATGCCAGGAGGAGAGCTCTCACCAGATCAACCGGCATCTTGATCTTGAACTTGTAGGTTGTAGAACTGTGAGAAATAAATGTCTGTTGTGTAATCCAGCCAGCTTGTGGTATTTTGTCATGAAAGACTGTATGCACTAAGATAGTATGATCAGAATTATGAGTATAACTCGTTTTCTGAATAAGCTTTCTGATAGTTACCACTTCTAATTGTGTTTCATTTTTTCCTTTTTTGACCTGTAAACATTCTACGATTTAAGAAGCAAATGGAGTAAGATGATTTATAGGTATTTTAGGTTAATTTTAAAATATAAATTTATTTAGTTAATTTTTGGGGTGGGGTCTTCATTTACCTGGATCACGAAAACATTGTTTCTTCCCCTAGAGGAAGTTCTGTAGTTAGGAGAGAGCAGGAACATACACTATGTAGACACTAGTACCTAAGGTGAATTCTGTGCAAATCAGTTACTAGAAGTGGTTCCTGAAATGCCTTCTCAAGTCATTGTCCCATTCGGTAGCAAATACTGTATTTATGTTTGAGAAAGCTGTTATAGCATATTAAAATGGCTAAATTGTCAAAACATGCCTGGATCTTATCATCTCATTAAAACATGTTTTTAGACATATAAAGATATGTCTATATGTGTCATATATATGTACATATATATACTTATGTATTTTATTATTTATTTTAAAGATTTTATTTATTTGACAGAAAGAAGCAGAGGGAGAGGGTAAAACAGACTCCCTGCTGAGCAGGGAACCTGATGAGGGACTTGATCCCAGGATCCTGGGATCATGGCCTGAGTGGAAGGCAGATGCTTAACCAACTGAGCCACCCACATGCCCCTAGGCATATATATATTTTAATAGGGAGAACTCTTAAATTTCTTCCGTGAGATCTGGAGATTCATTTCTTTGATTTTTCTCCTCATATCCTTCCCAACGGAAGCTATACATTTTGAGGATAACCACCTGGTTACAAGCAAAATAGTGTTAAATAAACACATATACTTTCCACTAAATGCTCCGTTCCAGCTTGAGATTAGACCTTCAGTGTCAAATCTTCTGGGCCAAGAATGCTGCCAGAGTCCTAGAGCTCAGATCCCAGATTCGTACATAGCTATATACACCCCATAGATCATTTCATTTGCTGCACATTGAAGAGTGCATTGAGAGTGCTTTCTTTTCTAAAAAAAAAAAAAAATGAAGTCTACACAGGTAAGCATAGCCAGATAGTGTAATTAAGGGCCAAAGAAGAAATTTGGCCATTTTAAAGTGGGTTTTGACTTTGCCATTAAACAAAATATATACTTGTGTTAGCAGTTACGTGACAATATCTATAATTAGTACATAGAACATGTTTGCTAAAAAAATCTTTTTTCTCCCTGTTTTCTCTCTGTGCATTGTTTCTTCTGGGATTGATAAAACAGTAGATCTATTCCTTCTATAAACTTCTATTGCACACCTATGTGTCCAGCATAATGGGAAGTGCTGTGATACTCAGATAAAAGGCACAGTCTCTGTTCACAAGCAGATAGAATAACTATGTCTTGAATAAAGGTGGTGATGTGGGCAACTGCTTACATTAGGGAAGGGTAAAGAGAAATTGGAATCTAGGATGATGTGCAGATTTCTGGGTTCAGCTATTGATCTGATGGGGGGTATAATTGTTTTCGAATGAACTATAGGGCATCTCATTTATAGATAGTGGCAGTATGGAAGCCAAATAAAATAAAACACATATTAATGAAATGTGTTTTATGATCATGAGAAGCCAGTTTGAAGGCCAGATTAATTTATACCTCTGTTACCTGAGTTGTAAGTCAAATAATCCACTCTGTCTTATGTCTATGAAACTTCACACTTATTACACATTTTAATTTTAGAAGCTTCTTATTGACAAAAACTGGAGTTTTAGTACATTCAAGGCAATAGCTTTTGTGGATATGTGAAAGCTTGTTTTTGTTTGTAGGTCATTTATTTTCAGTGCACTTATCTCTCATATAAGCACCAGAAATAAATGTTCTGCTTTCTTTTTGTTTTGTGTCAACTTTATTGAAGTATACTTTATGGCAATAAACTGCATCCACTTAAGATGTACAATGTGATGAATATTGACAGTTGAATATGCCTGTAAATGCACCATCACAACCAATTTACAAAACATTGTCATCACTCCCAAAAGATTCCTTGTACTCCTTTGAACCTAAATGAATTTTGATTACAAGTGAAAGCCTTTTGCATTGGGACACTTCAGGGATAATTTTTACTGAGGAATTTTTGCCAGTGTCCAATTTCATTTCCTTTTTCAACCATTTCAAGCATGAATATTTGATTTTTTTTTCCTTGGGTCTTTACTTTGACTTGTATTTTTCTTTTAATGCTTCCTCTGTCTAGTCTTTTCCTCTCCTTCGTATCATTTAGAGCAGGAAGGCCGAATCATGTTCTCATGAGCTCAGAGATGCGGGATAAACAGTGTGAATTTGAAACATACAAAGATTAAGTTCCCTTGCAGAAAAAAGAACAACATATCACATTCAGGAAACAGAAAGTGGGTGTTAGTGTACAAGACTGTGCAAACTGATCATGGAAACAGTAAAAAAGGGTAATTGTGTATGTAATTAAGTACTAATTTATATATAAGACATATACTTCTTTGTTTGCATTAATTATGATGTTTGATTTTAGGGTTTTTCTTCTCTCTATCATTGACACATTTTCTAGGGAAGTCCTTTCTCAGATATTTTGTTTTTTCAATCTGGCCCTTGATGATCATGGCTCTCAAAATGCAAGGGTGAATTTTGACTAGTGTGTTTCTCTTGGTGATGTAAAATAGGTCATGTGGGTCCCTTCATCTTGAGACCCTTCAAAGAATGAAATATGAGCTGAACTCTGAAAGCAACTTCCCCACAGCCTTGGTTGTATGTGGAGAACAAGACATTTACATTGTCTAATTCCAAATATGAGATAGAGCTAAACGGTGTCTTCGGTGAGAGTTGTTCTAGTTGTCATATGACTTGTTGATTTATCAAACAAGTATCTTCTCTCTTCTCTCATCAGTTTGGAGGGTAAACTTTATTTTTAAAAAATGTGGATAGAAATCAAAGACTTCTGTCTGCTCGACATAAAAATGAAGGATGTGTCAAAGAGTTTGGAAAACTATAAAATTGAAAGCTTGATGTCAGTGACCTAGGATTTTTATGACACTCTTCTTTCAACCTCCTACTTCTCATGGAGGAAGGTTCTTTTCTGGTTCAAGGGGAAATATCCACAACAACTTTAAGCACGTAAGAGAAAGCAAGTCCCTCTGGTTAGTCTGCAATCTATCTCCTTCCTTTCACATCTGGAAATGCTCAGCCAGACACATGTCAAAACCCACAGTGCATACGTTTTATCTCCGTGTGTCTGTCTCCATTTCCATGGCATTTTGCAACCATGTCTGTCTTTTGTTAGCAATGGGATGAACAAAACAAGAACAATAAAAATTTTAATTCAACAACCCACTGTTTTTTCTGCATTAAATATGGAACAACTGTTGTGCCTTTTCCAAAAATAGTCTACCACAAGGAGCAATCAGCAATCAGAATTCAAGGAGACGAGGGCCTCAGGAGGCCTGTTCCACACGCAAACATATTCTATAACCTTCATTGTACTTAAGAACAACATTATCCTAGCGGAATCTGGATTTCTGAATATCATACCACGGAGAAACTATGAGTAGGAAGTATTTTGCTTACTGTGCAGCAGGGAAGACGGGCTCTGTTTGCTAGGATTGGATCAGTTTCTGGGCATCAAACCCCCAGACTGGCCACCTTGTGTGAGTCATGCACCTGGATGGAGAAAATATTTCAATTTGTATGGAGATGCAGCATAGGCCAGCGTAAGATCAGGGGAGTCGGTGGCATTACACCTTCACAGAGACTGAGAATTAACACGATCTCATTTCTTCTCTTTTTCAGCAGAGGCATTGTTATCATCTGTTTATACCTGGATCCCTTTTGAATGGTACCTGGTTAGTAATACCCTGGGAGTTTATATGTAGGAGGTGTTTTGATCCAAGGAAAAAAACAAGTTTGGTTTCTTTTGATTTTGCTTGTTTGCTTTATTATTATGATGATCATCATTGTCATTATTATTTTTCATTGCTATACCAGCTCAAGGAGGACAAACTTGTAGTAGGGAAATAAAACAGGCTGGTGGGGGCCAGAGAGAGCCAAGTAAATGGCTCACGAGTTGAAACTAGGCCGTAGTTCAGATAAAGGCTAGTTTATAATTTAGCTTTGTACACGGAACGGTTTTGCTCTGGTTTTCCTTCCATGTACAGCGAGGATACCAAGTGGGTTGGTTAAAGGACACAATGGGATGGAGATGTTGGTGTTGGAAATCAGACGAGCTCAAGCTTTCTGGTCCAGAGTAGTTGGTGGGCTGTGGAAGAGGTAGCGGGCACAATCGGTCTGGACGGGTAAGAACACGGAAGTCAGGAGAAGCCTGGAGAACCAAGAGCTCAGGGCCTAGGAGTCTGTGAAGAAAAGATCAATAATCTTGGCCAAAAATTAGGAAAGAAGGAGCAGGTTCTCAGCGCAAGGTCTGAGCTGTGTGGTACCACGTACAAGAATAAGGCTTGATTTCGAGGGTTAAGCTAAGTGCCGCAGCAATTGTGTGCCCAGAACTGATGTGTGATTTTAAGAAAGTGAACGTGCAGTTTGCAGAAAGTAAGTTTCTGACCAGAGTGTGAACAAATGGAGAAGCCATTTCCTGGTGCACAGTTTAAAACCGAAACATATTTGTAAGTATGAAGAGAAACCAGAGGCACACTTTTAAAGCAGGTGATAATGCTCCAGTAGTGAAAAAGGTGTCATCTCTTGAAAACATCAATCCTTTACACTGAAGCTTAGAAGTATTTGTCAGTTAATTTACTCGTTAATTAATCAGATCATTCATCAAATATTTACTAAGTGTCTGCAACATGTCAATGTGCTTAATATCTTATAAAGTCAACTCTAGTTACTTTCATTATTTGTCTGTTTAGATTTTTCATAGTGGAGAGTGAGTCTCTCTAATAATGTTAGCAATTCATAATAGAATGACTATTTAGGCAAGTTCAGACTCTGGGGAATTATGAAACTTACCAGGAAACATTGATGCCTATGGAGGGAAATAAAATAAGATCATAAAAGCCTGAGGTGGTGGCTTGTGACTAAAATATTGATTTGAGAATGTATTAACTGAACCATTTAGCTATGATAATGGCGATGTTGGACATCTGGACGTTGTGATTGATTGGATAGTGATAAAGAAATTGGTTAAAACCCCTATACTGGACGAAAAGAAATTGATTTGGTAGCTTCCTCTACATTTATTATTTGAGATAATTTTAGCAGGGAATTCCAGACTAGAGGCACTTTTTTGGATCCTGGCTCAAGCTGTTTGCCAGAAATAAAGTCTAAAAGGCTCTCTTTACCTCCTATTTGTGACTTGTGGTTTGTTGAGCCAGCCATTGTATTCTCCTGAAAGAATGACTATTTTTATTTAGTTCTCTTTTAGACACAATGTGAGGATGTGTATGGAAACAGCATGGGAGGTAGTGGGGTAGCAGGGAATAAGGAAAGAACTCAGAAATACTCCTATAAGTTGCAAAGGTTATTTTGAGTAGAAAATTATTTTGAGCTACAAATTATTTCCAGGGAGTTTTATGAGTTTTTTTTTTCTTGATCAGACTAGATATGAATTATTTTAATATGTGAAAAACTCTTGAAAGGAGTCAAGGTAAGGATACGAAAGATAATTTTTTTTGGTAAAGATGGAGGGCTTTGGGCAGCTGGTGGGCAAAATGATGATGTTGGTTATAGGAAGAACCATAAGTAAGAGGTAGGGCAAGGAGGTTTCAGAAAAGGAAATGAGAGGAGGGCTGCTGAGTTTGCCTTGGAACCTAGTGCTACCAACACTGCCTCTTCTTTGTGAGTTAAATTATGAGAACCATTTGCATTAGGGGTTTTAGCCTCTTTCAGTTTGATCCTGTTTACTTGACCCAGGTCAGTTCACCATAGTCTATGTAAATGCCATCCTTTCTTGGGGTGGAGGAAAGGGGAAAGGAAAAAAAAATTAAACATGGGGCACCTGGGTGGCTCAGTGGGTTAAATCCTCTGCCTTTGGCTCATGTCATGATCCCAGAGTCCTGGGATCGAGCCCCACATCGGGGGTTCTCTGCTCAGCGGGGAACCTGCTTCCTCTTCTCTCTCTCTCTCTCTCTCTGCCTGCCTCTCTACCTACTTGTGATCTCTATCTGTCAAATAAATAAATAAAATCTTAAAAAAAATTAAACATAAAAAAGAAATAGAAGTTTATAAGAAATATTTAACCTTATTTTCTTAGCTGTTAATGTTCTTTTTTAAATAAAATTATTTATTTATTTTAGAGAGAGAGACTGCAAGAGTGTGAGTAGGGGGAGGAGCAGAAGGGGAGGGCAGAGAGAGGGGAAAGACTGTCCAGCAGACTCTGTGGGGCTCGATCTCATGACCTTGAGATCATGACCTTAGCTGAAACCAAGAGTCAGACACTTAACCGACTGAGCTGCCCAGATGCCCCTGTTTGTTGTGAATATTCTTAATCTTTCATTAATACATGTACGATTTCCTGATTTCTAAGACCCAGTGATTACTAATGTTATGCCAAGAATTAACTCTGTGCCAGCACAATTGATTCATGTTCTCTGAACATCTAGTGTATGAAAATTTAACTATAGTTTGACTAAGGGAAACACAGAATACAAATTCACATATAGAGAATGATTTTGCCCTTCATTTCACTCAAGAAGCTTGTGCCCTGCCATGAGAGTGAGATGTGACCCCTCATCCTGTTTCTGGCGGTTAGTCAAGCCCTGAGCTTCTCAGTGTGCTGAGATCCTGGTGTTACCTAAGCAACCCACCGACAGACCAACCAACCAATGGGCCCTTATTTGTTCCTTCTTGTGTCAATCCTCCAACTACAATTCCAAATTCTAAAAAAATTTAAAAACAACGTGAAACTAATGTTTTTTTTTTCTAATTAATTTGGTGGCAAAATTTAACCTGAACTGATGTGAACATTTTTTTATAGTCTTTATCTTACATAGTTTTAATATTCACACATTTACCTCAAAAATAATATGTTGGGATACAGAATGCTTGAGGTGTTTTATAAAATACTGCATATGCTCATATTGTGTGTGTGTGTGTGTGTGTGTGTGTGTGTGTGTAGGTAAGATTTTATTTTTTTTGAGAGAGAGAGAGAGAGAGCAAGCACAAGCAGGGGGAGCAGCAGAGGGAGAGGGACAAGCAGGTTCCCCACTGAGCAGGGAGCCCAATGCCACACTTGATCCCAGAACCCTGGGATCATGACCTGAGCCAAAGGCAGAAGGCAGGTGCTTAACCAACTGAGCCACCCCACTCATATTGTCTTTTTGACATCCTAATGAATCAGGCCTGAAGGCCCAGATGAAACAGAAAAGAATTACTCTCTTTAATCCTCATACCGAGCTCTTTAATTAGGTGCAATGTTATCTCCATTATACAGATGGGGAAACCCAGAGAGGTTAAGTAGTCTACTCACAGTCAAAGAGCTAGTGAGGGGGCACCTGGGTGGCTCGCGCCTGGGTGGCTCAGTGGGTTAAAGCCTCTGCCTTCGGCTCAGGTCATGATCCTAGGTCCTGGGATCGACCCCCACATCGGGCTCTCTGCTCAGTGGGGAGCATGCTTCCTCCTCTCTCTCTGCCTGCCTCTCTGCCTACTTATGATCTCTGTCTGTCAAATAGATAAATAAAATCTTAAAAAAAAAAAAAAAGAGCTAGTGAGTATAGAACTTGGCTTGTTGAATTTTTTAAAACTGTTTTACATATGTTTCCAGTCTTTTGTGTTAAAATAAACACGGGGAAATGCCCCAGGAGTGTGTGAGTCCTTCACTCTCTGCCTCTCTAGCCTCATTTCTCAGATATGTTGATCAGTAGTTTTGTACACAGCTTTCCAGACATTTTTCTGTCTCATACAAATGCAGGAACATATAAGCAAGTGTAAAATATCAGTCTATGTGCTCAGAAGTATAAGAAATGTAACTGCGTATTTTCATTAAATGTCATTTCTCTTTTAAGCCCATGTTCTGGGATTGCAAGAAGTGAAATCTCAGAACATTGGATAGTTTCAGCCAATCCCTGACTTCTCCAGGGAATTCGTTACCTCTCTGACTTCCCACCTTCAGGTGTCAGTCTATTTTGGGGGGATCCTGAAGTGGAGGGTGGGTGGTAAAATGGTGAGGGCCGCATCTACTCCTCCACTTCTGTTTTCTATTTATAGAGCAGCTGCTAAGATGTTTTATTTTTTTTTCATTGCTTGCCACAGACATTGGGAGATATGTCTCTAACTTATCAGATGCTACCTTAAATTAACATTTCCTGCCGTAGGTATAGGGTAAGAATATTGGGATTGTGTGATTCCATTTACCACTCTTTCCAGGTACCTCTCACTGTGTCTTGTATTTTACTTCTGTTTATATTTTAAAGATGAAAATCAAAGTAAATTTTTCTTTCATTTTAAACAGTCAATTAACTTTTCAAAAATTTAGGAAAAATAGTTTTTTAAGATTACCTGAATACTTACCATTTCTTGTGTTGTTCTTTATTCATGCCTGCAGATCTGTTTCCATTTGGTGTTTTTTCCTTCCTTCAGCATGAAGATCTTCCTTTAGCATTTCTTTTCTTTCTTTCTTTCTTTTTTTTTTTTTTTTTAAAGAGACTGAGAGAGAGACAGAGCACACATGCATGGGGTTTGGGGGGAGAGGGAGAGAATCTCAAGCAGGTTCCACTGTCACTGGGGAGGAACCCTACGCAGGGCTCAATCTCATGATCCTGAGATCATCATCTGACCCCAAGAGGCTATTGCTTAACTGACTGAGCCACCCAGGTGTGCCCCCCGTCTTTGCAATTCTTATAGGGAGGTTTTGCTTGCAATAAATTCTCTCAGCTTTGTTTGAAATGGCTTTGATTTGTCTTTATTTTTTGAGGGATACCGTTGCTGGTACAATATTAACAGTTGAGAGAATTTTCGTGTAGCACTTTAAAGACAATATTTCATTATCTTCTATCTTCCATCATTTTTTTTGGTGAGAAATCAGTCATCATTCATATTGCTGTTGCCTTGAATGTAATGCATAACTTTGCTTCTCCAATTGCTTTTAATAACTTTTTAATCATTGGTTTTCACCAGTTTGAACATAAGGTATCCAGATATGTTTAACTTTGTGTTTGCTGTGTTGAAAACTTGCAATGTTTAGGGGTCTGATAATGACTTTTTAAAAAATCAGTTTGGAAATGTTTTAACTATTTTTTTTAAGATTTTATTTATTTATTTGACAGACAGAGATCACAAGTAGGCAGAGAGGCAGGCAGAGAGAGAGGAGGAAGCAGGCTCCCCGCCGAGCAGAGAGCCCGATGCGGGGCTCCATCCCAGGACCCTGGGATCATGACCTGAGCTGAAGGCAGAGGCTTTAACCCACTGAGCCACCCAGGTGCCCCTGTTTTAACTATTTTATCTTCAAGTATTTCTTCTATCTTCACATATCCTTCTGGGACTTCAGTTACACATAATGTCAAATAATAAAATATTGTCCCACAGGTCTTCAATTGTTATTATGTTTATTTATTTATTTATTTATTCTGTTCTTCTGCCTTTGAGTTGATTAACTGATCTTTCTTTTGTAGGCCTCGTCTGCTGGTAAGCCAATCTAACGAACTTTTAATTTCTCTTTTGTTTTAAACACTTTATATATTTATTTGAGAGTGAGAGCATGCAAACACAGAAAGAGAGAGAGGGAGAGGGAGCAGGGAGCCTGATGCTGGGTTCTATCCTAGGACCCCGGGATCACGACCTAAGTCGAAGTCAGACACTTAACTGAGCCACCCAGGCACCCCAAACTTTTTATTTCTGATATTGTATTTTCAGTTCTGTAAGTTTCATGGTTTCGTTGTTGTTTTCAATTTTCTCAGCTGAGATTCTGTATATGTTCGTCTGTTCAGTCTGCCTTGTTTTCTACATTCTTTAGTGGAATTTTATTAACCATTTCAAAGTTTCTGTTAATTTCAGCATCTAAGTTATTTGTGGGTCTGCTTCTATTAATTAATTTTTTCCTGTTCCTTAGGCCATATTTTCATATTTTTTTAGTATGCTTAACAATTTTTGGTTGGATACTGAATATGTTGCAAGGCAAACCTTCTGGATTATGTTATCTTTTCTTGAAGAGGGTTAAATTTTGTTCTGAAAAACTTTGGCTTGCAAGTTCGTAGCATCATCCTTCGATCTTTTGGAGGTTTACTTTTAGGGTTTGTGTGTTGGTGTGTGTTTGGTTTTATCCTTAGTTCTGTGCCATAGACCTTAGTCATGATATGTGATTCTTACCCCTAAGGTGTGGACCTGTAGAAGCTCAATGAAAACGAAGGTATCTATTAAGCCCCACTCACCTGGCCAGACTTGAACTACAAACTCTCATCACTACTAGGCAGCTGCTGAGTTCTTTATTCTTCTATAGCTGCGTTCTGCTGGGTTCCCTAGATTTGCACCATGAGCATGGACAGTTCAGGTGGAAGCCAAACCGAGGATATTTGCATGAAGATTTGGGGGCATCCCTTCTGTGTCCCCCTACTCTTTGGAATTTTTCTTCCCATTTACCGCTTGGCTAGCGGTCCTGTACTTCATCCTTCGTGTCCTCTTCACAATAGAATGCTGTTTCCTGGTTGATTTCTCTTCTTTCCCTGCACTGCAGTGAGCCCAAGAGTGTCCTCAGGGGAAAACCAACCAATTATGCAGCTCGCCTCTGCGCTTTCCTTAAGGACTGGATTTTCTCCAGGTCCTGCCTGCTTTGCGTTGTACACTGATGCTTTCAAACGGTTGCTTTTTTATATCTGTCTAGAGTTCATGACTGTTATTTACAGGAAGTTTAGTCTGATACAAGCTATGCCACCGTGAATTGAAACAGAGCCTCCTCATAAACTAATATCTAATATTCATTGACTACCTGTCCTTTGTTATGTGCCACGTAGATTTACATATATTAATATTGATCAACTGAACAACATTACAAGCTAGGTACTGTCTTCTCCCTCATTATTAGTTTACAGATTAAGAAACTGAAGCACAGAGTGATTAAAAAAAAAACTTGCCCAAGTTTATACAGTAAGGGACCAATATGGGATCCAATGCCATATATGTTGAATATAAAACTTGTGTTCTATTTCAGCAATTTTTAAATATAGCTATAGATTGAAATTTTAAATTGGAATTTAAAAATACCAACGCCTTGGCTCCCATGCCAGAGATTTTTTTTTTTTTTTTATAACAGGTCTTCCCGATAGCCTGGTTAATGAGATTTTAAAAGGTTGCCCGGACATTTCAGATATTCACCTACGGTTGAGAACCACTGTGCCATGCAGTACTTCCTGTGATAATGACTAAAACCTATAAACAGGTCAATTAATACTTATTGTTTTTCTTTCTAAATAATAGTGGGGCGGAAAGATGTTTCATGTACTTACTATTCATGATTAACAGTGAGAAATAGGCTTCTTGAATATTTTAAATTAATTTTGTAAAAGCGAATCCATTCCTAAGGGTTCTGGGTGCTGTTGTCTATGTGAGAAATGCTGTTTATGGATGTAAATAATCATTCTATTTAATTTTTAATAAGAATTTTCCACTTGTTCACTTGTTTTGTGCTAAAAATAGGTAGGCTTCCAAGAGCTATTAGAACACTTCTTTGTGAATCAATATAAATAATATAAATAGCCAATAGTTAGAATAAAATCCAACACTCCTATGTGAAGTTATCTCATGTCTTTTGACCAGTTGTAGATAGGGGCTACCGGATGTTGATGGTGCAATAAGTTACAGCACACTGTGGAAGATGGTGAGCTTGCATGAAGTCTGGGGGCCTCAGTTTCTGATACTAGTCCGGTTTGAATCACCTAAAAGAGTCTCTGACCTTCTCAGGACCTCAGCTTTCTACTCTGCAAAATTTAGAATTGAAGCCCTTCTGGCTTCTAAGCTTTATGATATCAAATTATTTCCTGCTCAAGATACCCTTTCTTTGCTTGCTGTCAAGAGGATAGAACAGTTACTAGAGTAAAGGACATATGCAAACACCTAAAATCAAAGGGTACCATTTGAACATGCTTTTAATTGCAACTATTTCAGTGAATAAACCCTATTATGGACTGATGGTTTGGAGGTCAAGGCGATGCTGCTAATTCCAGGTAGAGGCAGCGTGCTAAAGGCAGAGGAAATGAAGAACATCAGTAAAATGTAATAAATTCCTAATGAGTCACATCTAACCCTCTGTTTTCAGAGAGAACTAAACATGTCTTTGTCAGGAGATCCCATGACACCACGCTGTGTTTTCACCTGGCAAGTGATGCTGGCACCAGTAGCTGCTTACACTGAAGCGCTTCTTTCTAGAACGGTGACGCTGTGATTTGCTTTAGTCAGGACTGCTATTCTTATTGGGGGAGCAATTGCTGTGATAAAAAAAAAAGTAATTAAGCCCACCAAGAAAGGCTGATTTTGTTGGCTGGCTGCAGCCTAGGATTTGGAAACAATAGATGGGACAATAATGTTGTGTTTGGGAACAGTTTTGCTTTGATCTGGGCATCGTTCATAGGTTGAGCACAAAGCTGTTTTTACTGGTAGTTAAACATTTGGCAATTGCTGATCGGTAACAATGAACTGGATGTCCTGCTGAAGTAGCATGGTTCAGTGAGCAGAACATTGATTGAACTAGAATGTAAAAATATTTGTACTCAAGTGTGTCTCTGTGGCTATTGATTGGCCTTGCGAATTTGTTTCCATTCTTCAGCGTCTTGGTCTACGTGTGCATGTGTGCATGTGCCTGCCTTGGTTTGCTTTGGGATCTGGAGTCAGGAGACAGGGTATCCTTAATTAGATGGGTTTGAAATATGATGAATTGAAATGTTTAAAGGAATAACCTAAGGTGATGGTAAAAATTAAAAAAAAACAAACAGAAAATGTATAAAAACGCAGGATATGAAAAAGCTGAATGGCAGTCTGCATTCATGTAAAGATACTTGAGAAGTAATATCTAAGACGTTTGAGACCTTTATCTTAAGAATAACATAATTAAGGGGCGCCTGGGTAGCTCAGTGGGTTAAGCCTCTGCTTTCAGCTCAGGTCATGATCTCGGGGTCCTGGGATTGAGCCCCGTGTCGGGCTCTCCGCTCGGCGGGGAGCCTGCTTCCTCCTCTCTCTCTGTCTGCCTCTCTGCCTACTTGTGACCTCTGTCTGTCAAATAAATAAATAAAATCTTAAAAAAAAAAAAGAATAACATGATTAAAAGCCAAAGGGTAGTTGACTCAAAGATTTACTGAGCATATTTAATACTTCTTTACTTGTTGCAGTCTTTGGATAGTTCTGGTTATGCAGGTACTTAGTTTTCTGGTTTGTAAATCCATATCGACAGTTTCTAGGTGAGATCTGAAGCCACATTCCATTCGTGGAACAAATGCTCCAATACATCAGAACTTCACACACTCTACTTCCATCCTTAACTGCATTTGGGATAAGAGCATGTCCCGCGGGAGGTATCTATGTTGTTATTGTGTGTACATGTATTTGAGACCATGTGATCATTTACTGTCAGGCAACTATTTTTATGTACCTTCATTTTAAGAACAAATACACATATTAAATGTAAACTAGGCGATGTTGGGAAAAACAAGTTAGTCAGTAATAATTCCAGAATCCTTCAGACCAGGAATATTTAAAAGCGTTACATACTATTTACATCTTTCTACAAAATAAGGGGATGTAGTTTCAGTTTGGACGAGATTAGTCATTCCTTGTCTTGCTTACTAACCACAAGGGTTCATGTTTAAGCTCTCCAATCTGGAGTCTGGGGGGATGTGGGGAGCGGGGATTGGAGGTGTTAGCCCTCAGAGGCAAACAGAATAAAGTGTTCTACCAGGAAAAAGAAGATGCAGGCCTATGTGACTAAAATTTCTAAATTTTAAATCTTGGGAAAAATGCATAACCAGTAATCGCATTTCTACAAAAAAGAGGAAAAAAAACAACGAATCCTATGATACAGTGGAAGAACAATCAAGAACTTGAGGTCATATTTGCATGACAAAGGAATTATATGAGATACATAAAAAAGAGGACAAGGAAGAGCTGAAAGAAGCTATATATTGAGAATTCAAGCTTCAGGCGCGCCTCAGGGACTCCGTCCGTGAAGCCTCTGCTTGTGGCTCAGGCTCAGGTCATGATCCCAGGGTCCTGGGATCAAGCCCCGCATTAGGTTCCTTGCTCAGCGGGGAGCCTACTTCTCCCTCTCTCTGTGCTGCTCCCCCTGCTTGTGCTCTCTCTCTCTCAAATAAATAAATAAAATCTTAAAAAAAAAAAATGCAAACGCCAGCCCTGACACGGGATTTGCTGTATGTTGGACCCAGTTCTGCAGGTAATTCTTACTCTGATGGATTTCTGTGCTATGGTGTTCCACATATCAGGGAGTTTGCTGACCCTAGTGCGGAGACAATGCGGGAGAGTGAGTAAAAGAGCCAGCTGCCCACAGACACTGGTGGGGTTGGATCCTGACTTCTTTACCTATTACCTTGCGACTCTGGGCAAGTTTCTTAAACTCCTGTACCTCAGTTTCTTCAGTTATAAAGGGTGAACATTAAGATACCTCCCTCATGCATGCATTAAATGAGATATTAAATGTGTTAAGTGAGATCATTCATGCAAGGAATTAGGAGAGTGTTTGATCAGTATTAACTCTTAGAATGATGGTGATTTCCTTTGAGAGATTTAGTGGTAAAAGGATTTCAATTACTGAAAATGTAACTGGGTTGTGGTGAGCCAGGGGATTTTACATCATGATAATTATTGATATGTTGGCAGACAAAAGAATATAGGTAACCAATAATACTTGGGTTGGAATGAGGAAATTGACAATTTTGAGTTTCAAGAACTGTTTTAAATTATTTCTCCTGACTTCTGAATTTTGGACTCCTTTGGAATTTATTGCTTTCCTTTTTTTTGTTAGAGGCAACCCTGTTTGGTTGCGCTCCTGGAGTGTAAGCTCCCTGAGGGGAGGACCATGCCCGACTCCTCATTAGTGAAATATATACGGTGCTAAGATGGAAACAAACTTTTGGTCATAATAATATTCTATAAAAGACCCTGGATTTGTTTATTTTAGAATGCAAGTCTTTGACAACAGAATATACACAGCAGTTAGAATGTCCTCTAACTGTGGCTATACATTTTTTCTTCCTTTTGACTTGTGCTATTTTGAAGATGACCAAAAGCTTGTTTAAGTATGACTGAATTACACCGTGTAATATAACGCACGTTCATTTTTACCAGAAAGCTAATGTAAGCTTAACTTTATACAAGCATTAAAATATTATTATATGTAACAATACACTCCAATTTCCTCCTAATTAGAGAATGAGTGAAAACCCTCAGTTGGATATGGCATAGAAAGTTTTTATTCTGATTTATCTTAGAATCTGCTTCTCGTGTTTTACAAGGTTTCTTGAGCTTGATTACATATTTCACTCACGGTTTCTCTGTTTTTTAGCTATGTTAGAATTTATTCGTTTGGAAAGAAGATATACAGATGGCCAACAGACACATGAAAAGTTGCTCTTCATCACTTATCATCAGGGGAATGCTAACCCAAACTACAATGAGACATCACCTCACACCTGTCAGATTGGCTTAAATCAATAATACAAGAAACAACAGGTGTTGGCGAGGATATGGAGAAAAAGGAACCCTCGTATTCTGTTGAAGGCAGTGCAAACTGGTGCAGCCACTGTGGAAAACGGCATGGAGGTTCCTCAAAAACTTAAAAATAGAACAACCCTACGATTAAGCAATCACACTACTGGATATTTACCCAAAGAAAACAAGATCAGGAATTCGAAGGGATACATGCACCCCTGCATTTATACCAGCATTATTTACAATAGCCAAGATATGGAAGCAACCCAAGTGTTCATCGATAGATGAATGGATAAAGAAGAAGTGGTATATTTATACATGGGATATTACTCAGCCATAAAAAAGAATGCAATCTTGTCATTTGCAATGACATGGATGGAGCTAGAGAGTATAATGCTAAGTGAAGTAAGTCAGTCAGGAAAAGGCAGATACTGTATGATTTCACTCATATGCAGAATTTAAGAAACCAAACAAGAAAAGGGGAAAAGAGAGAGAGAGAGAAACCACGAAACAGACTCTTAACTATAGAGAACAAACTGATAGCTAGCAGACGGGAGGTTGGGGGGGATGGGTGAAATAGGGGATGGGGATGAGGGAGGGCACTTGTCATGAAGAGGTGATGTATGGAAGTGCTAAATCACTATATCGTACACCTGAAACTAATGTAACTTTGTACATTAACTAACTGGAGTTAAAATAAAAACTTAAAAAAGGGAACTCATTGGTTGAGTGTTTCCTTTAATGCTTCCCATTGGGTCTCTCATTAATATAATAGGTATAATATATGCATTATATGTTATAAAAGTAGTATATATTAACGTATTAGTATACATCAACATATACAAATCAACATATTATGTTAATATAGCATGATACTACTGCTATATTCTAATACGTATATTTGTATGTGTATAGGAGTGTGTGTATATGTATATTCGTATATGTGTATACATATATGACTTTTTTTAGCTTGCCAGGGAATATCCTTGTTCAAGTTCGAGTCTTTATCATGTGGCTCAGGAGGTCTTGCTCTCCTCTGCTGCTTACAGGCCGTGTCCCCACTTCATCTATTTCCTGTCCCCACCTCTAATTATTTGGGAGCTGCTGTGGCCCTTCCCCTCTCTTTCTGCTCTGAGCGACTCAGTCCTCTGCCAGCTGCCTATGTATTCTGCCCCCGGGTCTCTGCCATACTGTGAGGTAGATGGGAAGCTTATGCCACTGTTTTTGTTTTTGTTTTCAAGAACAGCAACCTCTTAAGGTTCATTGAGATGTGCTCTCTTCTTGGGCTGCAGTCTGAACTAGATGGTATTTCCACACAGGGCTGGTCTGATTTGCACAGCTATGCAGGGCCCCATACTTAGAAGGGCCCTATCCTTGATTTAGTCCATGGTTACTTGATATTATCATTTTCTGAATAAGGAGCCCTGTATTTTCATTTTTCACTGGTACTGTAAATTCTAGAGGTTGTCCTGTTCCAAAGCTAACATCAAACTTCATCCCGAGTTGCAGAAAGTCATAGAACCACTTTGACGGTTTCCATTACGTTAGCAGTATTAACACAAGGCTTCACTCTTCGTAGGGGTCATAAGGGTTTAATAAAATGCTGTGTTTTATCTGAAGATGTTAAGCATTCACTCCCTTTTCCATATTGAGACATAGACTGCAAATAGTAAGGGCTTTTTTAGAGCATTATGATAACGATTGAAACCTCTAAGACTTATGTTTTTACTCCACGCAAATAAAATCTTGAAGGAATCCTCTTAGTCTATCGTTTTGTGGATAGATATGCTAATTTTCTTCCATTCTAAGAGAATGTTGTGTAGTGGATTAGATTTCACAGAAGCCTTTATGAAGAAAAAGATGTAGGCATTGTTGTTTTAGTTTCTTAGGGCTGCTGTAACAAATTGTCATAAACCGACTGTCTGTATTAGAGTTCTCCAGAGAAATAGAGTCGATAGGATCTTTCTCTATCTCCATATCTACCTATGTATGTATCTGTGTATCTACATATCTATCTATCTGTCCATCGATCTAGGTTTAGATATATAAGATAAGGATGATTATGGGACTTGGCCCATGTGATTATGGAGCTCCCCCAAATCCTATGATCTGCCATCTACAAGCTGGAGAACCAAGTTTGCCAATAGTGTAAATCCCGGTCTGAGCCTCAAATCCTGAGAAAGGGATGGGGGTGTCACTGTGTTAAGCCTGAGGTCTGAAGGCTCAAGAACTAAACCTCTGAATTCAGAGGGCAGGAGACGAAAGCCTGGTCAAGAGGATAGAGAAAGCAAATTGGCTCTTCCTCGGTCTTTTTGCTCTATTCAAGTCTTTAACGGACTGAACGATGCCTGCCTGCTTTGGTGAGGGCTGAGTTCTTTCCTCAGTCTCCTGATTCAAATGCGGACCTCTTCCACAAACACCATCACAGAGACACTCAGAAATATTTTTTTACCAGCTCTCTGGGCATTCCTTAGCCCAGACAAATTGACTCAGAAAATTTCCATCACAGTGGTTTAAAACACCAGACATTTATTTTCTCACATTTCTGAAGACTAGAAGTCTGATGAAATTCTCAGTGGGACTGCACTGCCTCCAGCCCCTCTAGGGCAGTCTGGTCCCTTCATCCAACTTCTGGTGGTTCCGAGGTTCTTTAACTTGCGACTGCAATCCTTTCTGTTCTGTCTTTACCTCTTATGCGTGTCTCTCCTCTGTGTGTCTATCTCTGTGACAAAATAAACAATATATGTTTGGCCTTTGTCCCTTGTTCCTGACATAGAGCTCCTAAAACTCCTGTGATTTTCCAAGGGATAGAAGTGATAGGATGATCAGACACAGAGCTCCTAAATCCCGTGGAGTTACCTGGGTGGTTGAAGCATCTTTTGCTGTAATGAGGTTACTCTTGGTGGGCTCCTGGTTGGGGGCTTCCGGGGAGATATTGGTCACCAGAGAGACCAAACCATGATCAGAAGCTTGGAACTTTCAGTTCTACCCTCCATCCTCAGGGAGGGAGGAGGGGCTGGAAAGTGACTTAGTAAATAATCATACAATGAAGCCTCTTAAAAGTCCCTCAACTATAGGATTTGGAGAGTTTCCAGGTTGGTGGGTACATCCACGTGCTGTGAGGGTGGCATACCCCAGCTCCATGGGGACAGAAGCTCCTGAGGTCAGGACCATTCCAGACCTCATTCTCTGTACCTCCTCTTCTATAACCTTTATAATATACTGGTAGATAAAAGTAAACATTTCCCTGAGTCTTGTGAGCTCTTCCGGCAATTATGGAAGCTGAAGTGGAGTTGTAACTTTGTAGCCAAGTTGGACAGAAGGGTGGGTACATGGGGACCTATTACTTGGAACTAGCATCTGAAGGCAGGGCAGTCTTGTGGGACTGAGCTCTTACATCTTTGAGTCTGATGCTAACTCTGGGTAGCTAGTGTCAGAATTGAATTAAATTATAAGACACTTAATTGGTGTCTGGAGAGTTGGAAAATCAGTTGGGGTGTGTGTGTGTGTGGAGGGGGAAGATCTCTACATATCTGATGTCAGTAGTGTTACGAGTTGAGAAACAGTTTTGCTTGTTTCTATTTTTGTTGTTAGTCTCCAAACCTCTTCTGTCTCTTGCTTATAAGGATACACATGGGATTGCATTTAAGGTCCACAGAAATAACCCAGGATACCCTCTTCCTCTCAAGATCTTTAATTCAATCAACCTTTTGACACATAAGCTATAGTCAGTCTTTTGCCATAGAAAGCAATATTCACAGATTCTGGGGATTAGGAAATAGACATATCTTTGTGGGGTTCACCATTCGGCCTGCTCCATGGACCTATAATGATACGAGCGTGTGAGATGTTCAGGCAGGGAATACACGTGAAAGTGCAGTGCACATGCAATGCCTCTTCCCTCTTAAAATAAAAGTCACTCAAAAAAGCAAACCAGTCATCATCTTTTTAAAGCTGATTCAGAAATACACATTGTTAGGCATTGATGATTTTTGTGCTATGCTCCTTACTCTGCCATTTTTATATGTAATATTCCAAATGCTTGCCTGAAATGTTCTCTATTATTCTCCCTTGTGCACTGCTTTGAAATCTCTGGTTTGAAACAGTTCATCTCACCACTCTTGAAACCTAGGAGAAAGCTTTATGCATAGTCAGCTCTTGTTGAACTTCATATTTAATGTATGGATCCTTGTGACACCACTTTCATCAAGAAAGTAGATAAGAAAGTAGGAAACATGAAAAAGTCACTTAGTTTCTCTAATCTCACTGTAAGTTTCTGGAATTGGTTCAAGTTTCAGTTCAGTTTCCTTGGGTTGGAAATTTGACACTTATTTTGTAAATTAGAATAAGCTCTATGTGGGTAGAAATTAAAATTAACCTTATTTTTTTATGGAAAGTTGAAATATACCAAAGTAGAGAAGCTGGATAACATACACCCACACATTTGTCATCCAAGTTGAATGATTATCAGTTCATGGGTCAATGTCATCTAAACAATCACCCCGTTCTCCATTTTAAAAAATTCTTTTCTTTTAAGTGATTTCAAACTTAAAGTAAAGTAAGACTAGTAAAAGGCCCTTCTGCATACATTTTTCCAGATTCATCAGTTCTTGACTTCATCATTCATCATTCTTCTCTTTCTCTCCAGGACAGACTGATGTCACGTGCTGCCAGATAGGACTCCCTAAAAACACTGTATCCTACAACTTGAGCGTTTGTGAAGGAATGTCCACTGGACAATCCCCACTGGAGTGGCGTTCTGGAAAATAACTTGTCTGTATTACTCAATAACTTTAAAGTCTTGACTGACAAAGCAAGACCGAAGAACTGTGTCAAACTGAAGGAGACTGATGAGACATAGAAATTAACGCAATATGTGATCTTGGACTAGATCCTTTACCATAAATAATTGTGTTTTACATCACTTGTGGGACAGTTGATGAAATTGGAACATGGACTATTAGATTACGTTGAAAAGAATATTTTAGTTTATATGGGGACATATGTCAGGTAACTACATCATATTAATAAACATACAATGCTATGTTTATTTTGTTTATCACTTAGGTGATAATCTAAACTCCAACTTCAGAAAAATTCTATGGAAAATCTGCTCCTGTTGAGACCCTCCAACCAAAGCCTGTAATGCACCTTTGTTGTGGAAATGCTACAAAATTTTGAAAAAAAAAGAGAAAAATCCAACTTTGGAACCCACAACTATGGTGTGTGGAATAATCTTTTATTTCCCTTTTGAGTGTGTTTCCTTAGTTTTTGAAATCTTATGACCTGCAAGTAAAAGGAAAAAGAGGGAGGAACATCCATGAGCACGGAGAGAGCCCGAGAGAGAGGCTAGAATGAATGAGGTCGTCTGGAGCACAAGTGAAAGCGATGAAGATGGTGGTTAAGAAAGGAGCTCGGGGAACAGTGGTACCCATTCAGGTAGCTGCGAGAAGACCAGGAGCTCAGTGAGGGATGGAGAAGCATGATGAGAGAGGCAAAACAACCTTGAACAGCTTGGGGGCCCAGACGCCTCAGGAAGAAAACTTTGTCTTTTTTTTTTTTTTTAAAGTGGAGTAACTTTTTTTTTTTTAGAGTTTTATTTATTTATTTATTTGACAGACAGAGATCATAATTAGGCAGAGAGGCAGGCAGAGAGAGAGAGAGGAGGAAGCAGGCTCCCCGCTGAACAGAGAGCCCGATGCGGGGCTCGATTCCAGGACCCTGAGATCATGACCTGAGCTGAAGGAAGAGGCTTAACCCACTGAGCCACACAGGCGCCCCTGTCTTTTTGTTTTTTAAAGGAAGGAAGTGAGTGGTGAGCACCGTCATGTGCTGCTGAGAAATAAGAGAGGTTTCAGTGGCAGACTCTGGAAGGCTTAGGAACGCATAGGAGTCAACAAAATGTATAGAAGTCAATTCTTAGAAGGAGCCCAGTTCTTAAGTGGGAGGAGAACTGGCAATAGCCACAGAGGCATACGAGGAGAATGGAGTTAACTCATTTTCAAGACAGAAGACACTGGGCACTATTTAATTGCTTATGGGATAGCAGTAGTAGAGAGGAAAGGGGTGGGAAGAGATACAGGAATGAATGATGTCCTTAGAAAGGATGATACGGGATTTAGAATACGGGCAAAGAGTAATCCATAGGTGTGTCTGGGGAACCGTCACTGTATACGTAGGAACTGAATGAGCTGACATCTGAGATATATATATATATATATATATATATATATATATATATGTGTGTGTGTGTGTGTGTGTGTGTGTGTGTGTATGTATATATATGTATGTATGGTTTATTTTATTATATATATAAATCCTGTAGATACAAACTTCTTCAACTGATTCTCATTGTCCAAGATGTATGTATGTATGTATGTATGTATCTAATTCACTTACCTGTCTATTTATCTATCTATCTGGCAAAATGGCTTGCTGAGAGGGACAGGAATAACACTGTAATGTCAGTGAACATACTAGAAGAATAAATGGTAGTACAAAATGTTAAAAAATTAAACGTAGATATAGTCTGGAAAGTCTGTTGATGTTTTTTCTTCCATTTAATTTTGTTTTAGCTTGGTGATTTTTTTTCTCTTTTAATAATACCCATTAATGTTACTTAAACAGAAATTAAAAAAATAAAATCAACCAACCAACCAACCGAGACATTAAATCTAAATTAGTCTTGCTTTACCCCAGAGAGGAGTTGTATTGGTGATAGAACAGTCACTCCCCTGCCATGCCGCCTGCCATAAATACATCCTACAGTCAACAACGTGAAAGCCATTAAGAATAAGCACACGTGCTTTTTGGTATGCTGCGATTGTCACCTTCTTGGATCTCATTCCCAATGCCTAAAACAAGTTAAGCATATAAATCCTGTAGATGCTTATGTCTCCAGCTGATTCCTATTATGCAAGGACAGAAAGAGAGTTTTAAAATGAACCAGCAAGGGGAGAGCTTGTTCAGCACTGCTTGGGATCTCTATACCATGGCTTAGAGGGGGCAGATGGCTTGGATGGGAAGAATGAGGAAACAGTGTAAGGCAGTGTTTGAATTCTGGGTTTCCATCTCTAAGAATTTGCTGATTACTTTAGAGAGTATCTTCCTTTCTTTTCTGCCTCCCCCCGCCCTTATTTTCTTTTTTTCTTCTTTCTTCTATTTTCTTTTGTTTTGATCTTTCCAGACTCCCTAAAAGGCGGAGGTGGCACTGGAGAGCAGGACCAATTCAGATCTAGAAGAATGAAGAGCTGGGATGAGTCTTTCCAGCCCTTTGACCCCTATGTTCTACCAGGAAGGAAATTTGTCTTTCTTTTCCAAATAGTTTTCTTTCTTCATATTGTGGAGCTAAAAAAAGGAAGCATGAAAATAGCTTGTAAGCACAGTGATTTTTTTTTTTTTTTTAACCCTGGATTATTTAGAGTCATCACAGTGCTCTAACTTCTGTTGATACCTATTTTATGCCTAACAAGAAATTCTGTAAAAATAAAGAGAAAAGCTTATGGTCTATGCCTACATTAGACATTTTCAACTATGCATCTGCATTAAGTATCTGTGCCATAATTAAAACAGTCCAACAGCACAAACGAAATAGAAAGTATAAGCTTGAGACTATGCACTGTACACTTATAGCCATTAAGATACTGACTGGTTTTCTGAAAGGCAGTGGGGGGCTAAGGAATTTTCCCATTATGGCTAGAAAAGAAAAAATTCACAGTAGCTCAAAATATCAGATCTTTGATCTCTAGGAAGGAAGGGTTTGAAATATATATATATATATATTTTTTATACTATTTTCTCCATGATGTCTAGCATGTAGAAAAATGTTCCATATATATTTGTTGAAAATGGGAATTTTCCCATTATGGCTAGAATAGAAAAAATTCACAGTAGCTCAAAATATCAGATCTTTGATCTCTAGGAAGGAAGGGTTTGAATAGTATATGTATTTATACTATTTTCTCCATGATGCTTAGCATATAGAAAAATGTTCAATACATATTTGTTGGACATTTTTTGAGTGTGTAGTAGGACAAATCTTAAAAAAGGATATCAAAGATCTGGAAAACTGCCATGCAATACTTTTTCCCTTCCCTCCCCTCCCCTCCCCTCCCCTCCCCTCCCCTCCCCTCCCCTCCCCATAGGTGTGTGTGGGGCCCCTCCTCTCCCCTCCCCTCCCCTTCCCTCCCCTCCCCTCCCCTCCCCATGGGTGTGTGTGGGGCCCCTCCTCTCCCCTCCCCTCCCCTCCCTTTCCCTTCCCTTCCCTTCCCTTCCCTTCCCTTCCCTCCCCATTCTCTTCCCCTCTTCCTTCTTTCTTTCCTTTCTCCTCCCTCCTCCCTTCCTCCACCCCTCCCCTCTCTCTTTCTTTGTGTGAGAGGAGGGGGGGGAGGGCCCCCACTGCAACCCAAGCATCTGAGGGAAGCTGTTCCAAGATTAGATTCCAAGGGGCAAATCCCCAACACCAAGCACAACAAGAAAATGTTCTCAGCCAAAGCCACGAAGGGCCTATTGCTGAGGGAATAAGCACTGCTTGCAGACTTCCTGTCCCCCGAGACTCCACGCGGTGCAGCTTCTCTATCTCAGGCTGCCATGAATTTATCCACATTTCAATAGCTTTCTGAAAACTCTGATGTTGGCTCACCCTAAAAAAGGGATGCAGCCTGTTTGATACTTGCCTTGACTTAATAATAGCCTTGGTAGTCACTAGTCTTGATAGTTTTGGGGGTCTCATATATGACTATGAAAAAAAACCAAAGCCCGGAAGTCACTTGGAAAATAACCACCATTATATTATGGCTCTGTGCAATGTTTAATGTTTGCTATACTGTGTGATAGATATTGCCATTGTTTCTATAGGGACCAAAATTTATCTCAAAATATTGTATTAGAATATATTTGCTTTTAGCCATTTTGCTCAGAATCTTCTTAGACAATCAAAGCCTGAATAAATCAGCAGCGGGAGGGAAATTGTTGTCAGTATGAGCCTAAGCAGTCTTATCAGTAGTTGTGAAATTATTCCATATTTCACTTGTGCATGCATAGTACAAAAGAGTACTTTTTCATTATAAAATAAAGGTCTGAAATTTATTCTCAAATCTGTATTGACATTCGCAGCACAATTTAGATCTCCATAGTGCTATTTCAGTCTGTTTAATTTTTCCACCTGCTCCCTGAAAGGCGGAGTACAAAAAGACGTAACGGGCCCCACAGTGCAGCCCACATGACGAATGGCTAAAAACCTCCGTTTTTCCCTCTCTGAAGCACAAAGTCCCTCCACACAAAATATTATTTTGTTTCTTCTTACATTTACTTTTTGCCTTAAAGTTGGGACCTATCACAGACTCTGTAATTGTTTTGGTGTTTTGTTTACAGTAGGTTTTCAAACTGTAGCAAGAATCAGCAAATTCTATTTCACACCATAGTATTCTGTAAAATTCTCATTTACCAACTTCCCACATCAATGGTTGTAATAAGCGAGAGCAGGAAGCAAGGACAGAGTTGGAGGTCATCGTCCTCGGAAGAGCCCGTGGCTCCGTGAGGACCGTCCCAGAAAATACAGTGCTCGAGCAAGGAAAGAAGTGAGGGATTCCGGTTCCCCCAATCTTTACATTGCTCTCAGCTCACTGCTCTGCCAGGCATGGTGGGAAAATCTTAGAAGAGGTTTGGGGCATCTTCTGGGTGGACAAGTTTAGCTGTGGCATTCTGGAAGGTGGAGGCGAGGAGAACTGATCAAGCAGGTGTGGCTGCCGGCAGGGATGGGGTGGCTGGACGCACAGCTGACAAGCTCTTCTGGCCCCCTCTAGTGCTTATGGGTCCTGTGACGTCCGCGTAAGCCTGGACCGCTGGAGACAGAAGCGAATTCTCAGGGAGCTCTCAGAAGCCATATATATATATTTATATAATAATAATTTATATTATTATATATATTTATATACATAAATATATATAATACATATATAATATATAATATACATAAAAATATATTTATATATATAAAATATAATATATAATTATTAATATTATTATATATAATATACATTATATAATAATAATTCATATTATTATATATTCATATATAAATATATATTATATATAATATAATATATAATATATTATAATTATATAATTATATTTTTAATTTTAAATATATAAAATATATAAATTAAATATATTTATATATTATATATAATTAAATATATAAATATATAATTATATATATTATATCATCATATAATATAATATAATATATTATATATAATATACATTTATATATAAATATATAATATAAATTATTATTATATAATGTATATTATATATAATAATATTAATAATAATATTATAATAATAATAATTTATATAATATATGTTATATAATATTATATATTATATCTTATAATATAATATATTATATTATATATATTATATTATTTTATATATATATTATAGCAGCATTGTTTTCTCAGATAGAAAAATGGCTTCACTGAAAAGGTGCAACATTTTTACACATTCCAATACTTTTTCGTAAGTCATATTATATACCTGTGATTCTTCAATAGGCAGTCTATATGATCTTGTACCATTCCTGCAGAAATCTGTGGAACGGTTTTGTGAGTGGTTTACCGTGTGCTACTACCAATGAGTTTCCCCTGGACCTTCATTACCATTCCTAAAGTACATTTCATAATACATGTTTGGAGACTTCCTAGGAATATGGGGTCCCTAGTTGGTGCTATTTTGGTAAAATGATGCGTAACGGATAAAGAGACTAAAGTTGACAGTGTAATTTTGAATAGTTGACTATCACTCTGGGATAAACTTAATACTCGACCCCACCTTCTAAAAAAAAAAAAAAAAAGTACACAACATGTGACCAAATAGTTTAAGCAATTTCGTTTCACAATACCCAAAGGCGTATTGTCTAGGGCACGGTCTTCAAAAGTACTAAGATCTATGGCAACTAGAGTTACAATTGTACACGATGTAGACAAGGGTAAGCTAGAAACGGACAGGTTTATGTTTGTTACGAAGGAGGGCAAAATCAGGGGGCTAAGCTACATAGCCATACGAGGTGGTAAGGGTTTCATAAGACGAACGAAGTCCTGATCATACCTAAGAGCTTCGTAAGTTAGCTGAATACTAGAGAAGCCTCATAAAATGTCCTATTAGTATCATGGAACAGCTTACAGACCGAGGGAACTTAATAATTACAGTAGGAACCCTTCAAAAATTGTAGATTTGGGGGAAAATAAAGAAAAGTATAAATTAATTATTTATTCCATTAATTAAAGAGCCAGCACTCCATCTTGGAAGTAGAAGGCAGTGAAAAAGCCCCTTCTGTTCCAAAATTCTTACCCCTTCTCCAACGGGCATTTCTTCGGCTTGTTTTCTCTTTATTGTCCTTGAAGCAAGAACCAGATCCTGCTTTTCAGAAGCCATCCCTTCTGTATTGTCTTGAGAACAATAAAAGATAGAAGGTGAGCATTGAGATTGGAGACTTCATGGTAATTATGAACGGATAAACTTATTTCCTATGGGCTGACTGGAGACTTCCAAAACACATAAAGCGGGCACATGTTTAAAACTATAAGCACCGGGGCGCCTGGGTGGCTCAGTGGGTTAAAGCCTCTGCCTTCGGCTCGGGTCATGATCCCGGGGTCCTGGGATCGAGCCCCACATCGGGCTCTCTGCTCTGCGGGGAGCCTGCTTCCTCCTCTCTCTCTGCCTGCCTCTCTGCCTACTTGTGATCTCTGTCTACCAAATAAATAAATAAATAAACATCTTTAAAAAAAACAAAACAAAACTATAAGCACCAAAATTGAACCTCCACTATTATCTAACCAAGAAAGAGTTAAATGCCTCAGTGTGCTTTAAGAGGACCCCATATTAAGTTAAGGTATCAAACAAGCTGTGTGCCTTTTTTAGGTGGGGCCAGTATCACAGTTTTCAGAAAGATGTTAAAATCCAGGTAAATCCACTACCGCCTGAGATAGAGAAACTGCATCCACATAGAGTCTCAGGGGACAGGAAGTCCACAGGGAGGGCTTGTTCCTTCAGTAACAGGCCCTTCCTGGCTTTGGCTGAGAAGAACAAGGTCTTCTTTATGCCTTGCTGTTGGGGATTTGGGGCTTGGAGCGTAACCTTGAAACAGCCTCCTCCCTCCCATGCTCAGATTGCCGTGGGGGGCACTTCCCCAACCTCTTGACCTCTTGTACATCCAGGGCCCCTCCCACCACCTCCCCATTCAAGACCTTGGCCTTTAAGGACATGAAAATGGCCAGGTTCTGGGTCTGGATCAGACTTTTCGTGGTTCCGTTTGGAAAACTGACCAGCAGCACACTTCGTAGTGGTTCAGTGGTCTCTGCACGCACACACACACACACACACACACACACACACACACCAGGGTTTATATCCTCTGAACTTCTTTCTCCATTTTCCATGTCCTCTCTTTTTTTTCCTCTTTTTTCTGTTTTGGTGTCTTTTATCAGTCTTTCTGGGCGGCAGGAGAAAGTCATGGGGAGTTTTCCCTTTCACCTGTTCTTAGATCTGGGCTGTTCCGACTCCTGCGTTCACCTCCTTTGGCAGACGTTTCCTTCCCCCAAATCAGTTCCTGGAAATTCTGTCCATGTCGCTGGCCCTGGGGACCAAGAGTATGAAGGGAGGTTCACCTGTCATACCTGTGTCCCCACCTTTCACCTGCAGGCGATGCTCTGGCCTTGTCCATCCCGATGTGGGCAGACATGAGGGCCCAGGCTGCCCTTGTGGGGTCAGTGACCTACAGTGTGTGTGTGATCAGAGGTTGGGGCAGATTTGTTGCTGCGGTTCTACTGAGCCATATTTGTGGACAAGCATGTCATATGTGCATGTGCTACACACACACACACACACACACACACACACAGGTTTCTTCCTCTCATGAGAACTTGCTGGTGGAGATAAAGAACAGATTTCCACAAACTTAGCATCTTAAAAGAAAGCCCACTCACTGACCAGTTCATAGTCTGTGGCTCAGAGTTCAGGTACTGGGGCCCCTTCTTCAAAGCCAGCAAGAGAGATTCTCCCTCATGTGCAGCCCCCCAAATTCAGGGTCTGTCTGACTTCAGGAAGGCCCAGACCCTTCAAAAGCTTTCACATGAGATCAGACCTGCACAGAGAATCTCTTTGGACTTCCTCAGGCCCTTGTTTTTCTCATCAGGGGAATGACACCCAGCCTGAGCCCAGTGCTGCCTAGAGGCAGGCCCCTTGTCACCTCTTACAATTCTGTTTGCTACAGTTTCTGAAAGCTTACATTTCATGATAATAAGGGGAACATTTGCAGCAAAAAGAAGACATATGTATAAAGATGCATTTTAGAAAACCTAAATGAATGCACAACTATCGCAATTGCTCAAGCGAAAGTTCTTTCATGGGGAGCGATGAGAACATGATGGGCTGGGGAGAGAATTCCTAAAATCCTAAAATTTAGCCACTCCTCTGGCTGCCCTTTTGGCCAGGCTGTGATGGCCCTTTGCCATACTTCTCCCAAAGAGGTATACATATCTGCAATAGGTCTTATGGGAAAGCCGAAGCTTATCTAGGAAAATGGACATGTCACTGTCAATGACCCTTCCACCCCCTGATCGATCTTGAACATGAAGGTGATGCTTGTAGCTGAGCCATCCTTTTCGTGCTCAGGATGAAAATGTCTTGAAAGTAATCTTGGGTATCCAGATTGATCACATTTTTTTTTTTTTTAAAGATTTTATTTATTTATTTGACAGACAGAGAGATCACAAGTAGGCAGAGAGACAGGCCGAGAGAGAGAGAGAGGAGGAAGCAGGCTCCCTGCGGAGCAGAGAGCCCGATGTGGGGCTCAATCCCAGGACCCTGAGATCATGACCCGAGCCGAAGGCAGAGGCTTTAACCCACTGAGCCACCCAGGCGCCCCCAGATTGATCACATTTTGATTGTCGGTGAATCAAAGGAAATTCTTTACCACTGTAGCAGAATGACATGCAATGGACACCATCAAAGAAACATGGGATAGAGTATTGAGGCAAAAAGACATTAATGCACGATGGAACAATTAGCTTTGTCACTCATCCAGCATTCTTCCAAAATGAAAATAAAAGATACAAAATAGATTTCTATGAACTCATTAAATGCATCAAGATACGTCCTACTACTTTTTTAGCCGAGTTGGTTCAAGTACAATATTAATGAGGTCAAGATCATATCTTAGATCCCTGGATAGCCTAGTTAATTTTCACAAAGAAAATTACATTCTATAATCATGGCTTCTACGAGTAACTTAGATCATTATGAAATATGTGTCACTGATCACAAAGGACAAATGAGGAAAAGCACACAGATGTTTCAAAGAAAAAGCCATCGCCACTAATGAGAAACAAAGTTAAATGCCTACAAGCATAGAATTTCAGAAAGTAAATATATTTGGGGGATTTTATAGCTTAGTGGTTTTCTATAAATATTCTTAATTGCAGAATTTCTTGCTCAAATACTTCCTTGGATGCCCAATATATAAAACAGAGAGTTGCACTGGTCGATGAGGGAGTTAACAAGGGGTCTACAAACCAACAGGCTGGTGATTCTTATGCCTTCCTCTTTCCTTGGCCCCTGTCCTTCCCTCTTCCACCCAAACTGCCCTCTGAAATAATCAAAAAAATGTGATAATTGGCGTTCTGTGAATCACAGTTGTTAAGAGCTGATCTAGCCAGATGTTCTCAATTTAGGAATGAGGAAATGGCAACTTGTCTGAGATCATCCAGTTAGGCAGAGGCAAACCTGGGGCTAACACTCAGATAGTAGCATTCTCTCTGAGTAGTACAATCCAATAGTTCACATGTATGTATCTCCTACATAACAGACCTAGTTGAGTGTTCCAGATGGGCAAGTGTATGTTCCACACTAGTCTTTATTCAGGGATCCAGATTTGTTCTCATTCTATTATTGCATCGTGCCCTTGGCCAGTCCTCATCTCTCTGGGGTGAAGTTGGTTGCAAAGGATTCCAGGGGCACTTAGCAAAAGAGATCGTGGATGAGGCATGCCCATGAAATTGGGACCTAGGTCTGGGAGCAGAACTTCAACATGTGGCAACACTTTTAACAACAAATAAGGCTGAGCAGCCACGTGCAGGGAAGAAGGGAGGACAGATTTTGAAGGATAAGTGGGCGTCTCTGTCATGGAACGCTGCTGTTTCTCACAATTGGGAAACGGGTGTAATCTTTACTTCTGACAATACAATAATCTTATATTTAGGAAATCTTTAAAATTCTTTCATATCCGTTTCTTACTGGTTTCTCACAAAAACCCAATGAAGTCGCAAGAGCAGGACTCTCCAGGCCCATCTCAAAAGTGAGCTGGAGTCTTTGGGAAGTGGAGGGATAACAGCTTTTTAAGGTAAAGTTTCATAACACATTAGTCTTGCCACCATCATGGTTGTCAAACTTCTAAGAAAGGCAGCTCACTAGTAGACCTGATCTCTTTGTCCAGGTTATACAATCTTTCTTTCTTTCTTTCTTTCTTTCTTTCTTTCTTTCTTTCTTTCTTTCTTTCTTTCTTTCTTTCTTTCTTTCTTTCTTTCTTAATTCCTACTTCCTTCAACAGATTTCAGTCTCTGTCGTGACTAGTTGGTAGACTAAAAACTGCTGGAGGGAAGTGTAAGGTATCTGTATTAGGATTCCCATGCCCTCACGGAAATGCCTTAAATATAGATACTTGTGGAATCAATCTCATCCAAGTTTTAAGTATTGATTCTTGTGTAAGTGTTAATGATTAGACTAGGGCAGTTACATGGGTCTTAGTTGATTTTTTTTTTTGAGGTTTTTCATTACTTTGAAGTAAGCTACTAAGGCTTGACAACAAAAGTTTTGACTCCATAAAAGGACATAAAATAGGTATTAATAGAAAAATAGCTTTGGACAAACCAGTTTGTAAAAAAATGGGAAGCTCATAGCTGGAAATCAGTACTATAATGCTACTGGACAGTACATTGACTGCTTTTTCACTTTTTAAAAGATTTTTATTTATATATTTGATAGAAAGAGAGAGCGAGAGAGCAAGCAAGCAAGCATGAGGAGGGGGGAGAGGCAGAGGGAAAAGGAGAAGCAGACTCCCTTCTCAGCAGGGAACCTGATGCTTGGCTTGATCTCGGGATCCTGGGGTCATGACCTAAGCCAAAAGCAGACACTTAACCAACTGAGCCACCCAGGCACCCAGCTCTGTATTTTCAAAAAGATAAATGAAACTTTTGGCTGAGCTCAAATTTGGTTTTCAGCTACCAATATATTTTGTGTAGTAAAATATTGAATGTAAAAACATGACCTGGTGAATTAAAAAAGAAAAAAAAAAAAAAAGCAAAACCTCTGTGTACTGTCTGTTATCCATCCCATTGCCTCCTTCCAGCAGGCAGGTTTTCTGGGAGTTTTGAAAGGTTAAGGAAAGCCATATTGTACATAATTGGCTCCTGGATTCTGCTTTGTGGAATCATTTTTTGGACAAAGTTTAACGGACATGGCATTAAAAAAAAAAAAAAGGCCCTCTAGCTAAAAGAAGGTTAAAAAAGTGAACTTTCTTTAACCCTGTGTCTTCCATACTGGTCTGATTGCAAAGCATGTCATTCCCTATCCCACCCTTGCTAGAAACACCTATTATCACTTCATGGATCACGGATTCATCTTTGCTATTGTTTTTGGAAACACTGGAAAGACTAATTGCACTCTTTTGGAACAAGATAAAAGGCATATGTAAACTGTCACAAATATTTGATCTCCACTTAATTATTCAAATATAGAAAACAAGTGCAATTATAGAAATCTGTCTGTAATATTGTCTGATAATTTCCAATTTCATTTTCATCAATAGGGTTGCTGAAGTTTCAAGAAGCAAAAAATAAATTTGTCTCTTTTAAAAATTTTACTGTTTCCCCTTACACATATGTGATGTTACTGAAGTGCATCAATTCGGTCCTATCACTTCTGCTTCTGGCTGTCTTCTTTTTCCTTCTCTTCAACCCCCACATTTCTCCTCCCTTTACCCACATTAGCATTCCTGACTCTACTCCCCATAACTCATGTCATCATCAGCCTCTTCCACATCATTCCACACGTCTGGAATCACACAGAGGAAGACACATCCATGCACCCACATACTGGAAGGCAGGCTTCTCGAGGTCAAATTCTTGGATTTGCCTCTCGGTGCTAGTGCTTGCTGTGTGACCTTAGAGAAGCTTTCTAACCTCTCACTGGCTCAGCTTCCCTATTTCTAAAGTGAGGTTAACAGGGATGCTGTGAAGATGAAGTGAATTTGTCTGTGTCACGTGCTTAGGAAAGTACCTGGAACATAACGAAAATTCAGTCATGTCAGTGATGATTACTATATTATTATTATTAAATTTGTTGATAGCTTGCTTTTCAAAATGTGATCATGTATGCATGATTTTCTCCATCTTACTTACCTCACTTAGTTATAGTTTGTGGAACTCTTTCCAAATCAACAGATTTACTTTAAGTTGGTGTCTTTATATTATCCTGTGGTGTGGATGCATCATAAATTATTCAGCCCTTCTCTTAGTGATGAACTGTCTTCATACTCCTGGCATTTTATCTTTGTGACTAATGCCACTGTAAACACCTGGGTATTGTGTCCTCTGTGATGGTTTTTTTTTTTTCCTTTAAAAATTTAAAAAATAAACTATAAAATACACGTAACAAAGTTTGCCATCTTAACTATTTTTTAAAAATTTTATTTATTTAATTTATATATATAGAGAGAGTGCGAATGAGCATGGTGGGCGGGGGCAGGCAGGGGGAGAGGAAGAGAGAATCCTCAAGCAGACTCCTCACTGAGTGCGGAGTCTGAGGTGGGGCTGGATCCCACGACCCTCAGATCATGACCCTGAGATCACGACAGGAGTCAAAACCAAGAGTCAGCCACTTCCTACCATCTGAATTTTTTTTTTTTTTAAGATTTTATTTGTTTATTTGACAGAGAGAAAGAGAGAGCGCACAAGCAGGGGTAATGAGAGAGGGAGAAGCAAGCAGACTCCTCACTGAGCAGGGAGCCTAACGCAGGGCTTGATCCCAGGACTCTGGGATGGTGACCTGAGCTAAAGGCAGACACTTAACCCTATCTTAACTATTTTTAAGTATATCTTAACTTATGTTAAGCATCTTAACTATTTTTAAGTATATCTTAACTTATGTTAAGTATCTTAACTGTTTTTAAGGTGCCCCAATCTTAACTATTTCTAAGTGTAAAGTTCATTACTGGTAATTCACATTGTAGTGAACTAATCTTCAGAACTTTCTTCATCTGGCAAAACTGGAGCTCTGTTCCCATTCAACAGAGCTCTCTATTTCCCCCTCCCTTAGGCCCTGGAAACCCCCTTCCAGTTTCTCTAAGAATTTGACTGCATTAGTTTCCTGATGTAAGTAGAATCCTACACTATTCGTCTTTTTTTAGTGTCTAGCTTATTTCACTTTGCATAATGTCCTCCGGGTTCATCCATGTAGAAACGTGTATCAGAAATTCCTTCCTCTTTAAGCCTGAATAATATTCCATTGTATGTATATACTGCACTCTGTTTATCCATTCATCTTTTAATGGACACTCGGGTCATTTCATTCTTTGGGCTATTGTGAGTAATGATGCTATAAGCATGGGTGTATAAATACTTCTTTGTCGCCCTGCTTTTAATTCATTTGACTATAATTCCAGAAGTGGAATTCCTGGATGGCACAGTAATTCTATTTTTAATTTTTAAAGGAACTACTCTACTGTTTTCCATAGAGGTAGCACCATTTTACAGTATTGGTTCTTATTTCTATTGGCTTTCTCTTAAAATTTTGAACCCTGGGTGCCTGGGTGGCTCAGTGGGTTAAACTGCTGTCTTCGGCTCAGGTCATGATCTCAGGGTCCTGGGAGGGAGCCCTGCATCTGGCGCTCTGCTCAGCAGGGAGCCTGCTTCCCTCTCTCTCTCTGCCTCTCTGCCTACTTGTGATCTCTGTCAAATAAATAAAATCTTTAAAAAAAAAACAAAAAACATTTTGAACCGTAAGTGGACTGATAGTTTTTAAAGATAAAATATAGGGATAAGAAAAAAAAAGGTAAAATCTACTGGAACATATGGAATCATGAAATGAAGCTAGGAGTATTGGATTTAGAATTGATACAGTTATAGTCTAATATACTAGAAATAGTTCTTTATAATTAGATAATCTCTGCTATAAAAACTAAAAGGCTAACCTTTGACATTTAAGTGTATAATAATTATATTGTCATATGTTCGGAGATGTCGGAGGCTGATAATTCACCTTTGTATCTTAAAATGTTAGCATCTTTGCTATGAACAGCAGTAGTTTCTTACCAGGATCCAGAATTTATTTGTGAGATGAAGGTTTTATTTTTCCTACTCTTTGTCTGTCTGTGCTCTGGATTTTAGATATAGATCTTAACCCATAAGTGACTTTTGTCAGCTTACATGGTCTGCTTATTATTTGGTATCAGGTCCATTGAATTACATAATTTTAATGATATTTCTAAATGATGTTATACAAATAATTTCTGTTCAGTGGCTATTAGAAATCAACACTATGGCAGATCCCAGTTATGAAATGTCATATTAATTACTACTTATCCAAATATATTCACAACTCATTCATGTATATATAGGTTGATTTATCTTTAAGATTGTGGGATCTTTAAAATTCATATAAATTACTTGGGTATCTTGTTAAAATACCAGTCCTGATTCAGTAGGTGTGGGATGGACCTCAAGATTCTTCATTTCTAACAAGTTCCCGGGCGATGCTGGTGCTGTAACAGAGGCTAGAGTTACCAACAAAGATCTGATTCTTACGGCATGAAACAATTCAACTTTTTAAGTTATTTTTAATCTAAGGCATTATTTTTGCTCAGGATGTGTTTTTCCTAGGGTCAAAAAATTCATTCAACTTGTGAAGGTGATTCTTTTTGTATCTTTCTTCTCATACAATACTCACCAAGTTCTTTTTCTTAACTCCAGTCAACAAATTTCTTTCTTCACACTTTAAGATATTTTCTGTTGGGTATCGTACTCCTTTGTTTCTCTGGGCTCCTAGATCAATAAAATCTGGTTACCAACACTTCTAACTTTAAACAGACTTGCTACATTCTCTCTCTGGATATTCTAATATATAGAGAACCCATATAAATACAGACTATTAGGAATTATGATATGAAATATTATGGTAATTAGAATTTTTATATGGTAAAGAGTCTCCATTCTTAAATGGAGACTATGGATCTCATGATGAGGAAGTAACAGTATTGTTTATGTGATGGAGATAGTATATTCTTTCCAGCTTTTTTAACATGTAAGTACTGTATTTGGAGGAATATAATGTCCCCATTAGTACTCATGAAAAATGTACTGTCCTTTTAACCGAGCAGAGATGCAGGGCTGGGTGTTTGAGTTGATAAAGCATCTGACTTTGGCTCAGTTCAGGATCTCGGGGTCCTGGGATTGAGCCCCGCATCAGGCTCCCCACTCAGTGAGGAGTCTGGTTGCCCCTCTCCCTCACTTTCTGCCCCTCCCCCTGCTTGTGATTTCTCTCTCTCAAATAAATAAACGAATCTTTAAAAAAAATGTCACTTAACTAAACAGAGATGCTTTCCGGGGAAGCAGCATGGTCTATCGGAGCGTAGAATTGATTCTGAGGAGTGAGACAGAAAATTCTAAGTCCAGGAGGAGTCCCGACATTGAATCATTGATGGGGGACTTGGTTGTTTTGTAAGAGGAAACTGTGGAAAAGCAGATGGTGTGTATCACAGAAGGAAATAAAAAGACACAAACCTTTTCATTTCAGGGGTGACTTAGAGGCACCCTCAGTGGATTTGAGCTCTTTAATAAACAGAGAGTAGAGGTTCAGCCTATGAGAAGAAAAACCAAAGAGAGTCTGAGAGTTGATGCCTACTCAATCCTCAGCTTCCTTTCTTACAGAGTCCCATCTCCCCGTCCACTCCCCTCCTCTCCTTCCTTCCTCTGACTCTTTATCTTTCCGCTTCTGTTTTTTTTCTTTTTTTTTTTAAATTCTTTCTTCTCTTCAACTCCTGACATAATCATTGCAACAACAATATGCTTCTCATTATTACAATGGAATTGTAAATCTGTTGTACCCGAGTTTTTGCATCCAAGAGACCACCAAGGAGCCAACACCAATGTAATCACACGAAGGTTTATTTAACAAGCTTAAGCTTGGGCCCAAGCATACCAGACACAGCGGAGTAGGGACTTGGACCCCGAGCTTAGTTAAGGCAGGGGTATTTATGGGTCCCTGTTACTAAAGCAGGGTGGGGGTTCTCTGGAACCAAAGCAGGGTGGGGGTTCTTGTTACTAAAGCAGGGTGGGGGTCCTTAGAACTAAAGTAAAGTAGGGGAAAGTTCAGCCCTTGGGCACAGGGGTCTGAGATGGCTGCCGGAGCTAAGACGGCTGTACTTATGCTAAGACTAACCCTAAGGTGGGATGGCCTTAATTGTTCTCAGCCTCCAAAATTCTGGAGTTAGGTGTGAGTCAGATGGTAGTTATTTTTTGATTAATTAACTCCAGCAACACAGATTTCCTCTAAACAGATCTTGTCTTGAAATGTGTTGATTTGAAAGTTAACATTAAGGTAAGAAATAGCTTTATAAATATTTACTTCTGCACTCATAACTCAGACCAAGTAAGTTATAGTAGTGTAAGCACTTTATATCAGACAAAATATTATAGTAAAAAAAAAAGACCACTAACATAGAACTTAGAGCAAGGTGTCTCTAATTTTTAATATGAAAAGATATAAAGAGTACTACTTACTGAGGATGAATATAAACTACCACAGTTAATATTCTTATATTGCTGCTAGAATTGAAAAATAGTGTTTGGAATCTAACCATTTCTAACTTCTTAATTACCCCGTTTACAGCACAAGACATAAAAGTCAGTTAAAGGTTTTATGAATGTTAGTTCTACCCTTTACTTTCAGTACATTTTTTTTGTTTATTTATTTATTCCATGTAGATAATAATGAATAATGAAGACAATTATAAATCTAGAACTAGGCACACATATGAATGCACACATTGTATTTTAATTCAGAGGGATTTAATTCACTAACCTTGCCAAAATAAAAAATATATATAATATATATTTATGTGTTGGCTTTTAAACATTCAAATGTTTTCAGGAGAAGAGTCATGAAATATTATAATAAAATAACTAGAATAAATACTAATATATTCATTATAAAATCTGGAAATCATAAAAATGATCAGTTCTTATGAATTCTCCTGAACATACCTATGGAAAAAAAATATGAGCAGAGCTTAACTTTTGCAAAGTTGTAGTTAATCTCTCTGAATTTAGTAACATTCTACTGCAAAGATAAACTTTATCTAATACACATTAAATAGGTAAATAAACTCCATGTAAAGTAGTATTTAATAACTTTTTGCCCAAATCCCTTGAAGGCATTTTCATTAGGTCTTGGCTCAAATTCTTCTTTGATCCCCCATATTAAAGTAGTCCTGTCAGTCTCCATCAGATCAACTTCTTCTATTTCCTGCACAGTGCCTGTCAGGACTTGAAATTATCTTGTTTATATCTTCACTTGCTTATTATCGCTCTAATCTAGGGTGAATGCAGATTTTGTGGGGTCTGAAGCTTACACAATTTTAACGATCCTTTAAAAAATAACTTAAAATTTTGAGTACAAAATTAAGTATAAGGTCTTTTGCAAAGATCCATGCCAACGAGGGGCCCTGAAACATTGCTTCCTTAACTTCAGGATAAATTCACCTCTGGTCTTTCCTGTTAGCTTACAGAACCTTGGAGGGCAAGGAGTTTATATCTTGATTACTGTTATATCCCGAGCACTCCAAAGGCATGTAGTACCTAGTTTTGGAATGAATTAAGGAACGTGCATGCCCCGAGCACACTTCCTTCCTTGCCCATTATTGCTTTCCTCATAGCAAACACACGTTTCTGCTGTTATTTATAACAGGGCAAAGTGGCCCCATATTATTTTTATTGTTCCATTTGAGTTCCTATATTTGTTTTGCTGTGATGCTTTGTGGCAAAGTAATTTTATTGTAAGAAGAACTGCATTTTTTCTGTCTAAATTGCTAGCCAGTTGGCATCCCTCGTGGTCTAACATTTTCTCACAGGTGAAGTGTCCACTGTGAAAGATGTAGCAAGAGCATTCTCACTTGCCCTTTTGGGGATTTTATGGGTATTGATATTTATTTTTCATTTCATCTTATTTTCTGATTTTTTTCCTCAAAGAGCAAATATTGATTTTTGTAATAAAAAAAAATTCTTGGTCAATGAGGGTCAGGTCCCATCGTTTGCCTGAAGCCTATCACTATTTTGGAGAACACCCTCCCCACGTGAAATTCTGGTGCACATCCCTCATCATTTTATCCCACGTTTTATCTTCAAAGTAGTGGTGGTTAATTTTACACGACTGACAGATATCTATTACAATATGAAGTGTTCCTCAATGCCTCAGTCTAAGATCTGCATTTTGTAAATATGAGTTATTCTTGTTCTGTTGGGATATCTTGAGATTACACGTGAAAAACAGTATTGCTCTTACCTGTCTGAGTGCAGGGATGAATTTGGACCCACGGCTATTCTTATTCTATTTATTCTCTGAAAGCCCTACATTTTAAAGGCTTATAATTTACCAGCTTAGGTATAGTTGATTTTAAGTAATGAACTGTATTGGATCTGGGACAATTTCATACCTGTTACGAACATGGAGTGGAATGAGGCAAACGACTGGGTGACTTTCTATTGTAGGACTCTGGCTAGAATGAGAAGAAAGAAATATATTTTGTGGATTAATTATAGCCAGTTTTAGTACTGTCTTTTCTTGTTAACATCACTCAGAATGTTGTAGGCTAGTTATACCCATTCCAGCGCTATCAACTCATGCTGATAACAGCCCAAGAAGAATATAATTAAGAAGAAAATCTACTGTCCTCCAAATAAACAAATGAAAAAATGCTGTGCTTAACTCTAAGTTAAAGAGAAATGACTTTGAGACGATTTGATTTGAATTATCCATATCAGAGTATGCCTTTCGTCTTGACAATCAACATTCTTTCTTTGGAAATTCTAGAGCCTAACAGGGATATATGCAAAAGTGTAATGAATGAACATGTATTGGGAAAATTACAATGTAAGGATGTGAAAAGCACTTCCTATCACCAAGACATCAGTTTTCAAACATCAGTGGAACAGAATCGGATGTTCGTGAATCAGAACTTGTCTACATTTAATATTTTTGATGGCGCTTTTAGGAATTGTTCTAGAATGAGCAAATTGGGATTCTATGAAGTGCCATTGTGGGACTGGATCTTCACGGAGCATTAGGAATTCAGTATTAAGGAGGGAGTGTAACAGAGAGAGGGCACTATGTCAGAGGTTAAGTCGTGTGTTTGTTTTCTTCTTTTAAATAAGAATCTTATAACAATGATAATGTAGAGGGGTGGTTCTCAAATCTAAACATGCATCAAAATAATCTGGAGGATTTGTTGTTAAAACACAGATTCCCTGCCTTTCCTCAGCCTCAGGGGAGTAAGTATGAGGAGGGGCAGATAATTTGCATTTCTAACAAGATTCCTGATACGGATTGCTCAGAAACCACACTTTGAGAACAACTGACATTGGCTACTGATGGACTAAAAATCACTCAGACATGTAGTTTAAAGGTATAAATCTACTAGATCTATTATTTTATATACTTTTGTGCAAAAAGTGAGAAGAGATGAATTTTAAGCTTTTCTGCTAATGAAATGGAAAGGCTATTCATATAGTTTTGATATTGTAGAAATTGATTGGAATATGACAAACCATGATGACTAGACTAACCAGCAAAAATAAAGACCTATAGGATTTAGAATGTAGCTCCCATGCGTCCTTCATCCAGTTACCCTCAGGGTAATATCCTGCATACGAGAGACAATATCAAAGCTCGAAAGTTGACATTAGCCCAGTTCAAAAACCTTGCTGAGCTTTCACTAGTTTTACGTACACTCAGATGTGTGGATATAAAGCTCTGTGTGATTGTATCACATGTATACATCTGTGTAACCACTACTACAATCAAGACAAACAACAGTTCTGCTCTCACAAAGATTTATTTTTTGGTAATGTGCACGAAATATTTCTCGATCTTCAGAGCTTACATCATTCCTATACTGGCTAGGATAAGATTCAGAGCTATAAGTTTCGGAAGAGCCACATTCCGAATGGCCGTCGGATTTGCAGTGAACAGGTTTTAGTGGTACCTAAGGTAGAGCGAATGCCCTCGTTGGTGTGTGGTGGGTTTTTGCTCCCACAGCACAACAGAGGGGCAGTGATTGCTATGTGTAGGGCGTGCGTCTCCGTCTTGTCCCACTGATATGGAAAGAGTTAACTTCAGTTCTGAAGGTCTGGCCAGTTCTGAGAATTTCTAAGAAGGTTTTACTTTCAGCTCTCCTACACTCATCTGAAGTATTCCAGATAAAAGGCACCAGAAAACTCCATAAGTCTTCTGTGTCAGGTGGTTGTGATTAGACGAAAATGCCTGCCAGCTGTGTCCACACTGAGGCGCTCCTATGGGCTGTCACCGTTGGGCTGGCACTAAAGTGAGAAGTGAGTTATTGGTGTCGGAGTCTTAAAGAAAATTAGATCTTAAGAGTAAGAAGTTGTTAAATGGCTGGGGCCAGTGTTTTCACATAGGGAGAGGTGTAGCCCAAGGCAAGAGGACCGGCTGTGGACAGCCCTCCTTGGCCTTGGTTTGGCTCTTTCAGAGAGGAGGAGTAATATTTGTTGAGGGGCTTTGGTCTAAGCCCAGTCACTGGGCTATAGGGCACGACACTGCTCTGTGAGTGCCTCCTTTGGCACACTGTGGGAAGGCTTTGCAAAGGCATCTCCCTGATATGTGGGGTCACGATAGAAAGCAGTGGGCTGGGGCACTGTTTTTTTAAATTTTTACAAGCCCCCCTCCCCCATCAGCCTATTGATACTATGGTGGCTTAATATTAACCCAACTGAAATAGTCCTGATAGACAAAACAGAACAGGTAAAATATTCATCCTTTTCCCAGTCATTGTCTGGGGGCTTAATAGTTTTCTTAATACCAAATGGGTTGAATGCCTGAAAATCTGGGTATAGATTTTCCTTTTGTTTCCTGTTTCCACCTGCCTCAGGTGATTCTCAACATTTAGCGTGCCTGAGAATGATGGAACGGGTTTGAGGCACAAGACCTATATGCCATCCTTCATTGACAGTTGAAGACATTTTCAAGGGTAATTAAAAAAAAAAAATCAGGGTTTTTATTTTGCTCTTTAGGAACCGAATCCCTACCTAAGATGAGATTCCATTCACGTATTTTCATGCATTATTTCTTGTGAGGGTCACAACAATCTCACGACGCAGATAAGGCAGATCTTATCTCCATTTTGAGGACGGGTAAATAAGACCAAGGACTGACCTACACAGGGAGATCATCTTTGGAGAAGTTATCTATTAATCATTGTATTTTTGTTTTCGGTACTTCTTTGTATGAGACCCTTCCCGTGACCAAGGAGGCTTCCCATTTGCCAGGAGTTGGGCTGTAATTGTTATGCCAGGGTTGTGAGGGAGAGAATGTGTCCGGAAGAACTTGATCTTGCTGTGAGAAGAAATGCTCTCGAGAATCAGAAGGGAAGATCCCAGAAGCTGACAAGATACAGAGTTTTTCCTAACAACCAGTGGGAAAGGAAATAGAAAAAAATCTTGATTTTGACTTGCCAGGACACTAGGTGAGTGTCCTGGCTTTTGGGGAGTAGGAAAGAGTTTGACGGCATTTGACCTTGCCAAAGATCTCTGGGTCTTTGTGTCTATGGGCCATTCCTGATGGCCCATTAGGAGAGTTCGAACAGCATTGTGGGGGGTATCCTGGTGTGGTCTGTGACCGGTATTTATAGAAACCCTGTTGCTATCCAAAGGAAGCCTGTATCCACCTTAAAAATAAAATAGCCAGTTGTTTGACCAGCAGAACGAGTTCATTAGGGTATAGCAGAGGAATTGCAAGTTGGGACGAGCACACTGTGACAAATCACGTGCAGGACCCGCGGGACAAAGCAAGATCAGCTTTTGCTAGGTTTTAGGAGGACATCAGGGAGGGTTGTTTTGTACAAAAGTTCATTGGAGAAGAACACGAGTTTGAGGTTGTGGTGGTTTCTCGTTGGCTGTGAACAGTGGTTAGCGCGTTGTTGCTGGGGTGGAGAGAGATCTTCTCCTTCTTAAAAAGCAGGACATCAAATTCCTCTGGGAACTGGGTCCTCCCTATTCAAGATAAGAGTTACCCTCCTTCTTCCTCCCAGTTCTGCAGGCTGCACCTAGCGGTGCTTGCGGAAGAGCTCCCCCTGCAGGGCTTCCTGGCTCCATTCTCAATGAGATTTCCCTTTACTCATTTTCACACCTGCGTGTTAGCCCCGTTAAGGACCCACAGGGCTCCTCCTTCATGGCTGCCTGGCATGACCCATTCAACAGACCTGCTGTGGGCCTGTGTTTTCCTCTGTTTCTGAATTCCATTCAAAATGACATTTATGGATTCTGTCCTTCCCATTGGCCGGGTCACTGGTGAGCTCTTCCTGTCACTTAAAGAGGGATAGAATAAAGAACAAAAGAAATCCCGTCATGCCGGTATTTAGGTGGAACCGGATGGTGATGAAAGCCTTCCCTTTTTCATTCAAGGGCGGAGGAAGAAGTCAAACTTGCCTTTTGTCTCCATAGCCTCTGCTTTGTCGACGCTACCATATCAGCTTTCCTCCTTTGCTGCATATCAACCAAATAAGGCAGGTACATGAAGAGCTATGAAGATGGGAAATAGAAAGCAGGAATCAAATGCAAGCACCAGAAAACATTTATGTTAATATTTCCAAGACGCAGACTGGCTTAAAAGAACCATTAATTTTCTTAACTCGGTGGCCAACAAAAAGCGCAAGATTCTCTCAGCTCAGAAAAATGCAAATCATCTCAGTCCGTGTGCAGAGATTAGAAAACATGGAATTGATTATTCTTCTTCTTTTCGATGTAATCCATACAACTCACATCTGTCTAAACATACAATATTTTAATCTCATTAATATTTATCTCTCACCTACAAATATTTCCATTCTTCAAGGAACGTTTATTGATATTTGCCAAGACTAAGCACTAGGCTACAAAGATGAATAATTTATGGTTAAGGAACTAGAGGATATCATATTCTAGTAGTATATAAAAGATGAATTACATATACATTGCAGCAAGCCTTACAGTGGAGGTATGAACAAGGTATTACACTCTAGGCATCAGAGAATGGAGCAACTGCCTCTGCTTGCCATCTGGTTTGGTGCACCAATGGTGAGTGATAGACTGCAAGATAGAGAAAGGGGAGATAGGAGGAGAAAATTTTCCCACAAAGAGAGAGGTAGGATAGAGAGCTATAGCCTAGGGTGTGTGGGCTGTAATGATAGAAGATCAACCCAGAGAGGAAAGATTGAGAGAGATGGTGAAGGACCATTGGAGCTGAGCTATAAGTGGGCTTCGAGGTGGTGGTGAATGTGGAAAACCCTTATCATTTCACCCCCGCCACCTGTTACCTTTCCATGGGCCACACCTTTCCTCGAACACGGGAAGTTTCTTGGTCGCTTCAGCCTCCTGTGAGCCTTCTCACCTTGGAGGCTTGATGCATGCTGCATTTCTGTCTGAAATATATATATTTTCCACCTCACTCTCTCTTCATGCCTTTGTCCAAACATCTCTCTTTTGGAAATCTGCCCCTTCTCATTCTCAAGTTCAATTTAATTTCAGAAAGAACTTCCTTGCCCCTCTGACCAACCTAAAAATGTAGATATTCCTTTACTACTCTCTCCCCTTTTAATTTTTCTCATAACATTTGTTACAACTTAGAAATATATACATACTTTATACTGTACAAAATCTATAATTATTTTTGTTACCCCAGTTTTTATTCTCCTCACCACCACATTCTAGAATACTCTTGCTTCTTCTCAGTGTATTTCAAAATAGCTGTCATTCCCTCCAGATCCTGGTGCCCAGAGGAGACATTAGTCTGGAGAATGAAATTTAGGATTATCTTTACAAAGAGAAAATTTAAATCCAGGAGAAGTGAAGACATCCCCTAGGAAAATAAAAGTGGCAAGAGAACTCATGATATAGCTTGAATCACGTAGGCTTTGGCAGAAGGTGGACGAGGCCCAGCTTGAGTCTGAGTGGCTCAGCCATAAAGGTGTCCTAAGAACTCTTGATCTGACTTCTCCAGAATGTTACCTCTGTGTTTTATCAGGTTCACTGCTTGGAAGTAAACTTACTAAGTTCTTGTTCTTTGGCTCTACTGTCTTCTTTTCCCTTTATTCCCTCTCATTCTCTCCCACGTGCTTCAGGGAGTGACTTCCATGGGGTTCTAGCTTCTTCCAGGAAGCCCATCCCGCAGGGTCTCAGTCTGCCCAGGCATCTCTCACGAGGGCTAGTTTGCTCCAGGCGGCCCTGGGCTAGGCCACTGGGTGGTAGAAACATCATTACACCATTTTTGTGTCCCTCCAGACCGGGAGAGATGCTGGCTGTTGGTAATCTTAGGCGTGCCTCTCCTTTTCCAATTGGCCTTCAAGCTCTTGCCATCAGGAACTGCAGAGCAAATTCCTTCCGTGGAACTTCTTGGCATTATCTCTATTTTCCTCACTGAACTTGAACGGGTGGAGTGATATGGTGGAAAGAGCTCTGTGTTTAGCAAAGAAAGAACTCGAAAACAATTCTAACTTTGCTCCTTATTAGCTATGTCTTTGGGCAACTAATTTCACCTGCCTGAACCTTATTATTATTTTTTTTTCTGTTTTAACATGGAGCTACCTGTCTTATGAAGTTAACATGTGTGAATTAAATACGATAATGGATCTGAGACCACTTTGTCAAGTGCCACGTACAGATAAAGCTCAATGCTCCTCATGTAGAATTCATGTTGTTTATCTTCTTATGAATTTGTTTCCTATCTTCATAAACAGATTAACAACTTCATAAGGGCACAGATCTTGTATTTCTTTGTAGAACCTCTCAGTGACTTATTCGTTACCATTACTCAATGCCTATTTGTTGTTCAACTAATGTGTGTTGGTGATCTGCCTAGAACAGATGATAATGTTTTCTCACAAACATAGTCCCTATGCTTTCAAATGTTTGCCAAAGAAAACATTTTAATCTTTTATCTCTACACAGTAGATCTGGAATTTTGAAACAGCATCCTGAGGAATAGGTTTTCATTTCAGCCACTTCTGTGACTTGAGATAGGACACCATGAGAGATGAAAAGTTTTCTGACCGTCGGGGAAAATATTTTAGGTGACTCCCCCCCGCCCCGCCCCCGAGATATCTTTTCTATGATTTGGAAGTTATGAAAAAATGCAGAATTCCTTCTTTGACAGTGATAGCAAAAGGCATTAGCAAAAACACATTTGCCTTCCAAGAAGTTTCTTAGGAGTGTCATACCTCCTGTGGTTTCCGTGTTGTACAGACTTTCTAATTGTTGCAATTAGAAACAAAGAAAGGCAGTGTCAAGAGAAACAGAATTAGAAAGGAAGAGTTATTGGTGGTTGAGGCAGAAGGGATATATTTTAAAAATTGGACTTGGAGCAATTCTGACAGAGAAGAGCCTGCAGTGGGTATCTTGGTTTAATACAAGGAAGTGATCAATTCAGTGTGAAGGGGAGAAGGATGTAGAAATAGGTAAGAGGCAGAGGGCAGGCAGGCTCTGTGGAAACGAGAAGACGTCACTGCGATGATATTCTCTTGTCCCAAACAAGGACCCTGACATCGTCGGGGAACAGCTCATTAACATGAGAACCACAGGGCAATGTTCATCGTGATAATATTCATATTATTTACAATTAAAAATCGTAGCAGCCTGTCTTAAATTCTGTGTACATCATACACTCAGTACTTTTCATTCAGTTCTCAGTCATCTTGCCGTGTCTCCAAGATTTCATGTTAAACAGTGCATTTGGGGATAGTTTTGATGAAGATTCTGGCCTGATAGATCCAACTAATGTTTTTCTAAAAAAACCTCTTACAGAAACACTATTAAATTATGTGTTTTTTTGGCCATTTCAGTTATGCGTGACTTCCTTAAATTTCTGGGTATGTGGTTTAGTGCCTATTTATACGATTTTTATATGCCTATGTGTGAATGCATATATGTATCTCTTTAGATAACTTGCTGCAAACTCTTGCCCGAGTTAATGGCATTCCTGCGTGCGATGGCTGCTAAGTCATGCCTTTAGGAGATCCATGTTCCTCCCTTAATGGTTACTTCTTCCTTCTTAACCAGAGAAAATTCAGTGGGGGTGAAGTGATACAAATTTTTTTGCTAACTTTTAAGTTTGCTAGTTTAATCCTGCCTTAGGATTAACATATGTTCCTGGAATTCAGGGGAAAAATCAGCAGCATTTAGCTTTGTCTTCTTTAGCTCAAATGATTTAATATAACTATTTTCCCTCTGTAGATAGCAGAAACTAATATTTCTAAACTCAAAGAGCTGACGTAGCAGTAGACTTATTTCTAGGTTGTTCATGAATGTAAGCAGCCGTGGTTACTGTCGAAAATAGGTTGGTCAAGGATTGAAGTGCAATTAATTGAATGCAAAAAGTATTTACCACTGTGACTAAATGTATGTTACTGGGTATCAGTCAAATAATCAACTTAAGACTTGCAAAATTTGAGTATTTCCTGGTTACTGAGAAATCTTCATAATTCTTCCAGGCCTCTGTTTCTTTTTTGACAAAGCCCATCTGCTTGATTTTGTTTTCTATCTGAAGATTTGTTTTTCCATTAGGTTCAAAAGTCATTACTTTGCTGTTTTGAGAGGGAATTATTTTTAAAAATATCTTATAATAAACTACCATATTAACTTCTGCATAATAAAAATATAATAAAATATTATTTGGAACCATTATTTTGAATATAAATGTTTAATTTAAGGGTTGTAATAGTTAAAGCAGAAATTTGAAGTTAAGTTTGTTTTGGATTTGGCTATATTTCTAACACCATGAACTTGAAGAGACTCCTCAACCGTGCTTTCCAGTTGAAAATAAAACAAAACAAAACAAAAAATGTAAGAACAAAAGTGTTATGTAGTACCAGTTGCTTCTCTTACTTGGTGTTAATTGGTTTGATTAATTGATTTTATTTAACCAACTTTTTAAATCTGCCGACTCCATATACTGTTTGTATTGACATAATATAGCAACAACCCCTTTCTCTGTTTGTCCTAATTTAAACATGCACACATGCTATTTTATCGATTTTTAATGGCCAAAGAGTCCAATTTATAAAAATTTCAAATTTCTACTTAATACTGTCTCTGCTGAAGCTTGCCGAACCATTGGGGGACAGTTATTCTTGTTAGCTGCAAACTCATTTGAATCAAGCACTGTAAATCAATGCTCATCTTATTTCTTCTGCTTTTTAAAGTTGGCACAGACAATTTCTCAATCCTTGAAAATTTCATAGGGGCGTTTTCCTGAATTTAGGAAGGCTCAGATGCTGAGATTTCCTTGCTCCAAAGCCTTTAAAGGTTTCTGGTTGCTATGGAAACAAGACGTACATTTCTCAGTCAGGCCTGCATGATCATGTTTGAGAGAAATACCTTATAGAAAGTTTCCTGCCTATTTCCCTAACGCGTCCCTGTTCCCGGCCAATGAGAGGACTCGACTTCTCCCAGATTCATTTCCTCCACTCCTTTAATCCAATTCTCCTTGATTAGTTTTACCTAAGCCTCCTGGCTCATTTCACACTCAAGGTCTTCCTGTAAGTTTTTTTCTGATCCCACAGTGCGATACAATTATATTCATCTTTAAATTTCAGTAATGTGTTGATTACACTTTTGGGGATCCTTATTCTGCCCGCAATTAATAGCTATTTATGTACAAACCTTTTAGCATCTTAATGAGAGGAATTCTGTCTTTCTCACCCTGGTATTCTTTTTGTATCTGGTAGGGAAGATCTTAAACCCCGAGTGCCAGGATATGTGAAGGCCAGTTTCAACTTTGTAGCGACGCGACAGATAGATATTTTTGGAGTAGAGCACAGGGTAACTGTTTCTGCTTTGAGTCCTTTGTGGAGGTCGCAACAAAAGATTGGAACTTTGAGGGGGGGGGGGGGCATGACAAAGGAGCCTGTGCCTTGCCACAAGGACCAAAGAATTCTATTTTATTCCTAGTCGGGCTGGGAGTACAGATGAAGGTACAGGTGAGGTTATGAATGGAAAGGGAGGGTCATTTTAGTTGGAAGCTAGATTTTGTGAGAAAGATGTGAATTATGGGAGGTGAGGTTGAAGGTCAGTTGTGAAGGACTGTATATGGTATATCAAGTCTGGAATTCATCCTTAAGGCAACAGGGAGGGGATGCAGCATTAAAAGTGGGCACATATGAAAGCAGCCGGAGTGTCCATTAATAGATGAACAGAGAAAGAAGACGTGGCATAAGAGAACGAACTGATGATTGCCGGGGATGGGGGAGGGGGGAGGGGGGAGGGAGATGGGCAAGATGGGTGGGGGGTAGTGGGAGACACTGGCTTCCAGGTGTGGCACGAGTAAGTCATGGGGATAAAAGGCACAGCGTAAGGAATAGAGCTAATGGAGTTGTATGAGTGTTGTGTGGTGACAGAGGGTAGCTCCATTTGTAGGGAGCCAAGCACCAGGTACAGACTTGTCAAATCACTGTGTTGTACACCTGAAACTCATGTAACATTGTGTGTCAACTCTGCGTCAATAAAAAGGGGGAAGAAAGAAAAAAAAGTAAAACAACAACAACAACAACAAACAAAAGATGTGACGAAGGAATATTACTCGGCATACAAGGAATGAAATCTTGTCATTTGTGACATGAGGAAACCTAGGGGGTATCATGCTAAGTGAAATAAATAAGACAGAAAAAGACGAGTGCCATATGATTTCACTTATACATATAATCTAAAAAGCAAAACAAAAACAAAATAGGCAAACCACAAAGAGAGAAACAGACTCGTAAATATGAAGAACAAGCTAGTGGTTTCCAGAAGGGAGGGGACTGGAGGGGTGGCCAAAGGAGGTGAGGAGGATTAAGATGTACAAAGTTATAAGATAAATAAGTTATAAAATAAATAAGTCACAGGGACAAAAAGTACAGGATAAGGAACATAGTAATATTGTAACAGCTTTCCAGTGACAGACAATAACTCAACTTACTGTGGTGAGGATATTGTAATGTATGTAATTGTCAAATCACTATGTTGTACACTTGAAACTAATGTTATATTACATTCAACTATACTTCAATTAAAAAAAACATGAAAGTCAGGGCACCTGGGTGGCTCAGTGGGTTAAAGCCTCTGCTTTCGGCTCAGGTCATGATCCCAGGGTCCTGGGATCAAGCCCTGCATGGGGCTCTCTGCTCGGCAGGGAGCCTGCTTCCTCCTCTCTCTCTCTCTGCCTTCCTCTCTGCCTACTTGTGATCTCTCTGTCAAATAAATAAATAAAATCTAAAAAAAAAAAAAAAAAAAAGAAAGAAAGAAAGAGGAAAAAAAACCCATGAAAGTGGGTATGTGATGACATTTTTTTTTCTTCAGTGAGATGGGAGGTCTGGCGGCTGTGTGGCAGGGAAACTTGGTGTCTAGGGGACTGGCTCCCCAGTCAAGAATCTATAGTTGAGCTTTGCACATTGGCAGTATGGTAGACAATGAGGTTTACCCTAGGCGTGATTATTGCTAATTGAAAACTTTTCCCAGAATCTGTAGTTGACAATTTCCATCCAATCTAACTATCCTGATAACAGGAAGTCCCACAGCAGCTAATTAAATTAGTACCTGTAATCATCTGGGAGGCCACACCCATGGGCCACTTGATTTTAGAAGACCTTCAAAGAAGGGTGAAGGACAGTATTTGAGTATAGTGTGCCTGGTTTGAAACTTTACATTTAATATATTATTTACGTTCCTAAAATGAAGGAATACCTATGTCTGCACATAATTTCATATTTAAAAAAGAATATGAGATCTTAATGGTCATCAAAGAGGTGGAGGGGAGTGTGCCTTCTGGGACTCTGAGGAAGAGGCTGGTTTCAGATCACTTTCAGAACTCCCAGGCTGAAAGTCAAAGCAAGGTCTCTTTCTCAGGCAACTTCCTCCTCTGTGATGGGCTAGTTCAGGGTGTGCTGTTGTTTATCTAGATAATGTGAGGTTTTGGTTCCATTCTGACTCTGTTGCCTTAATCTGCCATCAGCCTCTGATATCACTTCTCCTTTCTTCTGTCACCATTGATCATCATTGGGCTTTCTGGTTCTTAAAATATATGGATCACACACATTTCCCGTTGAAAAGAATGGTCTTCTCACCCAGAAAGAGTAATAACGTTATTCATTCTTTATGATTTATAACTTTTAGCCAAGGATGCCCCTAAACATCACTTGACAGATAGATCAGTTATCTGAAGGATTTTGTATCCCAGTAAAAAGGAAGTGAAGTGATTGTTGCCACAGGGAAGATGGCAAAGGTGCTAGAACAGGGAGCAGGACGGGATCTTACCCTGTGTGAGGAGAGTTGACAGTGATGGGTTCCAGGTCAATAAAAGATCCTTATTTGAATCTCAAGTCCTTCATTGCACCAGCTGCTAGCCGAAAGGCCTTTAAATTCCTCTACTTATAGATTAAATTCCTGAAATTCCTGACTGCCTATAAAATGGGTCAGTTCATATGAATAGTGAGGGATTTTGCTCCAGGTTATAACTAGGACTTATTAGAGGTCTTTCAAGTAGCGACTAGGAAGCCCAAGGCCTGTCTGATTTACAGAGAGGAGGCAAGGATCCAACCCCACTGTGCGTTCACACGGAAAGAGATGCCATTTTGCTACTTTCTCTTTGGAACATTTTTATTTATAGCCGTACCTTCCAGTGAAAGTTTGTCCTGTCTGAACATCTACATCACTGCCAAGCAAACGAGACTCAGATACAGCTCCAAGCCTTTAGTTTCTATTTTTACAACAAAATCTGCCGTAGCTGCCTGTTTACATTACTTTCATCCTATCTGGGCTTGACAAATGTTATAAATTAGGATTTAAAAAAAGAGAGATAAGAGGTAGGGATAGGAAGAGTGAAGTATGTCCATGAATTCTGGGTCTCAGAAGAATTTCTGAGGGTGTGGGGTTTCAAAGACCAGATGAATGTTCAGAACTCCAGACCCGTGTCCCAAACTGAGTTTATTTTCATATGCTTTGAAAAGTTTATTTTTTCTAAGTATTGCTCCGTTTTCATTAAAATGTAAATCAGTAGATTTCTATACGCAGGGGATTATTTCATGTGACTTTTATTAACTTCAAATTTCATAAGAACTTAAAAGAGTTTAGTTTTATGATCATGTCCAAATGTAACTTTTTACTCAACAGTCGGAGCTTTGATCTGTAGGAATTTGTGATTTGGGGGATAAAAAAGTTAATTTTATATAGACACAGTAACTATGTGCTTTTTCTGCTGTGCACTAATCCTTTTGGAATACAAGTAAATGTCAAGTGATAGCAATAGAAAAAAAAATTATTAGGTGGCAATTTTTACTGTGAAGGAAATACATTCTCCTTGCTATGAACAATTCAGTTCTTACTGGGGTGAGGGCTCCAGGGTACTAAACCAGTAAGTTGGAAAGTTCTGAGTCAATAATTTTTATAATTTTTATTTCCAATTAGTTTATTTTCTTACTGTAGAAAACATGTATAGGTGCACGTGTGAGCGCACATGCGTACCCACTCACCAACCTAGATCATAGACACACACACACACGCACACACACAGACACTGCCTATACCTAAAATCTCAAGCAAATAAACACCATATATGTGAGAAATTTTGACTCGTGCTTGGGAGATAGTGCCAAAAACCAGTTTCTAGGAACCAGCAGCTAGGAAACTAGAACCAGTTATTTTTGTCCTCAAACTTATGTAACCTGAATCTCTTTCCTGGTCACCAGCTGTGAATTTATAATATTTTCTTTGATATTCTATAGTGATTTCATGGCAAAACCTCTATTTCAAATTGTTCAAACAAAACAAAACGAAACAAAACAAAACAAAACAAAACGCCTCCTAATCCTTCCCAACTCGAGAATGACCTTGCTGGGCTCACGGACTTACCAGTCTGAGTTTCACTGAGGAGAAACCCTAGCATTGACTTCCATTTCCCCAGCTTCTCTTGTAGTGACAAAGTCTTGTCAATCTTTCCAAAGATTTTATTTATTTATTTGTCAGAGAGAAAGAGAGCACAAGCAGAGGGAACAACTGTCAGAGGCAGAAGCAGGCGCCCCGCTGAGCAAGGAGCCCAATGTGGGACTCGATCCCAGGAACCTAAGATCATGACCTGAGCCGAAGGCAGATGCTTAACCAACTGAGCCACCCAGGAGTCTTTTTTTTTTTTTTTAAAGATTTTATTTATTTATTTGATAGATCGCAAGTACGCAGAGAGGCAGGCAGAGAGAGAAAGGGAAGCAGATTCCCTGCTGAGCAGAGAGCCCGATGCGGGGCTCGATCCCAGGACCCTGAGATCATGACCTGAGCTGAAGGCAGAGGCTTAATCCACTGAGCCACCCAGGCGCCCCCACCCAGGAGTCTTGTACTCAGATTCTTTTCACTCCCCTCTGCCACTACATAGTCCAGCCCTTCACGCAATATCTCCTATCTACATAACTAATAAATTTGTAACTGGGGGTCTAGGTGCCTAATAAAGCTAAACGTTTGTGTCCCCCTCAAAATTCATGTATCAAAAGCCAATTCCCAGTATATTAGGACGTGGAGCTTTTGGGAGGCGATTATGGTCACGAGGGCAGAACCCTCATAAATGGGATTCATATTCTTAGAAGCTTGCGAGAACTACCTCACCTCTTCCAGCACGTGGCAACACGGTGAGCAGATGCCATTTCTGAATGAGGAGGTACACTTTCACTAGACACTGAATCTGCCAGGACGTCATCTTGAACTTCCATCTTCCAGAACTATGAGAAATAAATTGCTGTTGTTTAGAAGCCATCCAGTCCATGGTATTCTGTTAGAGCAGCCCAAACGACGAAGAGGGTACTTGCATTTTAATTCTTTTATTTTTCCAAATCATACTCCAGTTACCTTCCAAAAACACAGCCTAGATAAGATGAATCCCCACGAAGTCTTGAGTGTTTCTGCATTTTTTCAGCTTTGCTGGGATATTATTGACATGTAAAATATGTAAGTTTATGGCCACAAAGTGATGACTTGATACTCATATATATTGTGAAATGATTACCATGATAAAGTTACTTTCACCCCCATTTCCTCACATAATTAGCTTCTCCATTCTTTCTAAAGTCATGATGTGGAATTTCGTGGTTACATGGCCTTCACATTATTATCAGTCCACTAGCTTCCTCTTCCAGACCTATCCCAATTGCTTTATGGTAACTTCCTTGTTCCTTTCAGTTAGAAGTAATGTTAAAAAATGTGATGTATATTTGAAAAGATATCTAAAGCTATGTCAGAAACAAAAAAGAACAAGCTGTCTTTTTGTAAAACACACACACACATAAAACCACTTTTCAAGTCCTATTTTCTTTCACCTTTTCTACTAAGAAGAATGATCTCCATCCTGGAAAGGATAGCATAGACGGGTTATAAGAGAAAGGAAAATGATGTACAAGACATCAGCAGTAGAGATAATTTAAATCCTTTTCATGAAAAGATTTTATTCCCCAGATAAATAACCTTTGTTCTGATAAAAGAATTTAATATACCATTGAGGTTCCATTGCTCAATCATTGTATTGGATCATATGGACAGAATGGTATTTCTTCTTCTTCATTTTCTTTTTTTAAGCTTTATTAAGAATGAGGAAGGGGCAGAAGGAGAGGGAGAATCAGGCAGACTCCTCACTGAACATGGAGCTTGGCATGGCTCTCCATTTCAAGACCTTGAGGTCATGACCTGAGCAGAAATCAAGAGTCAAGACGATAAACTGACTGAGCCACCCAGGCACACCAGGATGATATTTCTAAAGTCTTGTCAAGCCATGCTTGTATTACAATCCTTCAGTGGTTTGCCATTGTCACATATAGTGTCTTTTCCCCACTGCCTTTTTATTTCTCTGACCTCATCTTTTGCCACTCTCCATTGTCTTAATGCCGTATTCTTCTCTCATAGTATGTAATGTATATCATAATTGCAGTAATTAGGATAGCTTATTTTTTTACTTAGTTTATTTGTCCTCCTCCCACAAGGTTTTTACAGTAGGCATTCCTCTCTCCTCTAGGCATAATGGAGAGAGCATATGTTCTAGAATGATGTAGATCTAGGCTCTGGGTCTGGCTTTTCCCCTTACTAGTGTTGGCAAAGATGATTAGCCAGGCTGTTTCTTTGAGGGGAAGAGGCAAAGAGGGATGGAATGGCTGTCCAATCAGTGACTAAGAATATTTCCTAACCCTGCACATGTTTGGTTGTGGTTCTGTCATTACTGACTACAAGTTGTCATTGGAAGTGTGTACATTACTTCCTCTGAGGCTTTTAAGAAGTGGGTGTCTTCTCCATGTTTTCCTTTCTTCCTTTTGCTAGATAAAAATGATTGTGAGCTGATAAATTGTAAAGGGTTTTGGTGTCTGAATTATTGCAAGGAGGGGAGCTGCCTAATGGCCAGGAAGCCTTCACTTCCAATTATTATTTAGGCGAGAAATAATTTGTATTATGTTTATTTCTTGCTTATATATTATTATGAATTACTGTGTGATAGTTATCTCCAAAGATGGCCACCAGTAATTTCTTCACTCTTGGTACATGTTGGTCACTCCTTACCTCCAGAGGTAGAGCTTATTTGCCCTCCCCTTAAATCTGGCTGGCTGGCTTTGACTTACAGAATGCAATGGAAGAGGTGTACTAGCTCATGATGTGGAGGTCCACCACCTTTTACTTTCTGCTGCTTGGGACCCAGATGTCCTATGGTGATCAGCTCATGCAACATGGAGACTCCACATGGAGGACCGAGGCTCTCTGGTTAACAGCTCCAGCTGACCCACCAGGCAATAGCACATTTTCAGCTTCTGTGATGATCATGGGAAGAGGGAGAAACTGCCAGTCAACTTAAAAAGTCATGAGAGAATGTAAGTGGTTTTTAATATGCACAAAATGGCTTTTGAGTCCTCCTCCTTCCTCCTCCTCCTCCTCCTCCTCCTCCTCCTCCTTCTTCTTTAAGCAGTGAACACTGGTCTAAGTAGTACACTTGCTTTGTGATATTGGTACAGTTACCTTACCTTCCTCCAGCTCTCATTTCATGATTTGTTCAGTGGAGGAAAAAACCCTACTGATTTCATATGGCTGCAGTGATTCAATGAGACAATGATGGAGAATTCCTTATTCTGTGTCTGACATGTGGTAAGCACTCAATTAATGCTTATTTGTCTGAATATTAGTCTTTGGTAAACTATAAAGAAATGTTCATTTAGAAAGAAAAGGATCAGCTTCATTTATAATCACAAAACGCAAAGTTCTGTGAAAGGATACATCTCATACCTTCTTGCCTTGAAAGGAGACCTACATTTCGTGATTGCATTTTGAGTTTCTTCAGCTAGCTTCCTCTTCATCTTTGTATTCATCTCAACATATTTTCTTCTATGAATTCCCACTTCAGTTTTATATAACACATCTATTCTTGCTTCTTAGTGAGAACACTGAGAAGTTATTCTCTTACTGATTTTTTCTCCTGCAGTGTTTTTTTTTTTTTTTTCAGATGTATTCTCCTTTTCTGTTAGGTGTAGGATTATTCACAGACCTCATACATAATTGTCCTATTTACTAATTCAGCCAGCATTTAGTGTGCACCCATTGTATGCTAGACTCTAAATTAAATTTAGTTTCCCTCTAGACACACCTAATTCCTCACTATCAGTTCTATTTTTCAGATCAAGGTAAATTATGGTAAGAATATAATTTATAACATGCTATATAGCCTATGGGTCATATCTAGCCAACAACCTGCTTTTTTCCAATAAACTTAATTGGAACATAGACATTCATTTTTAAAAAAAAGATTTTTATTTATTTATTTGACAGGGAGAGACATGGAGAGAGAGGGAACACAAGCAGGGGGAATGGGAGAGGGAGAAGCAGACTTCCTGGTGAGCAGGGAGCCCGATGTGGGGCTCAATCCCAGGACCCCAGGATCGGGTGCCCCAACGTTCATTTTTGTAATATATTGACTGGGCTGATTTTGTGCTTCAATGGCGGGATTGATCAGCTCTAATAGAGATCATCTAGCCCATAAAACCCAAAGTATTTACTATCTGAACCATCATAAAAAAAGGTTGTCAACTTGACATGCGGTAATATGAATAGTTTTGGTTCGTACAGTTTGAAAGGTTCTGACTACATGGGTGTGAGCTACTTGACAATGGAAATTCTGAAAACTATACCATACAGTAAAGGAAAAGATACAGGCAATTTTTAGTGTTTAAAAGAGAAGCTTGGCAGATTTGATTGATACACATCACTTCTGCTTACAAGTGGCATACCACTGGTTGGAGAATAAAATAGGAGGATATGTAGAAAGGCAACCTGGAGTTTCTATGAGGAAAGGAAATGTGAATACTTTTGGACTTAGCAATTGCAGCAGGGAATAATTGCTAGCAAAATGTTTTCCTATGTGTAAAAAGAGGCACAGTCAAGGATGTTGACTGGGCTTTTGTTCATAATGGCTAAAGCTGGGAAACAACACTTAGCAATGAGGAATGACTAAAAAGCATGGAATGGGTGGACTCATTCTATACATGGTTTTTTAATTGAACAAATGCAGCCATTAAAATGAGTGAAGTAGGGGCCCTGGGTGGCTCAGTTGGTTAAGCATCTACCTTCAGCTCAGGTCATGATCCTGGAATTGTGGGATCAAGTCCCACATTGGGCTCCCTGCTCACCTGGGAGCCTGCTTCTCCCTCTCCCTCTGCCCCTTCCCCCACTCATGCTCTCTCTCATTTACTCTCTCTCTGTCAAATAAATAAATAAAATCTTTTAAAAGAAGAGTGAAGTAGTTTTATATGTTTCAGACTCAAAAGATTGTCAAGTTTTGTTATATTCTGCAGCACAACATTTTATACTACTTCAATATTTTAAAAACATATGTAAATATTTGTGTATATAGTTAAGGCTAAATTCAACTGCATGTGATAGAAAATCTCAAATTATAGATGCTTAAGCCAGGCAGAACTCACTCTTCTGTCACATGAAGTCCAGGCAGTGAGTTCAGGGCTGCCATAATGAGACCTCTATGGTGTGAGGGGGCCACACTCCTATCTTGTTGCTAGCTGTGGGTCATTTTCACCTGGATGGCATCTATATTCCAGGCAGCATAAAGAGAAAACAGGTAGTGTCCAAGGAGAGGGTTGATTATATGTTACTTGGAATTTGAAGATTGCCCTTGTGAGAAGGAAAGGCATACCTTGGTCATTATAGTGCCTTAAGATGAAGACAAGGTAAGAAGGTAATTTGTTGGATATGAAGTGTTTTCAAACAGGAGTTGGGTCACAGAATTTGGAAATTATCAGGTAAAGAAAGGCTGTTAAAGATTCCTAGCCTAAAGATACTTAAAGCTAAGGGGAATGTGAGCTTTGACTTAGTCATTTTACATCTTCAAATAGAGTCTCAAAAAGAATATTCTAAAGCACTTGAAAGATGTTAACCTTTCATGCCAAACATCTTTAAAAATTATGCATATGCCTATAATTTTTATTTACTTATTTCTAGCTTATTTCATACATTATTAGTTGTGAGGGATAAGAATTTTACATTGGTATTCAATATGTGGGCTCTGGAGTCTAATTTCTACTCAGAAAATCTATTTCCCACATCAACTTAGTTATCCTTCTTTGTTTCAATTATTTCATGTGTAGTAAATGGACCGCACCTCAGAGGGTTGTGACAAATGACTTCACATGCATTGAGCATTGCCAATGTTTGATGGATGGCAATATTAGTTAAAAACAACTCATTTAGATGAAAACATGCCTTTGTTAAAAAGAACATGATTACATTTATAATTCAGAATAAACTATTAGCTAGAAATCCTGTGGAAAACTGAATACTTTCGTTCTCATGGTATCTACTTTCTCTCATTGGAGGCACAAAATGAGTTCACAGTCCTGAAGACATTTTTCGACTCCGGCATATATAAATCTTACATTCAAAATCAAGTTAGCCCTGGAAGAAATCTTGGAGGCCATTTATACCATAGTACTCATTTTGTAGATTGGGAAATAGAGAATCAGGGTTGAATGGTTGACCTAAACTCATAGAGGTAGTGTATCATTACTTTGATAGAAATGTAAGTCTTTTCAATCACTTACCTTGGACTTTAAGCATTAGGTAATGTGTTTGCTGGGGGAGTGGTGAAAAATAAGATGCTTTTGACATTCCAGACTAAAAAAAAATAAACCTAAGCTTTTACTGGAGATAAATGTTTCCACGACGTTTTAAAAAAGATTTATTTAGTTATTTTGAAAGAGAGGGAGAGAAAGAGAGAGGGAAAGGGAGAGAGGACAGAGAATGTGCATTTTGGGGCAGGAACAGAAGGAGAGGGAGAAAGTTTCTCAAGCAGACTTTCTGCTGAGTGCAGAGCCTGATGCAGGGCTTAATCTCATGACCCTGAGATCATGACTTAAGCCAAAAATCAAGAGTCAGGTGACTGAGCCACCCAGGTGCCCCATCCACGACATTTTTAAAGAAATTTACTTATTTATTATCTTCTCTTGTGAAACTAATTATGGCACATCTCTTTTGAAGGGATAAAGTGGCATAAATTTCTTAATGTTTTCTCTTTCACCTCCATCCTTTGTTCCAAGTTGCTTGCTTTGTAAAGTTGCCATTAATGGAAAATACGGGTTCTTGTATTAAAAGGGAATCATCATGGCAGGAACCAGACATCTAGGTGTTTAGAAAATCAAGTTTTAATCAAATGGGAAACATAAAACACATTTGAACTTAAAGATGTCTGAATTTTCTGGCTCATTGATTTAATATTAATAAGTTTGAAGAACTAAAGATAGAATATGCACATAGTTCACTGCATTTGGGTAGAACAATTTTTATTTGTTGTCTGAGATAATTTCTTTCTCACTTGAATTGTTTTTATCTCTAGAAAATCTACACAGAAAAGAAAACAGTTGGTTATGCAGTATCATTTGAGCTGGTCTGCAAATTAATACCTGTATCTCTCAGGATGATTGTTGCAGATAACAATGTCCAGTCTAGCTAGTTAAAGCAGAAAGGGATTTACTAGGGGATGTAGGGCTGCTTATGTAATTTCCAGGAGTGCCAGATAACCAACCTCACATGCAACATCCAGACACTGGACTCTTCCAGTGGAAATCTACAGCCACTGATGTCACTGCCTCTCGGCACCCACAGCACTAGGGACTGAACCTTTAAAAGTCTTTGTGGCTACCGTCACAGAAGACCATGCGTGGGCAAGCCTGAGGCTCTTGGTGTTGACTTCCATCCTCTAAATATCAGTAACCGAATCTGCTTAGTTGATGGTTCACGTACAGAATCCTCACTTCAGGGGAAGCTATGAAATTCTCAGGCCTTAAATTCTCCTTATAAGGAGGTTGGAATAGAGATGGCCTCAGCAAAGTTGCTGAGAGGTTAGACAGTAATCTGCACTTGTCTGGAAGAGAGACAGGGCCCTAGGAGTCCTCTTTGTCCTTTTTTATGAGTTGTTGGTAGGGACAAGTTTATCAGAATGTATATCATTTCCAAAGAGGAAAGTGGCAGAGAAACAAAGAAAATATACTTTGTGTAAAATATACTTTGAATGGGAATAGCAGAAAAATCTACTAAATTTAGTTATGTAACTTGGCTCATATACAGACAATTCTATTTTAATTCTAGAAAGGAGTATTAAGAGAGGGGTTAGAATATGGGTAGTCCTTTGCGTATTTCCAATATACATGGATTTCAGTTACCACCATCTAGTTAGATATACAGTATGGCTTAAATTTCAGATACCACAGTCTATTAATGGTGTGTGATTGCATGAAGTAGAAATTTCACTGCCAGCTCTTTCCTGCACAAATAAATCACAATATAAATGACCGATGGGTGTCATGGTCAATGACTGATCATGTCCCTTCTCACAGAGTCTATTGGTGACCAGCCATGGGACATTGGTTACCCACACACCAGGAGCAAAGCATGTAGTTGTGTTGCTCTTTGACTTCAGTAATAAACCCACACGACATTTCACAGAACTAGATAGCAGGAAGAGGAAATTGGCCAACAGAGATGAAAGCTTAGTGGAGAAACACAAAGTGATAATATTGACAGTGAAATTCACATGGAAAGTTACATGCAGCTGTAGGACCAGCTGACTGTGGGAAAACGGATGTTGCCAGCAGTTGAGAGACCCTGGGTGTGCAGCGAGAACAACTTAGTGATGCAGAATTACTCACCTAAATGAGGAAAGCTATTGAGGTGAAAAGGATGATGTCTCAGAGGAAGTGACACTAGCAAAAACTTCACAGCAGAGGAACTCTCAGAGATACCTCGTGACATGAAAAACGTAAAGGAAAAGTGTTGCAACAGATCCAGACTGAAAAGAGTATGACAGTTCCCCAAAACAGAAAACAATACTCACTCCATATTTTAAGTTACATGATGAGAAGAAAGCAAGCAGTCTTCCAACTATTCTTGATAAGTTTTTATTTTTTTTAACAAAGAAATAAACATATTTTAATTCTCCATGTTTCTAATGTTTTAAATTACAGTGTATTAAATAAATATTAACTTTACTCTATTTTTTCCTTTCTATTTAGTTATAGCCAACAGCAGGAAACTTTTAAACTTTCGACAAAAATTTTTGAAAGTTACAAAATAACTGTAATTCTTCCCATGAATTAGTAAAATCGCTTTGTGTGGTTTCACATGGCACAGTTATTTATATGGTCCATACAACATGCACGAAGAGGATCTGCCTGCACTTAAAATGAGGGTAAGTAAACATCCCCTAGGTCTATATTGAAAGAATCACTTCCTGGTTGAAAGGTTAAACGTGCCTTACCATTTAAGACTCCATGTTAAAAGCACTGGATTGAGGGCCTGTTCATAGAGCATTTTAACACAGATTAGAAAAAAGAGAACTGTCCTTATCGATCCTGGCTATGGAGAAAATGGGGTCCCATTAGATATAACCCTGCTGTGCATTACATAGCCTGATTATGTATGGGTGGCCCAGGATGGTTTCAGGGAATCTCAGTCCAAGTTACAATGACAACAGCACATGTAGGTGGACCACAGACGCTGAGCAGAGAGCTCTCACTCTCTCAGAGCAGGTGGGAAGAGGCCCAAGGTGGACATGGGTAGCCATCAGTGTCTTGAAGGTTAAGAACCAGGGCTGGGTTGAGGGGGAGGCAAGTGGGGCCAAATCACTAAAATGTGGGGTCAGAGTCTGTCTTCACTTAAATTTTTGAGATTTTATTCATCATGAAATTTTTGCATTAATTTTGATTTTTAAAAGTGATTCATTAAAAAGTGATGTAGTTTGATTAGTGAGTTTGTTGGTGCTTTCCCCTAAATTTTATGCCCAGGTGACTACCCAACTTACCTTATCATGTTCCCCACCTTACAACTTTATGAGGCAACTTATACTGCATTGCAGATCCACTGTTAAAAGCAAGGGAAACAGCACGGCCAGGACTTCAGGAACTAGAAGGAGAGAAGAACTGTGATCCTTTTTTAAATGTTCTTTGTTGTTCTGAATGTAAAATACTGCCATGTTCATGGTTCAATTTTGGCTACAAATAACAGGAAAACATACTCACCTCTGAGTAGCTGTCAGAATATGAGCATTTGACTGCAATTTTTGACAAGCTATGTGATATTTTTGTTGTGTTTAGAAATTCAGGTATTACTTTACGCATGTAGGGTTGCTTGATTTAGGGAATAAAAACATGGAACCCGCAATTAAATCTGAATTTTAGATATGCAACAAATAATTTCCTAGAATAGGAATACTCCATGAAATATTTATATAGACTTATACTTAAAAAATCATCCCCTATCCGAAATTCAAAATTAGTGTCCTGAATTTTATCTGACACGTCTACAGTCTGTGAAGCTGCGATGGTTCAGGGAAGGTTAATTCCCATCTCCTTAGCTGGCCTGGCCACAATGTTTAGGTCTGGACACATTAATGAAAATCATATTAATGCCTTGAATCAGAAGTGGTTCTGCAGACAGTAAATTTCTTTAAATGTTAACTCATGTCTTTGCATAAAACAACTTTTTATAATTGGGTAGGCACCTCTTTTTCTGTCCTTTTTTAAAAATAATTTTTTATTATATAATGTATTATTAGCCCCGGGGTACAGGTCTTTGAATCACCAGGTTTATACACTTCACAGCACTCACTATAGCACATACCTTCCCCAATGTCCATAACCCAACCACCCTCTCCTACCCCTTTCCCCCTGGCAACCCTCAGTTTGTTTTGTGAGATTAAGAGTCTCTTATGGTTTGTCTCCCTCCCAATCCCATCTTGTTTCATTTATTCCTTTCCTACCCCCAAACTCCCCATGTTGCCTCTCAACTTCCTCATATCAGGGAGATCATATGATAATTGTCTTTCTCTGATTGACTTATTTCACTAAGCATAATACCCTCTAGTTCCATCCACGTCATTGCAAATGGCAAGATTTCATTTCTTTTGATGGCTGCATAGTATTCCATTGTATATATATATACCACATCTTCTTTATCCATTCATCTGTTGATGGACATCTAGACTCTTTCCATAGTTTGGCTATTGTGGACATTGCTGCTATAAACATTAGGGTGCACGTGCCCCTTTGGATCACTACATTTGTATCTTTAGGATAAATACCCAGTAGTGTGATTCCTGGGTCATAGGGTAGCTCTATTTTCAACTTTTTGAGGAACCTCCACACTGTTTTCCAGAGTGGTTGCACCAGCTTGCATTCCCACCAACAGTGTAGGAGGGTTCCCCTTTCTCCACATCCTCGTTAGCATCTGTCATTTCCTGACTTGTTAATTTTAGCCATTCTGACTGGTGTGAGGTGGTATCTCATTGTGGTTTTGATTTGTATTTCCCTGATGCCGAATGATGTGGAGCACTTTTTCTGTGTCTCTTGGCCATCTGGACATCTTCTTTGCAGAAATGTCTGTTCACGTCCTCTGCCCGTTTCTTGATTGGATTACTTGTTCTTTAGATGTTTAGTTTGATAAGTTCTTTATAGATTTTAGATACTAGCCCTTTATCTGATATGTCATTTGCAAACATTTTCTCTGATTCTGTCAGTTGTCTTTTGGTTTTGTTGACTGTTTACTTTGCTGTGCAAAAGTTTTGATCTTGATGAAGTCCCAATAGTTCATTTTTTCCCTTGCTTCCCTTGCCTTTGGCAGTGTTCCTAGGAAGAAGTTGCTGTGGCTGAGGTCAAAGAGGTTGCTGCCTATGGTCTCCTCAAGGATTTTGATGGATTCCTTTCTCACGTTGAGGTCCTTCACCCATTTTGAGTCCATTTTCATGTGTGCTGTAAGGAAATGGTCCAGTTTCATTTTTCTGCATGTGGCTGTCCAATTTTTCCAACACCATTTGTTGAAGAGACTGTCTTTTTTCCATTGGACATTCTTTCCTGCTTTGTCAAAGATTAGTTCACCATACAGCTGAGGGTCTATTTCTGGACTTTCTATTCTGTTCCATTGATCTATGTGTCTGTTTTTGTGCCAGTACCATACTGTCTTGATGATGACAGCTTTGTAATAGAGCTTGAAGTCTGGAATTGTGATGCCACCAACTTTGGCTTTCTTTTTCAACATTCCTGTGGCTACTTAGGATCTTTTCTTGTTCCACGTGATGCTTTCTTTCCTTCTTTGGACTGATAGCACATCAAAAATAGGCTGACAGGGGTCAGCCTTCATCTTTTTATCTCATTATTTTGACAGCTAATGACTGAAAAGGAAACCACATGAGACCAAAATACGAAATCAGTTTTCCACATTACAGCTGGATGTGGCTTGTTCCTTTTTTCATGATCTATCAAAGTGTGTAATTTCAAGCAACTTTCATCTTCTGATCCATGTAATGATTCTTTTGTTTTATTTTTCTTTTAGGTTTTTATGTAAATTCCAGTTAGTTAACACACAGTGTAATATTAGTTTCAGAAGTACGACATGGTGATTCAACACTTCCATATGCACCTGGTGCTCATCCCAAGTGCCCTCCTCAATCCCCATTACCTATTTCACCCACCCCCCTGCCCACCTCCCCTCCAGTAACCAGCAGTTTGCTCTCTGTAGTTAAGGGTTTTTTTCTTTGTTTGCCCCTTGCTCTCTTTTCCTCCCCTTTGCTCATTCTTTTTGTTTCTTAAATTCCACATATGAGAAAAATCATATGGTATTTATCTTTTTCTGACTACTTTGCTTGGCATGATACTGTGTAGACTCCAGCATGTGTTTTGAAGCCACAGTAGATTATCTATCTATCATCTATCTATGTATCATCTACTTATTTATCATCTATCTATCTATCTATCTATCATATTTCATATTTGTAATTTTATTAGTCAGATGGCTAATAGCAAATCTAGCATTCAAATAGTGGTAGAGTTAGGAATATTGGCCTGTATTAACCACAGTGATTTACACTTTCTGTTTACATCAGGAAAATCTTATTTTGTTATATTTCTCACTTGCCATTTTGTTTTTGAAATTAGTTCTTTATTTCTTTTGCTTTCAAGTTTTTCCTAATGGTACCTTCATGCCCAAGCCAACACAAAACATTATTTCACACTTAGTGAAACATGTCTTGGTGTCATTCCTCCTTGTATTGGTCCCCTTGCTCTAATTGCCAGGCACCTTTCTTAACCTGGCAACAAACTCATGCCATTTCTAGTCTACCCAAGCTTGTTCTTGCCATTTCAATATAGAACACTGGAAATACCCAACGTCTTGTTCTGCTCATTGTCTCTGATATTTAAATCTTAGAGAGAGAGAGATGGAGAGAAGCCACTTTTTTCCTGCTCCTGATGAATTTATCCCATTGCTTGGGTATTATATCCTTAGGGCCTGTGAAGCCACAGGGTAAATCTGTTGGATTGAGAACTTGCTACCAGGGTTGGAAATAAGTGCATAATGTTCAAAGACTCCTGGACCCATCAAAGATTCTGACAACATGCCAGGCACAGAGCTAAGTGTTATGGGTGCGATCATGAATCCTTTGGTTTTAAAGAGTTTGTGTGCTTGTGGGAGAGATGAGCATGCATGAGTAATTTGATGACAGTTTCATTAATTATTGTTATTTAATGCTAGTGTTTTGTATAGAGAATGATGTGAGCTGAAGTAGGGTTAAAGGTGATCTTTTCAAGCAAGGTAGGAGAGAAGCTAGTGTGGTTATAGACCCCCATGGCACTGTTAGGTGATGCTTGTCTCATTGCTGAATAGCGACAGTAACACCGAACACCATACACTGTGAATGTTGATTTTGAAATTAAATTGTTTTTGCTGCTAAATACTAAGAGGATGGGGGCGAATTTAATCTCTTTTCCTTCTGACTGTGAGCAGCTAAAGAAATTTCTGTCTCCAACCACAGCCCTTCTCAATAGTCAGGTATGAGAACTAGAGCTCCAACGAAGAAGAGGTTGGTTGTAAAATCGATTAGATCTGGCAGGAAACATTCAAGTTTGGCAGGTTTCCCAGGAGTCACATAGTTTGGGAGCCGAGCAGAAATGCTCCACCAAGTTAAACGCTCAGGACCTGTCACCATTCAATTGTCTGCCAGCAGTAAAAGTCAATGAGCTCGGGAAGGAGGTGGTTCCAGATTCTTGAACATCTTTATAGCAAGAGCTATAAAATATGAATAGTTTTTTTTTCTCTTTGAAAACACATTTTTTTTCTTAGCAGGATCCTAGCAATTTTTATTTTTTATTTTTTTAAAGAACAGAGAAAAAAATAAGGCAGAAGAAATACATGGTATCTGAAGCTTTATAAACAAAATATTTGATAGAACTTTCTAAAACTGAAATCTTGTCTAAAGGGAAATCTGAGCCCTGGGATAAAGACTATCTTCACAGTCCCCAGAGGACACTTTAGCTCTTATTTGAATCTGACTCTGACGCCTTGGCCTTGACAATAAACTATATCAACAATAAATCAGGCTCCCTGTGGTTGTTCGTTGTTCTGGTGTTGGAGTGGAAGGAGTATGAGAAGACTCTGTTCTTCCCAAGTCAATTCCATTCCATTCCATAAATGTTTGTTGATTTCTCCTCTGTAGCATTTACAGTAATTGAGGTGGTGGATTTGGCGGGGGGTGGGAAGGAGCCTATTTCAGTGACGTTTAATTCACATCTCTCAGGTCAGATTTAGCACAATGTTTAGAGAATCCATAATTTGTGCTGGGTGAGGGATTTATTCCGAATCCCTGAAAATTACTATATTGAATGCGATTTATTTTGAGCTACTTTGGCATATTCAGTGGGGTGCCCACACACACATACAGAGTACACTCTCTCTCTTGGGTCAATTAATTAACATTTATAGTATTCTAGCCAGAATTATATATTCCAGAAGCCATTGTTTAGCCCTTGAAAAACGAAAGCCTGATGTCTCCAGAGGTGGCTAAATAAAAGTGTGCCAGCTAACTTTTTTTCTCATCAATCCTAGAAAGTTTAAAATTTGCACAGTGGACATTGGTGAAATAATTATGCTTAAAATATGTGAATTGGCTGGAAGTATTTTTTCCAGCTCTATTGAAATATAGTTGACATATAACATTGTGTAAGTTTAAGGTGTGCAGTGTGTTGATTTAATATAATTATATGTTATAATGTGATTACCATTATAGTGTTAGCTGACGTCACATACATTATGTCTCATAATTACCATTTCTCTTTTGAGGTGAGCACATTTAAGATCACTCTTTTAGCAACTTTCAAGCATATAATATGGTATATAGTTAACTGTAATCACAATTCTGTGCATTGGATCCCCAGAACTGACTCATCTTATAACTGGAAGTTGGTGCCCTTTCACCAATATCTCCTCATTCCTGCTGCCCCCATACCCCACAACCCTCAGCACTTGGTAATCACTATTTCACTATGTTTCTATGAAATCAGCTGTTTGAAATTCCACATATAAGGACTATTTATAGTATTTGTCTTTCTCTATCTGACTTACTTCATTTAGCACAAGGCCTCAAGGTCCTTCCCTGTTGTCACAAATGACTGGATTTCCTTCTTTCTCATGGATGAATAATACCCCATTATATATATATACCACATTTTCTTTATCCATTCATCCACTGATGCACACTTATTTTGTATCCATAGCTTGACTATTGTGAATAATTCTGCAATAAACATGGGAGTGCAGATATCTCTTCAATGTCCTGTTTCATTTCCTTTGGATATATACCCAGGAATGGGATTGCTGGATGATATGGTAGTTTTATTTGTAATTTTTCTGAGGAATCCGCATACTGTTTGGAATTGTGGCTGCATCAGCTTACATTCCCATCAACAGTGCGCAGGGTTTTCCCCACACCCTTCACATTACCAACACTTGTTATGGCTTGTCTTTTGGTATCAGCCATTCTAACAAGTATGAGATGATATATCATTGTGATTTTGATTTGCATTTTCCTAATGATTAGAGATGCTCAGCGTCTTTTCATGTACCTGTTGGTCATTCCTTGGGGGGAAAAATGTTTATTCAACTCTGTTGTCCATTTTTTTTTTTTTAAACGAAAAAGACTGCTAGCAGGGGAAGTACAGAGAGAATCTTAAATAGGCTCCACTCCCAGCATGGAGCCTGAGGCAGGGCTTTGGAGGGTGGAAAGTTGGGGCATTGGGGCTTGGTAGTGGGCTGGATCCCAGGACCCTGAGATCATGATCCAAGCCAAAATCAAGAGTTGGTCACTTATCCAACTGAGCCACTCAGGTGCCCATGTCCATTTTTAAATTGATTTTCTTTTCTTTCTTTTTTTTTTCTTTTTTGCTACTGAATTGTATTAGTTCTTTATATTTTTTTGGATATTAACCCCTTACCAGATACATGGCTTGCAAGTATTTTGTCCCATCTGGTAGGTTGCATTTTCATTTTATTGATTGCTTCTTTTGCAGTGCAGAAGCTTTTTGATGTAATTCTACTTATTAAATTTTTCTTTGTTGTTTGTGCATTTGGTATCATATCTAAAAATCATTGATGAGACCAATGTCAGGGAGCTGTCTTTTATTTTCTTCTAGGAGTTTCATGATGTCAAGTCCTATGTTAAGTCTTTAGTCCATTTTGAGTTATTTTTTGTGAGTGGTGTAAGATAGGAGTCCACTTCCATTTTTCTACAAGTGATTGTCCAGTTTTCCCAACACCACTTCTTGAGGAGATTATCCTTTCCCTAGTGAGTATTCTTGGCTTATTGGTCAAATATTATTCTACTGTATATGCAGGGGTTAATTTCTTGGGTCTTAGTTCTGTTCCATTGGTTCATGTGTCTATTTTTATGCCAGTACCATACTGTTTTGATTATTATAGGTTTGTAGTATAGTTTGAAATCCGGAAATGTGATGCTTCCAGTTTTGTTCCTTTTTCTCAGGATTGCTTTAGCTATTCGGGGTCTTTTGTGTTTTAACACAAATTTTAGGATTAAAAAAAAAATTTCTGTAAAAAATACCATTGGAATTTTGATAGGAATATTATGCAGTGATGATCCCCCTTGTGTGAACAGGGTCTAAGAATCTAGTGTGCCTAAAGATCTGCTAGATAGTGCTGTAGGCTTAGGATTCCAATCATTTCCATGGCTGCTGTGTGTGGAGGATCTTGGAGCTTCATTCTGCCTTGCTCATTAGCCAAAATCCTGCCACTAGGATATTGACACATCTGCTTTGAATGAACTTATTCAACAAAGTGGGCCCTGTGTGCCTCTAAGATCAGAGAGTAAAGACTTGATTTGGTTTTCAGAACAGGTACATGACTGTATGTGTGAAGGGATATGTAACCATTTTTACCTTCCAGTCTGCTTGGCTGAATTCCACCAGAGATTCTTTCACTGAAAGCAATCTTGTGACTGTGCTAGTTGCAGGAGAGAAACACAGTAGCTCTTGTCTACCTCTTTCTGTTGGTGACTAGTAATGCCTTAAAAAAATATGATATCGCTGATATTCACGAATGACTTCTGATCAGCACCCACCAGTGTAGACTGTGTCAATAAATACTTTCTGGAGTTTTTTCCTTTAGTAGCACCAGAGGGTAAAGGACTTTGCTAATTAGGAGCATGATTGGAGAAAATGATGTATTATATACCTCTAATTATTTTTCTTTACCTTTAGATGAAGCTTCTAAGAGGTGTTTGGCGTTTGAAGAATTTTCAAAAGAATTTTTCTTTTTATGCTTCATCTACCATGACACATTTTTCTCTGGCAGCAAAGTCAGAGAAGGGTGTTTGGAAAGAAAATTCTGTTGCCATGATTAAAAGAAACATTCACAGCTTTTTAAAAGCAGTTATGTGTGGAAGGAGCCTGGTGCGGAAAGTGGGGTCAAACAAAACATGGGAACTCAATTTTCCCAAACCTGTCTAAAGGACGTGTTCAAAAATCTTATCCAGAAACTTCTCGGGATCTAAACATGTAGACATTCATTTGATGACAAAGTAAAAGGAAACTTTGTGGACTTATATGAAAATTTGAACATTTCGCTTAAAGTCCCTCTAAAATGAACATTGCAGGAACACTAAAGATCTGATCAAGAAAAACAAATTTATTAGTTAAGTATTGAAGACACCAAAGAGAGAACAGAAGAAAATCACTTGGTTAAAATATATTTGTCTTTTCCGAATGCTTGCCCTTTTGCTTGTATTTTGAAGGGAGCACTCTGAGTTTCCAGGAAATTATTTGCCTTACTGCTATCCCTTCTTCTCTGCCCTTGCTTGGGTATGTGGCTCCGGTTCTAATACCTGTAAAGAAACGATGACTTATTATGTGTGCTTTCATTCCTTCCAGAAAATGGATTTTATTAGCACCTACAGCTTGCCCATAACACATTTGCAACCACTTCATTTGTTGGACCTAGGAAATAAAAATGAGATTTCCTTTAACAAAATGATATTCTCACATTCGTAAAAATGAAGTAGTAGGATCATTCAGCCAGCCCAGAAGGCTGCATGCCAAAATGATAACAGTTTAAATAACATAAAGTACAATGTCAAAGTAGTTCAAGTAATAATATGTAAATTTCTACTAAAGAATAAGGAGAAAAAGACACTTCTTTTTACTGCAATGTACCATAAAGAGCCCACATTCTGTAGGACTCATTCGGATATGGCCAATGAAAACCAGCAGTTGGTATAATCTAACTTGCTTTCAATACTCTGTAACAAAATGAGACTCAGAGAACAAATGATTCTACAGAAACCATTATGAAAGTGGAAAAGCTATCCTTTGTTCTTTAAATGGTGCAAATTTAAACAAATTCTGTGACCGCAGGACAGAAGATGAGTAGATTAATATATTGGTTGAATAATAAATCAAGTTCAAATAAATGGATCTGCTATCTAATTTTCTTCCACCTAAATTGATGTCACATTTATCTTTACTTTATGATCTCGAAACTATACCTTTAGACTGAATTTATGGTAAGTTAAAAATATTATATATTTCTTTTTATATGAAAACCTTTAATCAATTGCCTTCATTTCCATTTCATTGTTAATGAAGCAATGATGGCAAGGTGCTTCAGGAAATAGTGGCTTTTTTATAAACAGATGAATTTTTATCAACATGGAATGGGCAACATCTAAAGGTCAATCACTCGAGATAAAGCTCATAATTTATGGGTTTTTGTAATGACTTACGAGAAGGTTGTGACACAAACACAGATTTGTTTATTCTTTTCAGTTCTCTTACTCATTTGCTTCTGGGTCACCTAGTCTTTTTCAATTCATCCTTGATATGAAATTGCTAATTCAAAAAATAATGTAATTAAAACATAATAGAAAGTTATTGCCATACATGCCTTAATACCATGATAGCCAAAGCTCATTAGAGATGATTTTTTCAATCTTGTAGTTCACATTTTCCTCTACTAACCAATATCGTTGGCAGTTTTTATAGGCAAGTGAGTAAAAGGAAGTTATTCATATAAAACTGTTGAATTTTAGAATTAAAAAGGAGAGTTACAGTTCATCTAGTCTAACTTCCTTACTTAACTGGTGAGAAAATGAACGTTGTGTAGGTTAAATCATCTGCCTATGGTGACACCGGTGTCATGTTTCTATTCTATTGCTTATTTGTCTAATGTTGTGTTCAATTAGCTTATTGTGTCCAAGAAACCCCAAAGTCCTCTGAATACTTCAGTCACTGGTCGTCCGGTCTTCCTCCATCTGTGTAGGCATCTGTTCTACATGGTTTGTGTTCCTTCCCAGGGATCTGAATCCTTATTTCCCATCTGACTCGCTAAGTTTAAGCTGGCTGAACTACCCACTGACTCAAGGGACTGAGTCCTAAGAATCGCTTGGCTCAGGGGAGACCAGAAGATTTGCAATGGCCGTGATTTCTGCTGGTACTACTAATTATTCTTGTCCCGTGGCTCAGGCACACATGAATATACATTAGCTCTATTATTTAACTACTGAAAAAATTATTAAAAAGTTTCTAAATGGTGTTGTTTTAGCTAATTTCAGCAAAATGAGTCCCTTCCACATTCATTCTTAGATTGATGTATTTTTATCATCACACTGAAAAAATCCAAAACATGGCATAAATCCAAACCTAAATTTTGGTAAAGGCCGATTGAAGATACAATCTAAAAAACAGAATAAACCAGAAAGATTTTTTAATTAAGGATTTTTTGGCCTCAGATGTTGTGCGGAATTTTTAATCTTTTTTCTCTTAGGAACAGGCATTTGAAAGAACAGGAGCATATATTATGAGATATTATACTTGATTATCTTTAGCTTTTTATCTGTGAGGAAGTAGTAATCCAAAATTATGCTCATTTAACAAAAGATAACAAGAACTGGGGACCTATTATTTTTTATATTTCCTCTTCTTTTTTCTTTCTTTCTCCTTTTGGTGGGCTCTCTTTTCTAGAGTTCTATGTTACAGTATGCTAGCTTCATTAAGTAAATTTGTATATTCTACCTTAATAAGGGGAACATAAATAAGAATGAAAAAAATTTAGATTGTAGGAAATACACCAACTTTAAACTATGATATTATTATAATGAATTTATCCCTTGCTATTCAAATCTATTCAGTCTCTAAGGTGGGATATGAGAGTTCCAGTAGGAAGTTTAGGTAAGAAGGACCATTGTGAATTATTTGAATCTATTCATGTTCTGAATTTTGGATACCAGGTAGTAAGAGTTTGAAAATTGAAGTATAACTTTCTTCTAAATTGACCCATTTTTCCAGCTTTATCTGAATCTGTTCTAAGTTTGGAGAGTTTAATAGGAAGTGTTACTTGTATCTTTCAGTTTATACTGTTAGACCATCCTGCTATCATGCTTCCCAAGGACAGTTTTTATTCTCAGTCATTTTTTTTAAGTTTTTTTTTTTAATTATTTATTTGAGAGAGACAGAGATAGCGAGACAACATGAGTGAAAAGGAGAGGGAGAAGCAGGCTCCCGATCCCCTCTGAGTGGGGAACCCAACTCAGGGGCTCAATCCCTGGGACCCTAGGATCATGACCTGTGCTGAAGGCAGAGGCTTAACCAACTGAGCCACCCAAGCTCCGCTATTGTCAGTCGTTTCGAAAGAGGGATTTGGGAGAAGGACATGAAACAAAGTCAAGGTAAAAAAGCATCTCTTTACTTGGGGGTTAGGAGTGAGTCTGCTTCTAGATGCTAAAGCATGAAGACTTCTGGAGTAGATCCAGGGAAGGGAGTATTGGGCATGTGATGGGAGCAATAATATCACTGTTCAAATGGAAGCCTCTGCCAGGTCTGTAAGCTATAAATTGTTCCACTCACTCTGTACCCCATCTATGGTGTCTGACCACCAGCAGAGCCTATAAAAATTTGTCACCTTATTCCACTTGTAAATAGGGAATGAAAAAGGAGTTTGTTTCCATGTTCAGAAGGAAATGAACGCAGGAAGTGTCTTATTCCCAGACTAGACAGTGATTCCTCTAGCATTCACTGGATAGGAACAACAACATTGGAAGAGCATGATATTTTAAGTGGCATCTGCAGCAAAGATGAAGATCTTGCAGTAAGATAAGATGTCTTGAATGGAAAACAGGAATGCTAATGGGGGTGGTAATAATGCTGTTACTACCATTCTCTCCACCACCACCACTATTCCTACCACTACTATTACTACAACCACTAACACAAGATGAAATACTATGTGCCTGGCCTGGTTCTAAGCACTTTCTCCCAATCACTCACTTGATCCTAATGACAACCTGTGAACGGCTATTATTATCCCTATCTGGCAGATAAAATTACTAAGATGCAGAAGATTAAGGAAAGTCCAAGATCACACAGCTCATAAATGTCAGAGAAGTCTTGGAAGGTGGGTAGCCTTCTGCAAAACCCCTGTTCCTAATAGCCCTATTATTCTACAGAATGATTCCACAGAGCCAGGAAATAGGTACATGAAAGCTAATATCTGGCAGTAAAGCTGGCATGGGCTTATTTAAAAAAAAAGAAAGAAAGAAAAATGGTTTTTATTTGCAACCGTATTTCCAAATAAAGTTTAAGATATTTGTATTGTGTTACATCTTTCCTATTATAAATTTTATTAGTGTCAGTATTTAATTTCTTTAAGAAAATAGCATGTTTTTCTTTTAAGTAAGTCTTCAAGATATTTCAACCCATCTTATAGGTATATAATCTGATATGATATAGAAGGATAATGAACAAGTTAGTTATTCAGCATTCATCTCTCACATAGTTTCCAAATTATGTTGATGCTTATCTTGACATTTTCATGATGAAGTTACAGATTTTAAGACATGGAAGAATTATTTTACTTTAGTATTTTTTAGTGGATGTGTCTGCACTCAGTGAACAGTGGACTCATTCTATCTATATTCAGACACTTCTCTGGGAGCCCATCCTTAGTAGGTACCTGCTCATGGTCCAAGTAGTTGCCAGCATTAACATACCATAATGGCACATTGGGACCAACCCTGACATGGGGGATGAGGATGGAGAAACTGAGACTCAGGACCAAGGACAGCGGTGGCACCATCAGAATCTCAACAGCAGTTACGTATTGGAGGTGAGGACTGAGAATCCGTAGTCAATGACATGCACTCTTTGAGCTTCAGTCCCACTGTTGGTCATTTGCATTGTATGTACTGAGAGAAAAAATTGGGGGTTGGAATAAAAAAGATTGCTTCTGGGTTAGGAGAGGAATCTTATTTTAGGAGTCTATTTTAGGAAACTGAGTCCTATTTTAGGAAACTGAGCCTTCCTTTTTTCTTTTTTACTTTTCAGGGCTAATGTTGGGAAATATTTTCATTCCTCTCTCTTCATCTTACAATTATCCCCCCTTCATCTTGAAGTTCTTACTGACTATTTTGGTGTTTGTTGTAATGTTTCAGAAAAAAAAAAAAACCAAAACAAAACAATAATTTTCCCACTTGAATTTCCTTTCAATTTGCCTGATTGAAATTTGATCTCATGTATCAAGTGATTCATCTGTAGCATTTGTATCTAGTTATTTGGACAAGAAGCCCTGCATAAAAGCAATTATGTTGGGTAATTCCCAATTATCCACATGCAACTCAAATGGATATGTGTCCTTTAAAATCTCCAGATGCCAATTCAGGGAAAAGCACAAAGCAAAACAGAAATACACTGTTCTTAGCCAAAACTGTCTTCTGGAACAAAGTTCTAAATAACAGCAATGTAGGGGCTTAACCAGGGATTCTCAAATTTGTCACTATTGACATTTTTAAAAGTGTTTATTTATGTATTTATTTATTTGAGAGATGGAGAGCAAGTATGAGTGAGCAGAGGGGCAGAGGGAGAGAGAGAGAAGCTGACTCCCCGCTGAGCAGGGAGCCCAATGCAGGGCTTGATCTCAGGACCCTGAGATCATGAGCTGAGCCAAAGTCAGATGCTTAGCCGACCGAGTCACCAGGTATACCTCTATTGACATTTTGTTCAGGATAGTTCTTTGTTGTGAGAGCTGTCCTATGCTTTCTGGAATGTTCTAGCTCTCTAAAATGCACTCAGTGATGTTTTATAAATCAGTCTCGTCCATGCATACATTTCTTTTAGCTACCCCAACCCAACAACAATAAACAATGTTGACAAAGCCTTTCAAAGTCCTAAACATACAGGTCAAAAAGATCTAACAACTGTTCATACAAATAGCAGTTTTCAAAACACTTGAAAATCCCATCTTACTTTCATAAAAGCCTTGTATGTTATCTTAGTTGTTGCTAATGTTATTTCCATCTCACAGGTGAAGAAACTAAGTTACCGCTGAAGTCACACAGCTGGTTCCTGCAAGTGTAGGCTCGGAGCTTGAGTCTCCACGGTGCAAAGCTCCTGAGCGTCCTGCTCACGAGGGCCTGCGGGTGTGTATGGGTGGGGACTGCTTGAGTTCAGATCTTGGTTTTACCAATTCCTAGCATGGCAAATTGGGCCGGTCATTCAATCTTATTATTTTTCAGTTTTCTTAGTGTAACATAAGGATTATACACGATAAGATTAGAAGGGACTTTATAAGATATATAAGATTGTGAAGAATAAATTATCACCACTTATACATAGTAAGTGCATAATAAATATCAGGTATTAATAATAATGTTTATATTATTATTATTATTATCATTAAGAATGAATAATGTTAGGACAGTTGCCTAGATTTGGGCCAAGCTCCATCCTTATGAGCCACTGGTTTATCTTTTCTCTGCCTTCATTTTCTTACCCACAGAAGATGATAATGAGGGAACTGCCTCACCTCAAAGGGCTTCTGTGAGGATTCCGTGCATCTAGTGAAGGGTTACCATGCATAAACTACAACAACAACAGTAATAAACTATAATGATGAAATTAAACGAAATAATAAATAATTACTACTAAAATTAATTATTATTATTCACTAAATACATTGGCATTTTTCCAGACTCAGGTCAACTTGAACTTAGCTTGCTTAGTCTTATCTGGTACCACTTTATCAGCCGAGATTTTTGTTTGTGAGCCAAAGAAGACAACACTTGTCATCTTAGGAATTTTCTGGATGGAGTCAGAGCAATGCTGGAAGGCCAGATCTGGGAATGGCCAAGAATCAAGAGAGGCCACAACTCTGGCATCAGGATTTGCACCTTGATTCACCTAGCAGGAGCAGCCTGGACACTGTCACTATGGCCAACAGCATCCAACCATCCTCAAGTCCTGTGCTTCTCCTTGGAAAGTCAAGGGTCCAGGAGAGGGATCTGCTCAGTTTCAGCAGGCTGCATGGGGTTGGGGGCAGACAATCTGGCCTGTGTGGTGGATGGCACAGCCTCTCCCCAGACACAACACATGGGAGAAAGGAAGCTCCTAACCAGCCCTGGTTTATGAAAGGATTGTGGCTGTCTCAGGCTTTCCTACCAATGCACAATGTATTTATTTACTTGGGGAGGGGATTTGGAAGGTGGTGGTGGTGGGGGCGAGAGAGAGAGAGAGAGAGAGAGAGAGGGTGAGAACACTAGTTTCCCTTCTAACAGTTAATCACTATGATATTATAAGTAGAATTTATTCTTTTCATAATAAATTACTTCATTGAAATACATCAGTTTTTCCATTTTATAGCTAGATACTTGCTTTGAGTAAGGTTGCAATCAAGATCTCACTGGCGGGAATGATAATGAGAAATGACTATTGAAAGAAATATTTACAATTGTAAAAGAGAAAAAAGTTAAATCATTTCACCCACTTTTTACTTGCGGTGCACCTGACACTGGGCTGGTGTTGAGGACCAAAGGTGCAAAGAACATGGGTCCTCCTCTAAAAAGCGAATCATCCAACTAAAGATACAGACAAATTAAAAATGCAGCATGGCAAAAAGTAGCTGTAGCATCACGCAACAAATGTTTCCATAAGGACATATGCAATATGTTTTGGTTTAACAGAGACAGGACACCATAATGGCGGTGACCTGAGCTCTGACCTGAAGTAGCACTGGGCTGGGAGAGAAAGAGAAGAGGACATTCCAGGAAGGGAAAAATCAAAGGGGGGAGAAAAACCATAAAGAGAAAAGACACAAACCCCATATCTGTTCTATATGTTTCATATATATATGTTTGCTTTGCTGCCATTTTTTGTCCCTTGTGATTTTTTTTTTTTTTTTTTTTTAAGGAGCCGGAGCTGCTGGGTGATAGTCCGCTGTCCTATCAGATCATGTGCCATGTGAAGAAACCATGTTTCTGGCGTAATTTCATGCAAGTAGTATTTCTGAAGGTGCTCCCAATCTAGGACTGCCTAACCCTTGTGTGGATACTATTTTGGAAAGGGGAGACATGCTGGTGTTTAGAGGGGAACAAAATATCACCTCTGCTAATCTAATTCCATTTTAACATGTCCTTAAGCTCATCTTGATAAGACTTAAATCAGCAGGTCTGGCTCAGGTATCAGCTGTATCAGATAAATGCTGCAGAGGGTGGCACAATTGTGGGATCAATTAGCATCTTAATTACCCACTAAAATTAATTAAGGTGAAGGCGGGCATTAGAACAAATGGCCCATGTGGGCAATTTGGATAGTTCTAGATACGTAAGGTAAATCCGTCTTTCTTTTCCTGCCTCATCGCAGTAAAGCCTTTCCAAATTTATCTCCTTTGAAAAATTATTAAAAGGCTCAAATAGATTTTAAAAAGCAAGTGCAGCCTGACTTAAAATGAGAGGTGAAAAATCATGGTCTCAGATTTTAGTCTGCTTAGATTGGGTGTCAGCCTGCTTTTTCAGTAAGAAGCCATGGAGTAAATATTTTGGGCTTGGGGGCCGTCAGTCTGTGTTCCAACAACTCACCTCTGCCATGATAGTGTGGGAGCATTCGTAGACATCGTGTAAAGTAATGGGCATAGCTGCTCAACAAAACTATAAATGGATGCTGATAACCTTGAATTTTATATAATTTTTACATATCATGATGTATTATTCTTTTTTTGATTTTTTTCCCCAAACCATTAAAAGATGTGAAAACCAGTCTTAATTTGCAGGCCATGTAAACACAGGTAGCAGGACAGCACTGGCCTACAGGCTGGTTTGTCAACCCCTGGCTTGAATCGTGAGGAGCTGATGAAGAGAGATGACAAAACCCTGTGGTTCCATGTGGCCCAAACACAGCCAAAATAAATAACATACACACTTGCCTAGCATTGCAGAGTAGAGAATGACATAGTAGAGCAAAACACATTTTCAAAATATTTCAAATTACATGGCCATTCTCCAAGATGTGACTCAATCACATGTTAATGAACGTCTTTCAGAAATTCACCAAGAAGTGCCATTTATCAATACAAGAATGTGCCTTCCAATATCACTGGGAACCAATAGATTCAAGTATCTTTTAATTGCACTTGAAATATCTTCTAAATCTGACCAAATTTTTTGAGAAGAGCTGATATTTCCTGGAAAACAAGACACAGGTGATGGACATTGTCTTTGGCCCATAGGAGTGCTGCAGGAAACTATGGCGTGATATTCGGATCACAATTATCTTAGGTTAGTGCTAAACACCTCTGAGAGGGATGTCTAGGATAAGATATTTGTGCAGATTTTTGACTTAGCTCTTTTTTGTTTTTCTGCTTGTTTCAATCATCTGCTGATTGATACACCTTGACTGGGTGCTTGTCATACCTAAATCTGGTAGATTCCTGGTACTACTAATATCAGGTTGAGAGCAACCTATTTTTTTCTTGGATTCCACTGACACAAGGGTTGAGTCTTCTCTCCCACCCACTTCCATCATCCCTCCCTTTTTGGCACAGTTGTTCACTAGCTGTTTTTATACTGTTCCATTTTTGTTTTTATTTGCCAATTCAAAATCCTGTGGAAAACTGGGAGTGTCACTCTTCTCAAATGTGACATATTCTCCTGAGAAGTGCTCTCAAAAAATAAGACAACAGGGCAGATGCTTCTCTCAAATGTGTATGAGTGTTCTGAAATACTGTGGTGATGAGGGGTTTGCAAATTTCTTGAATTTTGATGGGAAAAGAGTTTGACTTAAAGTGTGCCTGGAAAACTTGGATTTTTGTATAGAACTCTGGTCCTAGGGGTGTGGGCTCCTAAATCTTATCATCATACCTACTTATAGTCTCACATGTGTATATATATGCATATATATACTTTTTGTATATGTAAAATCGTAAGTTATGTGCATGCATTACTGTGTACATTCTCAACACACAGGTAACAGAATTTTAAAAGGTCAAGATAATGAAAATAGATGTTCTAGTGTTTTTCTCTCCTAGTCCCATAAATGGCTTTGTGCACTGTGGGATGCACCCCCACTCTGGAGATCAAACATCCTATTGGCTCTGAGAGCTGAGATTAAAGGCCATCTGTTTTCTGCTTCACTGAGGTTTTATTGTTTAATGGCTCCACACTTACAGTGGTGCATGGAACACTGAATCATATTGTTGTCCATTTGGGCATGAGGATACAGAATTAAGCATATAGAATGTTCTTTTCATTGGTGGCCTATGGTGAGCTTGATGAGTCTGGCAATTTCCATGATGAAGCAGGTTATTCTGAGCACAGTCAAGCTGATGCAGCTCATGCACTAGCAGGGGGCCTGGGGGTTGGGTGTTATAGTGGCAAACGCCATAAGACCATGTCCATTGATTTTGGTTCAGATTGAATGTTATATTCATTCTGAGGGCTGGCTTTAGTCAAAACCAGTGAGTTTTGAGGGAGTTCATAATTTTTCTAATTGCTACCTGAAAGCAGCACTTCGCCCCTTTGTGATGGGTGCATTTCATTTTATACCACAGTGAAGGAACCTAGCACCATGCACATGTGGGCATATATAATAATTTCTCTCCTCTGAGTTTGACACTAAGCTATTCCTTTCCTGTTTAGTGAAATGTAAGTTCTTATCTAAATGTTGGATGAAGACTTTTTCCTTCATTAAAGTAATCGCAAACATTAGTGATTAGAAAGTGTTAGAAGTAGAAAGCGCTCTGTTTGCATATTTACCTGTTCTTAGCTTCTAAATATTTTCTCAGTTATTTGAAACAAGACATAGAGCTACCAAACCAAGTTTCATTTCTGAGAGAATACTGTCACGAAAGCTAATGTTGTTGAGAAAACTGGAGTACTGTATGATTTCTGTTTGGAAGTGCTAAGGGTGCCACGGCCAGCTAAAGCGGAAGGGTGATATCAGAGGAGGTTCAAGGTCTCTTTGGCGCCGACAGACAAAGGAAATCGTGATTTTCAGGAAAATTTTCTTCCAAATTGCATTCTCTAATCCCAATCTTGAACTTCATATCTACATTCATTTTAATGATAAAGATGGAGAAGTACAATTAGGACATTTTGAAATGGTTCCAAAGTAGAGAATATTTTAAAATCAAACTTATAACAGAATGAACAGAAATGGGCATAAATAGGTGAGTAAGGTAGTAATGCTCATTATAAGCATGCAAATAATAATATAGTACACAGATGGGCTGGTATTTAGTACTAGATTCATGGTCTGGAATAAGCAGTTACTGTGTGTGTGTGTGTGTGTGTGTGTGTGTGTGTGTGTGTTTTAATTGGAAATGACATTTTACTGGCAAGCACAAAACATAATAATTGGTTACTGGGGACATTTCCTAATTGAGGGCTTAATAGATTCTAGGTGTTCTTGCACTCTTGAGGTTTGATTTGATTGTATGAAACTAATAACTTTCATTTTAAAAAATTACATTAGTGATAGATTGAAATGTTTGAAGTAAAACTTAGTGCTGGTTTCTAAAACAGTTATGGAACCTATTAAGTAGATTGGAAATATCAACAATATATTAGTAGTTGTGGACATGAATTTTGAGATGAACAAAATATGGGGATATCAGGATTTGATTAAACAGCCAGGCTAGGAACCACATATTTACACTTGAATTTCTGCTGTTAACAGTGCATTCAACATGGCCAGAAAACTTCATCTGGACTAGCAGAACCAGGGCGGGCACCATCGTTGATATTCTGCATGCTTTAATAAGGCATATGGCTCCAACACCACAGACCAAATTCAATATCTACGCTGCAGTAAATTTTTGCCCATTATATATGAATATTTATTATCCTCTTCAAGGCATTTTGGACGTCAGTAAGGACTCAAGGCAGAGATGGACCCTCTGCCAACTTCAAGGCCATTTTGAGATGGAAAGACCCAGTGCTAAGTTTAGACTGTAGGTCTGTAATGTTTATGGATTTGGCATCACACTGCACCATGAGTTCTGACAATAAATATTCTTAAAAAAAATTTTTTTAAAAGATTTTATTTATTTATTTGACAGACAGAGATCATAAGTAGATAGAGAAGAAGGCAGAGAGAGAGGAGGAAGCAGGTTCCCCGCTGAGTAGAGCTTGATGTGGGGCTCAATCCCAGGACTCTGGGACTGTGACCCGAGCGGAAGGCAGAGGCTTTAACCCTGAGCCACCCAGGCGCCCCAATAAATATTCTTTAAAGAGGCTCGCAAATCTTCTCGAACATCAAATGTCTCTTCACAAATAACATTTTAGCAAGTTGAATGTAAATAAGTCCTAACCATAAATAATAGATGGCTCTGGACTTATAAATGAAGGGAGAAGGGAAGCATGTGGTTAACTGTGACCAGAAATTGTAACTGCAGCTTTTGTTAGATGTTTGAAGATAGAAATATGTGGTTCAAGCAACAGTTTATTGAGCGCCTCTTTTCTGTTGGATGCTTTCCTTGGGTTGTGTCAGTGGCTCATTAGGTGGGATTTGACCTGGTCCCAAAGCTTTATTTATTTTCTTATGGCAAATTTGGCTTCTTTCCTCTTTCTGTGGGCCTCAAATCCTTATTTCTCAAATTGTATATATTTTAAAATGACTATACATATTATATATGTGTATGTGCATGTATGTACATATATATTTTTTGCAATATCTTCCATAGTTATCTTTCTCAAAGACTATACTCAAATGTTATTAGGAAAGTCCCCAGTGACGCTGGAGGTCATCCCAGCTACCTGTGAGGAAATCAAACCTCAGAAAGTTGACTTGGGTTGGCTTCTAGAACCTGTGTCTTCTGATACTCAGTTCTCTGCCTTGACCACTACTCCACATGACCTCTCCTTGGTCAGGCCATATTGCCCTCTGCTGGGACATCTGCAAAAGGGCTCTGGATTCTGATAACTTCCCTTTTCAATTTCCTGTGCACAATTTATTGAGAAAATACCTGCTCTTTCATTTAGCAAATCTGTAACTATACGTACCAGGTGTTTTGCTAAGGGCTGGGCACCAGCCTGTCTCTGGCAAGAAGAGCAACATATTTGAGGGACCCGGTGTGAAATGAAAATGCGCGGCCCCAAGTTTCAAAATAATTAAGAATTTCAACCTGGCAAGAACAGGGCATTAGAGCATGTGTGGGGCTTTCTGAACCCAAGGCCTGGGTGGCTGACTGCACAGGTGTCATACCCATGCTACTGACCACAGACCCTGGAGCAATTTCCATAAAACACTTTTCATTGTGACCCTACTTATATATTTCTAAATGGTCCCTAGTCGCATTTGAATTCTAAGAACACTCTACGTTTTGGCCAAAATCTGACTTTCCTTCCTTATTTTTCATGCTTCCACTAAGTGAATGCTCTTTCTGTCTAATGGAGTTGTAGAGGTGGGGGAAAGTCCATTTTCTTAGCATTGGAAAGGAGAATGGCAGACCATTTGAAGAGGAGGTCTCGAGGAGTCCCCCTAAAAGGGAGAAATGATACTTAGGAAGAAACTCAAAGAGGGAGAGAAATAGGGAAGTTCTTCTATAGAACAAAGAAAAGGTAAAGGAGGGGGTGTCACAGGGGCAGAGCCCCAGGGGTCCAGGCTCAGGAAGAAAGATTCTTGGCTTCTCAGGCAGTAAAATTTCCCAGACAGGAAACCATTTGACTGGAGGTCTGTATTTGTGTATTGGTGATTGTATCATGAAAACCATTATGCCCCACCCCCTATGGTCCCTAAAAAACCTCCTGCCAACCTTATCTTGCTCAGTAATGCACTTGGGGAGATTGGAGTCTTTTCAGCATTGCATGGGAAATTTGCAAAAATCAGTGAATTCATGGGGAGATGACCAACAGATGATTCTGCCAGTTATATTTCACGTCCATACATGTCTGACAAATACCATTTCTCTGCCACCCTCTTAACATTGTCTTTGCTCTTAGCTGTTCTTTCCTCTTTATCCTCTGTTTATCTAAAACCCTACACATCCTTTGAGGGGCAAATAATCTTTTGAGATGCAAAGCACCTTGCTTTTTTCCTAAGAAATCTTTTAAGGGCTATTCTTCCTCAAAATGATCTCTCCTGCTACAGATGCATTTTATTTATTACTAATCCCTTGGCACTGACTTAGTTCCTCTTTCTAGATAGAATTGTTTTATATGACTCTGCCTGATATCCCTATAGAGTGGAAGCTCACTGAGGGCAAGGCCTAATTTTTTACCTCTTCTTACCGTAGTACCCAGCCCAGTACTGTCCACACAGCAGAAGGGATGCTAATCCCAAAGGGGAAACTTGATTGGGTAGGAGAAAACCTTAATGTCAAAGAGAATGAAAAGAAGAGCAGGACATACTTGGGTTTTAGAGGCAGAGCCAAAGCTAACACTGGGTGCTCATGTTTAAGAGAAGCAAAGCTTTTCATTAAAGTTTGTTGGTAAACATTCCCTTCTAAAAAGTAGTATTTTGATCAAGTACATTAGTAAGACTAACATATTTTTTAAATTTATTTATTGGACAGAGAGATATCACAAGTAGACAGAGAGGCAGGCAGAGAGAGAGGAGGAAGCAGGCTCCCCGCTGAGCGGAGAGCCCGATGCGGGGCTCGATCCCAGGACCCCGGGATCATGACCTGAGCCAAAGGTAGAGACTTTAACCCATTGAGCCACCCAGGCGCCCCGACTAAGATTGTTTTAATAAGCTTCCTGAAGCAAGTAGTAGATAGTCCAATGCAGGAGTCATAGGACAAGTGTAATAAGGGAAACACTGAAAACATCTAAGCTGTTCCAGAACACTTTTGTTATCTATAACAGGCTGAGAATAATCACCCATCCTTTGGGAGGAACAAATCTGAAATACATACTTAGAGTACATTCCATTGCCATACTCATCATGCTTAATAAACTCTTGATTGTTTTCATGGTAGTCTATGGGATCAACCTTTCCCATTTACGTTATTTGTCACATACATAATGTTCTATAGGTACTCTTCATCCAGACATCTGATGGGATACAAACTACGGTAGTAAAGTCAATATTTTCCACCTAGAATGGGCTACAGGCAAGTAGGCAGCACCTCTTAGAGCATTTTGTCTTAAAGCTACTTATTGCTGTATGTACACCCTATGTACAGTTTTGCCAGAAAAAGAGGGTTAGGAATCAGGCAAAGAAATAAGAATTGACCCTGTTGCAGGTGACAGTCTCAAGTAGGAATACATTTTTGTTATACCAACAACTACGGTAAATTTATATTTGATTTCAGAAGGTACTGGTGACCAAGAAGCTGAACACGGTGATAATGGTAGTGATAGTGACTCAATATCTATACAGCAGAACATTCAAATGGCCCTTCGTGTATGAAGTCAGGGGAGTAGGTAGCAACATGGACCCAACGAATGAACTGGTTGGAATTTAGAAATCTCAATAATCATTTGCAAATGACTCACTCCAAACAACTTTATGTCTGCACCCTTCTCTCCTAGATACCTGCCAGGGAGGCGTCATCCTCAGGAGTTATTAAGGTACTTAGTCTACTCTCTTGGAAACTTGGTTTTGTCAGGCAATTGAGAATCATCTATCTTTAAGGCTCAGGTTCATAGTAATAGACCTTGAGGCTCATATATGGACATAGAAAGTAAACTTATCCATTTGCCATGAAGGATGTAATTGTCATAGGAACAAGAGTACTCAAGACCTTAGCATTTTCTCCCTGTATGTCAGCCTGTAAGGCAAGCTAAATTTTGATCATCAGAACATAGAAAGTTAATTTGATGTACTGCAGTATTTCTTGTCAATAGGCTAAATTAGTCTATTGTTTTCACAAGTGTAAGAAAGATCTTGACAACAGACTATAGCATTCTGGTTCTGCGGGCTAAGCTTGTTACTTGTTCAAAATGTTTTGATGAGTTGTTTATATATACCTTTCTGTCTCTTCTTTGCAGCTTCCGTATTTGACCAAACCCCACCTTGGAGCATCATATTCTTTCTTTGGATTTACGAATGAACTCCATCTGATCCTCCTCAGATCCTTTAGGGTTAGGGCCTTAATGTGATCTTGAAAAGTGTGATGACTTCTTAGAAATATTTTCTTCTTTTCCTGCTTCATTGATGACTACTTAAGTTTTGCTTGTGGACAATAAGGAGACAAATCCTGGTCATCGTTGGTGGGGCAAGGTATGGTGGCAACTACTGAGTACTTCAGTTGCAAGTGACAAGGTCTTCAAAAAAGAAATTGGAAATCAAGAGGAGTCTCTAGTCACAGGAAAAACCAGCCTGAGTTTGGATTTGGAACACCTAGGGAGAATATCAATGGTGTGGATTCAGCTGGGGTGGCTGTAGTATACCAAACTATTGGTATAAAGAATTTACCTCAATACACATTATGCCCAAATCCATGGTGGTGGGCAAATACCAATGCAGGTGACTGATAGGTCTGTTCTGGTGAGAACCTGAAGGTGTGAGTTAGATCTAATATAAATCAAAGACATGGATGCCTGAGGTTTGGAGAAAAGACCTGACACATGAGTGTGGCTAATTCTTTCTGGAAAACCCAGTCTTGTCCTGGTCGATGGAACCAGCGGAGAAGGGGAAATTTTCACTTTCCTTCTTGTCTAGTTTACCCTTCTTTCTAATAGGAAGGAAGCAAATTGGGGCACAGAAACATTTTTTCTTATAAAGGTTTAATGACAATCTTAACTGATAGGCGTGCCCGTATTTTTCCTTTTCTGCCCTAGTCTGACAGAATAAAATAAAAATTTCATTTTTAAAAACGTTACACCCCTCTCCAAAGAAAAATAAAACCATAAATAGCTTTCAGAGTGGTTGTATCACTGATTTCAGAGAGATTTTGTTAACAAATCCAACTTTTGTCCTTAGAGTAATAGTAAACCATTGCCTTATAAATTCAAACCAAGACATTATTACATTCTTTTTTTTTTTTAAAGATTTTATTTTTTTGACAGAGAGAGATCACAAGTAGGCAGAGAGGCAGGCAGAGAGAGAGGGAAGCAGGCTCCCTGCTGAACAGAGAGCCCGATGCTGGGCCTGATACCAGGACCCCGGGATCATGACCTGAGCCAAAAGCAGAGGCTTTAACCCACTGAGCCACCCAGGCGCCCCCATTATACATTCTTAGTAAGACAAGAAATAGACTAGTTGTTTAGTTGCCAGGTTTTTTTCACTTGTACCCAAGATAAAGAAGCAGAAGACCAAAACCAAAACCAAAAACCATCCAACACATCAGAGTGAAATGAGCTACTTCATGGCATAAGCTCTTCCATGGGGCTGTGTTGCATAAAATATGACTTTAGGAACTAAATTCTGCAAATGCATGAGAATGTGCTATTTGCCAATGGCTCTCCTTTGTTCAGTAATCAAACATGAATCAAAGTGTTTAATTTCATTTTAGTGGCACTAAAGAGATTTTAAGCCTTTGTTTTCACCAATCTACACATCTGTTCCTATCCTGATGTTCATAGTACAGATTATTTCTCAGGGAGGTTCTTCAGAAAAGTAGAAGAATTATCTGAATCATGAAAAACACAATGACATTTAGGGTACATTTGTGTAACCTAAATTACATTCGTGCTCTAAAATGTGTCTGGGTTCAAGCTGTGGATCCAACTTACGTATGATCATCGTGGAACAGGATTTCTCAGTGAAATAAGTGAGCGGTCCCTGACGTGCTTCAAGAGGGGACCTTACGTTACCCAGCACTCTAGAGCATGTCATTGGGTTGTTTGATATTTTTTATTTTGATAAACTTTCCTTAAATATGAAAAGTCTGAGTACAGTCAGTTCTGTTACAATATGACATACATGTTCCTGTAAGTCACCCTCCTACGCAAAAATCACATGAAATAAAAGACAGAGTTTGTGGGGAAAATGAGGTTTAAGTGTATAACCCTCAAAAGCTTCATCACTGACACATAAAAAGATAGAAACTGGATAAAACAGGCAGTATGATGCCATACATGATAAAGGGTTAGGAAGTACACAAATATGTATATGAGGCATAAATACAATAAATATGGCACTTTAATTGTAAGTTTGCGTGTAGACTTGTTACAGCTTGTGTACCTGTGATGTGTGGAAGGACAGTTATATTGTGAAGACATGGGAAGGTTGACTCCACATGTAGATGGGCACGCCTCTGAAACTGCGGGTAGACTGAGGTAGCTGGTAGTTGCTTGTTTGTGAGTTTTCTGTATTTCTACTCAGCTCATTTCAGTTTAGATTTTCTGCTTTCACCTAGTGCTTCTTGCAGAGCAAATGACAAGCAACTGAGAAATTCAAGACCCTTGTTATGCTCAAATTTTCCCTTAACATATCAACTGCGGTGGAACAAAATTTGCATTTCAAAAGAAACATTCAAAAAAGGAATTGACTATCTTTTTCTAAGTCACTGCCCTTCAGTGACTCAAATCATTGCCACTGTAACTACCTTAACCTTTTTATGAGTTGATTTTGTAATAACTTCTTGGGCAAAATTTTTCTCTTTTAGAGTAATGTTTTATTAAAACAGAATTTTTTCTAAAGATTTTACTTATTTATTTGAGAGAGAGAGAGTGAGTGAGAGAGAGCGAGCACAAGAGGGAGGGTCAGAGGGAGAAGCAGACTCTCCACTGAGAGGGAAAGCCTTTGCAGGACTCATTCCTGGGGCTCTGGGATCATGACCTGAGGTGAAGGCAGATGCTTAAGACTGAGCCACCCAGGTGTCCTAATAAACAGAACTTAATGGCAAATCTGAGAAATAATTTTTGTCTTTCAGAAGAACATTAAAATGTATTTTTTTAGAGAAAGAATCTATACAATGATCTTTTGGCCCCTATCCTTTAAGTTTTTAGGGTCTCCTTAAAGTGGGGCTCCTTTTGGTCTTTCCACACGTAAGATCCCTAACACAAATGTTCGTTTGACTTGACTCAGAGTAAGTGGTGAGTACCAACCAAGTAAGGTTGGTTGACCAGACTTCTTACCCATTAGTATTTTCAGAAAAAAAGCTGAAGGTGAGGTGATGGGTGTGCTAACTAGATGGGGGAAATCCTTTCACAATACATAAATGTGTCAAATCACCACAATGTACACTTGAAATATTTTACAATTTTGTCAGTCATACCTCAGTCTAGCTGAAACATAAAAACAAAAACAAAACAAAAACAAAATGAAAACACTGAGTTAGTTTTTTATATCCTTTTAAAAATGCTTGATTAAAAAACATTATTGAATTATTTCAATGACTTCCCACAAAGTGTATGTATGTTTCCATAAGGAAGATGGCGCCACACTCAGGGATGAGGGAGGTAGATAGAATTTGAGGAGAAAACACATGGAAGTGTTGCAAAAAGATGTATGTGCTTGACTCTGTGTCTGGCCTGCAGTCTTCTTTTTCCTTCAGCAATAAAACCACGCCACTGCCGGGAGGAGCATTGAGGAGATGCCCAGTCCCTTTGCAGTCTCTGCGTGCTCTTTGACCCTTTGGGAGCCTGGTGGATAATCAGTTTCTCATGTGATTTGAGAGGATTCAACTTTCAAAGCCTAATTTATGGAGGTGTGTGTGACACTGATTGGATCACTCTCCTATAAATGTGCATAACATGAATGAACCCTTTAGGGCCTTGATAACCAAACAAAGCTTAGATATTTTAGTCCATTTTCTTTCCTTCCTTCTCTAAGTCATTACTTCAGAAAAATTAGTAGAGAAACTAATAAAGTGATTTTTCTAAGAACAGTAAGAGATCTGCATTATTTCCCCCTAGAAATTAAAATTCCAGGGGTGGGCATACAAGGATCAGCAGGCTTCTTGATGGTTTTCTGCAAAGTTAGATCACAGAGACGTTGAGTAGGAAGTTGGGGTGGTGGAGGGCATGAAGAGTAAGCTTGAGGACTGTATTTGTTGACTTAAATCACGTGAATATAATTCTTCTTGATGGGGTTTTGGAATATAGGTGAGGTTCAGTGGGATGGAGTCGGGAGCCCAAGACCAAGAAAGAATTCTTGCGATGTCTTTGGTCCAGAACGGTGGTTTATTAAGGCACGGGGACAGAACTCCTGGACAGAAAGAGCTGCTGCCCCGGGGTTGTGAAGGGTGGCTGGTTATGTACTACGGGGTTGGGGAAGTAAAGACAAAGGGAAGTTTCAAAAGGATTTCATATGCTAAAGAGGACCTAGAAGATGGAGGCCTTGCCATCGTCAAGTTAAGGTTGTTTTTCCTTCTAGTAAGGCATTAACAGTAAGATAGTTGGAAGCTTCCTGGAGAAAGCAATGGGCTGAAGATATAAGGACATTTAATTGTATCTACATTCCCTTCTGGAAGCTAGGCCATTGATAGAAATGCTCTGTTCTTGTCAATTGGTAAGACTTTTGTAGACCGAGGGAGACTCATGTCTTGCAGGATTGTCATCTCTATAAATTAACTCTTTGTTTTTCTTTTAGCACAGCCAGGGGGTGCCTGAGCATTGTCATATATATCCCATGGCGGGGAGGGGTTGTGGGGGGTGTGAGCTTCTGCCTGTCCTCAACTAGCCTTCTGCTCCCTCATCATTCTTGTGATCATTATTACCAGTATGGTTTTATTTAACTTGAGAATCAACGAAAAAAGAAACCAGATCATGCGTATAGTACAAAGTCTATTTTACTACTAAAAATACAAACTGAAAAAGGTGACCTTATCTTTATTTTTAATGATTTCTTGCTTTGTAATGACAGAAGAAAGAAACATGATGCAATGCTGAAATCTCACATTCTCTAAACAAACCTGTCAGTTAAAAAGCAAATCCATATGATATTATGATGTAAGAATAAAAAAATACAATACTGTAGAAAATAAATAATAAGACATTATTTACTTAACTATAGGTAAAGTTAAGAAGATTTAAGGCATTCAGCTTAATCTTTTTCAAAGATTTATTTATTTATTTATGTATTTATTTATGAGAAAGAAGGAGAGCAAGCAAGCTCATGCACATGAGTGGGGAGAGACACAGGGGCAGAGGGAGAGAGAGAATCCTCAAACAGACTCCCTACTGAGTGAGGCTTGGCCACAGGACCCTGAGATCATGACCTGAACCAAAACCAAAAGCTTGGCTGCTTAACTGACTGAGCCAGCAGGTGCCCCCTAAAATATTCAACTTATAATCATACATTTGATTCCAAGGAATTTCATGTCCTTTTATCAAAAGGGCAAAAGGACATAAAACACGAGTAGAATCCATTATATAAGAATAGGTCTCATTTTTGTATTAACTAGCATAATATCAAATAGGGGCAATGATATAAAATGTATTGCTTACATGCACCAGAAGTTGGAGGTGAGGTACCAAGGAAATACTCTGAGTCATCGCAGTCGAACTTGGTAAAGCAATGGCCAGTATTCAGAGCTGGCATTGGAGGTTTACTACTGAAACCTATATTGGGGAGTAAAGCAGAAAGAGGCTGAACCTTCAGCTGTCAGGGGCCGTTTCTCTTGCTGTGTGAAGGCAGCCAGTCTGCAGTGAAAGAGAATGAGGCTAATGAACACAGAGACACAGAAATCGGGAGCAGATATAACTGCACTGTACAAGCCCATGGAATTAACACCTGCACGACCAGTTCCACTGTTTTATCTGTTCTGTCAATTCCATGAATCAGTACATTGCTGTTCTTGTTTGAGCTGTTCAAGTTCCTTCCAATGGCAACCATACCACTGTAAGTACCAACTCGTTCACCCCACACTTAGGGCGTTGTGTGGCTCTGTAGTCTGATATTCCCCCCCAAACACTAAAATGTTCTCTTAGCCCAGCCCTGACGGATTCATCTGATGCTTTTCCTGGTTAGATCTTGATAGACTGTAGAACCACTAAGTCATAGCAGATAGTGCTTACTTGAGTGGTAGAAAATAAAATTGCCGTCTTAAGGACCAAAGTGGATACTGACTAGCTCCTTGTCAGTCCGGGGAGAGACAAACTCCTTCCCAAGGCAGAAGCAGGGTGCCCTGAAACTACTCATGGTTGGGGCTTTTTGCTGAATAAAGAGAGCACTGAGCATATGGCCAGTCTACTCACGCAGGCTTGAGCAAGGGGAAGCTAAATTGCTCTGCTGGAAAAGAGATGAAGGGAGTATTAAAAGGGGCAAAAGTCAGAGTAAGACCACGTGGTTTCACGGTCTGTCTGTGACAGAAACACTACCTACACGAATGTGCTAAAGCATAGACACAGCCACCTTATTCCCACACTCAGGGTTCTTGGTTTCTGAGGGACAAATCTGTGGTTAACAGAAACTTTGTGTCATATTCAGGGTTGGGAAGTTAAAGTTCTTTCTGCTGGTTTTGACACTTTCATTATATTCATGGGTTAAGCTTTTTTGGGGGAAGCTTATTCATTTTGACTCAGGGTCTTCTTGGACATGTAATCTCCACTTTATAGATTTCTCTCCTTTTGGGATCCATCTTGTTACTTCCTAAAATCCGATCTCTGCTCATATTTATTCATTTTATTGAACGAAGGCTCTTAAATTCAAATTAAAAGTCACACTCATTATTTAAATGTAGCAGTTCTGGGTTGAGATATAGCAAAGTGAGGGTATGGGGACACATTTTAGCTTACAGGCTTTGAATCCTATATGGTTCCCTCAAGGAAGTTTTTGACATATGGCCTGAATATGGGAATTCTGTTGAATGTACATTCATTTTTTTAAACTTACTTTAAGATTTAAGATCCTTGAGGGTATAATCCACATTATCTCTAAATTATAGCAATAAACTACTATTATTTTAGAAATTATACATGAAATATATCCTAAAGACCACAGAGCAGACTACAAGGGTCTTGAGTACTGACAACAACTGAATCAAAGAAAGAATTAGAAGGATTTTTTTTTCTTTGTAGTTTTAAAGTGAGGTGACTGATTTGGGAATAAGGTTAATATAGAGCAAATGATATCATACCGTTAATTAAGAAATCATCTGTAACATTCTATATTTCCATTTCTTTCTTTACTGAAAAACAATTACTTTGAGTTGCAACCTATTAGTTTAGTTATTATTATTAAACATTAGCTAATTTTGCTTCTGTGGTATTACAGTATCAGGTTTGTAATGTAAGGGCCCATTCAGCCAGAGCAGCCCCACCCCGGTTGAACTGCCATTTTTCTGTAAAACTTAAATTGACCTTGCTCCCCCAGGGGAACTTAAAAGCAAGTCTGGGAAACCAGTCCCAGGTAACAGCCCAAATACAAGGTTGGGTTAGGTCAAGTGGAGATAACGACCCAAATGCAAGGGTGGGCCAGGTCAGGTGGAGACATTCAATCAGTGGCGGCGCATACTGTCTCCTAGCTACCAAGGTGATGGGCTAGTTTCCATGGCTACTGTGGGGTGAATTGTAATTCAATTAGCCACCTGTGTGTGGCCAGGACCAACCACATGGCCTGTGCTCTATAAAAGTTAGTCTGGAAAGCAGGGAGCAGTGGTCCTCTCTGTAAGGGGCGGCCCCAACCGGTCTGTTTGACGGTTGGTCTGATTCTTGATGCTTGGCACAAAATAAAGCTTTGCTTTGTATCAGTCTTGCTCCTTTGACCATGGACCCATTATTGGGGGACCCAACACTGGGGACCCAACAGTAACTTTCATGATTTTAAGGAGCTTAAATTTCAAACTAAAGAAACACTGCATATTTCCGGGGTGGTTCCTTATAACAGTTAGTGATATTTACTTAATTTTGACACATTAGATTAAATTTTTGGCTGATGGCCAATATTTTTTTTCTGTGATGAGTTATTCCTAAAAATAAATCTATGTTTAATTTAATCCTTCGATGCACTCTCATCCTGTGAATAATGTCATTTTAATGAATTTTACATTAGCTCCAAAAATCCTGAGCAACCTAGTACATTCCTATAAATTACAAACTTTGGGAGTTTCAGTGCCAAGCTTTTAAATCTATTTAATAATAGTAAAAAAAAAATGTTAGTATAAGTGTTTTTGTGACAGCTTCTGAAATTTATACAGTTTACAAATATAGTTTACAGTTAAAATCACTGTTGACTTTAGGACAAGTCAATGTCTCTCTCTCTCTCTTTTTTTTTTTTTTTTAGAGATTTTATTTATTTGAGAGAGAATGAGAGAGAGAGAGAGCCTGCCCGCGCCCACGAGCGAGCATGAGAGTGGGAAGGGTCAGAGGGAGAAGCGGACTCCCTGTGGAGCAGCGAGCCCAACGACATGCGCCTTGATCCCAGGACTCCAGATTCATGACCAAAGGCAGTTGCTTAACCAACTGAGCTGCCCAGGTTCCCTCTCTTTCTCTTTTTTTAATCAATAATTTTTCTGATTTCCTTGTTTTGTTCTCAGTGGACAAACATGGAGCAAATATTTTTAGCAGCTCTTAGAGGTAGTCATTGTAGGGGGAGATCAACTTTACTGCAAAGACACTTCCCAAGTGCAGGTTTCAGAGGAAGAAGAGGGCTCATTGCCATAATAAAGGAGGGGGAGTGTGCAGGAAGGGAAGGGGTACAGTGGTACAGGGGCATAAGGGAGGGGCAGCAAATAGCTGGGAATGGAAAGCATGCACTTAGGAAGAGAGACAGTTCCATGAGGATTTCTTTTTAGTGGCATCCAAGGGATCCTGTGGAAGCAAACATCCAACATTCCTACCCCAATTTTACCATATTCTAGGTGCAGTTGGATTTCTTACAGAAGCTAGTGAAGGAGCTGAAATCTGAGTTAGGGTACACAGAGGTCAAACAGAATTAAGCTTTGCAACAAGGGTAAATTTATATATATATATATATATATATATATACACATATATATGTGTATATATATATTTATATATATTTCTTTTAATGATACACAAGTAAACATTTGCAGTTAGATTTTATTTAATTAAAAAACTTGATCTTAAGTGGTATGTTGTCTGCATAGATCACATTAACAGAAATGCAGTCCAGTCCTAAAAATTAATTAAAAGAGATTGAATTGATATTAAAAATGGTGGAGGGGAACTAATCTGCCAACTGTAGTAGTGCATCTTAAAATCCTCTCCTCCACTCTTTCCTCTACCAATATCTTCCATATCCTGTGGCTGCTTCTCCATATCCCTCACTCTCCAACCTCCAAATCTGTCTCCATTCCCATCTCAATCTCCACCCAAATCTTTTCTAAGCCCAATAAATAGCAACAGACATTTGTTAAACATAAACAACCTCTGAAGCAGCTTGATGAATAATGAAGATATACTGGTGGATAAACCTGAAAAGCAGTCTTGTCCTCATGATCCCCTGCTATTCAGTCTAGTGGAGGAAAGAGACAATAGAAAAGATGCGTAAGTAAAATGCATACAGTTATACAGTTATAAATAATAGTAATAAATAATAAGAATCAAAACAGCAATAATGAGTCTACAATGTCTGTTGGAAGGAGTGGTGGCCAGTGGAGTTCTTGCTGAGAAGGGGACTGCCAAGAAAAAAACAAGCCATGCAAATAAACGAGGACAAAGCATTCTGGGTTGAGGGAACAGCAAGTACAAAAAAATCTGTGTGTTGAGTAAGTCTGGTGTGTCCAAGAATGGGAAAGGAAGCCTATGTGGCTGACGGAGAGAGTAGAGGGGGTCTGTAAGAAAAGGGCTCAGCACACACACACAAGAAGGATCAGCGAATTCATGTGACTTTACATATAATAGTCTTTTCTCTGTATTCTGCATGAGGTGGAGGTCATTGGGAATTTCTGAGTAAAGGAGTGACACTAACTTATGTTTAACAGACTGTGAGTTGAGAAAAGAACTAGAGTGAAGGGAGGCATCGGTAGGCACAAGCGACTCAATCAGAAGACTCCTACAATAATTCATGAAATAATGGTATTTTGGACCAGGTTGATGATAAGGGGTCATATGAAGGGGCAGGATCTTGAATATATTTTGAAGGCAGCATCAATGGGATTATTTTTGATGGACAATTTGGGATTTGAGAGATAATGGAGTTGTTATTGTTTATGACAACAAGGACTGAGGATGAGTTGGTCTGGGGAAAAATAACAAGAACTCGGTTTGGGGTATAATTAAGATTGAGATGCCTACTGTATAGTCAGATGGATAGGTCAGGTAGGCAGCGGATACATAGGTTTGAGTCTAGATTTTGAAGAGATGTCTGAGCAGGGGATATGGATTTGGGAGAACAGAGGTGCTAAATCATCCTGTGGAACTGGGTGAAATCCCTAGGGGAGTGAATACAGATAGCACAAGGAAGAGTTACAAAGACTAACCTTTGGACACTGCCACCTTTAGACATGGGATGAAGAAAAGGAATACAGAAGAGGCAGGAAAGGAAAACAGGGGCAGGCACCAATCTGGAGGCCAAGGGAGGAAAGCATTTCCAGAGTGAGGATATGATCAGATAGGTTAATGCTTCTGATAGGTCAGTTCTGATAAGAACTGAAGAATGATCATTGGATTTAGTGATATGGAGATCAATAGTGGCCTTGAGAAGAGCAGTTTCAGTGGAGTAAGGGAGACAAATCAGGATTGAAGAGTGTTCAACAGAAAGGGAAAAATGAAAGAGAAAGTGAGTTATAGTGAGGTTTTTTTTTTTTTTTGAGGCATTCTTCTTGCTAAAAAGGAAGAGAATGGGAAACAACAGTTGGGAAAGAAAGTGAGGGAGGTCAAAAGAGAGCTTTTATTTTATTTATCTACATTTCAATTATCTATCTATTCATTCATTCATTTATTCATCCATCCATCCATCCATCCATCCATTCATATTTAATCCTGGGAGAAATGTTTATAGACCAACAAATTAATCCATTAAAGTGGGGAGGAAAATGATGATTCTGGAGAGGGAGAATGGCTACAACAATGAATGATCTTGCAGGAGCGTGAAAGGAGGGGCATCTAACACACAGGAGCAAAGTTTGTCTTGGCTGGGAGCACTGGAATGACAAGTTCAGGAGTCTGGACCCTGCTTTAGCTCTTTCTACTTTTCATTTTTCTCCTACTCTCTAACGGCTCCATAATCTAAATGTAAATTATCCCTTATAAGCTGGAAAACAAAGGATCCAGTGGGGAAGAATGGTGAAGAAGCCATGGAAATCTATAAAGAGGGGTGGTCAAGCATAGAGCAGTAGCAGTGTTGGCATAGATCACATTTAATATCTTTTTAAAATCTCTTAGAAATCATTTATATTTGCAAGCTGGAGTAATTAATGATTACATTTCAATAAAATAATTTTTTTTTCTCTGTCTGCTGTATGGGCAATGAGTTGAAAATTGAGAGAAATCTATATAATCACTAATTGTTTAGATAATGCAATGCCCATCAACAACTTCACTCTTTTTCCACAGCTGAATTGACTGTTTTCTTCCACTGGAAGGACACAATATGGATTTGAAGGCTTGTGCAGGACCCCAGAGAATCAGATACTATATCAAGGGACCTTATTGTTCTACATTAAACATTTCCTTTTGTTTAAAGTTTTCTCAGAAGGCCATTACTAAACGGAGGAGGGGGAGGAGAACTTTGAATTCTTTTGGAAAAGTTAAAGATAGATCAGGAAGCTGCCGAATGTGGAGATCCTTCAAATATGTCAACTCATCTGAAGAATGGTGAACAAACAAGGGCATATAACTTTGATCACCATTACCAGCTAAACACTCCGGATTGAGATAATTACCTGTCATCTGTGACAATGGATGAGGATTTGATCTGGAATATCTAACCACAAAATGAAGACAGCTTCACAGGTTAAGCTAATGAACTTGTAATTAACTTAAGAGACTGTTATTTTAAGATTATATATTCATATGTATAATTATGAACATGTATTTTGTATAAAAATATATTATCTCCAGAGATAGTATCTCTAGATATATCTAATGTATATTATTAGAGATAATATCTCCAGATATGATATATATTACATATAAAATATATGTGTATATAAATATCTTTCATATATGCATATAAAAATATATTTTAACAGTATATATTCATACATATATAATTATACAGATGTATATATTACATATATTATCTCTAGAAATATCTCTATACATAATATATATTATACTTTTAAGTTTTATGTGTGTATAAAATACATATTTAACACAAATTTTATGGTAAAAAGATTTCCTACACAATAACTTCATTTCTGGGACATAATCCTTCTACTAGAGGCAATAGAGAAAATTCTTGCTCCCCTGAACTGGAAGAATGTTTCACCGTCTTCTATTTGCATACACCTCCATAAGGCTCTGTTTCTGAGTTTGAAACCATAATTTTTTTAAAGATTCATTTATTTATTTGTCAGAGAGAAAGAGAGCACGAACAAGGGGAGCGGCAGGCAGAGGGGGAAGCAGGTTCCCCGCTGAGCAAGGAGCCTCATGCTGGACTCAGTCCCAGGACCCCGGGATCATGACCTGAGCCAAAAGGCAGATGCTTAACTGACTAAGCCACCCAGGCAACCCAAGTTTTTTGTTTTTTTGATTGAAGGAGGTTTCCAAGTGGATAAACTCCAGGACTAGAAACGCCTGAATCCATCCCTGCCTTTGGTTATTCTAAGTGTGCAGTTCAGAATGCATAATGCTAGTGCAGTCTGATAAACTATAAAACCCCAGACTCATTTCATAGTATCTCTCCTGCCCCAGTTCAGTTCCAATTCAGATTTGAAAGTTTCAGGGTGTTTGGTGTGTGGACGCAGGTACTACAGGCTTCTCTTATCTTTGTTTCCCCCCTGCTCTGGTTTGCTTCTGCTCTTGACCTCTCTAGGACTGGCCTCAAGGGGAATAAGCACAAGTGGCTGGTGCAGTAGCGATGTGGAATGGGTGTCTGTTGGCACAGCAAGTCATCTCAAACTTACCCCTTTACTCTTACACAGTGAGAGCTTTTGTGTATTGCTTGGCAATATTTTCTTCTGAAGCTTCTCTGCTTCTCAACTGATGAAGACAATATCTTCCGTGGGCTGGCCACCCGTGACTCCTCCTCCGCCCCTAGGTTTGTTCTAGTACCCACTCTCTGTTTTGGCCTCCCTCTGCGTTTTCAGATAGAACCCTTCAAGGGATGTCTTTTTAAGGGCATCCCGTGGCAAGGTCTATGTTTGGATTTTGAGAAACTTCTCTGGCCATGGAAATGCAGCCTGACCGAATACACTCCCTTCTCTTTTTCTGTAGGCCTTGAATTTCTCAAGTCACTTTCTTCTGGCTTGAGATCAAGGGGAAACATCACCTCTGCTTCCCCATGGGTGTGTGTGGGCCAACATAGCTCACTGATAACTCGCTCTGAAGAGATCTTCTCAGTCCTTCAATCTTTTTAGACTGAGGTCAGCAACCAGCTCACACCAGCAGGACCAGTGTGGGACTGCTGTTGCCTCTCCTCCACTCCACTTGAAAAATCCTGAAGGAGTGCTTTAGCATCTGTCTTCGAAAGGAAAGTAAGTGTACTTAAAGCTTATTGTTTTGTGCTTTACCTTAGCAAGATTAAGCTGAAGTGGGAAGAATGTCCTGTGATAACCTGTCACACTCCCAAACTGGAAAACACAGGAATATGGAGATGAAACGAGTCTGAAAGGACATTTTGGCATATGGCACCAGTGGTACAAAAATGGCAGGCTACTCCCGTCATGTGAGAAGGTGGCCACCCAGTTCTGGAGGGCAACGTGCTCAGAATAAAACCTTTCCATTTCTGACCTGGCCAATCAGGCACATCTTTATTTAAAGCGGTCTATAATTTCCTTTTCTAATCTAGGTTTTGACTTCTAGGTATTACCCTTAAAGACAGAAAGAGTGGCTGTAAGGAAATGTCAAGCCTAAGAACCAATGGATACTTCTTCATGTTGTAAATGGGCCCACAAGAAAAAACCTATCTTGGTTTCCCATGACTTAATAATCCAGTGATATACTTGGTCATGGGGATTCGAGTCCATAGCATAATCTCCGGGCCTCTACAATAGGTTAGAAAAATTTACCATCCAAACACCCAGCAGGTTGTCTGAACCGGTCCTCATAAAGAAGTGAAATTTTATGGAGATAAGAATTTCCATTCACGTCCTATCTGGAATGGAAATAGAAGCTTATGAGTTTAAAAGACTGTACTGAGTTACTGGGATAAAATTATTAAAATGTTAAACACTTTTGATCCTTGGTTATCCGTATGATATTGGCGCGTTTGTGAATTATCTCAGATTTCACACACTCGCTCCTCCCCCTCCCCCTCTTCAGGTAGGCCAACAAAGGACTCACACTTGTAGATACTGATGTGCACTCTTACACTGAACCCATCGGCAATAAAACCTACATTGAAAGTAATAAAGAATTTTTTTTTTTACCGTGGCCTCCTTCATAGTGACTTCCGGTGTATCAGACAAGCCAGTTAAAACTTCTCGCGATAGGCGTGCTAAGCTTTCAGCGGGTGGGATGGAAGTGTGGGGAACACTCTCGCGAGACCTGAAGATAACCACAGCCCCAGCGACCAGAGGGAGCGGAGGAGGACCGGAAGTCCTTCATCTTGAGATCAGGCCCTATGCTGATAGGGCGCTGACTTTCACTGTGGGAAACCGTTTTTCCCAGGAAACAGGAAGCCAGCCACCTGGCTGGAGGTCTCGCCTCCTTGACCTCTCCTGCGCTTCCAGGAGTTTATCTGTCGTTTGTGCTTGCCTTTGCTCCCTTTCCTTGTTGTGTCCTTATAGTGGAAAAGAAGACTCTTAGTGTCTCCCCCACGACCTCCGCTGAACCGGGTGGATATCTCATTCCCGGAGCTGGGCTTCCTGCCTCACGCCCCTATGTAGCTGGGAAGTGGGGCCTGGGGATGTCTGGACTCCTGGGACATTGAAGGAAGGGCGGGGAGGGCACAGAATCCACCTTCTGCGTCTGCTACCAGACGCGGCTTCCCCCTCCGCCATGCACCCCGCGGCCTTCCCACTCTGCATGCTTGTGGCCACTTTGCTGTGGGGAGCGGCCCCCATCCAGGGACTCGTTCGAGCGATTTCTGACCACAATAACAGCATGGACTTCGCAGACCTTCCAGCGCTCTTTGGGTCTGCCTTGAGCCATGAGGGACTTCAGGGGTTCCTTGTGGAGGCTCAGCCAGCCAACGCCTGCAGCCCCGTTGCTTCGCCACCTCCAGCTGCGGTCAACGGGTCAGTCTTTATTGCACTTCTTCGGAGATTCGACTGCAACTTTGACCTCAAGGTCCTAAACGTTCAGAAGGCTGGGTATGGTGCAGCTGTGGTACACAATGTAAATTCCAACGAGCTTCTGAATATGGTGTGGAACAGTGAGGAAATCCAGCAGCAGATCTGGATCCCGTCTGTGTTTATTGGGGAAAGGAGTTCCAAGTACCTGCGTGCTCTCTTCGTCTACGAGAAGGGAGCTCAAGTGCTCCTGGTCCCAGACAATAACTTCCTCCTGGGCTATTGCCTCATCCCTTTCACAGGGTTTATGGGACTGCTGATTTTGGCCATGGGAGCCGGGCTGATAGTTCGTTTTATCCAGCACCAGAAACAGCTCCAGCAGAATCGACTGACCAAAGAGCAACTGAAGCAGATTCCTATACATGACTATCAGAAGGGAGACCAGTACGACGTCTGTGCCATCTGCCTGGACGAATATGAGGATGGAGACAAGCTGAGGGTACTTCCCTGTGCTCACGCTTATCACAGCCGCTGTGTGGACCCCTGGCTCACTCAGACCCGGAAGACCTGCCCCATCTGCAAGCAGCCTGTTCACAGGGGTCCCGGAGAAGGAGAGCAGGAGGAAGAAACTCAGGGGCAAGTGGGTGATGACGAAAGGGAGCCAAGGGACCACCCTGCCACAGAACGGACCCCCCTTCTGGGCTCCATCCTCACACTTCCCACATCCTTTGGCTCCCTGGCCCCAGCCCCCCTTGTTTTTCCTGGGTCTTCGATAGCTCCATCACCATCTCCATCCTCTTCTTCCTCTTCTGCTGTGGTCCTGATCTGATACCCCTCTCCAGCTCCCCTCTCCTCTTGAGACCTAATTGCGCAGTCCCCCTTCCTCCTTTCTGTCTTCCCCTTTGAGGGATAGGGGACATTTCCACCCCAGGTTTCTTTCTCCCTTACCCAACCCTATCCTTTTGAGGGGGATGGGTGTAGAAAGGGACGGGGTCTTCACTTACTGGGTTAATAAAATTGTATTTCTGGAATTAAAAAGAAAGTATTCAGAAAGCTGTCAAAAACAATTTGAAAGAACATACTTTTATAGTTTGTGTCAAGGATAAAAAAATGAGAGACATTATTTTAAATCACTCGGAGTGTCTTAAATTTACTTTGGGATATTAACATTTCATATTTGGCCTCAGTGCAATTTTTCCTATCTGTAAAAATTTCAATGAATTTCTTTCAACCATTTTTGAGAGGGGTGAATATAAATTGAGTAATCTACACTTGTTTAAATGTTTGTCATCTCTTAATGCCTAAAGAGTGCAAAACTTTTGAAATATCTTATGTGGTCATGACAAAATATAACTAAGTTGTAGGTCACCTGTCCTCTGCTCTTCCTCTGTGTTAAGTGGTTATGTAAATATAACAGATTTAATTGGTTTATAGCATGTGGTCATTTAGAGTTCAAATATGGCTAATTGGGGTAGAATTTTAAGAGAATGCTTTTTAGCTTTGTCTTTCCACATCTTGGAACTAAAAAACCTCTTTAAATGAAGGATCCGTGCTACCTGAAATGCTTTTCACCTGAGAGTGGTGATTGTTCAGCCATATTTTCTCTCTGGAGCTGCCTATGTGTAATTGTATAAGATGAGAATTTGCTAATAAGGGATCATTAACTACACCCTTCCTTTTTAGAAATTAAGGTCATTTTTGCCTTTTAATGATTATTTATATTAGCTAAGCAAGTTCTTATTTGTATGCCCAATTTCAGCTCACCTCAGTCTTCCCAACACTGCATTGATAATGCAAATGAATAATATTCCCAGTATAACTCTGTTATTTGGATTAGAGTTTTCTCTTTCATGAAAGCCTTGAAATAACTCTTATAACACACTGAAAGACTTCTATATTGGGAAACAAAATCAAGAGTTAGAAGAAGATGTAGTATTTAAGCTAACATAGAGTTTTATTTCTATAAAGATGCATTTACAATCACAATTTTAGAACTGAGATGGTTCTATTAAATCAGTTGTAAATTCTACTGCGATTGATTATTTGTTCTATTCATTAATGTTATGCTCCAGGTTTTTATATACGTATCCTTTTGGCATGAGAGTGTATTAAAATGTATGCATTGAGAAGCATCATGCAGTATCGAGGGCCACAGAACCATAGGGTCCTCAAGGAACAGATCCTGAGGTGAAGTTTTGTGTTCATAAATTGATCGAGGAGTTAAGGAAGCAGAACTGGGCAGAGGAAAAAGACTGGTTCACCGGAGAGCACTGTAACTGGGATGGCCCTGTAGAGGTGTCCCAAATCACAGCAGGAGGGCAGGTCCTCATGCCCTTGAAGTGCCCAGTCATTTCTCACAGGCTGACACAGGCAGAGAGGAGTGATCTTGGGCGGGTAGCTTTGTTCAGACAAGGAGAGTTTCTGGAGAGAAACTCACCTGAGAACCTTCAGTTTTGAAAACCTTCAGGAGCTAGAGAAATGAGCGCCTCAGTCTTGACGGAGTGGGGGTGGAAATCTGGGCAGTTTCTATAAAGATTTACTAAGGGTGGGTGGATCCAAAGAATAACCAGTGTGAGAAACTTTAGTAGCTTACTTTGTGCAGGGGTCCTTTTCTGTTACAATACAGAAGGGGTCCTTTCTGTTACAATACAATACTCTGAGGTGAGTACCAGATGGGAGCATCATACGGAAAGTGCCTAATTAATACTTGTATGATCTTCCTCTAATGGGAAGCGATATGGAGAGAGTGGCTTTTGTTAAGCTGAGTTGATGATGAGATAAAAATAAGAAGTGAAGTCTGGGAAGTGTGCAACAGTATTTCCCCAGCTTCTGGGCCAGCAAAGGGCAACTGTTAAGAGTTGCATGTACTCACTATGTGTCTACTGAACATCCACCAAAGGCTTGATGACATTCCAGGAGCTGCAAGGACCTGTGACCCAGAGAAGGAAGATCTCACTCCCAATTCTCTGGTACTCGGAGAAAACAAATAAGTAAACAGTCATTACATAGCAGAACGCCTGTGACAACTCGTAAGAGAGGATGTGGATGATCCAGGAAGGATTATCCACTGGTGTGCTGGAGCGGCTCATACTGGCTCATTAGAGCCAGTTGTTAATTTCTCAGAAGGCTTGTCACATTGTTGCTAAACGCAGGTGTTATTAAAAATTAAGTTATATAAACTTACAATAAAATAAATTATATTAAAAACAAAGTTAATACAGACTCAAAACTCATCAATTCCTGACTATTTTGCTCTTATTTATGCTCTAGAGATTCTTCATGTCTGTTAACTCTGTCTCGAGGTAGTTCTCATAAAGTTTGTGCTGCTGTGCGTGTCTCCTGATCTCTGTGTCAGTGACATCACATTGGTGCCTGAAATTGGTCATGACAGCAGTATTTATAGCACAGAAATTGGGAAATGCTCCCCCCTCATCTCACTTCATCAGGATTAGCTTTATTGTTCCGTTGATTATCTGGGTGTAAGGAAGTAATAGAGAAAATGTTAATAATGCAGATGAAACTTAAATGTATCTCGTGTCTCCAGCCTTTGCTGGAAACTTAAATGTATCTCGTATCGTCGTGTCTCCAGCCTTTGCATGACAAATAGCACCAAAAAATTGATGAAATATCGTTCCAGGGTTTTAAAACTAGTCTCTGACAAATAAATCCTCATGTCATTGATGAATGAGTGAAGTTGTCCATACATCCACAGTTTTCCCCCTTTTGTTTTACTTGTTAAGATAAATGGAAATATCAACTAATATTTATATCAGAACTATATTAGTTTGTCAGTAGCATGAACAACTGCTGAACTGGGAAGTAATCAAACATTTATTCATGGTCTAATTGTGTGAAATCATGGTTGAATTGCAATCATACTTCGGCTACAAATGCAAGAGTTCAGCAAAAACCAGGCTAAGTATTCTGGGAGGATGAATTAGCTATGTCATATTTACAATAAAGAGTGTTGTGTATCTTACTATTTTCCTAAACTGTGTACTAACACCTGTTTGCATCGGTAGACATTATAATGGAATTATGTACATAGACGCATTTTTCCTACAAGAGCAGGTTGTTAAACCTTTTCCAGCAAATCACTGGATAAAGCAGAGCCAGTACAGAAATTGGCATAGTTACTGTGGGAGCACATGTAAGGGGATGTAACTCAATCAGGAAGGATGGCATGAGGGGAGAAAGAAGAGGAAAAGGAAGATTTAGCTGAGATGGCTAGCCATATTCAGATTCCTCCCCTTTCTCTCAGACTGTGCTCTGCTTTGTAGCAGATCATGATGAAGATAAAATTCACAGGCTCTTCTTTCATTCTGCGATCAGCACTGCTGATCACAAATGCACTGGCTGTTGTTTGGACATAAGTGCAGCACTTCTTATAGTCCTTCCTGTTTTTGCTACAACCACATTTTTGTGACAACCTAATAAGCACTGTTGAAATCACCTGCTTTCCCTCGTGAGATGCTTCTAGACAGTCTGGCTCTGTGTGGGTTCTCTGTTCAGTGCTCACTGTTCTTTGAGTTATTCTGGGAAACCTAAGCCTCTCCCACATCACTGGAAAGCACCATCTATACATCACCCAAAATGGCAGGGCTACTTCCTCTAGCTCCTGGCTTCCATATTGAACGTGATAGGGTTCATTACCTTCAAGAGACTGTGAAGGAGTGTTCTACTCAGCACACCACAGGAGAGCATTTCCTTAGGTGAGATTCTGCTCTCAGCCCTTCCAGATCATTTTTTCCTACGTCCCAGTTCTCAAGTCTTCCTCCTCCACATTTATTTTGCTCTTTTCCTCACATAGATAAGCTTTAGTTAATTTTTATAGAATTCATAAGACTGAATACTTGAGAAATAAGAAATATCTTTGAGTTTAACATTAAAAATTCATGGTTTTTTCCCAGTCAAAACCATTTTTACTATTCTTTAAGACTTTAAAGAAGTGATTAGTAAAATTGTTTTTTAACGACAAACGTAGAATTCTTGTGGCTTATTTTTTTCTTTAAAAAGGCTATCTTTTTCTTTAAAAAGTTCATATGTTCATATGTTCAGTATAGCACATACCTAGGCTGTAAGTTTCTCAGAGAAAGAAACAATGAATTTTATCTAATTATCATGAGCTATGAGCGCTGTCACTGTCATATACCTAAAGTGAATACATAAATATTTTTATTTTTTTTTCTTTTTAAAATACATGAATATTTTTAAATTACTTCTTTAAAACTTGATTATATAAATGAGGTCATAAACATTTTTTGTAATTAATATGTCTTCTATCAAAGCAATGTGCAGTGGAATGTTTTTAAAGATGCATTAATGTTTTCAAAGATGTAACAACCAGCTGTGTTGTCTCTGATTTTCTCAATAGTCACCCTAACTCCAAACATTACAAAAAATCTACTCATCCATCCATCCATCCATCCATCCTTTCAACCAGCTGATAAGCCAGTCATACACTCTGTAAATACTAGCCTGTGTTCTAGTTATATAACAGTGTGCAAGATAGAAAGGCCCTGCTCTTTTGGGAAGAAGAGAATATGAAGTCCGTCAAATAAAATGGGATAGAAAAAATATGTTTCTGGTACTTCTCAGAGTAGAGGCCTTTAGGCGGGGAAGAAAGATCCAGAAAAGCATGGGGGAGGAAATGCACATTATGTTGAGATTTCAAAGGTGTAAACGTGCTGGGCCCAGGAATGTGGAGGGCAGTAGTGTTCAGGCAGACTGCAGCACAACGGCTGCAAAGCTACAGGGAAGAGTATGTGACATGTTCTAGGAGCAAAAAGAATTGCCGTATTCCGAGGGCTTGGATCATGAAGCAGGGAGGACGTTTTGATGAGGCTGCAGGTGTGAGAAGAGGCTAGAATGTGAGAGGTTCAATTAACTGGTTAGAGGATTTGGCGTTTTCATCATGAATGAAGTGCAGAGAACGGGTTACTATGCAAGGGCGGACAGGACTAGGGCTCAGGAGGCCAGTTAGAAGGTGGTACAGTAATCCACACAAGAGAGGATGGTCACCTGACCTTAGGTGGTGGCTTAGGGATTTGGAAAAAAAAATGGTGTCATTCAGGTAAACTCTTTGTCACATGGGTCTGGGAGAACAAGAAAAGATCCAAAGCAGAAAGTCTTCGCAGTCAGAAGACACAGGTAAAAATCTGTTTCTATTCAGGTCTGTTGTATCATCTTTGTAAAACTAGTAATTTTTGGTAATTTGTTTTTGAGAACTATAGTTTAGTTTTTCCTTTTAGCAAAATCGATTAGCCTCTGTTATGATTGAGGAGGCATGGGGTGCCCAAGTGGCCCAGTCAGTTAACCATCTGCCTTCGGCTCAGGTCATGATCCCAGGACCCTGGGATGGAGCTCCGCATCCGGCTCCCTGCTCAGCTGGGAATCTGTTTCCCCCCTCCCTCTGCCTGCTGCTCTGCCTACTTGTGCTCTCTATCTCCCTGTCAAATAAATAAATTAAATCTTTTAAAAAAATTGAGGAGGCAGAAAAAAAAAAAAGGAAATGTAAATATAGGTGATACTTTTCTGGTAATCTGTAAATTTGCTGTTTCACTCAGGAACAAAATCAAAACAAGATGCCAGACTGTGCTTAATATATGTGCCCCCCTGAGTCTGTGAATATAACGCTGTTGGACAGGCTTCCTGCAGAGCTAGGGTCTTTTGTGCTCTCCTTTGAAGTAGCTGAGGACCAAAAAGCTGAGTGTGGGCATTTCAGGTTTGTATCTCCTGCCTACTTGATTAAAAAAGGCATTAAGTCATTTGGAACACTAATTTTGGAAGAAGACAAACACTGTGAATAATAATTGTTGCATAAAGACACAGCACTGTTGGTTTATAAAGGCCCATTCGAAGTTTTACAGATCATAGATAGGTTTCTGTACGATTTCTTTCTGTACCACGTAGATATGATGCTTAAAGGATCTTCCTTAGTTATGTGTCACCTTTATTCAATATACGACCATAATTAGTGATTATTTGTGGCTGATTTGCTCCTTTAATCGCTGTAGGTTATTGTTTCTGTGAATTCCAAATTGCTTGTATTTAAAAGATAATGTTATTTACTTAAAAATAAAGACGAACTTTGACAGTCTGAGATTTCTTACAGTGGCCTGAATAGTCAAAGAGATGGTTTACTTTGCCTGGAAAAGGAAATGTGACCCTAGGATTACACCCTTGAGAGATGATACTTCAATTCAAATTGGAATTCACAGAGTAATTGCAGCCTGTGGTAATGCATCTTCAACATCTTAAAATAGCTATTAGATGGGTAGAGCTTTCCCCTAGAGGAACGGCAGTGTTCACTAGGGGATGTCTTTTGTCTCTTTCAAACCACCAGAGCTGCCTCTAAACAATGCAGAAAGAAACACAATATTGGACATTTTCTAGAGTGATCTGAAAATTAACTGAGAACAAATATAAGCTCATGTCTTTAAGATCATGTTACAGATTAAAAAAAAAAACAGATAAAAAGATAAAATAAAATCAGCAATGGCTCCCATTTGAGTTAATTTTTGTGCCTCCAGTAAGTGGGCATGAAATGTGGACTTCTTAGAGCTATTCCTTAATGTACAAGCAAGTACCTGAACAACATTTTCATTGAATGGGTCATTAAACCCATTTTATCTGTATTCTTTACAGAAAAAGATGTAAACAATAAAAAATGTCATTTTCTTTCCTGCCCTTATAGGCAATTACTGACTGACAGCAAACAGTGAGGTTTTCTTTATTTCTAATTGCACACATCGAGCCACTAGTTTTCTTAAATAGTCAGCAAACCTGACTATTTTTTTTTTCTTGGCTAGAATTTGGACAGGGAATAACAAGATCTGAAGAGTAATAATAATATAAAAAAAGCCTTGAGGAGTCCTCCACATAGAGGGTTGTGAAGCACAATGAATGGTGCAGATGGACTGGAACATGGCAGGTGGGAGACCGAACCATGCCTACAAGATAAGTGGTGGCAGAAGGTCGATACAGTTTCTGTTCTCTGACCCAAACTGAGGAATGATAATGGCAAATGCCCCCAGGGAATCCCGTAGGAAGGGGAGGAACTGGTCTGAGATGAGAAAGCATGGCTGTCAGAATGGTCATAAAAATACTAAGACCAGAAGAAAAGATAAAAGCCAAATCAGGAAAGCAAGGAAAAAGGTGAGAGTCCAGAAAGCAGGGATTTCTGTCAAACTGGACAAGCAGGGGAGTGAATGAGAGACAGGTGGCAAGGGTGGGGGATCCAGGAGATTGGGACAACGTGAGGAGGTCTGCTACAGGGGGAGCCAATCTGTTCAGGAGTTCAATCTGCAAAGGCAGAGACGCAGAAATCTTTGAAGACAGTGGTCCTGCTTAAAGGAACCGATTGGGTTTAACAAAGAACAGGCAGGGGCTTGACAGCAAGAAGACAGAGTCAGGGGTTTCTGCTGCCCAGAGTCAAGGAGTGTTGAACCAACCATGGTGCAAGCCAGTCCCTTTCAATGGACAGCACAGGTCTAGAAGGTGGGCAGCAGGGCAGGCTCCTCAAACACAGGACAAAGAGCACTGGTTGTATGGTGGGTTCAATGCACGGGTTATAAAGAGATTCTGGAGATCAGGGCTGATTTCTTTTCCTCAGGAATCTGAAAATCTGGTAGGGAGGCCACCAGCAGTCACTCCCCTTCCAGCTGCAGAATATGTGTATATCTAACATTCATTTTGCTTTTGTTTTGTGACATGTGGGCTTTGGGCCTCCACCAGCCTGGCCTGCAAATTCCATGTGGCCAGGCTTGTAATAGCTCTGAGCAACGCCATTGTTGAGTGGCTAGGAAAGAGTCTAAGACATCTTCTTGGCGTTCATCCTAATTCATCTTCTAGGCATGTAGCCATTGGATGCTGAGCAGCACGGCTGTCCTGGAGACCCCATCCTTAGCCACACCAAACACCAAAACCAAGACGAAATTGCAGGAAAGGTCTTTGGCATTTAGCAACTGTTTTCTCTTCTGCTGATCAGGAATGTCTCTTCCTTTTCTGTGATGCACCCAGTGGGTTTATTTTTAGTACTCGAGTGCTTGAATGTGCTCTCTAGATCTTTTCAGTGCACAATATTGGATATATAAGGCAGAGTCTACAGTAAAGGTCAGGAAACCGCATGCCTTGAGCTAAATCAGGCCAATGACCATTTTTACAAATAAAGTTTTGTTGGAACATGACCACACTCATTCATTTATATATCGTCTCCAGCCATTTTCCTGTTATAACAACAAAGTTGAATAGTTACATTTGTCCTACAAAACCAGAACTATTTATTATGTGGTCCTTTAAGAAAAAGTTTGCTGATGCCTCATCCACAGGCAGCAAATTGCCCAGTGGTTAAGAGCGCCTAGGTTTAAATTCCACCTTTTTCATTTCCTAGCTTTGTGGCTTTGGGCGATTTAACGTTGCTCTCCGATTTCTTTATTTGTAATATGGGGATAATAATGGCTCCTACTTCATAAGCTTGATATAAGGATTGGATTAAATGAATTATGAAAAGCACTTATAGTGATGCCTACAATGTTGTTGGTTCTCAATAAATATTACCTGTTGTTTTCATTAACTGTCACAGTGAATTATTTCATTTAGAAAAATGTACTGGCTATTGACGAAGGGCTAGTAAGTTAGTCTAGGCACTGGATGTGAATTAAGGTCCATTCTTTCCTGTGAAAGATTTGTAATACAGTGGGAAAGAGAGACATATAAATTACTGATTAAAATATCATGTGATAAATAGTCCAATGGAAGTGCAGGCCCGAAAGAAGGTCAGTTTGAGGGATGAGATTTGGCCTGCGTCTTGAAGTATGAGTGGACTTTTGTAAGGAAGACCCCGTGTAGAATGGTGTATGGGAAAAAGGGAGAGACTGTGTAATGTTGGTGCAGTGGCAAGGTGGAAGGTTGGGTAAAGAAACATAAGAAGGTTTTAGGTCCATGTGGAAAAGTGGCAGAAGAGCAAATAGAAACATAGGAAATGGGAAGAAAAGGGTTTTAAGGCAGGGCAGAGAAAAATTGTATATCTGAGCTGACTTGGCATGAAGGGTAGACTTGAGAACAATGAGATTGAAGCCAGTGTGGAGAGGCTGGTCTCTTGGGGTGTCTGTTGATGGGGCATGGAAAACAGGATCAAATTGCAGAGGGGCTTGAAATAGAGGACTTCAAGGGATCCTATCCGTCTTTGTGTTCTCCAGACCTGACATTGTATGTATTACTTAAAAGACATGTCTAGCTGCTCACCATCAATATTGGCAGTAAAAATTAAAGGCATAAGATGTATTTTTTTAAGGAAATGATTTAAAAAGAAGGATGTGTATAGTTTAAGGAGCCTTGGGTTCATTGACATGAATTCCTCTACGAAAGTTCTAGGTCTCTGTGAGTGTCGTAGAAACTTAAATGTGGCAGTCAGGAAGGCTGTGTTATTCTTCAGTTATCCACGCCCCCACACCCCCCTCCCCCAGCCCCTTAACCACATGGCTTTAGGCATGTCACCTAATCTCTTTGTGTTTGAGGAGCTTGTCCGTAGCTATATCCTGGGATGAACATACAAATTTTCCAGGGAATAGGCCGCTCACCATGGGCCTTTCAAGACTAAATCTAGCATCAGTTCCCTTTTCTACTTCAATGTTCCAGCCTTATTCGTTCATATTTTCCATCTCCCTCTCCCCATCCCCCTCCTTTTTCTTCCCCTTCTTCCTCCTCCCTCCTCCACCTCTACTCCCTCCTCCTCCTCCTCCTTCTTTCTTGCTCTGTCTCCCTCCCTCCCTCCCTCTCCCTCTTCCTCTCTCTTTGTCTCTCTACCCTGGGAAAAATGAAACCATTGGGAATGATTATGAGAAGCAGTCCAAGTTTGTTTTTTGTTTTTTGTTTTTTGTTTTTCCTGAAGGGACATAATATGAAAATCAGGAAAAATGTGTTCCCTTGTTATTAGGTCAAATTTCACTTTCACTAGAATACACAAAGGAATTGTCATGGAGACTTGATGAGTGTACATGTTTCATATAAAATGGAGGATGTCCAATGCTTTCAGTTATCTGCCAATATTACCTGTCTGGTGACACTAAGGATGAGTGATGGGGAAGCTCAGGCTCTATTTCTTCCTGCACGTCTTAACTGTTTTGGGGAGATTCTATTCCCAATAAGGAACACAAACCCAAGATAGGACCTTGTGTATAGGGAGTGAGTAGGACAGATATGAGAAAGGAGCATGAAGGGAAAGTGAACCAATTCCCAAGTGAAATTGTATTCAGCTGAGGGCAAAGATGGTATCAGTTGCTTTAGTCGTGAGTAATCTGGGTTAATTATTACACCTGGGGAAGAAAAAAAATGTATTGTTTCCTATTAACTATGACCTATTTAAGTTTTGTTTATTTGGTATTTGGCTACACAGTGTCAACTTAAGACAATACATCAGCGAGTGAATTAGGGCGGCCCATGAGATATGTCCATTACCCCTTTTAACCTGTTGGGTTCTTCTTAGTGGGTGTAGGGAGGTTGGGTGCAGAATCTCCTATAAATAAATGAATTCAGAGAGTACGGCAGAATCTCCTATAAGTTAACGAATTCAGAGACTACGGCAATTTTTTATTGAAGTAAAAATATTAAAAATGTATAATCAGCTTCCTATTATATTTGAGAAAGCAATTCATTTTCTCTATTAGATTTTTTTTTTCTCAAAGCAATGAAAGTATTTTCAGTTTTTAAAGAAAACAAGAATGATGAGGGCACGTTAAATCTACTGATGAATATGAGAAACTGGGGCACAAACTTAGAAAGTTGGTCTTATATTTTTAGTAATGAACAATGACAACTACAGAGTTTCCTTGACTTAAACGATGGGGTAATTTTTGTAAGCTTGTTACAGGTTGAGTATATCATAAGTCAAAAATTCATTTAACATACCTAATCTACCAAACATCACAACTTAGCCCAGCCTACCTTAAACGCGTTCAGAACACTTCCATGAACCTATAGTTGGGCAAAATCATCTAACACAAAGACTATTTTTTAAGGTAATGTTGATTGACTCACGTCATTTATTGACTACTGTGCTGAAAGTGAGAAACAGTGTGGTTGTATGGGGACAGATGGTTGTCAGTGTATCAGTTGCTGACCCTTGTGATCACGAGGCTGACTGGGAGCTGCCCCACTACCCAGCATCGTGAGAGAGCATCAGACCACATGTCGCTGGTCTGGGAAAAGATCCAAATATAAGCTTCAAAGTATGATTTCTACTGAGTGTGCATTACTTTCTCACCATCCTTAAATCAAAAATTCATGAACTGAATCATCGTCATAAATTGGGGACCATCTACATTTTTGATGCTCCCCCTTCTCTGCAGCTCTTAAACTGTGACTTCTTTTGTAGCATATTAAAAGTGTGGAAGTTTTAGATTTTCCTAAGCATCAACACTATGAAGTGACTTTGATCATCAGATAAGTGTTAAAGGAGATATAAGGAGAAGGAAAAGAGAAAATCCAAGGAAACATAAAGTAGATGTTTTGGAAGATTTTGTAGGGAAATCTTTCTGTGGGGTCTTGTCCATCTATTTCAAGCTTTCTTGTGAGAGTTCCTTTCTCTTTCTCTTCTATTCCATGTCCAACCCATCACCAAATACCATAGTCTCTGTCTTTAAAACAGATCTCAAATTTGGTTGTGTATCACTTTCTTCTTAACTCAGTCACTTGAGCAGTTGCAATAGCTTCTTACGTTGTCTCTATTTTCACCATTGGCCTGCTACATCTCTTTTCCATATGACAGCCAGTCCTGAACTGAAGATCAGATTGTATCAGTGTCTTAATCAAAGCTCTCCAATGTCTCCAGTCCCTCCTAACATAAAATTCCAACTCGTTACCCTGGTTCACAAGACCTGTGTTGGGCAAACTTCTAAAATGTACTTCAATGATGCCCTCCTCCTGCTATTCACACTCTTGTGTAATTTCCTCCCTTCCTGTGTTGGCTAGACCTGGCCATTTGTTTTGACAAATAGAATAAGGCAAAACTAATGGGACCTGACTTCTATAATTAGATGACAAAGCCTGTGACTTCCATCAGGGTAGTCTGATGACCAAGAACCACTGAGAAACTGAAGACCACACACAAAACAAAACAAACAAACAAACAAACAAAAGCCTGAATGTTGTCAACAACTGTGTAAATGAGCTTAACACAGACCCTTCTTGAGACTTCAGATGACCCCTGCTCTTGCCAACACCTGAATTGCAGCCTGTGAGAGATTCTGAAGCAGAGGATCCAGCCGGGTTTTACCCAGATTTCTGACCTACAGCAACTGTGGAATAATCATAAATGCTATTTCAACCTACTACTTGGGTTAATTGTTACACAGCAGTAGACAACAAAGACTCAGCCCTAGAGGATTGTCCTTGACTGTTTTTCAGACCTCACCTCCCTTCCCTTTCCCCTTGCTCACTTTTCTCTAGAAACCCTGCCCTTATTTATTCTTCTTGGACACATCAAGCTTATTTCAATCTTTGGACTTTGTGCTTGCTGTTCCCTGTGTTTGGAATGCTTTTACCCTAGATCTTCACATGGCTTATCCTTTCCCATTTTCAGGTCTTGCTTCAAGTATCACCTTTGCACAAAAGCTCTCTCTGGCCTCTTTCCATGGAGGAGTTACAGTTACTCTCTCCACTTCCCTTCTTTTTGCCCCCATCCCCTCCCTCTGTCCCTTTGTCCTGCATTAACGTCCTCCCTAGCCTTATACAGTTTTTTGTTTGTTATCTTTTTATTGTCTGTCCTTCGCATTCAATTTTAAGTTCCACGAGGGTCAGGTTTTGGTCTGTCCCACGTGCTTAGAATATATAGAAATTAATTAAATATTTATTAAATTAATGGATACATTTCACTACAATAGGCAGGCATTTCCTCATGTATAAAATAATGGTATTGGAGCAAATGCAATTAAATTCACAACTATATCTAAATTTTTTATGCTATGACTAATATGGCAAAGAGATTAAAGATAACACATCAAAATTAGACCAGAATGAGATGTGGGGCAAGGAGATTTTGGGAGTGAAAAACATGTGGCATGTGAGAGACTGGATAGAGAGAATGTGAGATTTATGTCATTGCACAAATACCATCTGGTCCAGTCATGTCCTGCAGAACTTTCTGGGATGTGGAAACGTTCTACTCTATGCTGCGTCATACAAGAGCTTTGAATTACCTGTGGGTGCTGAGCTCTTGCAATACAGCTGGTATGACTGGGGAACTAAATTTTCATTTTATTTTATTAATTTAAATTTAAGATCAAACAGACCTTTAGATTCTAAAGTATGTGATTCCTCTTTGGCACTATGATTTTACCATCACAATCTGCTCCCACGTGAAAGATAAGGGCATATGAGGGTTACACAGTCATGTGGGTAGTTTGACTTCAGAAATGGTTAATTGACAGAAGGTGTATATTCAATATATGTGCCTTAGATTTATGTTTAAAAACTCAGATTAGGAAAAAAAAAAAAGCTGCATACCACCCAAATCATACCATGGAATAGTACTGTCTTGCTGTGCTAATGACAATTTTCTATGTCTTTGAATTCTTTTCTTTCTCCTTTTTAATTTTTTTTTCTTTTCTTTCTTTCTTTCTTTTTTTTTTTTTTTTCAGTCTCATCACTATGGTTTTGAGCCCTGGTGAAAGTAAACAAAAAGTAAGTGCTCAGGAACTCTGCCACATTGAATACAACACTGAAGGAGTCTTTGTGGACGATTCTAAACTTCAACTGATCCAAATGGTTTCCATGTTCTTTGGATCTATGATGTCCTCTTCTCATGTGAAATTTAAATTTCTGCACTCCTGTAGTTCTGCCCTTTTCTTCTTAATTATCTCTTTTGCCTCCACAAAGAATCCAAATGGTCTTTTCACAAGTGACAAATACAATGAAATGTCAACTGCTTGAGCTACTCTATATTCCAGGGGAGTCCTCCTTAGGCCAGGTGCTCAGCTGTAACACCTGGTTTCTTAAAGAAACCACATCGTTATTTTTTCTTTCTTTGATAGCGATAGCAAAGATATGTCAAAGGATATATTTATTATCCCAGATAATAATAATAATAATAATAATGACTCCAAGAAATCTTACAAACATTCCCATTTTTTCTTAACCCACTAGAGCTTTGACATCTATGAAAGATGATGTGTTACATAGGATTTGAGATTAAGAGAGTGGGTTTACATTCAGGCTGTGCTACAGATGCATATGTAACCTTGAGAAAGTCACTAAACATCACTGTTTAGCAAAATAGGGAGGACAGTATGCATGTCTCAGGGTTGCCGTGAGAACTAGCTAAATTCCTATATATGGAAGCACTTCATACCCAGGCCAGGGGCGGGGGGTGCCGTCAACGTGAGATTCAATTGACAATGACAAAAAAATTCGGCAGGTTATTCTGATTTCAGAAATTGTCTTTGAACTTGCTCTCTCTTGGGATATTTACTAACCCTTCCACCATCATGAATGTCCTTTCTTAACATAGCTGTCACCCTTCAGAAATTACCTTTCTGACTACTCCACATTGGTAGGATATTATCTTTAACCATAGCTCTTCATAGTGTCTGAGAGTATCAGATTTATTATTAGTTTCTGTGTATATCAGCTGCCATTCTCCTCACACCCCTGAGGATATAAATTTCTAAAGGATTGATATACCCACTATTTTGTTTACTTCTGTATCCCCTGTCCCAGCAACATTGTTTGTACACAGTAAGTGCTCAATAAATAATTGTTGACTGACAAACCCCCAGAAACACTCTTAAATTTGTCAGAAGGTGGCTGGTTTTTCCATAACAGGTCATTTTTACTGAATTTATGAACTTTCCCACTTATTATTCACTTTAACAGCTTGCCTGCTATGGGAGCCATATTTCCTTCTAGGTTCATTATGGGTGGCTGTGGGAAATACAGGTAATTTGTCACTGTGAATCCAGGTTAAATATTTTGGCAAAGAGTTCCACAGCTCACCACAAAGCTCAGTTAAATTCTTCAGTGACTGTCATTACAGTCTATAGTTTGTTAAGATAGTTCTAGACATGTGGTTATACCTAAAGGAGAAGCTTAGATTTTATTTTTGTTTGTATACCACAGTTTTATCACACAGCCCTCAGTGGTGTTATTTTTCTGTACTCTGCACAAAATCCATAAAGGAATTAGGATTGTATTTAGTTAATAATCAGATATTTTTATTAGGTACTCTTGCTGCCACGAATTGAGATAGTAGTCCATTAGCAGACATGTCAAAAAGTTTCCCTTGCCATTTGCTAATGGCCCAGCAAGGAGACTTTTTGCAGTGATGGGTCCCCAGCTTTTCAAAGCTCTGGGGAACAAGAAGGAATCTCTGGTGCCCCTAATGTGACAGGATGACAGAAAATGTCTGTATTTTGCTGTTTACCATGTTGAGCCAACAGAGAGAAAGATGTTCAAAGTAACAGCAATTCAATAGCAAATTTGCTCAAGTTCATCTCTCCATTTGGAGCCAGACTACTAATATCATGGCACTAACTGATAAATTAAAAAAGTTTTCTTGTGGCAGAAGTATTTATTATTCTATTATTCTTAATGGACCTTAAAGCTGGACGAACCCCTTCAAATCATTTGACACACGAGTTTTAGAGCAACTCCCAAACATCTCCTGATACTCCAAGATGGACTCTAGGGGAGAAGTCGTAAACTTTCCCTTACATAAATTACCTGAGAGTGTCAGTTATATCGCCCTCACGAGTTTGTATTTTGGGAATTTCTGACGGTTATTTCATGAACCACCATGTTAAATAAGAACCAGAAACCATGTTTCTCTTCAGCCACGTGTCTACATGGGATGGTGTCTTCCTCACAGCAGGCACATCTATTTCTGAATTACCTGCATTTAAGAAGAAATAAAATAGAGGGGTTATATTTTAAAGATATTTTTATGACATAGTGTAACAATTTTGAATTAAAATTGTCTTGGTGAATGATAATATCAGCTAATTAAAAATTTTAGGTGTAGGGGCACCTGGGTGACTCAGTCTGTTAAGCGTCTGACTTCACTTCAGGTCATGATCTCAAGGTCCTGGGATGGAGCCCTATGTCTGGGGCTCCTTGCTCAGTGGGGAGTCTGCATCTCTCTCTGCCTCTGTCCCTCCCCCTGCTCATTCTCTCTCTCTCTTTCTCTCTCTCAAATAAATAAAATCTTAAAAAAAAATTAGATGTTGGTGAAGATAATCCTGAATTGAAAGTTAGACCAGCTGGTTATGAATCCGAAACTTACTAATTATATAATATTAGGTAAGTCATAATTTCTCTAAGGCTTAGTTTCTTCTTTTGTCAATTGATTTTCTCTCTCTTTTTATACAGATTTTGAAAGTTATATAGATTTAGCTTCAAGTTCATAGATTCTTTCCTCTGCCCCCTTCATTCTGCTGTTGAGCCCACCCACTGAGATTTTATTTCAGTTATTGCATTTTTCTGTTGTGAAATTCTTATTTGGATGAAGAGGATTAAGAGCACACTTACCACAATGAGCACTGAGTAATGTATAGAATCATCAGATCACTAATTTTACACCTGAAATTAACATAACAGTGTATGTTGACTATACCGGATTTAAAATAAAAACAAATTCCCATTGGGTTCTTTTCTATAGACTTCATTTCTTTATTGCTACTTTCTATTTTTCATTTGTTTCAAGTGAGTTTATAATTGTTCACTGAAGAATATTTAAGATGTCTGACTTAAAGTCTTCCTCAGATAATCCCGACATCTCTGTCCTGTTGGTGTTGGAGATCTTTGTTATGGCTGGGTTCCCCTGTAGGTCTTTGTTGAAGGCTCCCTGGATGGGAGGGTTAGGAGTAACTCATTACTACTGCCCACATGGTCACTACTGATCCCACAGAGGAGTGAGGTGGCCTCATGACTGCTGGGTAGTAGGGAAAGTCCTGACTCCATCAGACCTCGCCTGACACCACACTCTCATGGAGGTATGACAGTGGCTTCTTAGTGCCAGCTGCGGGTGGAAGACGGGTCTCTCTCTGTTACTCCCTAAACTAGTCATGGGTGAGGTCTCTTGTTACAGCCTAGAAGGGGTGTAAGTCTACATTTTTCATTCCAGTCCCCACTAAAGCAGGTGGTGTGAAGACAAAGATTTTTTTGTGGTGTGAAGACAAAGATTTGTGAAGACAAAGATTTTTTTGGTGTAGTGTTTGGCTGGCATAGAGTGCTTTTTGTCTAAAAGTTTCTGTCTCACTGGAGCGCCTGGGTGACCCACCCAACTGGGCATCTGACTCTTGATTTCTGCTCAGGTCATGATCTCAGGTTCATGAGATCTAGCCTCATGTCAAGCTTCCTGCTCAGTGGAGAGTCTGCTTCTCTATCTCTGTCCCTCCCACTGCTTGTGTGCTCTCTCTCTCCCTCCTTCTCTCTCAAATAAATAAATAAATAAATAAATAAATTTCTACTTTATTAGGTGTCTCTTTCCTGTTTTTTTTGTTTTTTGTTTTTTTGGCTAGAGAGCAGGCTTTTTTTTTTTTTTGGTCTGGATCCTTTAGTATTTCCAGATTGTCAACTTTGGCTGCTTCAGCTCCAAGTCTGTAATATATTAGGCAAAAAATAATCCAAGGAACTCACCACTGAGTGATTTCACATGTCCTGTGGTTCATAGCCATCAACCTTCTAGTCTTCATTTCAAAGTTTTCTAGTATTTGTTTTATGGATAATGACCAGGGGTTTAAACTATACTTAGTGGAAGTATTTGGAAAGTGTGTTTACTCAATCTTTCTACAAGTAAATCCTTCCATGATTTTATTTTTACTTTTACTTATTTATTTATTTAACCTGGAGATTTTTCTGAATTCTCTACTCTATGCCTTGATCTGTCTATTTGGTCTCCAGTACTGAAACGTTTTCATTATTATTCTACTACCTGGCAGGTTTATCTTTATTACTATTTTTTCATGGAAATACCAAATTTTATGGGTATTCCTACACATTGTTTTCTAATATAAGCTTTAGAATAAGGTTGTTGATTTTTTAAAACCTTCTTTTATAGCATTGTATTGGGAATATTAAATAGATCAATAAATTTTGGGATAATTGGGTCATTTAAAATATTTACTTTTCCTCTATGAGAACACAATATTTATTTTCATGTATTGGTGTCTTCTGTTATGTATCTCAGGAGATTTTTTATATTTTCTTCACAGAAAGACCTATTACATAGGCCTTATTAGGTTTATTCTTTATTTGGTCTTTTACGCTTTCTTTGAGTTGCTGTTGTAAATGAGATATTTTCTTCTATTATTTTCTATCCTAGATTCCTTCCTTGCTTTTGCTTCAGAATTAACTATCTTTGTCAGTTTTTGGTCATTCAATTTTGATTTTTTTGATAATTTAGAATTATTTCAATTTGTTTTTGGAATATAGAATCTTAGTTCAGATTTTTATATATTTATATATATATATATATAATATATTTATAGAATCTTAGTTAGTTCAGATTTTTTTTTTTAGAAAATAACTATTGCCCTTCCCTATAAAGATGAGAAAATTGACACAATTTCACTTTTTTATGTCATTCTCTGCAACTCGGATTTGCCTGGTATACTTCTTATCTGCTTTTCTTTATCACCTTTAGATAATCTCTTTAGGTGGATTCTGGATTGTTCAATCTCAATTCTTTTAAACGCATTTACTCCCCTGAGCCAAGAAGTTCTGACCTATTGCTTTCTCTGAAGGGGAGTGAGGCTTCTTTCCCTTCATGTGGGTGAGAGTTTGCATGCTAATATAGGAAAAACTTGGGGGAAAGACCATGCATTTGTCAGATTCTTGATTCTTCAGGAGGAAGGTCAGCTTTGGTCCATATGTGTCTTTCTTTTGCCCCCTTCCTACCCTTGGGGCCTTGAAAAGAAATTGAAGTCACAAGCAGAGTCCTCTACATTCTCAAGGCTATAGATAAAAAGATAGGAAGGCTTCTTTCTGTACCTTGATGGGAAAGTCCCAGAATTTTGTTGCCCTTCAGAGGAAAGAGGGCTACATTGTCATCACTCTCTCCAGGACTGCAGGTAAAGGCCCCCAGCTGGTGGATGTCTGACCTAAGGAGGCCCACAGCCAGAGAGGGAAGTTACCATCAGGTGAAGCCCTGAAAGAAACAGAGACTCTGGAGAAGACTATTAATAACCTGAACAAAAATTATCACACCTCCTAAGGAGAGCCAGATAGTGGTCAAAAATAAATTTTAGGGGTGCCTGGGTGGCGCATAGATCCTCTGCCTTCGGCTCAGGTCGTGATCCCAGGGTCCTGGGATCCAGCCCCACATTGGGCTCTCTGCTCAGTGGGGAGCCTGCTTCCCCCATCTCACTCTGCCTGCCTCTCTGCCTACTTGTGATCTCTCTCTGTCAAATAAATAAATAAAATCTTTAAAAAAAATAAATTTTAAACTGAAACATTATTTCGAATATAATTCAGTACATGACTCAAAGTGTGGTCAAGGCCACTCACTTTGTCAAGCCAAACTTCCGTGTCCCTGCATATTTTCTTACTGTCTACTCCTTTTGTTGCTCCTTATGTGATTTTTATGTCTGTAGTAAATTTCATTTTCTCTTCATTTTCTTGCCTGAGAATTTTCAGCTCTTTCCCCCCGCTTCTTCTATTGTTTTATCTTTTTAAAACTCTTTTCCCGGAGATATTTTTTGAATGTTTTAGTTTCATGCTGAATTTTTGTTTGTTGCTAATTATCACTTGTCCCAGTTTAAAAAAATGCCAGCAGTCCAGACTAGGGACTGCACACTTTTTGCTTATGATATCATAGAGTTGGTAGTTTTGTGCAAAAGGTTTCCTTTTGTAGTGGGTACACATTGTTGTGGCTATGGTTACTGGCAGTGCTTAGCAAAGGAAGGGAAAGAAAAAAGTTTAGAAAGGTCTGCTGTGTTCCAGCACTCTACAGGGCACTCTACATACTCTTTCTGGCAATGCTTAGCAAAGGAAGGGAAAGAAAAAAGTTTAGAAAGGTTTGCTGTGTTCCAGCACTGTGCAGGGCACTCTTCATACTCTTTCTTTTAATTGAGAGCAAGTGAAAACATTACCTAAACAGGAATTCCTCTTTAGTTCTCATTTTAAAAAATGTTTTCCTCTTCAATTCAAGCTTTTCCCATGGTTATTATTGTGGCCACCTCCTTTCCTAATACAGATAAACCACTTCCCCCTCCTCATGGATAAAATATTTACCTAGAATATCTTTTTATTAATACTTTCATCTTCAAAAAACAGACTATAGATCATATATTCTCCAATACTTTAAAGGTATCGCCAGTTCCTTGCATGGGAGTATGGATAACATGGGAGCGTGGATAACATGGGAGCAGACAATTTGGATGATAACATGACATCCAGACACTTCAAGAAGAGTGTCAGAGATTTCGAATAGGAAAATAACAAAGAAAAAGGAAGGCAGGGGGACTGAATATGAAACATTCCATAATTTTGTCCTGGACTAAACTGGGTGTTGAGCATGTGTAAATGGTGGGATGGAGGTTTCTACCAATGGGTAAATTTTCTTCTAATTACCAGTTCTGCCTGAAGGAGGAAAATGAATTAGGTTATAAACACTGTGAGAATAGGGAAGGCAAGCTGAGAAACGGACAACATGGAATCCCAGCAGGTGAGGAGGTTGCTGGATGCATGAATGGACCCAGAATGGGGCCTTTGTGTCACCAGAGACAGTGGTCACAGGTGACAGAGTGTGTGGGTCCTGGGAGTCATTCTCTGGAGCTCTATCCCCTCCTTACCCCTGTGCTGTCCCATCACCGGGTTGTCCTTTTCCTGTTCCTATTCCCTTCATCTTGACTGACTCACCCTGGACCCAGATAATCACTACATGTCTCTTTAGGAATCATAGACTGGATAGTTTCCTGCAAATTAGATAGCACTATTTTCCCCATTAAAATAAAAAAAAAATAATTTTCACAAATGATTTAACGATTTCCTTTCAAGGGTATTCTTGATCAGTCTAGCTAGAATTGCTGTCCTGTAGCTCTTGGTTGCCTTGCTGACAATGATTACACGCTGTGTAGTGCTTTGTTAGGGTTTTCCTACAACCACCAGACTAAACTTTTTGATTTCAGGGCCATGCCATCAATAAGCATCTGTCGCATTATATCATCGGTTTTGATAATGACTGCTTAACAAAAGGATTACATACAAAAAAAAAAAAAAAAAAGGACTTTTTTTTTCAACTTTGTTTCTCCTCCCTGCCTGTAAGCCTATCGGTCTGTATCCTTCCTTGTCCAATTTTCTTTTGCTCAGAGATAGAAATGTCCCTCCTCAGAAGTGAATTGTTGGCCTCTGTTACAGATGCCCACTCTTCCCACTCTCTGTGTTCCCCTTTTCTAGAATGTTTAGTCTTTCCATTCTTCACAGTTCTTGGATTTTTTTCTCTTGACCCTTCACCTTCTCAACAGTCTCTCATCTTTAAAAAACAACTACAGAAGGAAACCCAAACCGATCTTCCTCTATAGCCCATTTAATGGACACAAGAGGAATGGGGACTTCTTATCATCATCCTGGCCCCAAACAAAGAAAGCTGATACAAGACTGTGTCACTGTGGATGGAGAAAATGGAATGGTTTTAAGATAAGTTAAGTAATTTCCCTTTTCACTGTCAAGCAAGTCTGATTACTCCACTCTTTTCCTATTTCTTCATCCATTCTCACTGCTCCTCTGCTGGCCCACTTTGTCTCTTTTGGCTTCATATCCACGTTTATGAGGAAGTTTATTGCTGTCTCCTTTCCTACTGCCCATTTCCTCCTGTCCCCTTATTTATCCTGGGAGCCCCTGAGCATTGGCTTTTCTCCCATCACTCTGGGAAAGTGCCTGTGGCTGCTTCCATGTTGTCTTCATTACAAGGCTAACAGACATTTTACAATGTCTTTTCTCCTTCATTTGGCTCTGTTTTCCACCCCTAAATTTTGAGACTCTATCTTTAGTTGAAAAGTAAATAAAGCTCCCTCTCCAGTTTCTCCTTCTGCTTCTCTGGTTGTTCCTTCCCAGTTTCCTGTGGACTTTTCTCCCTCCCTCCACCCTCTCTTTAAATGCTATAGGTCCTCCAGGATTTCCCAATGTCCTTCTTAGCACGACCAAACCTCCTTGAGAGGTCTTCACCTCCATAAGAAGTTATATCTTCAAATATGTCCTATATGCTAATGACCCTCAAATTGTTATTTCTAGTCTTGATCTTTCCGCATACACTAGGTCATCTATCTAACCTCTGTCATGGTCACTGACCTATAATAAACCCAAACAGAACTCACCCCACCCTATCCTGCATCTCTTCCTGTACTTCCCACTTGGAGGAATCAAGTTGACTGAAGTATCCACATAAAGATCATTCTGGAGTTACTTCTCTCTCCTGTCCCAAAGTTTGGTCTCCTCTCAAGCTCCGTTCATCCACTGTGTTACTGCCTTGGGTTCTTTGTTTCCATCCTCACTGCCACGGGCTTCATTCAAGCTCTTATGTAGTTCCTCTTGAACTACTACAAGAATCAAAAACCACTTTCCATAGTACCTCAAAATGCCCTTTGTAGAATTCATTTCTCCCTTGGATGAGGTCCTATGTCCCTAGAAGAATAACAAGCTCTGCGAGCTCTTTGTGATTAGGTGCCTGCCAGATTCTCCTCACGCTTGCCACCTCTTCTTCCCCCTTGAGCTCCAAGTGTGCCGAACACCTGCAGTTGTCGTGGTAAGTCCTTGCTGGTCCTTGCCACCCAACATCATCCATTCCCACAGCCATCTCTTTTCCTGGATAGTTCCTATTTGTCCCTTAAGACTGCAGTCAGGCAACCTGACTTCTATGAAGTTTACACCCTATCTTCACTACCCATCTTGCCCCAGATTAGGTTAGGTGTCTTTTGTAGATTCCCTTAGTTCCTCAGGCAGGCCTCTGTTTCTATTATTCTTACCAAACTGTACTGTAAATGCTTTCATTTATTTTTCTTTTTTCTTTACTTACAAAGACCTTCCAGCGCTCTGAGAGAAGTGATTGTATCTCAGTATTTCTCAAACCTAGCACAATGACTTCTAGATGAATGAGTGAGACTCAGCAGAGGTTTCGTAGTAGAATACGACTAACATAGTTAATCTAATTTAATTAAAATATCAACTGTTTTAATCTAAATTCCCTTCTAATAATGTTTTGCATGCAAACATCATTTTATTACATGTGCCTTCATTTTACATAGTGTGTGATTAATTTTAACATTATAGAAAATTGACTCATGATCTTCCTATTTTAAATGTGGAATGATATTCTATTAAATTGATGTATTATCACTTATTTGCATGTTCCTCTGTGTCTGGCCCCTTTAGATATAAACACTTCTTTTTATTTATAAAGACAGTGATTCTGCAAATCTGACATGTCATTTCCTCCATTCACTATCAATTTGGTGCTTAGAGGAAAACTAGAATCTTATATGAGAAGGGGACACTACAGTCTGGCCTTGATATACAGGACAATAACATATTCAAATATAACTTTCTCTTTTATGATTTCATTTCCCCTGTAATATCTGCTTTTCAGAATCATTAAAATGAAAGCCATGTCAGAAACAAGAAATGAGTGCTGGCACATCATGTTAGCACTAGTGAAGCATATATATTAAGATTGAACTCTGATAATCCTATTTTGGTTGAAATCTGTACTAGGTTTCAGAGAGGAACAAACTGGCAGGTTAGATTCTTAATTCATAACCTGAGCACATGCTTGTGATGCGTTGTTCTGTCCTCAGCTGCTCTGGGTTCACTCTCACTGAAGCAGGTGCTAATGCATAAATGCTGGTTGAATAAGAGAGCTGCTGTTTTGCCCCAGAAAAGAGTGATAAGGCCATGTTATGGATGGAATGTTTGTGTCTCCTGAGAATTCATATGTTGAAACTCTCCCCCTAATGGGATGTTGTTAGGAGGTAAAGTCTTTGAAAGTCAATTAGGTTTAGATGAGGTCATGAAAGTGGATCCACCATGATGGGATTGGTGCCTTTATGGTAAAGAAAGAGACTAGTGCCCTCTCAGACATGTGAACACACAGGGAAAGGGTGGCTGTCTGCAAATTTTTCACCAGGATCTCAATTAACCTTGCACCCCTTAGTCTCCACAACTCTAAAAAGTAAATATCTGTCATTTAACCCAACTAGTCTAAGCTAATTTGTTATAGCAGCCCAGGCTGACTAAGACACACCATATGACCTGGAAGAAGATGGTTCCAGGCATTTCGGGCATAAAAGATGCTCAAGACTTCAAGGCTTCCTTTATATTTTTTACAATATAGATTGCCAGCGTTTCATCTTTTGGAAAGCTTCAGTATATTGACAACTTTCCTAAATGCAGAGTTCCCCAAGCACACTCTTCCAGATGGAACTCGTTAGCATTGAGAAGTGAGACTCTTACCTTCCACATTCTGATACCTAATGTCTACCAATAGAGGCAAAGCTTGCATTTTTGTTTCTTTTTAGTTAACTTCATCATTATTCAAAAAGTCAGTCCAACAGTCATTTATGATAAGTAATGTTAACTCTGTCCTTTTCATGGCAATGCCCCTAGCTTTTCAAATTTGGAGAAAGGGGCATAAATCTGCTGGTTAGGAATGGGTATTTCAGGTGCTGTTGGAAGCTGAAAGGTATCCTGACAGGGAAATGGCAGGGTTTCTTTTGGATAGACAGGATTTCATCCCTCGACTCCCTCCAGATGCTTTGTTTACTCAGCCTAGGCATGCAGCCAACCCTGATTAGCACCACTTGACCTCATGTGGCTCCTGTTATTCTTTGTTAGAGAAAATCTCATCTCCCTGTAGCAATCACATGCCCAGATGACAATGAAATGTTCACTGCTTGTTTGTTCCGTAATTAATTAATTAATTAATTAATTCTGGTAATTTTGAGTTTCCAATGACTGTCCAACACTTCGGGAAATATACAAGAGTACATGACATGCCCTCTTCCAATCAAATTGTATATTATAAAGTTATAATAAGAATTGTATATTATAGGGACACCTGGGTGGCTCGGTTGGTTGGGCGGCTGCCTTCGGCTCGGGTCATGATCCCAGCGTCCTGGGATCGAGTCCCGCATCGGGCTCCTTGCTCTGCGGGGAGCCTGCTTCTCCCTCTGCCACTCTGTCTGCCTGTGCTCACTCACTCTCTCTCTCTGACAAATAAATAAATAAAATCTTTAAAAAAAAAAAAAAAAGAATTGTATATTATAAACTTATAATTGTATGTTATATTATATTGTATAATTGTATATTATAAAGTTACAGGTGGAATGTCATCAAACACCAAAGTCTTTTTTGGGAGGTTGGCTGAATTTGAGTTTCATGACAAACACTATTCTGGCTCACCAATATTCCTAGTTCCCCTTACTTCCTGACTCCTTAGAAGATTCCATGCCCTTGACCCTTAAAGTCAGACATGGCTAAGTGCCTTCTTTTGACAACCAAATGTGAGCACCGTGATATGTGCCATTTTTAGAAAAAAAAAAAAAAATCATTGGAGAGTAGTGTTAACCCTGCTGCAGAAAACAGTTAAAGGTTCTTGTTGAGAGGTTGGCATCATGAGTTGGTCGAGTCTACAGCATCCTGGTTCACTGGATATTATAGCGAGCAGAACCCCTGTATGACTATTATTCAACAAATAGCCTGCATAAGATTCATCATAATAGGTGCTCATTAAATGTTGTTGGGCAAAACCATGTAAGCATGCATGAATATCCCTTAAGGTAACTGTCTTAGCTTGAGAGGCTATAACAATACTATAGACTGGGTGGCTTATAAACAACAGAAATTTACTTCTCGCAGTTCTGGGGCCTGGGAATTCATCCTCAGGTCGCCAACATAGTCAGGTTCCAGTGAGGGCCCTCTCCAAGGTTGCAGACAGATGATTTCCCATTGTATTTTCACATGACAAAGAGCAGAGCAATGAAAAAAAAAAAAAAAAAAAAAAAAACCTCTCTTGTGACTCTTATAAAGGCACTAATCCCATTCATGCGGATTCCTATCTCATGATCTTATTGAATCCTAATCAATCCCTTAAGGCTTCTCTTCCTAATTCCATTACATCTGGGGATAGGGTTCAACATGAATTTTTGGAAGACACAAGCATAGTAATGATTGTGTGTATGTGTATGTGTGTGTTAAGAGAATACCAAAGTCTTGGCCCCAATATTGGCAGAAGCTATGTTTCTATTATGTAAGGATAACATTCTAACATTTATTTTAGGATCTTTGTCTAGGAAAATTAAGTACAGGTTTGAGAAAATACTAATGTTCTAACCCTAAGTATAAGTTCTTAAAGTTAATCATCTTGCTTATGTACTCCTACATGAGATAAATATGAATTTATCTTATTTTGCTTCAATTTTCTTAGAGCAAAATGTTTATCCTTTAAAAATGATTTTAGAGACTAAAATGGACATTTTTATTCTTTAATATGTATTGTCCTAGTAAGAATTGTATATGGTGTGTTGAGTAAAGCTATGCCTAAAATGTATATTTTTAGATATTTTGAATAAGTAAGGATGTATTTCACATGAGAGAAGTCACAGAATTTGAAAGGTAGAAGAGAACCTGGACACTGTGTGTTTTGTTTCCTTTTTGCATAGGAATAGAGAAGTCAAAGTCAGAGAAGATGGCTGAAGGATTTTATCTTCCAGAAACATGTTGTTTTGGACCACACAAATATTTAATGGGGTAAATTTTCTATTAAAATGAAAGCCTCTACAGCTGTGCTAGGAGAACTATTTTAGCAGTTTAGAGTGATGCTGTCCATTTTAGATTTTAGATAATAGTGATCAGAAACAGTTTAATTGTCATTTTGAAATGTACTACCTCCAGTGATAGAAAGTGGGGGGTTTTCTGTTGCTTCATTAGTGATGGGTTAATCAAAGGTATAACTTTCATCAGAAGGATGGTTTGTAAATGACTAACATGGGCTTGCCTACCTAGCAAAAAGTAAAAAAAAAAAAAAAAAAAAAAAAAAAGCAAACAATCAATTCTTTTAATTTGTAACCATTTTAGCAAATTACTGTGAGTGTGATGCATCCATATTGGTTTTAATAATGCCAACTAATTCTCACGGCGTCACTAATTTCAGGTGCACCTGCGACTGCCCTTGTCAGAAAAGTAGAAAGTTCCTGACCAGAAATATCAGAATTGATGTCTCCAACAGTGCCAAACATGGAGCAGGCTCTAAGAAAGTAATTGTTGAAATGATAATGAGAGTTTGTCTTTAAAGCTTGTCATATGGGAAAATAATGTTGTGTTGAATGTAGACTTATTTGCAAAGTTACAGGCTATGAAAGGATAAGCATTGTGGTTCAAGAGCATGTAGAATATTACAGGAAGCATGGTGGTGGGTATTAAGGAGGGCGCGGATTACATGGACCACTGGGTATTATACGCCAACAATGAATCATGGAACACTGCATCAGAAACTAATGATGTACTGTATGGTGACTAACATCACATAATAAAAAAAAAGAATAGTAAGGGAAGCAAATTCTTGTACTTGGAAGGAAGAATGCAGTGGAACAGAAGCAAGAGTGGCAGTTGGAGGCATTAATTGTTGTATTGTATGAATTAGCTGAATTCTGCAATTAGCAGGTGAGTGGGTGGTCCTCTTTTTTCCTCTTAATTTGATGGACAGGTTTTTCCTTGAGTGTAGCTGAGTAAGCATTATTTCTAAATGTACTAAAAGAAAGTAAAACTATTTATTTCCCCTTTTCATGGGTGTCAACAAAAAGCTATTTTGAGAATCCGGGGAACTGGACTATTGGAATAAAATAAAGATTGTGTAAAGAGCATGTTGATAAAGTCATCAACACTTTTGTTCTCCTCCACATTTGCACTGAATATCAATTATTTCTCATATGCACTGAAATGAAATATGAATACAAAGGCCACTTCCTTTCATTAGCCATTGTTTAAATAGGACCCTACTTAGTGCTTGTGTATCGTCTCTTCATTTGAGTATCACCTTAAAGTCTTTACTGTCTTTGAGAAAGCATGTCAAGTATTGACATTAAGTATACTTGATATATAAGTATTTCTGCTGTTAATTTGCATGCATGAAAGAAAACAAAGTATGGAAGTTTATCAAAACATTTCTCTGAAATAAGAGACATTCATAAGAAAATCATTCCATTTTGTCAAAATCACATTAGCTACACCTGTTTCACACAAAGAGCTGTGCTTAACCATACTGTACCATGTATATGTCACTGTGCAAATTTACTTATGACACAGAGACGTGATGTATAATAGTTACTAGTTTTGTGTTAGAAAAAATGGCACATTCTGAAAGACACAGACATTGACCTTGACATAAGCCGTTGAGCTTATCAAAGGACTGTAGACCCCTTATTGATCTTTTCTTCCACATTTAGAAACACAACAAATACTGCTTTAGGAGACATCTCTATAGAGTCTTTCAAACAGAGAATCACAGGGGTACTGAAAATTGTTTCAATTAGGTTTAAACAAATAATTTTGCTGACCCATGCTGTGTCTTTATACTGTCCATTTTTAGTAAGTAAAAATGATTTTATATAGCCAAAGTGAAGAGTTACATCAAAAATCATTATGCACAATCTTTTAATAAATTCTCACAAATAAATATATAGCAGATATCATTAATAGCTCCAAAATTGTTGGGAAAATCCATTAGCATGGAAACACCTGAGTACGCATAAGGCTAATAAAATGTACTACCTAGCTCTTCTAAATTTTTAATAATCAAACGGGTGAGAGAAATAGGAGTGAAAAGTAACATTTATACAGTAAGCTTAAAAGACCCTTTGAATAATGGATATCCGTCTCTTTAGGTTATCTCTGAAGCTTTGGGTTATTGTAGACTGTTCACTATGATACAACAAATACGTACAGATGTATATAAAACATTCAGGGTTGGCTTTTGTTTCATCCTATAGACTGAACGTTCCAAGTACGAACTATAAACACTACAACTTCTTTGTACCCTTGGCATTTTACGCCTTCTTTACACATAACATTCGTTTTTTGCCTTGAACATTTCCCCTTACTCACATCTTTCATATCCAATCAGCAGAGAATATTTTCAGCCCAAATGGTGCCCCCAACCCAAGTTGCAGGATCATTAGGCAAAGCAGGCTGTTTTTTTTTTTTTACAGTTTGTAAGCTAAGTGTTAACATCATCATACCAAGCCCCTCCTGGGTTCAAAATCTATCACCACTCTGCCCCCAACTTACCCCGCCTCCACATCCCTACAGCGTTTTCTATTCCTGGTGCTAAAGTGCTCCAGATTTCTTCTAGTTTTTCTTCATAAACAAGAGAGGTGAGGGATGTATTTTTGGTGTTAGTGCCTGCCAAAGGGAGGCCCTCCATTCTGCAGCTCATAAACGACCCAACTCTGGCTGATGAACACCATCCCCTGCAGGCATAGGAGGGTGCTTTCTAATAAAACAAAAGCAATCAACTTTTTAAAATTTTTATCTCCTCTTCGAAAAGCCAGTTCTCACTTTCTGTGCATGCCCTGTCACTTGGTGGCCAGGGAGCTCTATTAAGACCATGTCACCAAGCCGGTGAGAGAGACTGTGGCTATAACAGTGCACATTCTCTCCTGAGGCGTATTGAGTTCCCTACCTGAATGCATTTATCAACAGGACTCACGGGACAGGCATCTTATCCTGTGGTTTAAATCCGCGTAATCAACTTATCTGACACCTTTCTCTTTTTTGGTAAGGTATTGAAAAATGGTAAGGATGTGAGAGTATGTTTATGTAGCTTTAACTAAGCCCCATGAGCAAGGAGTGGAGCAATTAATCATGAGTGTATTGAGGCGTGAACCAGTCTGTTTCGTATTTGCAGCCAGGGTGCCTGGGTTCCAGTGCGAGCTTCGTGTGACTTCGCTTATGCCAGTTCACCTCAAGACACCAGGATGCCCTCTCTCCCTCACATGAGCCACTGAGTTTGTTCCTCTTGATTACTCTATAATATAGTCCAAGAGATCTCAAATGTAGTACATGGATCCTGTGGGATTCTCGGCACTCTTTCCGGAGGACTGAAAGATCAAAAACGACTTTCGTAATAATAGCGAAATAGATTTAATACGTCTTTGTCACTGAAGGTGTAAAGGCATTGGCGTGGGAAACTGGTAGAACCTTAGCGTGACTTAGGCAGTGGAACCAAACTCGACTAGCAGTCTTTCCCTTCCTTACCACCACACCCTTGCAGGTTTTTTTTTTTTTTAAAAAAAAGCTAGTTTCACTTGAGAATGTCTTAGACGAAGCTGGAAAGTTATTAAGTTTATTAAATCTACTCTTGAGTACATGTCTTTTTAATATGCTGGTGATGATATGTGAAGGTTTCTGAGGGAAAGGCACTTATAAAATTGTTTGAGTTATGAGCTGAACTGGTTGCTTTTTCATGGAAAACTCATTCTACCTTAGAGAACAGCCGACAGACCAACTGATTTTCAGACTAGGATATTCGGGAGACTTTTTTTTAAACCGGATTAAGTGAGCCTGCCACTCCAAGGAAAACCAGAGACAATGTGTGTCGCTGAGACAAAATTGGATATTTCAAATGAAGAAAAGTATTTCAGAAAGACTGGTTTTCACCTCTGTTTAACAGCTTCCCAATATGTAAAGACTAATCTGGTAAGATTGGTTTGTTATGGATGAATGTTTGTGGACCCTGAGAGTTGTATGTTGAAGACCTAACCCTCCCAGTGTGATGGTACATAGAGGTGGGGCTTTTGTGAGGTGATTTGGTTTAGATGAGGTTTGGATGAGGTATGGGGTTGGGTTTCTATGACGGGGGTTAGAGGTTCTAGAAGAAAAGGAAGAGAGATCAGACTGTGCCCTGGATGGTGGCAAAGTTAGGAGAATCACAGACAGTGGGGGCTGGAGCAGGGCCGCTGACTTGACTGGAGAACTCAGGGTAACCTGTGTTATCAAAGTTAAAGAAGTATTTTCACATGCGAATCGTGAGGCTCTGCTTCTGATGAAAGATCAGCCTTGATTAGTACCTGATTTATTTCCGCAAAAAAGAAGGTCAGTTGAGTATGATGTTTTTGACCTAAGCCAATAGCAAAGAGAGTGAAAGAGACAGTGACATTGAGGCTATTATTTGAAAGACTGTAGACCCTCTGTCTATCTTTTTCTCCCTCTGTCTTTCCCTCTCTGTCATTTTTGTAAGGACACAGTGAGAGGGATGCCATCGGAAAGCCTGGAACCAAATTAATTGTCACTTTGATCTTGGACTTCTCAGACTCTGTAACTGTAAGAAGTAAATGCTTGTGGTTTCAGTCTGCGATATTTTGTTACAGCAGCCTGAGCGGACTGAGACAGTGGTGATATTAATGAATACGATTTTTGGTAGTGTATAATAAAATAAGAGTGTGGAGGTGTCCCTGGGCCTACAAGTATAGTAACTACTGATGTAACCTAGTCTGTGGGTTCACGTTCTCTTTGTTCTGTCACCTTGGCTCCTCCAGAGTCACCTGGGTGACTATTGCTGCCAAGGCCTGTCAGGACACAAATTCATCTCCTATACTCCCCATAGTATGAGGTCTAGAGTTCTGATGTGGTGTTAATCTCTTAGAATCTTCACTCTGCCTGAGCACATTGCAGTGTGTATATCAAGGAAGGACAACCACCCCTCATGCTCCAAAACAGATACCCTGCTTCTCAGGCGGACTTTGGTGAGCACGGATTCTCTTGCTTCTGCCTGAAATGTTCTCCTAAAACCCCAGTCAGGAGCTCATGCAACTGATCATGGGACAGTTCCGGTTTTCTATACTCTTTTCTTCTCTGGTGCTGACCCCAAACAAAACCCAAACCAACCAAATAAAACACAACAAAGCATCATGTCAAAACAATGGCCTTGGCTTCTCCTACCCGTGGGTCAGACAAGTCCAGCCCTGTCCAAACGGCCGTGGAAGTTCAGACTGGAAACCTTGCTGTTGTAATCTTTTTACTGACTGGATTTTGAGATGCAAATAGAAAATAAAATTCATTTTTCCTGCCACTAACCTTTTTATTTGGATCCTGGGATAGTCCCCTCCTTACCCTTAAATGACTCTTAGATGTGCCTCAGAGTTTTATTCAATTACACTCTGTTAATAAAGAGCTCAAATAAAATTCCAGAGAACAGTTTCACTTCAGTCATTAGAATGTCTAGACCAGGGTAATAATCAAATTCAAAGATTGGAAATTAATGCTTCCTTCTGCCTGGCTCCAGTGTGAAAGTGTTTCTCATTCTAGATTCAGCTGTCTCTCTCTCTTTCTCTCTGTGTCTCTGTCTCTGTCTCTGTCTTTGCACTTGGCTTGGGTCAATAGCATCAGACTCGCTTGACCTTCTGTTTTGCACAGATAAATCAGATACTAATCAAAGATGATCTTTTGTCAGTGGCAGGGTCAAAGGATGGTTCACACGTGAAAATATTTGCCTAAATTGGGTACATAAGTTACTCTGAATTCTCCAATCAAGGCAGGAGCCCCTGCCCCGTTCTCCTTTCTCTGTGATATGAGCACAAATCCTTCAAGAAAATGTGTGTGGTTAGTAATTACATTTCTTTTTAAAAGAGAAACAGAACATTCAGAGAGGAACAAAGGAAAGGGAGAGAGAGAATTTTAAGCAGACTCCATGTTCAGCATGGAGCCTGATGGGAGGTTTGATCCAAGACCTGGAGATTCATGACCCGAGTTGAAATCAAGAATTAGTCACTTAACTACCTGAGCCACCCAGCTACCCCAGTAACTGCATTTCTGACTGGAAGTAATACTAGCTGCTCATATGTAAGACTAGTTCGAAGGTAGAGAGGGATTTTGAGGGTCCAGGAAAATTATCACATGACTAAGGAAGAATTGGCAATAATTTAGAATAATTTTGGTTTCCATGAATGTCTCTTTTCATGTATAATTACATTTAGATGTAGTATATGTAATAATGATTTTGTATGTGTGTATATATGTTTGTGCACACATAGAACTTTGGCACACTTATCTGGATCATTAAAATACATAGAGAAGTGATGACATATTATTGAGAACACAAAACATCAAAGAGAAGGATGTGTGGGTGGTGACAGGAAATAGAAAGCTTATTTACTGGAAAATCAGTCAAAGGAAAAAATAGTGAAAATAAAGCAAACTGTAGACTTCAAATGTAAGACTTGAAATTAATTTTTCAGACATAAAATAAGATGGTTAAGAATTGTCCTATTTAATAGGTTTAAAATAACATTATTTTGAATCATCAATATTCTCTCAATTCAATATTTTCTTCTTCCCCCTGCTCCCTTTATCCCATATCCACTCCCGTAGTCTTTTCACTGAGGTTTGTTAGGCATCATGTTGTAATTTATATTCACTTATTTAAAATAAAAGCCTTATCACATGAAGCAGGAGAAGAAAAATGAGTTGTATTATGCTTTTGAGAGTGCCAAATGCCCCATCAGCATAAAGAGAAGGAACTAATTGTTGCCTTAATGCATTTTGAGACATTAGTAGGTCAAGGAGTGAGACAGGGAGATAATTCAGAACAGAGAACCTAATAAGGTTGCTAATGTATCTCAAAGGAGTTCAAGAAGAATGTGATGCATTTTGAAAATATTGATGAGTTTTAACGGAGGGTCCTTGCAAGTCTGCGGTCCTGTCTTATATGATCTAGTGCCTCTACCTAATGAAAGAAGACTCCTACATTGCTAATGCAGTGAATGCTGCCTGCTTAATGTCCCACTGATTCTCACTGTCCAGCGATATGGAGAACTACCTTTAGACTCAGCTTCTTATGCATTTTTGGTTATTTAAAATATATATGCCTCTGTGTCTCTCATATCAGTGGTAACTTTGTGAGCCTTTTAAGTATGAAGTTAATTAGAATCAAGAAATGATGACAGGTTAATACACACATATCAGGGGTATATTGCAAGACAGCCATTACAAAGGGACTCAAATTTTATTTTTCCCTCCACATTTTGTATATAGATAATTCTAGAGTGGAAATGGTGGAGGTGGAGAAATAGTTAAAAAAGAATACACTAACTTGTACTTAATAAGGTTATTGCTATTTAATTAGAAGATTATAAAGGAAGTTAAATGGCTCATTATATTTTTCAATGCTAGAATTATGAGTTAGCTCAATTATGCATATATTTTGCAGTTGATAATTTTGGTTCTTTGTATTCCAGAGTTCTGAAGGAATACTGGTGACAATTGAGACTTAAGATTGTGTTTAAGTGAGGATAGCTCAAAACAGAAACAGAAACCAAGTCTCATGAGAATATTCTAGAAGTTTATAAGGGAAATACATATTTTAGAAACAAGCAAACAAAATAACCATGTTTAATCATGCATCCATTACGAGCATCTTAATTTGGGCTCCCAACTATCAGAACACTTTAAGAAACAAATAGTTCTACCATAATTTCAGAGACCAAAGGGGGCAAGCCAAGAACTTCCCTTGTAGCATGTGCAGAAAACAACACCGAGGAAGGCATGTTTTTTTTTTCTGTGTGAGATGGTTATAGCGATGCCACCACATCTGTTTATGAAGCATTTCTGTGCCTTCTTTCCTCATATGATCATTTGATTATTTAAGTGCCCACATACTCATTCACCATCCATTCACATGCTCCTAGAAGGAACATTTCAGAAGCCACAATGTATTACATTTTAAACATCACATTTCTGCATGAAGATTGGATTATAGAACAACTTTTTGGATCCTTTTCATTTTTTATTACATTTATGACTTTTATAATCAGTCCCCACATAGACGAGAAGTGGATGTGGGTGGAGTGTGAGGAGATTCAGTGAACACTTGTTAAACATTCCTATAAAAGACATTGGCATGAAAAGGGGTGATGGCACAGGGAGGAACAGTTTTTAAAAATATTCATTGAAGTCTCTTGTCAATCAAAGAAATTGAGATTGTCATTAGGCTTGCTCTCAAGGAGGTACACCACACCAGAATCCTTATCCCTCTAATGACTCAAGAGCTCACCTCCCCAGCCATCATGATGGACCTCTAGTTTGTACTCTCATGGTTTCTTCACTCTGCTCTTTATCTTCCTAGTTGCTTACTCTGTGCCTGTCTTTTCTCATATGTCTTTCTTTTCCCAGGACTGATCTTTTTTAAAATAGACTCTCTGCTATTCCTCTCCAGTCTGCATTTTAAAACCCAAATTCAGATATGAAACACATCCTGCCATTCCTGATGGCTACTTCCTCAAATACTTCTTTCATGTCTACAACTTAACTGACATTTTCTGTCTCCATTTAAATCTTTCTCCTCCACTGACTCCCTTCTCAGTAGAATTCAATCTAAGAAATCCTACCTTATACTAACCGTTGACCTTGTTCTCTCCCAACTTTCTTATGGTTTACTAGAAAGCATGTTTTTGGAGGGGGCAGTGAGAAAAAATGTATAAAGCATATCATTCTAAAAATTTATATAATTTAGTATACATACACATTATTGATTCAAAAGTTGATATAAAGCCAAACTTCAACTTCCCTTATAACCCATTATTTTGTACTTCTAGGCATTGACCCAACTGACCCAAGAACTTAGGCCCACAAAAAAGCCTGTACACATGAATGTTCATAGGAGTTCTATTCATAATTGCCCAAACCTGGAAGTAATCAGTATGTCTTTCAAAAGGTGAATGGAAAAACAAATTGTGGTATATCCATACAATGGCCTATTACTCACCAATAAAAAGAATGCACTATCAAGTCATGTGAAGACATAGGTGAATCTTCAGTGAATATAGTAAGTGAAAGAAGCAAGTATTAGAATGCTGTGTACTTTATGATTCCAGTTATATGAGATTCTGGAAGAGGAAACACTGTAGAAATAGAAGCCAAATCAGTGATTGCTAAGGAATCATGACTTCTGTCAGTCAGGTCTTGACATGACTGCAGCTTTATGAGAGACTGTGAGCCTGGGGACCCGGCCACACTGCACCGTGGTGTCTGACCCACAGAAACTGTGAGATAATAAATGTTTGCTGTTTTAAAATACTAAATTTGGGGGTAATTTGTTATGTAGCATTACATAATCCTGTCATATATATTTTATAGAATATTAAAACCAAGTCAACAGAAACAAACCAAAAAAAAAAAAAACCAAAACCAAGCCACAGATGAAGTTCTTTTCCTCCCTCCTCCTCCTCCTCCTCCTCCTCCTCCTCCTCCTCCTCCTTCTTCTTCTTCTTCTTTTTAAAGAGAGAGAGAGCAATCGGGGAGGGGCAGAGGGAAAGGGAGAGAGAATCCACTGGGTGTGGAGGCTGACACTGAGCTCAAACTCACAACCCTGAGATGATGACCCAAGCTGAGATCAAGAGCCAGACACTTAACCAAGTGTGCCACCCACATGCCTGGAACTTCTGCTTTTAAATAAGAGGGATGATATTGAAATGTTGTGAAAATACTTTTGTCCCACATCAGTACATGTTAACAGAGTTATCTCTGTAAATAGGAATTTCGAAACTAGACACAAAGAATGTTATGCCTTCTGCTTTTTCAGAATAATAATACTTTTCTATACTACTATATTTCTTTTTTTTCCCAAAGATTTTATTTATTTATTTGACAGAGAGAAACACAGTGAGAGAGGGAACACAGCAGAGGGAGTGGGAGAGAGAGAAGCAAACTTCCCGCAGAGCAGGGAGCCTGATGCGGTACTCAATCCCAGGACTCTGGGATCATGACCTGAGCCTAAGGCAGACACTTAATGACTGAGCCACCCAGGTGCCCCTATACTACTATATTTCAAAGAGAATTCCTTAACACATGAGTCATCCTATTGCATTTTCATGTGGTTTTCCTCCAAATTGGTACTGACTCCCCAATCATTAAAGGCAAAAAACAAAAAACAACAACAAACAAAAACAAACCCAAAAAACCCTTAAAATGAAATGGGACAAAATAAATGTTTGGTTGTACCTTTTGATTACTCCTAGATGTGTCTACATTTTAACTGTACAAGAGGAGCAGGTTTATTTCACATGATGCTAATGGGATAGAAAAGAGGAACGGGTGGTTGTAGGGAAAGAAGTAAAGAACAGTGACAGTTGATGGAGGAAGGTGTTTGGGAATATGCTAGATGGGTGATGGGTATAAAGGAGGGCACTTGTTGTGTTGAGCACTGGGTGTTATACGTAAGTGATGAATCACTGAATTCTACTCCTGAAAACAATATTATACTATATGTTAACTAACTAGAATTTAAATAAAAAATCTGAAGAAAAATAAAGAAGTAAAACAGTGTTATTTAAACCAGAGGGGGGAGTAAAAATCACATGAAGTCGAAGTTAAAAATGTCAGGCTGTAATTTGTCTGGTTCCTCACTCCAATAATGTTCAAAACTTCTCCCTCTATTGAGCTCTCTTTTCTATACAAATATGGCCCATTTCTTATACAGATATTTTCTTTTGCTAATGTTCCCTCACATGCACAGATCAATCTTCACACCTTCTCACACTCATTTTCCCTTTTTTGGCATATGTTCTGTTTGTCTGCCATATGTAACCATCCCTGCAACATTTCCAGACTCAATTTGAAGTTTGAAAAATATCCTTCTCTGTATTTTGCATTTCTATGCCTTTGAAACTTGGCATAAGTTTTCTCTATCAAAATCTGACCAATCTCCTTTTTCCTTTAAAAAAAAAAAAGCTAGTTAATTTCAAAGACGTATTTCCTCCTACTTTGATAATTTTTGGCCCAACTCAGAGTTCAGAGAATACAAAAATGCAACAGTGTTTCAGAAATCTCTTTATAGTGGTGTGAAGGCAATCCTGTTAGATAAATCGTGTCTTCATGGGACAACTGGATTAGACCAGAAAGTTCTCATCTAAGCTTTTCAGCTCTTTGTGTGGGAACCTTCCTTGGCTCAGGAAAGATACTGTAAGGAGTGACTCTTTATTATTACAAGAATGAAGTTCTGTCACATGGGAGATCTGATTTAATTTGTAATTAATAGAACGGTCCTTAGAGTGATTGCTTCAAAACCGAAAGTTTGTTTCCTAATTTATCTGATGACTCTCTATGGACAGAAGTAAACTATCTTGTCCCAATTTATATCACCCACCACTTCCCAGACTAGGGCAATGGCTTATGTGTTTACTGCAGTTGAATCTTCTTTCTCCACTTCTATACCTTCTTCATTTTTTAAGATTTAGGTCAAGTATTGTTTCTTTTACAGGCCCCTCTGGGTAAACCCACATGGATCCCCTTTTCTAATCTTTTGAAGCAGTAATTGTTTTCCTCATTTTAGCTCTTAATTATAGACTCTTACACTTCCTGGAATATTGTTCCTTCTCTCCTTTGCCTGACAAACACACTCTTGTTATGAAAGACTCATGGTAAAGCATCATCTCATCCTTGAGGTCATCCTTGAGCACTCCCACCTTCTGTCACACAAGGAAGTAAGTGTCCCCTTGACATTGCTCCCATGGCATCATCTGTATAAGAATAGAGCATGTATTGGATAATGTTGGATAATGTATTTGCCCTCTCTGCCTCTCCAGTACAGAGTTAGCTCCCGTCTAGCAGGCAGTTAATCATGTTCAGCTTTGCCTCACCACCACCTAGCCCTGGGTCTGGACAAGTAAAGAAGTTCAATATACACTCGATGAAATAATAATTGAATGAACACACAAAATAAATTAATGAACATGTAAGAAAAGGAATTATTGCCTCGTTGCATATATATCAAATAATTACCAATGCATATAAATTAACTCATTACATGTATCAATTAATCAACTAATTACATATATGAACTAATAAATCATGTTTATCAACTTAGGACCATCAAATCAATTAATAATATGAATCAATTAATGATTATGTGCACATTTATTTCTTGCTGAATAAATCAAGGAGAAAAAAGCAAGAGTATAAGATGAATGTATAAACTCTCCTATTTAACTGAGGGGATTCTGTTTTTTTCTCTGGTAGAGACGAGATGGATGTTCGTGTCTCTTAAAAACTCACATTTTGAAACCTAACCCCCAATATGATGGCAGCACCCTCGTGAATGGTATTAGTGCCCTTATAAAAGGCACCCCAGAGCGCTCTCTTGTTCTTCGACGCCATGAGGACACAGTGAAAAATCAGCTGTGTCTGAACCAGGAAGTGGGATCTCATCAGACCCCGAATCTGCCAGCCGTTTGATCTTGGACTTCCCAAACTCCTAAAAGTGTGAGAAATAAATTTCTGTTGTTTACAAACCATCCAATGGTATTTTTGTTACAGTAGCCCAAATGGATTAAGGCATTCATATTTTGCACATTTTTAACAAAATAATTTTCATTAGCAATCGTTTACCCAACGTTAAGAAAGTTAAGAAATAAAGAAGAAAATAAGCAAGAAATTATTGGGAGGAAAAGTACTGATAAACTCAGTGCTCTTTACCTGATACATTTCATTCACACATTTTTCATGTAGTTATAATCATGCTTTACCATGTTGTGTGCTATCATTAGAATGGCTGTAGTATTCTCAGTGTAACAGGCTGTCACAGTTTAACTTACTGAAATCCACCAGCCAAAGGTCATAACATGTCTGTGTGAAACAAAATAAGGATAACTTTAGGCCTCTGAAGTGAGTGAGAGTTCTCTCCAGAGGAACTGTGGGAGTCTCAGTAGGAGGGTTTTGGCAAAGGTCTCCTAAAGGATGTGGGCTTATGTTGGGTGATTCTAAGCATGGCTTACAGAAGAGGAAGCCATATCTGAATTGGATACTGTCAGAATTCAGGGGCAATTCAGGGATTGGCTATCTTGGTAATTATTATCATTTTTAAAAAGATCTTATTTATTTATTTGAGAGAAAGTGTGTGCCAGAGAGAGAGCATGAGTAGGGGGAGGGGCAGAAGGAGAAGCCGACTCCTTGAGGATCAGGGAGCTGGACACGGGGCTCAATCTCAGGACCCTGGGATCATGACTTGAGCTGAAGGCAGACACTTAACTGACTGAGCCACCCAGGTGCCCCCGTATTGGCCATTATTTATAAGAGGGGAGAAGATCAAAACAGTGTTGGTTGTCATAGGTCAATAAGTAGTAGTCACTTGGGTTAGTACAAAGAGGGGGTTGTTTAGTTGTTTTATGTGGTTGCTGAGTGTCCTTGCTTCTGTCTTATTAGACTCAGTTATAGCCACAGCTGATGAGTGTGATTTCACATGTGCTGTTTATGATAGCCTAGTTCTTTTCTTTTCTTTAAGATTTATTTATTTAGAGTGCAAGTGTTGGGTGATGAAGGGGCAGAGGGAAATTATCTCAAGCATATTCTTCCCCTGAGTGTGAAGCTGGAATAGAGGCTCGACCCCATGACCCTGAGATCATGACCTGAGCTGAAACCAAGAGTCGGTCGGTTATTCAACTGAGCTACTCAGGAGCCCCCGTGACAGCCTGGTTCTAACCACCTGCTGCCAGAGCTGCTTTTCACTTTCTGAAAACATTTACTTAATGTTAGACACTTAGGTTTTTCCACTTTTTCAATTCTATGATGTGATATGCTGAGTACCATTATGTATATAGCAATTTTTCTTTTTTTCTTTAAAATAGACATCTCCCAGAGATGTCTATTAGCATCAATTTGTAGTCATTTTTCTTTTGATCTCTATTACCACTATTTTCCTGCCAAATTGCCATATACTAGCTTGAATGATCAACAGTAATCTATGATACTGTCCCTCCTTCATTATTGTGAGTTGCACACTTTATCTTTTTTTTTTTTTTTTTTAAGATTTTATTTAAGACACAGAGAGCAGAAGCAGGGGTGGGAGGGGCAGAAGGAGAGGGAGAAGCAGACTCCCCGCTGAGCAGGGAGCCTGACATGGGGCTCAATCCCAGGACCCTGAGATCACAACCTGAGTGGAAGGCAGACACTTAACCCACTGAGCCACCAGGTGCACCATGAGCTGCACACTTTATTTATTTATTTATTTATTTATTTATTAAAAGATTTTATTTATTTATTTGACAGAGAGAGATCACAAGTAGGCAGAGAGGCAGGCAGAGAGAGGAGGAAGCAGGATCCCTGCTGAGCTGGCTTGATCCCAGGACCCGGGGATCATGACATGATGAGCCTAAGGCCAAGGCTTTAACCCATTGAGCCATCCAGGTGCCCTGTGAGCTGCACATTTTGAACATGACTTCTTTAATAGGCAAAAATGGAATATAATTTTTTAACTTTTTGAGTTTCTATAATTATTTGTGAGATTGGATTTATTTTACCTGTGTCTTTATGGGTTGCATTTACTTTTTCAAAGTATCTGTTCTTTTTTTTTTTTTTTCAATTAGCCCATTGAGACCTTATATTTCTTACTGAATCTATATTATCTCTTCAAGTAATAGCAATAAATTTTTATAGTCTACTGTAAAAATAATTTTTAGCATATCAAAAATTATATACAGTTCAACTGGCCAATATTCTTCCTTTGATCTTTTGACCTTGGGTTTTTATTTTCATACATCTTTTCATTCTTCCAAATTTGATTATAACATCAAATTGAACTCTTCAATCTACCCAAAATTATTTTGAAAAATGGTGAAACATGTATCCCTAAAATATTATCTACTTAATTTCTGATCATGCGTCATACTCACTTTTGCATATGGAAGAGCATCTTTGGGCAGACTTTCATAAATGTATTGAGAGTAAAACTAAATTTTTGATAGTTTTAGAAATGGTGTACTAGTAGGCAAAATACTTAAACAGTTTCTTCAGGGCAAAAATTTCAACTATTGGTGGAAATCACAACCATAGATACTGTAAACAGATGGATGAATGAATGAATAAAAATAAAAGGGATATAAACATGCAATGAGATGTTAAGGCTGCATTTCTGAGTTGCATGCTTCTTTCTAAAATTAGTGCATTTCAGTTCCCAAAATAAGACAACTGTGTTTTGTTTTAAGCTGCTAAATTTGTGGTCATTTGGCTTGCAGCAAAAAAGAATGTATCACTTTTCTGTTTTCCTAAGTATTCTTCATTGGAACACTATTTGAAAAACAAAAGACACTTCCTGTAAGGAGGACATGCTTCAGGGTTGTATGGACTCCAATTTTTGTTTTATGCATCTGGGTTTAAGTCAGCATGACAAAATTCTAGACACCAAGTGTATTTTCATAAATACTTACTAAATGACATAATCCATAGGTAAATAAGAATGTTTAAATGTTAGTATTTCAGCTCTTTGTCTTTCCCAAAATGGACTAATTAACTGAATATAAATAGAAGAAACTCCTAAAATGACTTAGACCCTATTTCCCTTAATTGGTTATTTTGTACTGACTTTTATATCCAATTGTAACTTCAGGTAAAAAGCAAATCTACCAATAAAGTATATATTTTAAATTGAGGTTCAGGTTTTATTTTAAATATTTTAATAATTATTTTAAATATTGATGCACTTATAGTACATATTATTTCAAATATTGAGACCTAATGGTCTTGACAGTACCAAAATAGATGCATATTTTATATATATAAATGTAATTTTATACCTGAAGCATATATATTCTTATATATATATGTAACATTTATGTCCTCAGAACATGTTCTGTAAAATATATATTTAACATCTATACCTTCAGAATCAAACAATTTATACCCTCTGATTTTGAAGGCTAAACCTCACCAGAATTCCTAGCTCTGCCTATGATGCGATTTATTCACTTGTGACAATGTTGTAACATCAATCATGTCTTTGCAGTTGCAACTGCAGCCATTATGTCGCCCAGTCCTCTCCCTGTAATTATTTTTCAAGTCGTTTCCAGAGTGCTTCATAAAATATTTTTAATGCCACTCTCTGGAAACAGAAATAAATTAATTCCATTTTCCAGGGCTTTAAGAAATGTCTCTTTATTTTAGGTTGAAGTTAATTTTGTATAGCTACCTTTGCCAGAGGCATACAAGGTAGTATTTTTTGTGGATAAGGATTTCATTGTTGCAATCTAGGAAAAAAAATGCTATTTGACAGTGAAGTCTTTTTTTTTTTTTTTGGTTTGGGAGGGGGCCGCAAGCAACCTTCCCATTCCCTCTCCATATGCTTCAACTTTTAAGTCTGCTTTGCCATCTATTCCATTAACATGATGATGAATGAAAGTCTCCAGAATTTTAAATACCTTGAAAAGAAGCCAACGCCTTCCCTTTGGAGGCTGCCTTGAAAATAAATAACAATAAAAACAGGGTGATCCAGGCTTCTGAAGTCTTTAAAGACAAGATCACTGTGATCTTTGCAGCTCTGCTGTGGAAAAGAGGACAGCATTTCACATTTCTGGCATTACTAATGACAACACAGCAACTGGAAGCAAGCATGAATTTCTGGGAGTAGCACTAGGATACGGGGCTCCTGCTGTGTAGCTCACCAGATTCTTGCTCTGCACAGCTGCCTTCTCAGTTGGGGGTTTTAAATCAGCACAGTGAGAAAAGATAGAAATGACCAGGATGCATCTTCCTCACTATGAGAAAAAGGTAATGTTCAATTAACGCTTCGGTTTTCTGTTTTCCGACTGATTTATTTCTATTATTATTATTATTTTTTTTGCTTTGGATCTTTTTTGTTATTGGTGGTGGTGGTATTCCTTTTCATTTCACGGAATAAAATGCTTAAACTAAAAATATCTTTGTGTTTGCAGTAATGGGAGAAGGATTCTGAACTTCTCAGGGCTTTGCTGAAATCAGTAAGAGTTGGAGAAATTATAGTGCTTTAAAAAAAATGTGTACATGCACACCCACAGGATATTAATGTGTGATCATGCTCACTTAGCTCTGCTTGCCCGAGACGGTAAAACTATCAGAATGGAAAGAGTAGAGCCTGTTTTAAGTGTTTCAGTAAATGTAACATCTGATTTGTTGAGAACACCTACATTTTCTGTTATGTGTAGGATGGTGTTTACCATGGTGTTTGTTAATGGGAGTCCGCTTTAAGGTTGCTTTGTTTACTAACAAGAACAATAATAAAAAGAGTTAATTTCCACAAAGCAATATTCTTCATTTTCCAGACATAGAGAAATGTATTATCTTCATTTATACTTGTTGCAAATTGTGTTTACAATTGCATACATAGATTTAAACAAACATGATTTTATAGAATCCTGTTTTCCAGACAGTTACTTTGTTCTATGTTCTTACAGACAAGCCCACAAGGGTTCTTAGTTGTACCCCTTTTTTCTCTTCAAGAACAACTTATTTTTTCAAGCCCAGAATGATAGAAGAAAACAAGCTATGTGGTATGTGGACATGTGCATGCAGGTGTGAGTGTAAGCTTAAGTGACCTTGGTCTTATGAATTTCCTCTCCGATATTCATTAGCCTTCTGGTTGGAAAGATCAACACCTTTGAGCCTGAATAATATTCTTAAGACTGAAGTTCAGAGGTTGAGTGCTCATTGAAAACATGTTAATTCAGTTTTATTTTAAGGTTTGGTCCAAAATATTGATTGTTACCACTTTAGTGATCACTCACTATAAAATCGGGTCAGCAATTCATTTTATAAATGTTTATTATGTGCCAGGCACTGGGCTTGGCAACAAAAAGATAAGCATGTGGTTCTCACTCTCAAGACATTTATAGCCTAATCCTTTTGATCAAGGAGTTTTTTTCTGAAGAAAGATCTATTATTTAACTATATTGCTGTACAACTCATCTTGGAAGAGAATTTTGCAAAATCTATTGAATTTCACCGCAAAGTAGAATAACACTTGCCTGGTGGGTAAATGATACACGAAGGATTAATTTCTGCCTACCAAGGCAACAACTATTTATTGAATCACAACATTGTGCCAGGCACTGGGAGAAAGCAGCAAGCAAAACAGAGCCTTCATCATGGAGCTTACATTCTAGCAGGGACCAAGGTTTAAGAGGTAGCATAAACTTTCATACTTGTTTTCAGAAAAGTAACGAGGCAAGAGTGACCCAGAAATTGAACTTAGTGACTTGATACTATAACAATTCAATATGAGAACCTACTTGGTTCTCATATTGAACTAAGATGACCCAAAGGAAAAGAAAGAACTTCTACGAATGTTAGTATGCACCTTCAGAATACTTGGAAGCAACTTTAAAAATCCAGCAGCAAATTGCTTGTTGTAATACTGTTCTTCTAAATTCTGTGTTAAGAAGACTGTGTAAAAGTCATTTTACATTATTCACACAGTGTAATGATTTTAACTTCCTGATGCTCCCAAGCGATCAAGTTTCTTAGCAATAGTTTCCCTGGTGTTTTCTCTTGACCCACGAACTGGCAAAATATACAGGTTCTTAATGTCCCCTGAAATTGCTGTATCTTCTCGTTGACCTACTTTAGTTACTAGTGACACTGTTCACTGAGCATGCTTCTGGGATTCCACCATGGAAGACATTTGGAAACCATTTATATCCACTCTCTTTCTGATTTTGGATACCTCGGTTTTTTTTTTGTTTGTTGTTCGTTTGTTTTTTTTTTTTCTATTTTAACACTGTAGTGGAATACACTTCCCTACTTTCTTTGTTGATATCTTTTTTGGTATCTATCTTTGGTTCTTTCCTGATTTTTATCTCACGTCTATCTCATCTATCTATCTATCTATCTATCATCTATCAATCTAAAAATAAGCATCTAATCTTTTCTTAGCTCACACTCAGGTATTCCCAATACATTTTCCCCTTGTTATAGCATTGGACTGTTATAGCATTGGACTGCACTGAGACACGAGCAACGTCTTGCAAAGTGGTCTGTGCAGGATTTCATTTACCTGATATAAAGGAAAGACATATCTGGCATGGTTCCTTTTCCCTTTCCTGAAGGCAGAATGGAATGCTGAGAGCATGTGCTGTTATTCTGTGACGAGGAAGAGGCTGATAGGAGGAAATACCAAGAGAATTTCAGGTATGCTAGTCCTGCCGTGGTAAAACAACCATGGCTAAAACAATGCCACCTGCCTCCCTCAAGACTCCTTGCCATGTGAGAATAATAAACCAACATCTATTAAGTCATTCTCACTGGTGTTTTCTGTTATTTTTAGTAGAAGCATTCCTAAGTGATACCACATGCATAAATAATTTATTAAAGAGTGTTAAAGTTGAGCATTGTGGTGTAAAATAGAACACTTAACAATAAAGGCAAAATGCAATTCTCATCTTCAAGAATTTTATAGCAACATTTTATGTAGTAAACAAATAGGAATCAAAAGACTTCCTGATATTCATGCAAGGTCTGAGACCAATTTTCATAGGCTTTTTTTTTTTTTAAACTCTTTCTTGGTATTCATGTAAAATAAGGGTTTGCGTTATTCCTAAAGTTCATTGGATGGCTAAATTATTATTATTTTTAAAGATTTTATTTATTTATTTGAGAGAGAGAGAGCATGAGAGGGGAGAAGGTCAGAGGGAGAAGCAGACTCCCCACGGAGCTGGGAGCCCGTTGCGGGACTCTGGGATCATGACCTGAGCCGAAGGCAGTCGCCCAACCAACTGAGCCACCCGGGAGCCCAGGATACCTAAATTATTAACTTCATTAAAATAAAATGTATTTTGAATCTATAGATTTATAACACTACCTGTTGAAAGATTTATTAAATTTGTATTCCTTGGATACTCTGGGCATGAAAGAAGTTGTACTTTCATTGTTCATACTTAGGATTCTGTACACTTCATATCGAAAAAGCTGGTTTCTGAGTATGAACATGTGATATGCCATTATCCACTCTCTGTAAGCCTAATTTATTTAGTTATTTACCTACTGAAATTAGCATAAAAGATATTTGAGAGCATCTTTTAGGAAGAAGTGTTCCCAGCACAACTCTATATAATCTCATTCATTTCCCCCCTTTTTGTTAGGACAAAGTCCAGACAAAATAATTCCACGAATATGAAGGTTTGTCTGACGCACTAGGTTTTCTAGACTTTTTATGACATGACTATGCAATTGTATGAAACAGACATTAAAAAGTTTCATTGATTGCAACAAAAATGTTTTCAAATTGCTTTGGAGAGGCATAAAACATGACAAATAAAATGTTACCATACCATTTAAAAGAATATAGGAGCAATGTGAATTAAAGGTGAATTGATCATAAATGACATTAATTTCAAGGTCTATTTTATTCATTTCATCTTATAATAATATGGGGTTATGAGAGCTGATCAAATTTCAATTGCTCCCACCAGGCTTTTTTTTGGGGGGGGCGACAATATGTTGATGTTTAACTCTGATTTATAATTGGAGATATTGGAAACTGAGATGTGCAAAGAAGCTGCTATTGAAAATAGAGAATAGGTAAAACAGAGATCACACAGAAAGCAGAGAACTGATGGCAAGAAAAGGGCTTTAAATATAGAAAATGAAAGAAAGAAAGAATGAATAAAAGTAAGCAGGAAAAATGTGCTTGTATTTCTGTGTGTGTGAGGGTGTGTGTGTGTGTGTGTGCACAGGCAGGCATGAGGGATAATTAGGGAAGGAGAATGAAAATGCATCAATATAGAGGTTGTGTCTTTCTTTTTCATGAGATGATGAAACTATTGCCAGGTAATTATCATGACCTCTTGTTTTCCAGAGTAATATGCAGCCCATGAACTGGAGAGATGACCTGGGACTTAAAAATGAGGGGTTCTCGCTTTCTTTGAAGCCATATAGCATCTCTGGGTGGTAGTCGAGTATCAAACAAACAGAGATGCCTTTTCTCACATGCTGGAAGCAGTCACCCCTGTTGCCAAGGAAACATGCTCAGGCGGCAAGGGTCACCTTTGGAGACAATTGGAAGACTTCAAAAGCAGATCAATAGAGAACCGCGTAAGACCTGAACTTCCTCGCTGATGTTGTCTGCTATTTAAATGCCGTTTGCAGCAAACACTTGCTGATGTGATTACTATGTACTAGGAAGCAGGAAGGCAACATTGAATGTGTGATAAGTCGAGCCCAGTATTTCTAAGCTGCACTCTTGGAAGCCGGGGGTTTGGGAAGAGATGTTGTAAAAGGGGCAATGAGCAACATCAACGGCCTAAATGAGGGACTGACGTCCAAGCTGAAAGAGAGGAGCCGTGTGTGATACTTCATTTGAAGAAAAGGTTCAACTCATTAAAGACACACAGAGTCGTAACTCGTCCATGTGATTATACTTTGTCTCACTTGGTGAAACTTTCATTTTAATTTCTGAAAATGTCACATACTAGGTTTGGGAAGTTTTTGTGTCAATAATGCACAGTTTCACTCATTTGTTTGTTTGCTTGTTCTTTTACCAACTATTTATGATTTCACACTAGGAGTCAGGTGCTTCTCGGGAGGGGAGAGCTGAATAGCACACAGTCCCTGCACTGAAGGTTTGGGGGACTCCATCTGGTGAGGAAGGTAGATGCGGAAACAATGGAAGCACTTGCAGAGGGAACAGGGAGGGGTCCTTGTAATTCCTCCTGGGAGCAGGAGGAAAGGCTTTTGGGGAGAGAAAATGCTTTTAGCTTTGAAGAAAGGGTAAGCGTTGAGCAGGGAGCCCAGGGTCGGAGGGACATTCTAGGCAGAGACGACAGCAAATGCCAAGGACAGCGAGAGGAAGTGCGGGTTTCATCCACGTCCTGTTGATCAAAGGTCGGCACGTATTTGGGATGTGGACATGGGGTTCGAAAAGGAAAATGGGCCTGGATCATAAAAAAATCCTGATAGAGTATTAAAACATTTATACCTTAATGTTAGTTTTCCAGATTTTTCTTTTCTGTCTTTAGGGATAGCTAATGCATTGCTTAACCCTATACTAAACAGAACTCTAACTAGATGGGTGTTATTTTCTCTCCCATTTTGAACCCATTTATTTACAAATACCTCTGTGCTTTCAGATGGCTTATGGACTTGGAACTTCTGTGACTATTTATTATCTAAAGCAAGAATTGTGAAATCTAGGGATAAACCCTCTTGCTATTAGAACTCACAATAATACTTGATTTATTAAACTACAAATAATGGAATTTTATAGTAAGAGTTAGGATGGCCTCCACTTTCAAAGGATCTAGTAGAATTAAGCTCTCAGTGCAATCATTTCTTAAAAATCAGGTATCTTTTTTTTTTTGTCAGAAAATTCAAAAGTAACAAATGCAGAGGGCTCTTTTGATGACTAACAGGTTATGTTTCACACTGAAATATACCTTGTTAAGTCTGCCTTTATGAGGGACAAGAATGGAACTTTGTGTATAAGAAAATTTGGAGGGTGGGGATGTTTGAGAGCTAAAGCTTTTTGGCATCATTTAGGTTAGCCACCTGTTCTAGCCTGCATTTGCTGAATAAATTAGATGCTCTCGGGAGAGTGTATGCAGCTGATTGGTCTGCCCTGTTACCAAGGCAACCATTTTTCTCTCTGCTCTATGACTCTGAAAGGGTTCATAACCCATTAGTGCTCCTCTGAACAGGAACAAGAGAAAAAAAATTTTTTTTCTTGTCTTTCTTTCTTTCTTTCTTTCTTTCTTTCTTTCTTTCTTTCTTCAATTTCTTTTATAAATTTCTGGTCAAGATGATAGGATTAGTGGAATTTAACAGATACTATTATTATATTGTTTATTTAAACAGTACATTTTCCAGATGTTTGAAAAACTTAAGTCCAAACCTAAAGGCACATAAATAACAACTAAAAGGAGGGATGCTAATGATAACTGATTTTTAAAAAATTGAAAAAATTTTCAATCTCAAGTGGAGTTCATCTAAGGTAATAGATGTAAAAACAAACTCTCAGAATTTGGTCCAAAAGGCAGTGAAAGAAAGGCTATTTCCCCAAAATTATTCCGGCTATTATTTCTGTGAGGATTTTCTCACTTTGCAGAGGTGACGAGACATGAAAGAGCAACAATTTAGCAAAGGTTTTTTTTTATCATCAACCCATAAATTCCGGAAAGTCAGTGATCATTTTCTGAATGCTAAAGGGCTGTGGAACTGGGCGGGGGGAGGGGGGCAAGGGGGAGGTTGGGGGTGGAGGGGGGTAGGGTTGAACCCAAACCATGGTAATATCAGGGAATGAACACAAGTTTTCACCCAGAAGTTACATGTAGACCTCAGCCTATTTGTATTCTTCTGTTTTGTCAACCATATTTATCTTTCCTCTCTAACTCAGTGGGCTGCCTCTTTGTATTCAAAATCTTCATGCATTAAGAAACAAAACAAGAACAGTGGGCCTCCTCAAACAAATAAATTCCTTCTAGCACCTACCTTGTAGCAGGAATGCTACGTTTTATCCCATTTGCTTCATTCTTTCTGTCAACTCAGTGAGGCAGATGTCATTGATCCTGTCTTGCAATTGAGTGGATTACATAATTTGCCGAAGGTGGCACTCATTTTTGATTCTAGTTCTTTCTCAAGCCATGCTTTTCCACCATGCTCTAGGGGCTCTGAAATTCTTCAGCAGTACTAACGGACATGTCCTTTCTGAACACTGAAATCTTGGGGGGGGGCGGAGAATGGAATATTAAAACATTTAAATGAAGCCTCTTGGAGGACTTCTTATTCTTTTATTTGGGGTTTTTTCACAATAAATGTTTGCCTCATTTATTACACTGCTAAAGCTTTTGTACATATTCATTAAGAGGGAGACTTCATCATACATCGCAATTCCTTTGACATTTTTTTATTATCTTTCTATAAATACTAGAGAAACTTATTAAAATTGCACTTGCCATGCTTATCTAGCTACTGTCTTATTTGTCCTTGTTGCCAGTGAGGACTGCTAGGAACTCTGGGACAAATTAGGCTCATATTTTGATCATGGACAAAACTTAATGCAATTAGACTTACTCCAATTTTTGATTTTCTACAGATTTTGATTCTGCATTCTGAGATTTCAAAGCTGGAGTAGATACTTTCAAAGAAACAGTTCTTTACTAGGTACGGAGACATCTTAAGGTGGGACGACACCATGAGGAAGATGTTTTTAAAAGGTATAGTTCTCGATGTCTGATAAAGCAGTGCAAATGTTTTACTTGGTGTGAAGGCAAAGGTATACTTTGTTAAGCATATCGTGACTGATCCCTGCTGTGGCTAAAGATTAACAAACACTTCCCTAGATGATCATAAATAAGCAAGAAGAGCACAAAGATATCATTTTCCTAGAATTGGCAAAAGAAGAAAATGCATACTGTAATTTGCTACATGCAAAATGGATTTGCTTCTTTCTCTCCTACTTCTAGCATCAATTTAGTGTTTGAAAGTTTCTCTGTATAAGACAATTATTTACGAAACTGAAGGACGTCTATTTGCATTTTCAGAAATACCTTTATTTAAATGTGTTGTTTCTGCTATTCTCTTGCAACGTTATCTAGATCAGATTAAAATACTATTTATTTATTTATTTATTCTCCAACTCTTATGCTAATGTCCCAGTTCATTCAACAGGCTTTCAGCAACCACTTAACGTTCTCAACTGCGACAGATATACTCTTAAGTGCTGAGGACCTACACAGGAACCTGCAGTCTCTCTCCTTCATGAATTAAGCTTTGTGTTTCAGGGGACATCTACAAGACAGTCAGTAGGGTGAATGTTTTATAGAGTAATGAACTTGTGGATTGAGGGACCTATTAGAGTGTTTCTAAACACAGAGGTTCCCCCAGTACCTTCTCACTCTTCATCCTGATTCAACCTCGGTGTCTCCTAGGCTGACCACCATCATGTCCTTTCCTGTTTTCATCCCAATCTTTGGATGGGTCACAGAGTGTATCTTCGTGGTTATCACCTTGGTTTTTCTCAATTCTGGTTTTCCTTTCTGCCTGGGCTAAGTAAACCATTTGGAATGGTTTAATTGTTATGATTGTATAGTTACTTCTATTACCAGGATAATCCTGGTACAATTACTCCAACATTGCACTTTAATTACTTACCTGGTAGAAAGCAAACCTCTAAACTGTTGACCTATCCATTGACTTCAAATAGCGGGGTGTGTAGGAAACATTTCTTCCTAAGGGATCCTCTCAAGGGGAGTGCACACATTGTAGCTTCAACTAATACACACCTTATTGTTAAACAAATGCCACTCTTCACTGGTATCGGCCCATCTCTGTTGAGTGTTTTTGTAACACATAAATCAAGTTGCATGATGCCAACTAGAGGCCACTAACACCAACCAGGAGAGCGGCTAGCTATGGTCACAAAACTCAGAAGACACCTTCCACTAATACTGAAAATCAGCATATTCCTGGAGTCCAGGTTTATTTTGTTGTTATTTTAAATCTAAATTTCAAGCATAAGAAATTGTATTGAACATATTATTCTCAAACTTATCTCGTTCCCAAATAATTTAGAGAACTTTAGATGTATTCTGCTCACAAAGGTGGTTTAGTGGCATACCCTGGACAGTCCAAACCAAACTTCCAAAAGGAAGGAAACCGTGGTTGTTCTAGGGAGATCAAAAGCAACAACTCAACAGGCTATTGCCATGACGTAACTCTGCCCACATGGCTGCTCATCTCCGGTTGTCCCTGTCCCACTTTATAAATTCCTAAGGGAGAGCCTTTGGGCCCAGAGTGGGTCATATGCCTTCCACACTTGACTCAATCAACCATGGCCTGAAAAACTGGTAGAACTGACACCTGGCGGTTGATTCCAAGGGCCCCAGCTCCTGACCCCCAACCTGTGTTCTGCAATCACACTTGTTGTTTCCTCATTTTCCCTGAAAGGATCTAGTTTCCAGTGCCTTGCCAGCACTGACTATCAGTTTGCTGTTTCAAGTGTCAACTATGAGTCAAAGTCTATTTTCTAAATCTTACTTCTTTTTTCTTTGAACCATCCTGTCCACAAATTAACCTCTTCTATTTTGTTCTTTCTTTCCTTTTTTAAAATTTTTTTCTTTATGGGCAATATTGCTTTGCTATGAGCTTCCTTAAATTCCACTAATCTGGTTATTTTTTGAGAATGATTCTGGCTGTCTACTTGATTATGTCATCTCAGGCTTCTGAAACAATAACTCACTTGATACAGAATCATGTGCGTGTAGAGCACTCGTGGTTAGCTTTCTAGTGGCTCTGGAGTGGATCCCTTGACAAGTTCAATCTTAAAAGTAGATGACATGAAAAAATGTATAGAAGTACTGGAAGAACAGTACTTTTAGGGGACTTTAAGGAGACAGTATATATGTGGATATACGGGTAGTTGAGTCTGAAAAGGTAAGAAAAGGTCATGACAAATTTGAAGTCAATAATGATCCCATGAAGGATTTCAATGGGGAATGACATTAGTAGATATGTATATGAGGAGAAAGCTTACCTTGGTGTAAGGTTTGAAGTACATTCAAGGGTTCTAAGAATAAATAAATTGCAAATAAAGTCTATATCAATGTAGTGTCAGTGGAAATGGAAAGCAGAAAACAAATATGTGACTTGTTTAAGGGACAGATTTTATAGTCTTTGTGGAGTAGTAAGGGAGAAAAGGTTGAAATTGACTCTGAAGAGTCCAGTATTTGGAGAAGTTGATGACAGTATTACTCAATAAGAAAACATGGAAGGATAATGTATGGCTGAAGTGTGTGTGTGTGTGTGTGTGTGAAAGAGAGAGAGAGAGAGAGAGGAGGTAGGTGGGTAATATATTTACTTTGGTTTAGGAGTCTGTGGGCCATGTAATTGGAAATGTTTAAGGAACAGATGTGTATGTGGGATAGGAGCTCAGGAAAAAGATCTGGATCTGGGTTCTAAAGTCAGCAGACAAAGCTGGTGAGGACTATATGAAACTGAGTATGGCAGAGATTATTCAGGAACAGTACCAAAAAAAAAAAATAATAACAAGGAGGCTAATGGAGAAAAGTCTAGGAAATGCTTATTTTCATAGGATGAAAACAAAAAGAACCAGTGAAGAGTCTAAGAAGAAATTCATGGACTGGAGTTAACTTTTAACTCTGCAGGCAAGAGTGATGAATTCAAAGTTAAGGAAGAAAGGACTTCTGGTAAGAAGAGTATGAAGAACAGTTTCAAAAGTTACAGACAGACCAAGCAGAGTTAGGCCAAATTCCCCGCATTCTCTGACTGCTGGTTCTTAACTGACATGGCACTGGGGATTGCTGAGCTTTTTCTTGTTCCTGACTTCTGAGAACCACAGACTATTCAAGTCTGTTAGCTTAAGAGTTAAAACAAAAAACAAAAAACAAAAAAACATAATTGAGTCATAGTTTTTTTTAGTGATAAAATAATATATTGTTATTGAAAATTTTCAGAAAATACAGAATTATGAAATAAAAGAAGTAAATCTACAAATGTGTCCAGAAGGATATAAAGTATCCTAAGGTGCCGTGCCTTGCCCAGTGATAATTATTGTTAATGCTTTGTTGTATGTTCTTAAATATTTAATTTTATTCTCTCTGGAGACTTTCCTGTATATATATATATAGTTAAAATAAAAATGAAATTTTACTATGCATTCTATTTTTTGTTGGCATAACTTGATCATAAAAAGTGTTATTTACATCTTTTTATGTACATAAGACTCCCAAATCACCAAGATGCTTTCAATGGTTAGCTGGGATTTTGTTGTTCCTCTTTTTATTTATGTAACTAATTTCCTCCTGATAAACATTTGGGATATTTCCAATTTTTGACAAAATATGTAAAACGAAGATGTGTACAGTTCTACAGATATCTTTAGACATTCACTGATTACTTTCTTACCATGCATTTTCAGAAATGGAATTTCTGGTCAAAGGTATGGGCATTAACATTTTGATGGATCTTGCAAAACTTCCAGTGATAGCTTAAGAAGTTATTATTTTTTTTCCTGAAGCATTGCCAACAGTGGATTTAATACAATCTTTTAAAAAAGAGTTTGCTGGTTTGATAAGTTATTGGAATCTTAACTATTCATCGCTTGGCTCTCCAGGTCTTGATCCATTTCTAGGGCTCTTGCGTGACTGCTCATGAAGCTGGTGTTAAAAAATAAAGAATTTACAACCCCATTATTTCTAAAGGAAACTTTCTTATTACTTAAAAAGATGTTTACATCTTACTAGTTAGGTTTTTATGGTAGTCACTCACTGACAGTTGCTGGATGGACCTTCTCAGCGGGATACCTTCACTGCTATAACCTGTTGCTAACATATCCTAGAGGATATGAAGTTTCTATAATTCTATTTCCTCTTCTATTCTTGCCCTATGTCTACTTTTCCTGGAAAATCTACTTCTCTTTCAAATATGCCAGTAACATTTACCTTTGTACTGCCTTTTTATCTTCGACGAGTAAGTCACGCATATTTTGCCACAACAGAATAGAAGAGATTCCACAACCTGGACAACTAAAGAAGAAGATTCTTCTGAAATGATGCGATAATAATGCAAATGATTCAAAGGTTTACTTCATGGACAAGATGTGTGACCAGTTTCTGTGACTTCACTTCTATCCTAACTATCCTATCTATCCTAACTATCCTAACTATTAACTAACCTATGGGACTTTATTCCTTTTTGAATCACACTGACCAGCATTTTGTTGGGAGAACCCATACAATATAGTCAAAGTTTCTGTTCCATCTTTAGTTTCTGGTATAGAGACTTCTCTGCCATGAAATTAAACTGTGTAACATTGACTTGCATTCCTCAGAGGCAAATGACATCATAAGGAATGGGAGGGCCACTTCCAAGACTCTTGCATTTTTCATGGTTTCTACCTTCTTGTTCCGCGGCTGCTGACACCTGGCACCCTCTCAAGATCCAGCATTTAAACAGACAGACACCTTTGCAATCATTACTCTCATTTCTTCACTAGAATATGAGCTATTTAAGGTCACAAAATCTTTGTAATGATCTTTGTATTTCCCACAGTCCCAAAGGACTTATTCAGGATTCAAGAGATACTGAATGAATTAACTTTTAACTCTGAGTCATGCTTCTAAGGAGAAATACCAACTTATCAAAGGTATAACGCATCTCTATGCCTTTTCTCATTTTATTGCCATCGAGTAAATTCAGGTTACTTCCAGTTTTTTATACTCCAAGCTTTCCCAAACAACATAGGAATAAATGACAACCCCTGGCAATGATTCCTGGGGGGCATAAGTCCATTTTACATCCCAGAAATTTAGTCCTACTCAGAAGGGTATCCAGTGATGACGAGGTGTCATTTTTCCTTTTATCTTACAAATGTTCTGCTTCTTTGGTCATGGCCTCACTGTGCCACGATGCTGACGCATCCCTCTGTTTCAAAGGTTTGGTCTCTTCTCCCTTTTGGAAGCAAATAGACTCCTTTTTGTAATATTGTCTAGGGATGTCATAAAAAGCACTGGAATAATTTATATAATTTACATGACTTGGAAAACACCTTAGTACCACCCTAAATAATCTGAGTTTAGAACCATTTTCAAAAGAAGAGGGTCAACATGAGCTCTAGGCTTATGACTATGTCATTACCTTTGAATTAAGTCTACTGAAGGGATTCATTCACTTTGGTGTCCAGGACTATGAGCAGAAAAAAAAAATTCAAAAGCTTAGCTTATTTTTCTCTTCATGCTTTTGATAATACAACCTATGTTGGAATATTTATATTTGTAATAATTTCCTTGTCTTGTATCAAATAACAATTGTAGATTGATACCTACTTTTTTAGATTGATACCTACTTTTTTTCATCTTGATTCTGGAATTCTAGGCAAAGACTGAAGGTAACAAGTCATGAAATTTGATTTATAGAAAGCCTACAGTTTCATAAAAATGATAGAGAGTAAGATGCATAGAGAAAAATTTTTTTTCTGGACAATACGGAACATTTTGAATGTATAATCTTGCCTTTGGTTTATGTGAGTGGTTCCCAGACGTGTCTGCATATCAGAAACTCCTGAGGTGCAATGATGATGATGATAATAATAATAATAATAATAGCAATAACAGGATAAATAACAAAGACTACGGGGTTTGTGTCTGGACACTGATATTTTTAAAATCCTTAAGTGATTCTAACATGCAGCCTGATGAAAACCACTGGTCTATGTAACAATACCCCCACTGTATTCTGATATCATCTTTTAGTATTTCTATAATAATTCTCTCATAGTTTTCTTAGTTGCCTACATTTGTGACGTTGTGTCCCTCCAACTTCCTTTATGCTAAAATAAGAAAATCGTTTTTTATGAAGTAGAAACTTTATTGTTGCTCTATATTTTCTCTCTAAGGGGGTTTTCAAGAGGCGAGTGATCACTCAAGAATGTGGGAAATGCAAAGAGTTCTTTGGTTTCTCTGGTTTTATCAGGGCTTTGTACAAAGGTCCTCAGACACTATGAAACCTATCACTGATCTGCTAATAAATACATACAGTCTTGTTCTGGAGATGCCAACGAGGTGATCTGCTTTCAGTCAGCTACAAACTACTTTAATCCCTTACTGAGAGGAGTTTCTCCTGACCTGATGCTCTTCCAAATAAATCACCTCTTGTGTTATCTGGTCACTGCTTCTCAGCCACCTTTGGCCTGTGGGTCTTCAGGAAGGCCACATGACATTTCTACTCTGTAAAAATGAGGGAGAGAGATGATGGGGCCTTTCCAAGACACCCTTTCAACTTCAGGGTCAATGAACTATGATCTAGATAAATACTCCAGTCAGCGGCCCACGGAGCTTTTTTCAGACCTAACAGTAAGAACAAGAGTCTTCATCTCTTCTGGTATTTTAATCAATCAATTGATCATTCAATTAATTAATCTATTTACTGATTTTTACTTATGTTTACCAGTTTATTGTATAACAAAGGATACAATAAAAAATACACATAGTTTTATTTGTAGCAGCTAATTATAGCCAAAGAATATTGTTTCAGAGGGCTGTGGGCTCCTAGTATGTGTATGTACATACAGTAAGTCATTTAAAAATAGAACACTGACACCTAAGGCCTGTCGTTGGCTGTCATAGGAGCTACACACTTTTGTCTGGTCTTTAGAAGTTTTCTGTCTCATCAGGGAGCTAAGACAGGTACACAGAATCAGAAAATCTAAGGTCACAAGTCAATGAGATTGGTATACACTAAATCCTGGTATTTGGAGGGAATCTTTCTCAGTATCATGAGATGTAGAGACTAACGAGTGAATAGAAAAGCCCTACCCCCACTCCTCTTCTAGCACCCATTCTTGCCCATTGCAATCACTGTAACCAGAGGATCCTTTTAAAATTTATTTTTTGGGATAATTGTAGATTCACATGTAGTTGTAACACATAATGTAGAGCCATCCCATATACCATTTATCCAATTTTCATGAATGGTACTTGATAAAACTTGCAAAACTATAGTACAGTATCAGATCCAAGATATAACCATCCACTTCTTTTCCTTACTTATTCCTCCTCTGCCCCTAACCCCCAGCAACCACTAATCTGTTTTCATTTCCATAATTCTGTCATTTTAATAAAGTTATGTAATGGATTCATACAATATGTAACATTTAGAGAGTAGCTTTTTCCACTTAGCATAATTTCCTTGAGATTCACCCAAGTTATTACATGTATCAATAATTCATTTCTCGTTATTGCTGAATACTATTCCACGGCATTTCATGGTACAGATGGACCATAGTTTGTTTAACTATTCGGTCTTTGAGGTCCATTTGTGCTGTCTTCAGTTTTGGGCTATTTCAAATACATCTTCAATGAATGTTCATGTAGAGGTTTTTGTGTGAAACTAAATTCGCATTTCTCTGGGATTAAATGCCCAAAAGCACAATTGTTGAACACTGTGCTAATGGCACAGATAATCTCTTATAAATACATTTTGACTGGGTCAGTCACCTTTCTTTAAGTCCTTTCAATGACATCCTATTACCTTTAGCATCAAAAGAGCGACCTCAGGGCCTATAAAGCCCTGAAGTATCTGGAGTCTGCCGTTCTTGCTCTCCTAATCTAATACCTTTTTCTTTCCCTGACTCTCCCCTCCAGACACATAGGCTTTGTTTTGGTTTCTTAATATACCATGTTTTTATCCCACCACAGAGGCCCTTTGAGAATAGTAGAAAAGCTTTTGTATCAGTAAAATACCAATGAAATGACTGGCCTTCCACGGAGTTGGACTTTATAGGACTTCTTTCCGCCCATTATCCAGCTCATAATCTCCATGCTCTTCATATTAAACCCAGCTCTCTTAAAACCTATTATTTTTTTATCCATAATAAAGCTCATAACACACACATTCACAGGGGTACATCCTTCCCTCACCTCCATCACTGCACCTTCTCAGGGATTACATGTCCTAACGGTTCAACTTTTTATCAAATCAATATGTACTATTGACTTAATCTGAGTTAGTGGTTATTTATTTTGATGGATCAATTCTATTTCCTTGGTGGTAAGAGTTAGTTTTTATACAACTTGATAATTTAATGCTATATTGACATGATCTAATTTTATTAATATGGGGATATCTGACCAATGATGAAATGATGGATTGTTTTTACAACAAAAATACCTGGATAATTAGATGGTCTTTAAAATCAGGACAAATAGAATAAAGTTTAAAATTATGAAATGAAGAGGAGATTTATCATCTTTCAGTACATGGTCCCTAAATACGGTCTTATTTGGTATCACAAAAACTAAACCAACGCCAAATTTATGTGGAGGCATATAAATAAACAAGTAGTGAGTAGGCTTATAAGTAAATAAATAAAAAATAACACAGCTGTGTTCTCTGTTTCTCTGTATCAATGATTATGCCAAATATTTTCTTCACATCTATTTGGACTATTTCCCAAAATATGTAGTTTAATATAAAACAAATTATAAACTAATAATTTTAAAAGTAATAGCTTGCAAGCATTACTCTTTCAGCTTTACATCTTAATTTTTTTGTTCTCCAATTTTTAGTTTACATTTTATCCTTCCCGATTTCTGCATTAAAAAGAGATTAGAAGAAGTCATCACAATGTTCTTTTCATTCCAAGAATCAGGTAAAGGGTCTCAGGATATCTGTAAATGGAAAAAATTAAACAGTGATATATTTGATTTTCATTTAAGACTGCAAAGTGATACAATGGAAGAAAAAATCACATTGAAGAAATTTACAAAATAATTTATGGTGAGAATTCCTTCATTGGTAACTGTAAATCTTAAAAGCCTCATTCTTTTCAGCGGATTCAGACTCAATAGAAATAAGACTTTCTGGGGCAGCTGGGGGGCTCAGTTGGTTAAGTGTCAGACTCTTGATTTCAGCTCAGGTCTTGATCTCAGTGTCATGAGTTCAAATCCTGCATTGGGCTCCATGCTGAGTGTGGAGCCTATTTAAAAAAAAAAAGGAAATAAAACTTCCTATGGCATTTAAATTATCTCAGGTAGGATATTTAGTTTTTATTTAATAACACGTAAGACCTCTAAAACAAGCTCTGCCCATGACACTGATGCGTCTAAAATAAACATGATTAGCTTTAGCAAAGGACAGAGAGAAAAAAAGAAAATGAAAATCTGTAGGTAATAAACAAGTTAGTATGCTTCACAGAGAACCTAATTTTCTGTACATTAAGATACAGAACCATAATTTCACTTATGTGTCTTGCTGAATTTCCCAAAGCACTGACACTGGATTGCTAAATGAACAAAAATGCATGCATCCATATTATGGATCTAAAGTTTTGTAGTGCTAATAAACACACTGAAACGAAGATTTCTTGCAACCAATAGAGGCAATCAGTTCCCACTGATCTACACTTTTGAAATATCATAAATTATTCCTGTTGTTTTCCATTCATTCATTTATTCATTCATTAAATTGTGCATTCATTCAACAAACACTTATCAGGTACCTAGCAGGGGCCCAAGACTACACGAGTATAGAGATGCATTAGTGAGCAAAAAGTAGATAGGTTTCAAGCAAAGAGTCAGGTAAGAGAGTCTGACACTCAAATAAAGTAGTAAATATGTCCTTTCAGGTTGGTACAAGTGCTTAGGAAGAAAGGAACATGAGTTTTTATGACTTATGTCAAAGGACTTGGTTTAGGCTGGGAGATTCATGGAGTTTTCTCGAGGAAGTAAAGTTTAGTTTAGATCTGAAGGCTAAATTAGAGTTGATACAGGGGTAGGAGGAGTGGATCAGAAGGAGCATGCCAGGTAGAGGAACAGCATATGCAAAATTCAAGAAGAAGTGAGTATGTCACACCTAGGACACGAGAGAAGGCAATTGTGTAATTAAAGTGTCGAGATAGAATAGAAAGTACTGGGGTTTGGGGTGGAAATGTATTCAGAGTCAGGACCAAGAATTTTAAACCATTTCAATAACCTCTGCAAAAAAGAGCCACTTTTCCTATTGCAAGTTAGTATCAACGTTATATCCTAGCACAGGTAGCTAATACTGGAACCAATACAACTAACAAATGTAATACAAAATTTGGGGAACATAAAACATAAAATATCGTGTGAAATACTTCATGGAATAATAAGTAGGGCATATTTCATCAAGTTTCCAACACCAGACCTGATGATTATTTTCAACAAATGAAAAATTAGGGGATTTGAAAGACAATATAGGATCTCTGTATCAGAAATGCTTCTGGCTATGAGAAATAGAACTCCTGATTAACAGGAGTTTAAACCATATTGATACATATTTATCTAACAAGAAATCTAGAAAAAAATCTAGAAATCACAAAGGACACAGGATCTTTTTATTCTTTTTCTCTGCCACACTTAATGTCTTGGCCTCTCATGGTTATGAGATATCTGAGGTATCTCCAGTAATTAAAAAAAAAACAAACTCAAAAAACAAAAAATGTCCTTACCAAGAGAGAAATAAAGAGGAAAAGGGAGTATAAACAACTTATCCTTTCATACCCATCACTTTTATCAGGGAAGCAAAATATATTTCTAGCAAATCCAAAACACTCCTCCACTTCCATTTCATTGCCCAACATAAAATCATGTTGCTACTCTGTGAAAATGAGAATTCAGCTTCTTTCTCTTCTCAGATCTTCATGGGGAGGCCAGAAGGCAAAAGAAGAGGGGGACAGGGCGCCTGGGTGGCTCAGTGGGTTAAAGCCTCTGCCTTCGGCTCAGGTCATGATCTCAGGGTCCTGGGATCGAGCCCCACATCAGGCTCTCTGCTCAGCAGGGAGCCTGCTTCCTCCTCTCTCTCTCTCTGCCTGCCTCTCTGCCTACTTGTGATCTCTGTCAAAAAATAAATAAAATCTTAAAAAAAAAAAGATAACAGTTGGATAGTTATAGTTAAAAGAAAAAAAAAAGAAGAGGGGGACTACTGCTTGCTTATTCAATCAACAGTGCAAGTACATAAAGAGATTGGGTCATGAGAATACTTACCTTGGAAACCAAGAAAGGCATAACTTACTTTAGACATAATTATTCCCGAGGCCTCTGTTTATCCAGCTGGGGTTTTGTGAATATTCAACCATGATTTCTTGATTTTCTGTTTGTAATTTTATGATTACAGAGAAAGTAATGTTGGATCATATGATCATAGGTTGGATGCCATAGATGACTACTCTAGAACTGTCCCTCATGTCTTGCTGATATTTGGATTACATGGGCACCAATCATACATCTTTGGATAGTCATCAGCAAGCAAAAAAAAAAAAAAAAAAAGACTGGACCACGAAAGTTCACCATGTTTTCCCAGAAGTGAAGACCAAGTGATGTCATGCAGCACTATGTAAACAAATGTTTCACATGAATTGAGTAGAGAAAAGTGGTAGGTGAATTGAATTAACAGATGGCCGTGGCAGCATAAGCTTGCCAAGTGCTTTTGAAACCATGATGTGGTAGTAGTACATTATTAGAATTTCAAATGTTAAATTTCAGTACAACAAGATGATTCACTACATTAATATTAATTTTAATTTTATTGAATTTATAGTTTGGTTCATATTGAATTTGTAAATTTGTTTCTATAATTGAGAAAGCCTTCTGAACATAAGATGTTTATATCTCGCTTTATATTTATACACATTTACAAGTATAGTCAAAGTACTGCAAATCAACAGAGGGTATGTAGGTTAATATTTTTTTCTTTAAAATGTTTCTGTTCAGATTTTAGAAACATTAAATTAGAGAACTGTTCACATTAATAATGAAAAATCCTGAAATCACCTATAAGTATGTCCCAGGGTCAAGAATAAGTAGTTATTTCTATTTTTGCCCTATTCTACCCTTTGTTATTCCACATTTTTAGGATGCAATCAATACATTCTTCCTGTGTGGTTTTAGATTTGTCCTGGGGGTTTCATACTCTAATCCAAGTAACAGCCAGATCAAAAAGCATTAAAATGCCCCTGATTCGTGTCTACCAGAGTTCTTCATTCACTGTACAAAATGAACTATTTACCTATGGTTTTAAAGCTGATAGTATTTAATTTGTTGAGGAAAAGCAGGAGAATTTGTGCAGGGGAAAAAAAAAAAACTTGTAAAGAAAACTTGATAAAGAAGCTTTAATCAAAATTTAATGTATTGATCCAAACAGAACTTTTGCTTGTGTTCGGTACAAGGCAAGACTACTTTCATGGACCAGCAGAGCCAAGAACGGTCATTGACATGAAAAGCATCAAGTTATCTCTGAAATCTCAAAAGATGAAGGGCCCTACTATTGCCATTTCATAAACTAATAGAAATATGAGAATTAGGACCTGGATGCCCTGAAGGAATCTGGGTCTTTTTCCTTATGTCATATAATTTTTGAAAATAACACTGGCTATTTGGTGGGGGGAGTGGGGACTGAAAGTACATGTACTACAAACTGGTTTACTCAACAGTGGCTTATGACCTTCTTACTGAGATTCTGATTGCTATACGAGTGAATACCCAACATTGTACTCATAAATTATCTGGAAAGCTATAAATAGATTGTGCCTTTAGAAACTGATACTCTAGTAAGCAATCTTTGCAAGCTTTTCAGGAAAAATGCATCCATCCTTTAAAATCCAGGAAACAGTATTACTGACCACAGCTGTTTCAGAGCCTCTTACAAAAATCTCTAAGGTTATTTCCACAAAATATGTGTCAGGAAATATTCAGTCGAAAAAACAGGACACCGAGAAATGTGTAATTTTTCATTAAAAAATACGACAGCATACATTACAGTTAATTATGTAAACTATAATAACAAAGGCCTTGAGCAGTTTGAAAGCTTCATATGAAAGTCATAGTTCTGTACAATTTAAAAAAAAAGAAACTGAGACATATCAGAGAATGTAATTAGAGACTGGATAAAAAAAAAATCAACGCTTATTTTGAGCAAATCTTTTTTGAAAGTGGCCTTTTGAGTTAGCTGATGTATCTTGGCAATCTTTGTGGTGGTTGTGTTTAGGTTGGGAGACACATTCATTCTCAGAAATCACCACAAAATGCCGAATTATGAAACACATTGATCATGACCTAGATAAAGATCCCATGGAAAATGTCTGCATTCAGAAGTGAAGGGATTCAGCTTTAAAACATGAGATTTGCTCAAGGACTCCTTACTGGTAAGTGCAGCAGCGGCTGAGCCATTTTTCTCTTTCTGGAGCAATCTGTATGTGTACCTGTCGGCCATATTTTCTTTTATCAGAAACTGTTGCTAGGGCAACCACCTCCTTTGTACAAGCCTAGGAGAGCTGCTTCTTTTTGGAAACAGACTCTGGGCTGGTTGCCAGATTTTCAATTCTCAAGTTCAGGACTCTACTGTAGCTTACTTAACTCTGTGATTGGCCTGAGAAAATATACAGTGCAAAAGATTTTTAATTTTTTATTCCTCAAAGGAAGCAGAAACTATCATGTGACTGAAATCTACAGAACTCCACTGTAGGGACAAAAGCTGTATCGACAAGGAAAGTGAAGAAAATTGCTTTAAAAGAAACAATTAAAAGGAAGACAAACATTGTTGTTCAGAACATCAGGGATCAGAAGGGTTATGATTTAAGTCCAGTTTATAGTTCTCTGATTCTAATCCCACACAGGGGGAAAATCGATTCACACTAATTAGAGGCAGTAGATTTTTAGTATATTTCTTACTGTTTTCTATCGAAATGCAAGATGTGCCATTATTATAAAAGAAGAAAAATCAATGCTTCTGAATCCAGGTTCATTTGAGCAAACCATATTTCTTTCTTTTCTTTCTTTTTTTTTTTTTTAAGATTTTATTTGTTTATTTGACACAGAGAGAGAGATCATAAGTGGGTAGAGAGGCAGGCAGAGAGAGAGGGGGAAGCAGGCTCCCTACTGAGCAGAGAGACAGATGAGGGGCTCGATCCCAGGACCCTGAGACCATGACCTGAGCTGAAGGCAGACGCTTAACCCTCTGAGCCAGGTGCCCCAGAACAAACCATATTTCTTAATTGTTTGAGTTTCTCCTATCCTTACTGCCTTTATTCCTAAATCATGCTAGACTTCAAGATTGAGAAGGGGCTTAACAGATCTTCTGGTCTAACTTCTGACTTTACTACTTATTATTTCATGAAACTGCTCATTCCACTTTTGAGCTCTTATTATTAGAAATTATTTATATATATAATAAATGTCATATGTATATGTATAAAGAGATTTTATTTATTTATTTGACAGAGAGATATACAGAGCACAAGTAGGGGGAGCAGGATGCAGAGCAAAAGGGAGAAGCAGGGTCTCCGTTGAGCAAGGAGCTGGATGGGGGGCAGGATCCTGGGATCATGACCTAAGTCAAAGGTAGGCACTTAACTCACTGAGCCACCCAAGCAACCCTCTGTGTTCCTCTTCTGTGCTTTAAAATCATGTAGAAGAAATCTATATCTTCCTTCATATTACAGCTCTATGATAAAACTAACAATACCTATTATGCCTACCCAAGTGTAGCGGCCATGGAAGCATTCCGTTGAAGAAACTGCTGGGGGAGCTGAGTGGGTTGACATTCTCCAATGGCTGTAGTTTGGGATTCACTGGAGCCCTGATGAGAAGGCATCTTTCTCCCAGGCTGCTCCTGCCCAATGACTGAACACAGCTTCCATACAAGACTGAAGCCACTCCAGTCCTACAGAGGACTTGTTAAGAGCCGGGTTTGGTTTAGGGACTTTTCATAGGTCTGTTCAAGACTTTTTTTTTTTTTTTTAAGAACTCTACCCTGTTTTGCAGCTCTTTTCTTTTTTTCTTCTGTCCTTCCCAGGTGTCAGTGCTGAGTCACTGTATTAAGACTATTCCTACCTACTCCCAGTCTCTCCCTCGTTATCTCATAGACAGTTTCTAATAAATGTCTTACATCTTGACAACTGTTTCTTGGGGGATTTAAATTAACATGTCAAGAGTTTTCCTGTTCAGGATCAATAGTCTCAGTTCATCAGTCTTTTGAATACATATGTAGTGCTTTGTAGATCTTTGTCTTCTAGATGCATCCCGGTTTCTCATGTTCCTGTAAGAGAGGCACCGTGTGGAACAAACTTCCCAAGACTGAATGAAGCAGACTAGAGCTGCACTTACTCTGAGCTCTTGTATTCTGTGCACAGTGTTTTTATAAATGCATTTCAGGATGACATAAACATTTGGGGCAGCAATATCACTCTGTTGATGCATAATGAGCTTGTAGAAAATCAAACAAAGACTTTGGATTCCATTAAATAAAATTCAAGGGGTCCTTTAGCTACCTAATTCAAGACTTTTCGGAGTTGGAATTTACTAAAACTCTTGCACACTCACTTTTTAATAAAAAATTCCTATACCCCTGTCCTGTATAGACAACTAAAAATCTATCATAGGTATTAATATCTGTTCCTAGTTTATTTTATTTGATAAATTCAGGTTGTCTTGCCACCCATCATATTAGCTATTCTTTGTACCTCCCACCACCTTGGAATTCTATAAGCATGACAACAATATTTAAATCAAAGCTATCATTCAAAATGGATGACCACGACTGAGAGGAAGCTGTAAGAAATCTCTCTTTACATTAAATCTGTCATTACCTTTGGACAGGGTCATTAATTCAATTACATGTTTGCCCACTTTTATTATCATTCATAACACATTTCTCCATCTTTTCCATGAGGATATTATCAGAACATTTCAAATGGATTACATAAATATAGGTAAAGCATACCTGAACACATTTTCTTGGTTTATAGATAAACCACATCAAAATATATGACATATCTTGAACCACATAGGTGCTCAATATTTATTAATCCTTTCTCTCCTTAGAGCATAAAATCAATGTTTGATATTATTCTAGAAATATAAAGGGGATGGGAATATTTTGTGAATGTTTCTCACTAGCATTAACAGAGTTTAGCTTGGTACTATTAACCATGTAAAGTGGTTTATGATATTTTAACTCACTGTGTATAATAAATGTAATTGTACTTCTTTCTCTTCCTGCTACACTGGTCCAAATGAGGGTCTTAAAAGGTGGTTCATTAGAGAATCATGACCAAAAATTAACTGAGAAATGAGTGAAAATTCCAAATGCAAAGAAAATTTCAGTAAACACAGTTAAGGAATATAAGATTCCAAAGGCTCACTTAGGTAGAATTTCTACCCATTTGATGTCTCTCATTTATCATTGTTAAAGTCATTTGGAGGCTTGTAATGCCAAATTATTTAATGCTCACCAGTATCGTGTCCTCCATTGATAATCACACAATACATTGATTGTGGCTTTCTTGCTTCTCCCCAGCCTCTTTCTTAGTAATACAAAGCATTTGTGGTTTTATGTCTCTTCACATAAATACGGTTTTCCAAACAAAATATTTTTAAAAGATAATTAATTTGACAGCAACACATTTATTGCATTTATCCTAAAACTACCATGGAAGAGTCTATGCTTAGAAAAATCTAGTATTTCCACTATTCTAAGAAGTTTTCATATATGCAAAAGATAAATATACATGTCTCAACTTGACTTTTCATATGTGTTCTCCATTTTTCTATGGCAAGAGGGCAAGGTTATTTTGTTTCATTTTTATGGTAGAAGGCAGGTTATTCCTTTATGCACCTGCCTAGAAGGCAGCGGCAGTTGTGGAAGAAGAGATTGTTTTTAACTTCTGCTTGAGGTTGTATATTATAAGGTCATTTGTTCTCTCCTGAAAGACATGAATGTTGCCACATTCTGTTTTTGTATACTAAGTTGGAATTGTGCTTCCTATAAGTTGTTTACAGATTGCAAGTACATCTTAAATCTGCAAGCTTTAAAACTATATTGCCTCTATCTGTTTTTCTTTCATATGACAGCTATTTAAAATTTGAAGACAGAAAGTACTTTCCTCCCAAGATACGTTTTTTTAAATATTTCATAATATTGAACACTTTGTGACTGTTGTCAGATTAATAACATTTGTCCTAAAATATATTGTCCCCAAATAAAAACAGCATTCCAGATGTGATCTCATAAAATCATGTGTATGGAATTAATCTTAACATTATCAAATGATTAACATTTTTATTAAATGGACTGTTATTAACACAATACTGTAGGATCTATATAACTTCAACTGATTGCCAAATTTGACCTATTATTAAGAAATGTACCATCAAATGGGGTTACAGAATGATAGCATTTGAGTTACAAAGAATATCCGACATCGGTTAATGCAACCATGTAATTCTTTTACTCGGAACTCTTTAATACCTCCCTGCCACTTTCAAGAGGCAGAGGTCAATCTCAACGGAGTGAGCCAGGCTTGTTCACTTTTGTCTCTTTATTACTGGTCTCTGGCTCTCTGAGTTTTTGCTTCTGCAGTTTGTCACATATTTCACAAACATTTCATTGGGGGCTTTTCCCCTTCATATTCTCTTTGCCAAGAATTCCCTCTCTAACGTGGTCTCTCAGCTAAATATTACACATTCTTTAAGAATCTTCACATATTAACCCTATAAGCTATACCCAGAGGAGATCTGTATACATTACCCTGCCCGAGCCAACACCTCTAACATCATAAAGATATATCTTGCTATCAAACCCTAAGCTTACTGTATATTTTTCTAATACTGTTTTGGATGTTTATAATGATTATTCTCTCTATCAAGAGCACAACGGTACCACCAGTTTTATAGCTTCATCACTTCTTTCTTCTACCCGATCCTTGTGAACTCTTCAGATTCCAGTCATCATTGCCTTTTGCACGTCCCCTCGGGCCATACGGCCATGTGACAAGAGTAGATACTGGATAAAATATTTGTTGACTCAACTTTTGTCACTCCGAGCTAGAAAGGTAATTCTACGTAGAAGCGGCGCAGCTATATTTGAAATATATGGTTTGGATTGAAGCATTTTTCACTGAGTATCTTGGGAATTGCCTACATCTTAGAAGCCTCTGTTGTCATAGCTGCAAAATGCAGCTAGATCATACTTGACCTACCTGAATACAGAAAATGAGACCCAAACTCTAT